>NC_073348.2:7513500-8188000 GCF_027580225.2 Misgurnus anguillicaudatus | reverse complement strand
CAGCAATTACACAAATCACAGCAGGCACACAAAGCACAGCAAGCTCACAAAGCACAGCAAGCACACAAAGCACAGCAAGCACACAAAGCACAGCAAGCTCACAATGCACAGCAAGAACACAAAGCACAGCAATTACACAAATCACAGCAGGCACACAAAGCACAGCAAGCACAGCAATTACACAAATCACAGCAGGCACACAAAGCACAGCAAGCTCACAAAGCACACAAAGCACAGCAAGCACACAAAGCATAGCAAGCTCACAAAGCACAGCAAGCTCACAAAGCACAGCAAGAACCACCATAATGCAGAGCAACAACAGCAAACATGGAAAAATAGAACACATGTGAACTATAGACAGGTTGAGAAGAATTGATGAGGAAGAACAAAATGTCATGACTCAGGTGGGATTTGAACCCAGGAACTCAAAATCTCAATGCATATGATTAACTAGATGCGCCACTCAGTTGACACAGTTCACGAAGCAGCAGACAAGAGATTAGAGAGCTGAAAGGATTAACATATGTCAATCACCAAAGATGCAGGAAAGACACAGCAGAAGCACCACAATGCAGAGCAACAACAGCAAACATGGAAAAATAGAACACATGTGAACTACAGACAGGTTGAGAAGAATTGATGAGGAAGAACAAAACATCATGACTCAGGTGGGATTCGAACCCAGGAACTTAGAATCTAAATGCAATTGGTTAACTAGATGCGCCACTCAGTTTACACAGTTCATGAGGCAGCAGACAAGAGATTAGAGAGCTGAAAGGATTAACATGTCAATCACCAAAGATGCAGAATTGACACAGCAGAAGTAGAAATAACAGAAATACAATGTACATTAGTTCAAGTGAAATTGAAGACAAGCAGATCATTATGTATAGTGATGCTATACAATGTAATATACAGTCACATTAATTTATTACTATGACAAATAGACAACGTCACAGGCACGGTAAACTTTAGAGTGGTATTTCTAAGAAAGAGAACAGAATATCAAAAATCTGTTCGGTCACATCTGTGCGGATTGCTCCAAACATTATACGAGCAGAACCTGACATAAAATACACAAAATTTGTAAAAGGAGTAGCGAAAATATCAATTACCATATGCCTTACAATAACACCTGAACATAATGTTGGAAAATGACAAACAAGGTATCGTTGCGATCGGCATAAAACAGTGAATACAATTTCACAAAGAAAATGTATATCAGACAATGTATTCAGAAGTTATAAGCAGTTCAATAAGAACTGTTATAGTTTATAACCCCTAGGTGGCGCTGTACTCTGACTTCCCATGTACCTTCAGGACATCATGTCGAAGCTCCCTACCATTTTTTGCGCGGATATGTCCAATAGTTCAAAAAATATAACAATTTATCTGATATTTCAAAATGGCGGACAGGCGGTTTGGTCAAACCCGGCATAATTCACATCGACAGATGCGGCATGAGGTAAGCAATCCATAGACATCAAGATCATAATTTTCTGACAAACAGTTCAGAAGTTATGGGCAATAATAGCCTATTTTTCTATCTCATGAGCCATAGGTGGCGCTGTCACCAAATTTGGCATGGACCCCAAGTTCATGGTCCACATGAAGTGTACCAAATTTCATTTCAATTGATCAAAGAATGACTGAGCTACAGCTTCAGAACCATTTTTGCGTCAACCTCGTTAAGTTTGCGCATTTATTACTTTTGAACAAAGATCAATATCAAAATTCTGTTTGGTCATTTCTATGCGGCTCACTCCAAAGATCATCTGTGCCAAATCTCATAAGAATTGAACCGCATTTGAAGGAGGAGTAGCGAAAAAACGAAATACTGTACATTTCAAAATGGCCGCTACTGTAATGGGTGGAGTCTTACTGTAAAGTATCAAATTCAATAAGCACGATGAGAGCAATCACGTGTACTAAGTAGAATTTTCATAGATCAAATTGTTCACCAATTATAACAGTTTGAACATTGATTTTTTGGACTACTGGTGGCGCTATAGAGTTACTGCTAAAGACCCCATTTTTGGTCACATGACTATTTATGACCACCTCTACATCTGTGCCAAATTTCATCATTTTCCTATGTACGGTTCATAGGGCTGCCATAGACTTCCATTGCGGAAAAATAATAATAATAATAATAATAATAAATATAGCTGCAAGCAGCGATACCGGGGTCAAGCCAAACATGGCAAAAAATGATTAATACGTGATGACTGTCATGATTTAAGATCTAAGTTTGCATTAGTTTTATGAAAAAAATTTTTTTTTTCGTATCTTAAGACCACTAGGTGGCACTGTGCCGAAAGAATAGATGGTGCCTCAGGTCATGACTGTGATGACACATACCAAATTTAGTGTAAATACAATAAAGCGATACGGAGATATAGCCTTAAATGACTTGACCACTAGGGGGCACTGACCAAAAAATAAATTGTGACTCAGGTCTTGATTGTGATGACACCCACCAAATTTGGTGTAAATACGATAAAGAGATGCAGAGATATAGCTCCAAATCTCTTGACCACTAGGGGGCACCGGAAAGTTTACAAGTCCTCCCAGAACATGTTGCTGATGAACCATACCAAGTTTCATAATAATACGCAATTGCGTTTCTGAAATACTTGAACTTAAAGAAAAATTCAAAATGGCCGACACACAAAATGGCCGACCAAAAACCATTTGGTATCGTTTGACTCGGCATGCCTCACGAAATCTAACAAGACCAGTCTCATAATTTTACATTCAAATTTGCAGTAGTTATAAGCAAAAATAGACATTTTTTATATCTCGTGACCAGTAGGGGGCAGTGTGACGAAATGGTGGATGCACCCTCAGGTCATCACTGTTATGACATATACCAAGTCTCATATTAATACGCAAAAGTTTTGCGAAGATTCAGGCTCAAACACATTTTGGCGTGCTCGCCCTCGCATTCTTTGATGCGTTATACGACAACGGATAGGTCTAACGAAAATCTTTTGATAACTTTTTGTCTAGAGTGTCTCTAGATGATGCCTACCAAAAATCAAGCCAATCACACGAGCGCTCTAGGAGGAGTTCGAAAAAGTAGGTGTTCAATATAATTCAAAATGGCCGACAGGAAGTAGGTTTGACTCAGACATATTTGATACAGTCGGACTCAGCATGAGCCAAGGAATCAATAGAGTGAAGTCTTATGTCATAGTGGCAATTTAATCAAATGACATAAAGATTTAAAAAAAATTTTTTTACATATCCTGACCACTAGGTGGCGCCATCCTTAAGATTTATAGGTGCGCTTAGAACATTGCACTGATGAACCATGCCAAATTTCGTAGCGATACGCCATTCTGTTTGTGAAATACTGAACTTAATGAGAAAATTCAAAATGGCCGACACCCAAAATGGCCGACCGAAAACCGTTTGGTATCGTTTGACTCGGCATGCATCAAGGAATCTAACAAGACCACCTTCATGATTTTAGACTCAAGTTTGAAGTAGTTATAAGCGAAAATAGGCATTTTTCGAATTTCGTGACCACTAGGTGGCGCTGTGACGAAACGTTGCAGGCACCCTCAGGTCATGACTGTAATGACATATACCAAGTTTCGTGTCGATACAATAAAGTTTTGCGAAGATAAGGCCTCACGTCCGTTTTGGCGTGCTCGCCCTCATATATGTTGTCAATTTATACGAGAACGCATTGGTCTATCAAAAAGCTTTTGATAACTTTTTGTCTTGGGTGTCTCTAGATGCTACATACCAAAGGACATGCAAATCGGACAAACGGTCTAGGAGGAGTTCAAAAAAGTAGGTTTTACGAAAAATTCAAAATGGCGGAAAGACGTGCATGACACAAATGACATCAATGTGTGCATTTGAATCATCATGAGCCAAGGATTCAGAGGAAACAAGAATTTAGTTTCTAGGAGTCACGGGTCAGAAGTTATGAGCATGAACATAAGTGGATTTTTGGGCTGTTGGTGGCGCTAGAGGGTTTGAGTCAGACACACCAATGTTGCTATAGTAACTTCTAAGACCGTCCTCTACATGTGTGCCAAATTTCATAACTTTCCTATGTACGGTTCTATGGGCTGCCATTGACTTCAATGGCGGAAGAACAAGAAGAAGAATAATATATAAATATAGCTGCAAGCAGCGATACCGGGGTCAAGCCAAACATGGCAAAAAATGATTCATACGTGATGACTGTCATGATTTCACATCTAAGTTTGCAATATTTTTATGAAAAAATTGCATTTTTTTTGTATCTTGAGACCACTAGGTGGCGCTGTGCCGAAACAATAGATGGTGCCTCAGGTCATGACTGTGATGACACATACCAAATTTAGTGTAAATACGATAAAGCGAGATGGAGATATAGCCTTAAATGACTTGACCACTAGGGGACACTGACCAAACCATAAATTATGACTCAGGTCGTGATTGTGATGACACCCACCAAATTTGGTGTAAATACGATAAAGCGATACGGAGATATAGCCTTAAATGACTTGACCACTAGGGGGCACTGACCAAACCATAAATTATGACTCAGGTCTTGATTGTGATGACACCCACCAAATTTGGTGTAAATACGATAAAGACATGCAGAGATATAGCTTCAAATCTCTTGACCACTAGGGGGTGCCGAAAAGTTTACAAGTTCTTCCAGAACATGTTGCTGATGAACCGTACCAAGTTTCATAACTATACGCAATTGCGTTTCTGAAATACTTGAATTTAAAGAAAAAATTCAAAATGGCCGACACACAAAATGGCCGACCAAAAACCATTTGTTATCGTTTGACTCGGCATGCCTCACGAAATCTAACAAGACCAGTCTCATAATTTTACATTCAAGTTTGCAGTAGTTATAAGCAAAAATAGACATATTTTATATCTCGTGACCAGTAGGGGGCAGTGTGACGAAATGGTGCATGCACCCTCAGGTCATCACTGTTATGACATATACCAAGTCTCATATTAATATGCAAAAGTTTTGCAAAGATACAGGCTCAAACACATTTTGGCGTGCTCGCTCTCGCATTCTTTGATGCGTTATACGACAACGGATAGGTCTACCAAAAAGCTTTTGATAACTTTTTGTCTAGAGTGTCTCTAGATGATGCATACCAAAAATCAAGCCAATCACATGAGCGCTCTAGGAGGAGTTCGAAAAAGTAGGTGTTCAATATAATTCAAAATGGCCGACAGGAAGTAGGTTTGACTCAGACATATTTGGTACAGTCGGACTCAGCATGAGCCAAGGAATCAATAGAGTGAAGTCTTATGTCATAGTGGCAATTTAATCAAATGATATAAAGATTTTAAACAATTTATTTACATATCCTGACCACTAGGTGGCGCTGTCTGAAAGATTTATAGGTGCGCTCAGATCATGTCACTGATGAACCATGCCAAATTTCGTAGCGATACGCCATTCTGTTTGTGAAATACTGAACTTAATGAGAAAATTCAAAATGGCCGACACCCAAAATGGCCGACCGAAAACCGTTTGGTATCGTTTGACTCGGCATGCCTCAAGGAATCTAACAAGACCACCTTCATGATTTTAAACTCAAGTTTGAAGTAGTTATAAGCAAAAATAGGCATTTTTCGAATCTCGTGACCACTAGGTGGCGCTGTGACGAAACGTTGCAGGCACCCTCAGGTCATGACTGTAATGACATATACCAAGTTTCGTGTCGATACACCGAAGTGTTGGGAAGATATGGCCTCACGTCCGTTTTGGCGTGCTCGCCGCCATATATGTTGTTAATTTATATGAGAACGCATTGGTCTATCAAAAAGCTTTTGATAACTTTTGGTCTGGGGTGTCTCTAGATGCTACATACCAAAGGACATGCAAATCGGACAAACGGTCTAGGAGGAGTTCGAAAAAGTAGGTTTTACGAAAAATTCAAAATGGCGGAAAGATGTGCATGACACAAATGACATCAATGTGTGCATTTGAATCATCATGAGCCAATGATTCAGAGGAAACAAGAATTTAGTTTCTAGGACTCACGGGTCAGAAGTTATGAGCATGAACATAAGTGGATTTTTGGACTGTTGGTGGCGCTAGAGGGTTTGAGTCAGACACACCAATGTTGCTATAGTAACTTCTGAGACTGTCCTCTACATGTGTGCCAAATTTCATAACTTTCCTACGTACGGTTCTATGGGCTGCCATTGACTTTAATGGCGGAAGAACAAGAAGAAGAATAATAATATAGCTGCAAGCAGCGATACCGGGGTCAAGCCAAACATGGCAAAAAATGATTCATACGTGATGACTGTCATGATTTAAGATCTAAGTTCGCATTAGTTTTATGAAAAAAATAGCAATTTTTTTGTATCTTGAGACCACTAGGTGGCGCTTTGCCGAAACAATAGATGGTGCCTCAGGTCATGACTGTAATGACACATACCAAATTTAGTGTAAATACAATAAAGCAATACAGAGATATAGCCTTTAATGACTTGACCACTAGGGGGCACTGACCAAACAATAAATTGTGACTCAGGTCTTGATTGTGATGACACCCACCAAATTTGGTGTAAATACGATAAAGAGATGCAGAGATATAGCTTAAAATCTCTTGACCACTAGGGGGCGCCGAAAAGTTTACAAGTCCTCCCAGAACATGTTGCTGATGAACCATACCAAGTTTCATAACAATACGCAATTGCGTTTCTGAAATACTTGAACTTAAAGAAAAAATTCAAAATGGCCGACACACAAAATGGCCGACCAAAAACCATTTGGTATCGTTTGACTCGGCATGCCTTCCGAAATCTAACAAGACCAGTCTCATAATTTTACATTCAAGTTTGCAGTAGTTATAAGCAAAAATAGAATTTTTTTATATCTCGTGACCAGTAGGGGGCAGTGTGACGAAACAGTGCATGCACCCTCAGGTCATCACTGTTATGACATATACCAAGTCTCATATTAATACGCAGAAGTTTTGCGAAGATACAGGCTCAAACTCATTTTGGCGTGCTCGCCCTCGCATTCTTTGATGCGTTATACGACAACGGATAGGTCTACCGAAAAGCTTTTGATAACTTTTTGTCTGGAGTGTCTCTAGATGATGCGTACCAAAAATCAAGCCAATCACTCGAGCGCTCTAGGAGGAGTTCGAAAAAGTAGGTGTTCAATATAATTCAAAATGGCCGACAGGAAGTAGGTTTGACTCAGACATATTTGGTACAGTCGGACTCAGCATGAGCCAAGGAATCAATAGAGTGAAGTCTTATGTCAGTGTGGCAATTTAATCAAATGATATAAAGATTTAAAAAATTTTTTTACATATCCTGACCACTAGGTGGCGCCGTCCTAAAGATTTATTGGTGCGCTCAGAACATGTCACTGATGAACCATGCCAAATTTCGTAGCGATACGCCATTCTGTTTGTGAAATACTGAACTTAATGAGAAAATTCAAAATGGGCGACACCCAAAATGGCCGACCGAAAACCGTTTGTTATTGTTTGACTCGGCATGCCTCAAGGAATCTAACAAGACCACCTTCATGATTTTAGACTCAAGTTTGAAGTAGTTATAAGCGAAAATAGGCATTTTTCGAATCTCGTTACCACTAGGCGGCGCTGTGACGAAACGTTGCAGGCACCCTCAGGTCATGACTGTTATGACATATACCAAGTTTCGTGTCGATACAATAAAGTTTTGCGAAGATACGGCCTCACGTCCGTTTTGGCGTGCTCGCCGCCATATATGTTGTCAATTTATTCGAGAACGGATAGGTCTACCGAAAAGCTTTTGATAACTTTTTGTCTTGGGTGTCTCTAGATGCTACATACCAAAGGACATGCAAATCGGACAAACGGTCTAAGAGGAGTTCGAAAAAGTAGGTTTTACGAAAAATTCAAAATGGCGGAAAGATGTGCATGACACAAATGACATCAATGTGTGCAATTGAATCATCATGAGCAAAGGATTCAGAGGAAACAAGAATTTAGTTTCTAGGACTCACGGGTCAGAAGTTGTGAGCATGAACATAAGTGGATTTTTGGACTGTTGGTGGCGCTAGAGGGTTTGAGTCAGACACGCCAATGTTGCTATAGTAACTTCTGAGACTGTCCTCTACATGTGTGCCAAATTTCATAACTTTCCTATGTACGGTTCTATGGGCTGCCATTGACTTTCGGCGGAAGAACGAGGAAGATAAATAATAATAAGAAAACTAACAATAACAATAGGGTTCTACGCCCCTTCGGGGCTTGACCCCTAATAATAATAATAAGAAAACTAACAATAACAATAGGGTTCTACGCCCCTTCGGGGCTTGACCCCTAATAATAATAATAAGAAAACTAACAATAACAATAGGGTTCTACGCCCCTTCGGGGCTTGACCCCTAAATATAGCTGCAAGCAGCAATTGCGGGGTCAAGCACCTTCAGCGCAATGAGCACCCAAAGCACAGCAAAAACCACACGACGCAGCAAATGCGCAAAGCGCAGAAAGCCGCAATACAGAGCCCGAACCCGAAGCAAAGCAAATGCAGAGCAGGATCACTGCAGTGCAGAGCAACAACAGTAAAGATGGCAAAAATATAACACGTGTGGAAAACCAGACAGGTCGAGAAGAACGTGTTAAAGGAAACGCAAAAGGAAATCTCAATAAGTGAAAGTGAGAGCTGGGATTCAAACCCATGACCTCAGGTTCCCAAAGCATAGCAGTTAACGCATGCGCCATTGAGTAAACGGTTAAACCACTGAGTTGGTTTGTCCAAGCTATAGAATAGAGATATAGAGCTGTAAACATTGATATCCAGCAATTACCAAAAGTGCAGAAATGACAACAGAGAGCACAAATAACTGAAATACAATGTATTGTATGAAAATCACAAAACTTAAGTGAGAAAAAAAAGTTAAGACAAAAACCACTGCACATGGGATTCGAACTCATGAACTCAGGTTCCCAAGGCACAGCAGTTACCGCATACGCCACTGAGTAAACGATTAAACCACTGACTTGGTGTGTCCAACCTATGGAATAGAGATATAGAGCTGTAAACATTTATATCCAGCAATTACCAAAAGTGCAGAAATGACAACAGAGAGCACAAATAACTGAAATACAATGTATTGTATGAAAATCAATAAACTTAAGTGAGAAAAAAGTTAAGACAAAATATTACTGTACATGGGATTCGAACCCATGACCTCAGGATCTCATGGCATTTGGTTAACCAGATGCGCAACTCAGTTAACACAGCCCAAAGGGCAGCAAAAAACAGCTTAGGTGCTGCAACGATTGACATATGCCAATCAACACAGATGCAGAACTGACAGTGCAGAGCAGAACTAACAGAAATACAATGTATATGAGAATCAAAAAGATCAAGTGAGATTGAAGACAAGAAGATCATTCTGTATAGTAATGCTATACAATGTAACATACAGTCACATTAATTTACTATGACAAATAGACAACGGCACAGGCACAGTCAACTTTGGAGTGGTATTTCTAAGAAAGAGAACAGAATATCAAAAATCTGTTCGGTCATTTCTGTGCGGATTGCTCCAAACATTATACGAGCAGCACCTGGCATAAAATAAACAAAATTTGTAAAAGGAGTAGCGAAAAAATCATGTTCCAAATGCTTTACAATAACACATGAACAGAATGTTGGAAAATGACAAACGAGGTATCGTTGCAATCGGCATAAACCAGTGAATACAATTTCACAAAGAAATTAATATCAGACAAAGTATTCAGAAGTTATAAGCAGTTCCATAAGAACTGTTATAGTTTATAACCCCTAGGTGGCGCTGTACTCTGACTTCCCAGGTACCTTCAGGACATCATGTCGAAGCTCCTTACTAATTTTTGCGCGGATATGTCCAATAGTTAAAAAAATATAACGAATTATGTGAAATTTCAAAATGGCGGACAGGCGGTTCGGTCAAACCCGGCATAATACACATCGACAGATGCGGCATGAGGTAAGCAATCCATAGACATCAAGATCATAATTTTCTGACAAACAGTTCAGAAGTTATGGGCAAAAATAGCCTATTTTATTATCTCATGACCCATAGGTGGCGCTGTCACCAAATTTGGCATGGACCCCAAGTTCATGGTCCACATGAAGTGTACCACATTTCATTTGAATTGATCAAAGAATGACTGAGCTACAGCTTCAGAATCATTTTTGCGTCAACCTCGTTAACTTTGCGCATTTACTACTTTTGAACAAAGATAAATATCAAAATTCTGTTCGGTCATTTCTGTGCGGCTCACTCCAAAGATCATCTGTGCCAAATCTGATAAGAATTTAACCACATTTGAAGGAGGAGTAGCGAAAAAACGAAATACTGTACATTTCAAAATGGCCGCTACTGTAATGGGTGGAGTTTTACTGTAAAGTATCAAATTCAATAAGTGGGATGAGAGCAATCACGTGTACTAAGTAGAATTTTCATAGATCAAGCGGATCACCAGTTATAACCATTTGAACATTGAATTTTTGCACTGCTGGTGGCGCTATAGAGTTAGTGCTAGAGACCCCATTTTTGGTCACTTGACTTTTCAGTACCACCTCTACAACTGTGCCAAATTTCATCATTTTCCTATGTACGGTTCATAGGGCTGCCATAGACTCCCATTGCGGAAAAATAATAATAATAATACTGACAATTCCAATAGGTGTCTCAGCACCTTCGGTGCTTGACCCCTAAATATAGCTGCAAGCAGCAACTCGGGGCCAAGCACCTTCAGCGCAATAATGAGCACCCAAAGCAAGCACAGCAAGCACACAAAACACAGCAAGCTCACAAATCACAGCAAGCTCACAGAGCACAGCAAGCACACAAAGCACATCAAACACACAAAGCACAGCAAGCTCAAAAAGCACAGCAAGCTCACCAAGCACAGCAAGCTCACCAAGCACAGCAAGTACACCAAGCACAGCAAGCACACCAAGCACAGCAAGCTGACAAAGCACAGCAAGCTCAAAATGCACAGCAAGCACACGAACCACAGCAAGCACACAAAGCACAGCAAGCTCACAAACCACAGCAAGCTCACCAAGCACAGCAAGCACACCAAGCATAGCAAGCACACCAAGCACAGCAAGCTGACAAAGCACAGCAAGCTCAAAATGCACAGCAAGCACACGAACCACAGCAAGCACACAAAGCACAGCAAGCTCACAAAGCACAGCAAGCTCACATAGCATAGCAAGCACACAAAGCACAGTAAGCTCACAAAACAGAGCAAGCACACAAAGCACAGCAAGCTCAGAAAGCACAGCAAGCTCACAAAGCACAGCAAGCTCACATAATACAGCAAGCACACAAAGCACAGCAAGCTCACAAAGCACAGCAAGCTCACAAAGCACAGCAAGCTCACAAAGCACAGCAAGCACACAAAGCACAGCAAGCCACAAAGCATAGCAAGCACCATAAAGCGCATCAAACACGCAAGGCTCAGGAATCATAGAGCAGAACCACCACAATGCAGAGCAACAACAGCAAACATGGAAAAATATAACATATGTGAACTACAGACAGGTTGAGAAGAATTGATGAGGAAGAACAAAACATTAATAGAAAAACCTAATACATGACTCATGTGGGATTCGAACCCAAGAACTCAGAATCTCAATGCATGTGATTTCCTGGATGCGCCACTCAGTTGACACAGTTCATGGGGCAGCCGAAAAAGATTAGATATCTGCAAGGATTGACATATGTCAATCACCAAAGATGCAGAATTGACACAGCAGAAGTAGAAATAACAGAAATACAATGTACATGAGTTCAAGTGAAATTGAAGACAAGCAGATCATTATGTATAGTAATGCTATACAATGTAATATACAGTCATATTAATTTACTATGGCAAATAGACAACGTCACAGGCACGGTCAACTTTGGAGTGGTATTTCTAAGAAAGAGAACAGAATATCAAAAATCTGTTCAGTCATTTCTGTGCGGATTGCTCCAAACATTATACGAGCAGAACCTGGCAAAAAATAAACAAAATTTGTAAAAGGAGTAGCGGAAAAATCATCTACCAAATGCTTTACAATAATACATGAACAGAATGTTGGAAAATGACAACTGAGGTATCGTTGCAACCGGCATAAACCAGTGAATACAATTTCAGAAAGAAATTGATATCAGACAAAGCATTCCGAAGTTATAAAGGGTTCCATAAGAACTATTATAGTTTATTACCCCTAGGTGGCGCTGTACTCTGACTTCCCAGGTACCTTCAGGACATCATGTCAAAGCTCCTTACCACTTTTTGCGCGGATATGTCATATAGTTCAAAAAATATAACAATTTATCTGAAATTTCAAAATGGCGGACAGGCGGTTTGGTCAAACCCGCCATAATACACATCGACAGATGCGGCATGATGTAAGCAATCCATAGACACCAAGATAATAATTTTCTGACAAACAGTTCAGAAGTTATGGGCAAAAATAGCCTATTTTCATATCTCATGACCCATAGGTGGCGCTGTCACCAAATTTGATATGGACCCCCAGTTCATGGTCAACATGAAGTGTACCAAATTTCATTTCAATTGATCAAAGAATGACCGAGGTACAGCTTCAGAACCATTATTGCATCAACCTCGTTAAGTTTACGCATTTATTACTTTTGCATAAAGATAAATATCAAAATTCTGTTCGGTCATTTCTATGCAGCTCACTACAAAGATCATCTGTGACAAACTTCATTACAATTGAACCAAATTTGAATGAGGAGTAGCGAAAAAACAAACAACTGTACATTTCAAAATGGCCACTACTGTAATGGGAGGAGTCTTACTGTAAGGTATTAAAATCAATTAATGTGAGAAGGGCAATCACGTGTACTAAGTAGAATTTTCATAGTTCAAATGTATCATTAGTTATAACAGTTCGAACATTGAATTTTTGATCTGCTGGTGGCGCTATAGAGTTACTGCTAGAGACCCCATTATTGGTCACATGACTATTTGGGACCACCACTACAATTGTGCCAAATTTCATCATTCTACTACTTATGGTTCATAGGGCTGCCATAGACTCCCATTGGACAAGAGTAAGAATAATAATAATAATAATAATAATAATACTAAATATAGCTGCAAGCAGCAACACGGGGTCAAGCACCTTCGGCGCAATGCACACAAAGCACAGCAAGCACACAAAGCACAGCAAGCTCACAATGCACAGCAAGCACACAAAGCACAGCAAGCACAGCAAGCACACAAAGCACAGCAGGCACACAAATCACAGCAGGCACACAAAGCACAGCAAGCTCACAAAGCACAGCAAGCTCACAAAGCACAACCAGCACACAAAGCACAGCAAACTCCCAAAGCACAGCAAGCACACAAAGCACAGCAAGCACACAAAGCACAGCAAGAACCACCACAATGCAGAGCAACAACAGCAGACATGGAAAAATAGAACACATGTGAACTACAGACAGATTGAGAAGAATTGATGAGGAAGAACAAAACGTCATGACTCAGGTGGGATTCGAACCCAGGAACTCAGAATCTCAATGGTTCTGGTTAACTAGATGTGCCACTCAGTTGACAAAGTTCATGAGGCAGCAGACAAGAGATTAGAGAGCTGAAAGGATTAACATATGTCAATCACCAAAGATGCAGGAAAGACACAGCAGAAGCACCACAATGCAGAGCAACAACAGCAAACATGGAAAAATAGAACACATGTGAACTACAGACAGGTTGAGAAGAATTGATGAGGAAGAACAAAACGTCATGACTCAGGTGGGATTCGAACCCAGGAACTCAGAATCTCAATGGATCTGGTTAACTAGATGCGCCACTCAGTTGACAAAGTTCATGAGGCAGCAGACAAGAGATTAGAGAGCTGAAAGGATTAACATATGTCAATCACCAAAGATGCAGGAAAGACACAGCAGAAGCACTACAATGCAGAGCAACAACAGCAAACATGGAAAAATAGAACACATGTGAACTACAGACAGGTTGAGAAGAATTGATGAGGAAGAACAAAACGTCATGACTCAGGTGGGATTCGAACCCAGGAACTCAGAATCTCTATGCGGTTGCCTTACTCGCCACGCCACTCAGTTGACACAGTTCAAAGGACAGCAGAAAAGAGATTACAGAGATGCAGGATTGATATATGCCAATTACCAAAGATGTAGAAATGACACCACAGAGCAGAAATAACAGAAATACAATGTATATGAGAATCAAAAAGCTCAAGTGGGATTGAAGACAAGAAAAACATTCTGTAGAGCAACGCTATAAAATGTAATATACAGTAATTAACTATGACAAATAGACAACATCCCAGGCACGATCAACTTTACAGAGGTATTTCTCAAAAAACTGCCTAGGTGCCAGAAAAATCTGTTCAGTCATTCCTGTGCGGATTGCTCCAAACATTATACCAGCAGAACCTGGCATAAAATAAACAAAATTTGTAAAAGGAGTAGCGAAAAGATCATTTACCATATGCCTTACAATAACACATGAATAGAATGTTGGAAAATGACAAATGAGGTATCGTTGCAATCGGCATAAACCAGTGAATACAATTTCACAAAGAAATTAATATCAGACAAAGTATTCAGAAGTTATAAGCAGTTCCATAAGAACTGTTATAGTTTATAACCCCTAGGTGGCGCTGTACTCTGACTTCCCAGGTACCTTCAGGACATCATGTCGAAGCTCCTTACTAATTTTTGCGCGGATATGTCCAATAGTTAAAAAATATAACAAATGATGTGAAATTTCAAAATGGCGGACAGGCGGTTCGGTCAAACCCGGCATAATACACATCGACAGATGCGGCATGAGGTAAGCAATCCATAGACATCAAGATCATAATTTTCTGACAAACAGTTCAGAAGTTATGGGCAAAAATAGCCTATTTTATTATCTCATGACCCATAGGTGGCGCTGTCACCAAATTTGGCATGGACCCCAAGTTCATGGTCCACATGAAGTGTACCAAATTTCATTTGAATTGATCAAAGAATGACTGAGCTACAGCTTCAGAACCATTTTTGCGTCAACCTCGTTAACTTTGCGCATTTACTACTTTTGAACAAAGATAAATATCAAAATTCTGTTCGGTCATTTCTGTGCGGCTCACTCCAAAGATCATCTGTGCCAAATCTCATAAGAATTGAACCACATTTGAAGGAGGAGTAGCGAAAAAACGAAATACTGTACATTTCAAAATGGCCGCTACTGTAATGGGTGGAGTTTTACTGTAAAGTATCAAATTCAATAAGCGGTATGAGAGCAATCACGTGTACTAAGTAGAATTTTCATAGATCAAGCGGATCACGAGTTATAACCATTTGAACATTGAATTTTTGCACTGCTGGTGGCGCTATAGAGTTAGTGCTAGAGACCCCATTTTTGGTCACTTGACTTTTCAGTACCACCTCTACAACTGTGCCAAATTTCATCATTTTCCTATGTACGGTTCATAGGGCTGCCATAGACTCCCATTGCGGAAAAATAATAATAATAATACTGACAATTCCAATAGGTGTCTCAGCACCTTCGGTGCTTGACCCCTAAATATAGCTGCAAGCAGCAACACGGGGTCAAGCACCTTCGGCGCAATGCACACACAGCACAGCAAGCACACAAAGCACAGCAAGCTCACAATGCACAGCAAGCACACAAAGCACAGCAATTACACAAATCACAGCAGGCACACAAAGCACAGCAAGCTCACAAAGCACAGCAAGCACACAAAGCACAGCAAGCACACAAAGCACAGCAAGCTCACAATGCACAGCAAGCACACAAAGCACAGCAATTACACAAATCACAGCAGGCACACAAAGCACAGCAAGCTCACAAATAACAGCAAGCTCACAAAGCACAGCAAGCACACAAAGCACAGCAAGCTCACAAAGCACAGCAAGCACACAAAGCACAGCAAGCACACAAAGCACAGCAAGCACAGCAATTACACAAATCACAGCAGGCACACAAAGCACAGCAAGCTCGCAAAGCACACAAAGCACAGCAAGCACACAAAGCATAGCAAGCTCACAAAGCACAGCAAGCACACAAAGCACAGCAAGCTCACAAAGCACAGCAAGAACCACCATAATGCAGAGCAACAACAGCAAACATGGAAAAATAGAACACATGTGAACTACAGACAGGTTGAGAAGAATTGATGAGGAAGAACAAAACGTCATGACTCAGGTGGGATTTGAACCCAGGAACTCAGAATCTCAATGCATATGATTAACTAGATGCGCCACTCAGTTGACACAGTTCATGAAGCAGCAGACAAGAGATTAGAGAGCTGAAAGGATTAACATATGTCAATCACCAAAGATGCAGGAAAGACACAGCAGAAGCACCACAATGCAGAGCAACAAGGAAAAATAGAACACATGTGAACTACAGACAGGTTGAGAAGAATTGATGAGGAAGAACAAAACATCATGACTCAGGTGGGATTCGAACCCAGGAACTTAGAATCTAAATGCAATTGGTTAACTAGATGCGCCACTCAGTTTACACAGTTCATGAGGCAGCAGACAAGAGATTAGAGAGCTGAAAGGATTAACATGTCAATCACCAAAGATGCAGAATTGACACAGCAGAAATAGAAATAACAGAAATACAATGTACATTAGTTCAAGTGAATTTGAAGACAAGCAGATCATTATGTATAGTGATGCTATACAATGTAATATACAGTCACATTAATTTATTACTATGACAAATAGACAACGTCACAGGCATGGTAAACTTTAGAGTGGTATTTCTAAGAAAGAGAACAGAATATCAAAAATCTGTTCGGTCACATCTGTGCGGATTGCTCCAAACATTATACGAGCAGAACCTGACATAAAATACACAAAATTTGTAAAAGGAGTAGCGAAAAAATCATTTACCATATGCCTTACAATAACACCTGAACATAATGTTGGAAAATGACAAACAAGGTATTGTTGCGATCGGCATAAAACAGTGAATACAATTTCACAAAGAAAATGTATATCAGACAATGTATTCAGAAGTTATAAGCAGTTCAACAAGAACTGTTATAGTTTATAACCACTAGGTGGCGCTGTACTCTGACTTCCCATGTACCTTCAGGACATCATGTCGAAGCTCCTTACCATTTTTTGTGCGGATATGTCCAATAGTTCAAAAAATATAACAATTTATTTGAAATTTCAAAATGGCGGACAGGCGGTTTGGTCAAACCCGGCATAATTCACATCGACAGATGCGGCATGAGGTAAACAATCCATAGACATCAAGATCATAATTTTCTGACAAACAGTTCAAAAGTTATGGGCAATAATAGCCTATTTTTCTATCTCATGACCCATAGGTGGCGCTGTCACCAAATTTGGCATGGACCCCAAGTTCATGGTCCACATGAAGTGTACCAAATTTCATTTCAATTGATCAAAGAATGACTGAGCTACAGCTTCAGAACCATTTTTGCGTCAACCTCGTTAAGTTTGCGCATTTATTACTTTTGAACAAAGATCAATATCAAAATTCTGTTCGGTCATTTCTATGCGGCTCACTCCAAAGATCATCTGTGCCAAATCTCATAAGAATTGAACCGCATTTGAAGGAGGAGTAGCGAAAAAACTAAATACTGTACATTTCAAAATGGCCGCTACTGTAATAGGTGGAGACTTACTGTAAAGTATCAAATTCAATAAGCACGATGAGAGCAATCACGTGTACTAAGTAGAATTTTCATAGATCAAATGGTTCACCAATTATAACAGTTTGAACATTGATTTTTTGGACTACTGGTGGCGCTATAGAGTTACTGCTAAAGACCCCATTTTTGGTCACATGACTATTTATGACCACCTCTACATCTGTGCCAAATTTCATCATTTTCCTATGTATGGTTCATAGGGCTGCCATAGACTCCCATTGCGGAAAAATAATAATAATAATAATAATAAATATAGCTGCAAGCAGCGATTCGGGGTCAAGCACCTTCAGCGCAATGAGCACCCAAAGCACAGCAAAAACCACACGACGCAGCAAATGTGCAAAGCGCAGAAAGTGCGCAATACAGAGCCCGAACCCGAAGCAAAGCAAATGCAGAGCAGGATCACTGCAGTGCGGAGCAACAACAGTAAAGATGGCAAAAATATAACACGTGTGGAAAACCAGACAGGTCGAGAAGAACGTGTTAAAGGAAACGCAAAAGGAAATCTCAATAAGTGAAAGTGAGAGCTGGGATTCGAACCCATGACCTTAGGTTCTCAAAGCATAGCAGTTAACGCATGTGCCACTGAGTAAACAGTTAAACCACTGAGTTGGTGTGTCCAAGCTATAGAATAGAGATATAGAGCTGTAAACATTGATATCCAGCAATTACCAAAAGTGCAGAAATGACAACAAAGAGCACAAATAACTAAAATACAATGTATTGTATGGAAATCACAAAACTTAAGTGAGAAAAAAAAGTTAAGACAAAAACCACTGCACATGGGATTCGAACCCATGAACTCAGGTTCCCGAGGCACAGCAGTTACCGCATACGCCACTGAGTAAACAATTAAACCACTGGCTTGGTGTGTCCAAGCTATAGAATAGAGATATAGAGCTGTAAACATTGATATCCAGCAATTACCAAAAGTGCAGAAATGACAACAGAGAGCACAAATAACTGAAATACAATGTATTGTATGAAAATCAATAAACTTAAGTGAGAAAAAAGTTAAGACAAAATATCACTGTACATGGGATTCGAACCCATGACCTCAGGATCTCATGGCATCTGGTTAACCAGATGCGCAACTCAGTTAACACAGCCCAAAGGGCAGCAAAAAAACAGCTTAGGTGCTGCAAGGATTGACATATGCCAATCAACACAGATGCAGAACTGACAGTGCAGAGCAGAACTAACAGAAATACAATGTATATGAGAATCAAAAAGATCAAGTGAGATTGAAGACAAGAAGATCATTCTGTATAGTAATGCTATACAATGTAACATACAGTCACATTAATTTACTATGACAAATAGACAACGGCACAGGCACAGTCAACTTTGGAGTGGTATTTCTAAGAAAGAGAACAGAATATCAAAAATCTGTTCGGTCATTTCTGTGCGGATTGCTCCAAACATTATATGAGCAGCACCTGGCATAAAATAAACAAAATTTGTAAAAGGAGTAGCGAAAAAATCATGTACCAAATGCTTTACAGCAACACATGAACAGAATGTTGGAAAATGACAAACGAGGTATCGTTGCAATCGGCATAAACCAGTGAATACAATTTCACAAAGAAATTAATATCAGACAAAGTATTCAGAAGTTATAAGCAGTTCCATAAGAACTGTTATAGTTTATAACCCCTAGGTGGCGCTGTACTCTGACTTCCCAGATACCTTCAGGACATCATGTCGAAGCTCCTTACTAATTTTTGCGCGGATATGTCCAATAGTTCAAAAAATATAACAAATTATGTGAAATTTCAAAATGGCGGACAGGCGGTTCGGTCAAACCCGGCATAATACACATCGACAGATGCGGCATGAGGTAAGCAATCCATAGACATCAAGATCATAATTTTCTGACAAACAGTTCAGAAGTTATGGGCAAAAATAGCCTATTTTATTATCTCATGACCCATAGGTGGCGCTGTCACCAAATTTGGCATGGACCCCAAGTTCATGGTCCACATGAAGTGTACCAAATTTCATTTGAATTGATCAAAGAATGACTGAGCTACAGCTTCAGAACCATTTTTGCGTCAACCTCGTTAACTTTGCGCATTTACTACTTTTGAACAAAGATAAATTTCAAAATTCTGTTCGGTCATTTCTGTGCGGCTCACTCCAAAGATCATCTGTGCCAAATCTCATAAGAATTGAACCACATTTGAAGGAGGAGTAGCGAAAAAACGAAATACTGTACATTTCAAACTGGCCGCTACTGTAATGGGTGGAGTTTTACTGTAAGGTATTAAAAACAACAAGCATGAGGAGAGCAATCACGTGTACTAAGTAGAATTTTCATAGATCAAGCGGATCAGCAGTTATAACCATTTGAACATTGAATTTTTGCACTGCTGGTGGCGCTATAGAGTTAGTGCTAGAGACCCCATTTTTGGTCACATGACTTTTTAAGACCACCACTACAACTGTGCCAAATTTCATCATTTTCCTAGGTACGGTTCATAGGGCTGCCATAGACTCCCATTGGGGAAGAAGATGAAGAATAATAATACTGACAGTTCCAATAGGTGCCTCAGCACCATAGGTGCTTGGCCCCTAAATATAGCTGCAAGCAGCAACACGGGGTCAAGCACCTTCGGCGCAATGCACACAAAGCACAGCAAGCTCACAATGCACAGCAAGCACACAAAGCACAGCAAGCTCACAAAGCACAGCAAGCACACAAAGCACAGCAAACACACAAAGCACAGCAATTACACAAATCACAGCAGGCACACAAAGCACAGCAAGCTCACAAAGCACAGCAAGCTCACAAAGCACAGCAAGCTCACAAAGCACAGCAAGCACACAAAGCACAGCAAGCACACAAAGCACAGCAAGCACACAAAGCACAGCAAGAACACAAAGCACAGCAATTACACAAATCACAGCAAGCTCACAAAGCACAGCAAGCTCACAATGCACAGCCAGCACACAAAGCACAGCAATTACACAAATCACAGCAGGCACACAAAGCACAACAAGCTCACAAAGCACAGCAAGCACAGCAAGCTCACAATGCACAGCAAGCACACAAAGCACAGCAATTACACAAATCACAGAAGGCACACAAAGCACAACAAGCTCACAAAGCACAGCAAGCACACAAAGCACAGCAATCACACAAAGCACAACAAGCACACAAAGCATAGCAAGAACACAAAGCACAGCAATTACACAAATCACAGCCGGCACACAAAGCACAGCAAGCCCACAAAGCACAGCAAGCACACAAAGCACAACAAGCACACAAAGCATAGCAAGAACACAAAGCACAGCAATTACACAAATCACAGCAGGCACACAAAGCACAGCAAGCACACAAAGCATAGCAAGCTCACAAAGCACAGCAAGCACACAAAGCACAGCAAGCTCACAAAGCACAGCAAGAACCACCATAATGCAGAGCAACAACAGCAAACATGGAAAAATAGAACACATGTGAACTACAGACAGGTTGAGAAGAATTGATGAGGAAGAACAAAACGTCATGACTCAGGTGGGATTTGAACCCAGGAACTCAGAATCTCAATGCATATGAGTAACTAGATGCGCCACTCAGTTGACACAGTTCATGAAGCAGCAGACAAGAGATTAGAGAGCTGAAAGGATTAACATATGTCAATCACCAAAGATGCAGGAAAGACACAGCAGAAGCACCACAATGCAGAGCAACAAGGAAAAATAGAACACATGTGAACTACAGACAGGTTGAGAAGAATTGATGAGGAAGAACAAAACATCATGACTCAGGTGGGATTCGAACCCAGGAACTTAGAATCTAAATGCAATTGGTTAACTAGATGCGCCACTCAGACAAGAGATTAGAGAGCTGAAAGGATTAACATGTCAATCACCAAAGATGCAGAATTGACACAGCAGAAGTAGAAATAACAGAAATACAATGTACATTAGTTCAAGTAAAATTGAAGACAAGCAGATCATTATGTATAGTGATGCTATACAATGTAATATACAGTCACATTAATTTATTACTATGACAAATAGACAATGTCACAGGCACGGTAAACTTTAGAGTGGTATTTCTAAGAAAGAGAACAGAATATCAAAAATCTGTTCGGTCACATCTGTGCGGATTGCTCCAAACATTATACGAGCAGAACCTGACATAAAATACACAAAATTTGTAAAAGGAGTAGCGAAAAAATCATTTACCATATGCCTTACAATAACACCTGAACATAATGTTGGAAAATGACAAACAAGGTATCGTTGCGATCGGCATAAAACAGTGAATACAATTTCACAAAGAAAATGTATATCAGACAATGTATTCAGAAGTTATAAGCAGTTCAATAAGAACTGTTATAGTTTATAACCCCTAGGTGGCGCTGTACTCTGACTTCCCATGTACCTTCAGGACATCATGTCGAAGCTCCTTACCATTTTTTGTGCGGATATGTCCAATAGTTCAAAAAATATAACAATTTATTTGAAATTTCAAAATGGCGGACAGGCGGTTTGGTCAAACCCGGCATAATTCACATCGACAGATGCGGCATGAGGTAAGCAATCCATAGACATCAAGATCATAATTTTCTGACAAACAGTTCAGAAGTTATGGGCAATAATAGCCTATTTTTCTATCTCATGACCCATAGGTGGCGCTGTCACCAAATTTGGCATGGACCCCAAGTTCATGGTCCACATGAAGTGTACCAAATTTCATTTCAATTGATCAAAGAATGACTGAGATACAGCTTCAGAACCATTTTTGCGTCAACCTCGTTAAGTTTGCGCATTTATTACTTTTGAACAAAGATCAATATCAAAATTCTGTTCGGTCATTTCTATGCAGCTCACTCCAAAGATCATCTGTGCCAAATCTCATAAGAATTGAACCGCATTTTAAGGAGGAGTAGCGAAAAAACGAAATACTGTACATTTCAAAATGGCCACTACTGTAATGGGTGGAGTCTTACTGTAAAGTATCAAATTCAATAAGCACGATGAGAGCAATCACGTGTACTAAGTAGAATTTTCATAGATCAAATGGTTCACCAATTATAACAGTTTGAACATTGATTTTTTGGACTACTGGTGGCGCTATAGAGTTACTGCTAAAGACCCCATTTTTGGTCACATGACTATTTATGACCACCTCTACATCTGTGCCAAATTTCATCATTTTCCTATGTACGGTTCATAGGGCTGCCATAGACTCCCATTGGGGAAAAATAATAATAATAATAATAATAAATATAGCTGCAAGCAGCGATACGGGGCCAAGCACAATCAGCGCAATGAGCTCCCGAAGCACAGCAAGAAAGATACAACTTATCAATCACTCAGGGCGCATTGAGCACCCAAGGTGCATCAAGAACACAAGGCGCCGCAAAGAACCCATAGCGTAGCAATGACAGAGCAGAACCACCGCAGTGCAGAGCAGCAACAGAAAACATGGCAAAAATAGAACATATGTGAACTACAGACAGGTCGAGACAAATAGGTGGGAAAGAACAAAACTTTAATAGAACAAATTAACACCTGCCTCAGGCAGGATTCGAACCCATGAACTCAGGATCTCAATGCATATGACCTAACAGATACGCCACTCAGTAGACACAGCTCAAGGGGCAGCAGAAAAGAGCTTACATGCCATACAAAGAATTCAGAAGTTATAAGCAGTTCTATAAGAACTGTTATAGTTTATAACCCCTAGGTGGCGCTGTTCTCTGATTTCCTCAGGACGTAATGCCGAAGCTCCCTACCGATTTTTGCGCCGATATATCCAATACTTCAAAAGTTATAGCAATTTATCAGAAATTTCAAAATGGCGGACAGGCGGTTCGGTCAATCCCGGCATAATACATATCGACAGATGCGGCATGAGCCAAGGAATCCGTAGACACCAAGATCATAATTTTCTGACAAACGATTCAGAAGTTATGCACAAAAATAGCCTTTTTTCCTATCTCATGACCCATAGGTGGCGCTGTCACCAAATTTAACATGGACCCCCATTTCATGGTCGACATGAAGCGTACCAAATTTCATCTCGATTGATCAAAGAATGACCGAGATACAGCTTCAGAACCAATTTTGCGTCAATCTCGTTAAGTTCACGCATTAATTACTTTTGAATAAAGAAAAATATCAAAATTCTGTTCAGTCATTTCTATGCGGCTCACTCCAAAGATCACATGTGCCAAATCTCATAAGAATTGAACCAAATTTGAAGGAGGAGTAGCGAAAAAACGAAATACTGTACATTTCAAAATGGCCGATACTGTAATGGGAGGAGTCTTACTGTAAAGTATCAAATTCAATAAGCGGGATGAGAGCAATCATGTGTACTAAGTAGAATTTTCATAGATCCAATGAATCACGAGTTATAACCATTTGAACATTGAAATTTTGAGATGATGGTGGCGCTATAGAGTTACTGCTAGAGACCCCATTTTTGGCCAAATGACTATTTATGACCACCTCTACAACTGTGCCAAATTTCATCATTTTCCTATATACGGTTCATAGGGCTGCCATAGACTCCCATTGGGGAAGATTAAGATTAAGATTAAGAAGAATAATAATACTGACAATAACAATAGGTGCCACAGCACCATAGGTGCTTGGCCCCTAATAATAATACTAACAAAAACAATAGGTGTCTCAGCACCTTCGGTGCTTGACCCCTAACAATTGCAATAGGTGTCTCAGCACCTTCGGTGCTTGACCCCTAATAATACTAACAAAAACAATAGGTGTCTCAGCACCTTCGGTGCTTGACCCCTAAATACTGACAATTCCAATAGGTGTCTCAGCACCTTCGGTGCTTGACCCCTAACAATATTGTATCAAACAATATAATTATACTGGGGATTAACGGAGATTACAACCAGGGTAATCTAATCTCCATTTTCTCTTCTTATGACCTGAACTGAACAGTGCAAAACCTTTAAAATGTAGTGCAAAACCTTAAATATTTAAATAGAATCAAATATTAAACAAATATATAGAACAAGATATTACACAACAATAGTATTGCACATTTAAAGAAGCTTTTGTGACTGGTGGTTGGGACACTTTACATCAGTTTTAACAATTCTTCTGCAAGAATATCACCATATTGGCTTTCTCTGGCAATATACGGCATCTTTCTTGACTTATAGTATGCCCAGCACAGGAGAAAACCCTCTCAGAGGGGGTTGATGAGGCCTGCACACACAAGTACACCTCTGACAGGACAGACAAATTAGGGAGGGTATCCCTCTTACCCCCCCACCAGGCCAAAGGGTCTTGTCCAGATGGGATGGCTGGCAGGCTTTTGTAGATCTCCATCTCTTTCTGCACCTGCTCTGTGATGGAGAGGACACCTGTGGACTGAGCTGTATGAAGTTCTCGGTCTTCATCCTCAAACAACTGCTCCAAGGCTGACATCTTGATCTTGTACATACAAACAATTTCAGTACATCACAAAAACAACCACTCATTCAATGTACAATACTAGATAGATAGTATATGGTTGAACTTACACATTTGCCTGCTTGGTCCTCCTCCTCACCTGCCTCAGTCTGCTGAGGAGGGTTATCCTCTTTTGGATGCTGTAGACACAAACAGAGTGACCATAAAACAGGTCATGGACACAGTGCATATGAAAAAAGTTGAGCAATTAGTACACTGTCTGACAAACATGGAGCAAAATACCTGAGCTGCCGTGGCGGCAGTGTCGATTGCTTTCTCAAGCCTTTCCCAAGTTTCTGCAACACCAACTTCCAGCCTGCCTTTAAAGCGAGGATCCATCAATGTGGCCTCCTGAAGGAAGTTCTGAACGTCTTGATCCTGTAATGAAAACATGGTTTAGTGTCTAATGGTGAAAATGGTGTGGTTTGCCTTCTTTCTTTGTGAACCTGGATTTTGGCTGCAAATGGATAATACCTGGTATCTTTTTTCAAGATCTCCCCAGACCTTCTCTTTTATAGCAGTTACAAAGACATTGTCATCATCGGAGGTTGAATAGTGTGCCTTCAGCTTTGTGAGGATGGGGATGATTTGGCTGATTGTGGGGGACTTGTCACTTGACACACAGAGGGTTGAGGTGTACAAGACCTTCATGCATTTGATGAATTCCTCTGCCTTCTCAAAATCACTCTCTGTAAGCCTTTCTAGTCTGTAGAAAATAATTAATAATGTTAAGAACAAAAGGTAAATTTAAATTGTTGCATGTGTGACCCTTTTGTCCATCACCTCACCTGTCCCTCTCCATTGGCTTTCTTAGCCTTTGATCGAGGCAAGCTGCCTGGATTGCAGGGAACTGCTCCACAAACCACTCCACCATGAGGTACAGAGAATTCCAGCGAGTCCTCACATCAAGGATAACATTGTGCTCTGGCAAATCTAAAGCACAGTCATTTGAATTACAATAAACAATTTGAAATTGCTTGTATGAAAAATTATTACTTTTCAGTTTTCAAGATGTATTTATAAATATATATGTGCTATTTACTGAGGAGTCTCTGCTTCTCTCTCAGGACAGTTTTGCTCATGGTGGAGCGCTTCAGCCACACCACCACTGCGCGAATCTTTGCACACCACCTAGTCACAGCATGGATGCCATACACCTTTTGTGCTGCCAGGTTGAGTGTGTGAGCAAAGCATCCAACCTTTAAAAATTTCAAGTTTCTCAGTGCAACAATTTACAATTTAAAATAAAATATATATGTATATACTTCACATGCAAAAGTCTCTAAATGCCATCTGAGATTTTCTTCTAAAATGAGCATTTTTATCAAGCTCATATATTTGTGATCGGTAATTTCACTTTAATGACAATTAATATGTAATGATAATTTGAAAAATGATAATTTGAGAAGAATATATATATATATATATATATATATAGATATATAGATAGATAGATAGATAGATAGATGGTGATTCCACTGTGGAAAATGGATGAAGCCCCATCACCACAAATTTGGTAACTGCCCTGTGGATTTCCTGCATCTTCTCTTTGGTTAGTGCAGCCTTCTTAGCCATGATGAAAGGAGTCATTGTAACTTGAAAATAAAAAAATAGAAAGATATTACTATTAGAGGTCGACCGATATGCTTTTTCTCTGGCCGATGCCGATTTTTTAGAAATCAGGGCAGCCGATGGCCGATATGTTTGGCCGATTTTCTATATGTACATAATAATCAAAATTTTCTCATCATTATTAGCAGATATTTTAAATGCAAAAATGTCACTATTTAAGTCAAAGTATTTAAAAATATATGACTGGTCTTTCTGAAGAGTTTTACAACCTCCTCTGCACCATGCATTTATCAGACACAGATATTACCTGACACTCTGCTGTCATCATCTTTGATCAGTTTTTTACCATGGCTTTTATTGCTTTGTAGGATAAAATCCTTATTTGGTAGACCTGATAAAATATTTATTCATCATAAAGTTAACATAGTAAATGTCTATGGTTTTTAGTTGAGACTGTTATTTAGGGCAAATCTTTATAAACACATTTACATTCTCATTTCTGAGACGCTATAAGTGACTGATTGTGCTGACAGTGACGTCTTGTGAGTTTAGTGTTGGGACAGATCTGTTGTTTCAACCGTTCATTCAAACGA
Source organism: Misgurnus anguillicaudatus (assembly GCF_027580225.2). Taxonomy (NCBI): domain Eukaryota; kingdom Metazoa; phylum Chordata; class Actinopteri; order Cypriniformes; family Cobitidae; genus Misgurnus; species Misgurnus anguillicaudatus. The sequence goes on along the minus strand of NC_073348.2, from coordinate 8,160,689 downwards.
ATCCGTTCAAAGGAGTCAGTTCGCGAATCGGACGCGCTGTGTTCTAATCCAGACTGAGCAGCGCAAAACTGTAAACAAAGTCTTACTGTAACAACACGAAAAACATTTCCTTTGTGGATATGATTTGGTCTTCCGACCTTTCGCCATCGAGTCAGTTTTGTTTTGAGTAATAAAAGCAGGGAGACAGACAGCGTGCACGCGCGGCTCTTCTCTCTCTGTCACGCAAACAAAACTCATCATCACTTAATTAATCACATGAAATGAGCCTAATCTTTGCACGGACAGTGCACCGCGAGACATAAGCCCGTCGCGCTGTTGTACTGGCTGCTTAATTCGCGCGATCTGCCATCATTTAGTAAAGCTGTTTGTGAACAAGGCATGGCTGCACACACACGAGACGGGAGCGATATGCTTGGAGCAAGAGGCAGGCAGCGTCACGAGTTCTAAAACAGCGCTTAGGTGCCCGCAGATGCACCTGCCTTTTAATCGGCCTAATTTTGCAGCAAAATCGGCCAAAGCCGATTTTTAAAAATATGCCAAAAATCGGCCAATTAATCGGCCGGCCGATAAATCGGTCGACCTCTAATTACTATAAAATATTACTATAAAAATTGTATATATAATACCTCTTCAGGTTATAACTACTAGCATATTCTGTTTAATACTGATGTAAAACACTCAAAATGTTAAGATCAACATTTTGTATTCACATATTATGACTTTTACACGAAGCAGAGAACAATCTTGAGCACTCAGAAATATATAAACACACACACATACAGTATAGCCTCGTGTTACTTAGAACAAAACATTTTGATATGCAAGATTTGCAGTTGGTAATTAAATTACTAGACTTACCCGAAGAGGAACGGCTGCTATCATCACCTGTGTCCACCAACACACTGGCAGGGCTGGGATTCTCTTCAGTTTGTTCGGGTGCGAGGTCAACACTAGCTGCTGCTGTTGACGCGCTTGGCTCTGCGTCTCTTAGGTTGTCAAACACGGAGCATTGTTCGGCTTTTAAATATACTCCATGCCTCGTCAGATGTTTCATCAAATTCGATGTGTTACCTCCCTTGCATGCTATTCTTTTAAGGCATTTGTTGCAAGTTGCAGAGTCTCCATTACACGTGAAATGCAGCCAAACCTTGGAGCGTTTTGACTTCGGCATCTTTATTAGTCCTCGCGAGTCGCAACAACGTGGGCTGAGTAGCGGCAATGACGTCACGCAAGTTGATGCCGGAACACCAGGTGGCGGTAAAGAAAAGTCAGGAACCGAAATCAGGCACCGAATTTTTCATTCGTATTCGATCTGGTTTCCACCGTTTACGTTAGGACCGGTTCCCTATTGGCACCGATTTCGGTACCCAACCCTACTCGACAGACCTATTTCAACAGTGTTTTCCTCAAAAAAATCAAATAAACTAATACGCATCATATTTAACATGGCTATAGCTTGCAATGGCAGTTGAAAGTTGGAGGTTAAATAAAAAAAGTGCGCGAAAACTGAGAGAACCACCAATCAGAGAAGACGTCGTTACTATGGAAACAGGAATAAACACAAGCAGTTTTGTGGCGAGTTGCTGTCATCTAGTGGTAGGTGATAAATACACAAAAATAATAATAACAATAAAAATATAATAATAATAGGCTATATATGTAGATTTGTTCACTTATTTGTTTACTTTAATTTCATGCTAACTTTCCACACAGATAAAAAACAGAGATGGAGCCTCCCAAAAAGAGGGGACGGTACAAAAATTATCTGAAAAATTCATCTCTACCTGTCCCCAGACAGACAAGACACAACTGGAATCTTAAAGGATTAACAGTGGTAATTTGTGTTTGATAACATCATTTTATGTAATAAAATATTCACTTTTATACTTTTATTTTTTTTAACTACTACAACCATGAACCAAGTTTTTTTTGTGTGTGTGTGGGGGGGTTATTTTGGTTGGCTGAAAGCCCCTGGATTTAATAGTGTCTATTTGATAGGGTTCTGGAATAAAGGAGGAAGGAATTGAAGAAACTGAAGTGAGGAGAGAGACTCTGGAATGTGACATTTGCGAGGAAGGCATTTATGATGAGGTACATTAACCCCTTAACTGTCACCCCAAACCTTAGAGTCTTTAAATAAATATAACTCTAGCATTTTTTGGTTTAGAAGCCTAATCTAGGTCTTGTTTTAAACAGGACAAGTGAAGGCTTCTCACGAAAGTATATGGGGGTGGAAAACATTAAACATAAAAACTGTTATAGCAGTTTGAATTTATTTTAATAAATAAAAATAATGCAACAACATATTAATTTATAAATAAAATAATAAAAATGTAAACATATCACAAAAGAAATAATGGAAACATAAAGCCATAAGTCTCAAGTGGTTGTCATCCACATTTCAAGTTAAAAATCACAAAAAAAATGAGGTTTGTGCATTATTTCTAGTGGTTTTACCAACAATGGCCACTAAGTGTCAAAGGTTGCATAACAAATTAATAACTTACTGTCACTGCATTATTATTACTGCTAAACCGTTTTGAAATATGAAACCACATTCTTAAAGCTTTCCAATGATATATAGTTTGTCAACATTTTTGTGGATTTATACTAGAATATAGTGTTATGAATATATAGAATTAATATGCATTTCTATGGGGGTGGGTCATGTAACAAAAAACTGTCACTACATTAGTTCTATCATCAGATGACCTTGGAAAACGAAAACAACACTCTGAGAGCTTTCCAGTGATATATAGTTTATCAAGATTTTTGGGGATTAGAGTAGGGGTTTGGTGTTATAAATATGTAAAAACAAATTAGATCAACATGTGGGCCCGCGACCTTTAAGAAACTCTTACTACGCCATTTCATTCCCAAAATGGTGATGATACATGACAACTACACTCTTAGAGCTTTCCAATGATATATAGTTTGTCATGATAGATAAAAATATACATCAAAAATATTGGAGTAAACTTAGGTGTCCCATATACGTATAGGACGGGCAACAGTTCTAATGCCTAAGCACATTTTCTTTCACGTTTACACAAATAAACAATTAAAATATTAACCAGTTCTTTCTCTCATTATTTTCACAAAGAACTTGGAAGAGGCTGGAGATTGCTCAACCGAGGAAATATAACATTGTTTATTCAAGTATTTAATTGCTGCCAGGTTGTATGACACAACTGTATAACATTACTTGTTATTTCAAATGTATCACTTTCAGGATGATTATGAGGTTGAGGAGCTAATTGTGGAAGACATGGAAACAGGACATTTGAATGGAAACAACAAGGTACATTTTTAAGTTGAGAGAAATATCTACATTTTAAAAATGAAGTTATGTTAAAAAAATAGAACCATGTAAACATCTGTTAAAAATAATAAATAATGTGTTCTTTTTTTACAATTAAAAATCTGGCAATTCAGTGTACTTTCAATTTCAATTACCTTTTCTTAAACCCACACTGGCAATGTGTCCACCCTTACTTCATGTTAACATGGAACCAAAACAGATATTTAGTATGTCTTGGTCTTATAGTATTCAAAAAGAGAACCCTATTTGTTCTTAATGAATAAACAAACAAATAAATAAATATCATATTCAGTCCTATCTGCTGTAAAACTGAGTTCATTGTTGATGATGAATCCCAAAATATTTCTTTTTTCCCCTAGACAAATAGTCCATCAATTTGTGGGTCCCATGATGCAGAACAGGCAATGCTAATGATTACAGCATTTGTCCTCCGCCACAAAATTACAGGAGCAGCTCTCCAAGATCTCCTCACCCTTCTTAATGAACTGATGCCTGGAGTAGCACCCCATACTCGCTACATGTTTGAGCAAACGCTAACCGGTGTGCATGGTGAAATGGAACTGCATTTTTACTGTCCATCTTGTACTGTGTATATAGGAGAGACTGGGGAGGGTGTGTGTAAGAATGCTAACTGCAAGTTCCAATATGATTTGACTACCCTCAAAAAAAATGGAAACTTCTTCATCTATTTACCACTGGCATCACAATTAAGAGTTCTCTTAGAAAATTCAGAAATTTTCTCAAAGCTTGGCAGGTCCCAGAGTTACAGTGATGATGCAGTTTCTGACATTTTTGATGGAAGTGAAATGCGAAAAACAATGCTTGAACATAACATAAGTGAGACAGATCTAACTCTGCTTTGGAATTGTGATGGTGTTCCAGTTTTTGAGTCATCAGGGTATTCCATTTGGCCTTTACAATGTGTTGTCAACGAATTGCCACCTGAAAGCAGAAAAAAGCATGTTCTTTGCATAGCATTATGGTTTGGTAGGTCATCACCCAATATGACAACTATGTTCACTCCTGTCATCGAGGAATCCAAGATGCTTACCACACAGGGCTTCACCTGGAAAAATCCTGTCACAAATTCACCTGTCACCTCCCGAGCTTTTCTTCTCACTAGTGCATGTGATGCAGCTGCACGGCCCAGACTGAAAAATTCCATTCAGTTTAACGGGAAATTTGGTTTGCGATTGGTGTCTCCATTGCGGTGAAACAGTTGAAAAAGGAGCGGGGTTGGTCCGTGTTTATCCCTTTAGGATCCCTGAGCCTGAGCCGCGGACACAGGACCAGTGGGAAAATGATGCTATAGCTGCAAATATCACTCCTGTAAATGGTATGCGTGGCCCTTGCCAGCTTTTGTTCTTGCCATCATTCAACATAGTTAATGGTTTTGTGCCCGACTACATGCATTGTGTGCTGCTAGGTGTGGTTAGGCAATGGGCCACTCTATAGTTGGATCCACAATACAACCAGTGTCCATGGTACCTTGGTAGACACACACAAACTATTAACTCTAGGCTACTGCAGATGAAACCTCCAAGGGAGATAAGCCGTGCTCCACGATCACTGACGGAAAGAAAGTTCTGGAAAGCCACAGAATGGAAGTCTTTCCTGCTGTATTATTCCATTTTTGTTCTGAATGGTTTACTTCCCATAAAATACTACCAACACTGGTGTCTTCTTTGCTTTTCTCTCCACATTCTGTTGCAGCCCAGAATACCAATACAACAGATCGAAATTGCTGACTTGATGCTGAAAAAGTTTGTCATATATGCTGAAACACTTTATGGCAAACAGCACATCTCATTCAATGTGCATCAGCTGACACATTTAGCCGGCAGTGTGTATAACTGGGGACCTCTTTGGGCTGCATCTGCCTTTTCTTTTGAGTCCAACAACAGGAAATTGCTGAGCTTCTTCCATGGAACTCAACATGTGCCCATCCAAATAGCAAAATCATTTTTGCTATGGAGAAGAATCCCCAAGATGCTAAAAGCAGCAAATGACACATCACCAACGGTGGTCAGCTACATTGAGAAACTTTGGAACTGCAGCAGTGTTCTCCCACAGAAATCCTTTAAAATGGATACTTTCACCTTTTTCCGTAAGAGAGTAATGAAACAGTTGCCTGTACAACACATAGTGGCTTTGAGGCGACTCCTGGGGAGAAGCTTACCATTTGATCATGGCATCTACCACAGCAAAGTGTTAATCGGTCAGAATTTATATGCAGTGGAGCAAATTTCCCAATCAGACCGCCGATGCAATTGTGTGGCTGAATTTTCTGATGGCACATTTGGCGTTTTGCGACACATTCTTGTACCGAAGTGTGTGAAATGCGAAGGATCTTTTCAGTGTGACTGCAGTCTGCTGGTTCTGTATTCAAGTCTGACCACTGACTCGCATGCATTTTTTAAAGATGCTCAGATTGGCTTCAGTTCTGCAGGTTTTGTCCATAAAGTTTCTGCTGGAAATGAAATTTCAGCTAAATTTGCAAAAGACCTGAAAAGAAAGTGCTTTTTGATTACATGCAAAGATTGTTTATTTGTTGTTCCACTTGTGAACACAATAGAATCTGACGAAGGAACAGAAAGGTCTCAGATCAATGCCTTGTACCCAGGCGTTGTACAATTTAAAGTATGTACAGAAATATGATCTTTTATATATGATATTGACAGGCATGGTATGAATATAATTGTTGTACAACAGCTGACATATGTTATATTATATTAATTTGTATAAAGTAATGAACTATTTTTGTATTCAAGAAATATTTACTGTTGTGTACATGTTAATAAATATCAATGTTATCATTAGCTATTGTTGTTACTGTTTCATAGCCACCAAAACATCTGTCATGAATTATAGTAAATTCATAAAACTTTATTATTTACTTTACTTGACTTAACAACAGACAGTTCAATGTGCACTTTAACATTTGATTCGCAACCCCACTAGGGTTGAAGTAGGTGCACTTATATCATAGTGTTTCCTGAGCAACTTTATAAAAGTTTCTCTGGTTAACTTTAGATCCTCTTTTACTTCATTAACAAACAATTAAAGGAATAGTCTACTCATTTTCAATATTAAAATATGTTATTACCTTAACTAAGAATTGTTGATGCATCCCTCTGTCGTCTGTGTGCGTGCACGTGGGCGCTGGAGCGCGCTGCGGCACTTCGATGGCATTTGGCTTTGCCCCATTCGTTCAATGGTGCCATTCAGAGATAAAGTTAGAAGTGACCAAACACATCAACGTTTTTCCTATTTAAGATGAGTAGTTATACGAGCAAGTTTGGTGGTACAAAATAAAACGTAGCGCTTTTCTAAGCGGATTTAAAAGAGGAACTATATTTTATGGCATAATAGCACTTTTGGGAGTACTTCGACTCGGCGCAGTAACACCCTCCCTCTCCCATTATGAGAGGGAGAAGGGGAGCGGACTTTTCAGGCGAGTCGAAGTGCTCCCAAAATTCTGTCCCTGAATCATTATGTGACGCAACTCTTTATGGATGAAACCGTTACAGTGGGTATAATAATGTTTCTTCCTCACTTACCTGTAGCCTAAATAATAGAGGATTATCATGCTTCTGGGTTTCTTGGGCGGTTTGTGCATGTCCACTTCCAGCACAGTTAGGTAAGGTATCAAACATCCTGTTAGGCAGTGGTGAAATGCAATTTAACGAAGTACACATAGTTACTGTATTTAAGTAAAGTTTACACGGTTTTTTTTTTACTTTAGTTAAGTAGAATATATAGTGCATACTTTTGACTTTTACTTCGTTTCATTTTGCAACAAATCAGTGGTGACTCGTGCTCATCCGAGGGTGCTAATTCAAAATAAGTGTTTGGAATGTCATCTGTGTTTCTTGCGTTTTCAAAATATGTGTTTGTTGCGTCATGTCAAGCATCACGTGTTTTGTCAAAATAAGTGCGTCAAAACCGTTTATGATAAATGAGATGCTTAACAAAATACACGCAAGACTCTCCCTTAACAGTAAACTCTGATTATGCATGAGATATATGCGAGTATTTGACAAACGCAAGCGTCTCTTTTATCATTAACCCTTAAGACGCATCTGCAGAAGGCACTAATATTTTGACAAGACACGTGATGCACACACAATGCGCAGAGCACATAATTTAAAAAAGGAACCACACACACACACGTTGAATTTGCATCGAGCGCCATCTGGAAAAAAAGTGGCCGCCACTGCAACAAATTATCTGTACTTTTCCTTACATTTCTATAACACCATCGTTCCTTTACGTACCTTTCTCAATAACATTTCTGTTCAATCTGCATGTCTGGACCAAGTTGCATTACGATCCAACTGAAGTGAACGTGCACAAAGATCGCTGAAAGCGGAATTACGTATCAGCGTGCGCTTCTTGTTGAGAGGCCTTTGTTGTACAAAGTCAGTGCTACAGACTAGCGAGTAAAGACAAAGTCAATCATAAATGTGAGTAAGAGAGGCGGGACTAAATAAATGCAAATCCAATCATATTAACGATGTGATACGGAGAAAGTAATACCACACAATCCCACAAGAATACTTCAGGAATATTACACAATTTACAACAAAATCCTGTGGTAATATTATAGAAATATGAAAGTAATACCACAGGAATATCACAGGAATATTACTGGACAACAAAATCATGTGGTAAAGTGTCCCAAAAAAACAACACAATACCACACAATTACCATACTAGTTTTATGTGGTACCTGTGATGTTTTATTGCCAAAATACCCCAAGAATACCACAGGATTTTTTTGTACCATATGATTTTTACGCGATCATGCGCGTCTTGTTGAGAGACCTTGTTGTACAAAGTCAGTGCAGCCTACAGGCTAGCGTGTAAAGACAAAGCCGATCATAAATGTGCGCTAGAGAGGCGGGACTAAATAAATGCAAATCCAATCATATTAACAATGTGATACGGAGAAAGTAATACCACACAATCGCACAAGAATACTGCAGGAATAATACACACTTTAAAACAAAATCCTGTGGTAATATTATATGAAATATGAAAGTAATACCATAAGAATATTACATAAATACTGCACGAATATTACATAACAGAATCCTGTGGTACTTACCGCAGAAATATGAAAGTACACAAACCCACAAGAATTCTGCAGGAATATACAACAAAATCCTGTGATAGATACTAAGGAAATATGAAAGTAATAACACAAGAATATTACAGGAATACTGCAATAATCTTACATACTTGACATTAATATCCTGTGGCAAAATACTGCAGAAATATTAAATTAATACCACACAATCCCACAAGAATACTGCAGGAATATTACATACTTTACAACAAAATTCTGTGGTAAATAGTACAGAAAGTAATACCACAAGATTACTGCAGGAATATTACAGACGTTAACAAAATCCTGTGGGTAAGTGTCCCAAAAAACATCACAATACCACAAAAGTACCACACAAGTTTTGTGTGTTACCTGTGATGTTTTATTGCACGAAATACAACAGCATTACCACAGAACATTTTTGTAACGACTTATTGCAGAGTGAACTGTTTTGAAACCGTTTATGTATGGTATTTTTACAGAACATTTTACAGGGATTGTAAAAGATTTCTAATCTAATTTAAATGATTCCTGAATAAATTCTTGTTACATATAATAAGTAATACATAGAAAACACAAGGGCATATGTACAGATTGTTTAAAGGAGCGGTGAATCAAAAACTCAATTTTAACTTGATAATTTGTTATATAAGAGGTCATCATACTTAAATGAACATCCTGCAAGTTTCAGAACTGAAAACGTCCGTGTTACTGAAATATAACCGTTTTTGGCACCAAGCCAGCTAAACACGCCAGTGAGGAATTCTGAAATCAATGACGTCAAAGTAGAATTGAAACACCTCCCCATAACCAAAAGGACACGTCTACTTTTGTAGCCCCGCCCACAGCTTCGCTTGTACGGAAGTAACACACGAGACGAATCACCACCAGACCTTACACAGCGTCTACTCTGAAAACATGCCTTTAAAAATCGCCAAAGTTTGTGCCGTACCTGGCTGTGGGAGAACACAGTCGCTGCATAGCCTTCCTTCGGAGCCTAACATTCGAAATGAGTGGTTAAAGTTCGTTTATAACGAAGTTCCAGCTCGCGTGGGGAAGAGTTTTAGTGTTTGTTCACTGCATTTCTCGCCTGAATCCTTTGCAAACAAGACACAGGTCGACTCTGGATTTGCAACGAGACTGAGATTGACAAACAATGCTGTTCCAACTATATTGGATCCTACAGAAACAGCGCATCAATCTGTAAGTACATATATATTTTAGTAAGTTGTGTCGCTGTTACTTTGTTTAAGATCGCGTGATATGTCCTGATTGTTTGTAACCTTCGTGTTTTACCCAATTCACAGAATGTCCCAACAAAGCAGGATGTAGCTTGTCAAACAGACACACCGAAATGCACATCTCACTCAACACAGCTGTCGTTTGGAACATTGGGTCCTAAATTCAGAAGCAAAGGTGTGTTGTATGTTTTTTTAAACATAATTTATATGGCTATCGTTGTGAAGTAAGTGTGTGTATGTGGGGGGTGGGGTGCACGCGCACGATTGTTTGTAAGCGCGCACGATTGTTTGTAAGCGTGCGTGTCTCTATGCGTCTTTACTCAAATGGGCCTACTATGTATTGCTGTTGGTTAAATGTTGTCGGTATCGTTGTATGTATTGTGTCTGTGGGCTAGTCTGTGTTTGTTTTCACGTAATTTTTATGTGGATCGCGAAGTGTGTGTTTGTGTGTGTTTGTGTGTGTTTGTTTGCCTGTCTGTGAGCATGCGTTCTATGTCCATTCAAGTGAGCATACGAAATGTTTGCTGGTGGAATGTTGTCTGTAACAACACTACACTATATTAACAATAATGTAAAATGTGACATTATAACTGAAATAGTTATTTTGTGTTTGTAACTGTTTAATTGGCCGTACCTTTTATCTTGATTATCACAGAGGCCAATTTTTTACCCGTTTAAGTTATTGTTGTAGTTCCTAATATTTTCAAAAAATAGTTTTTATAACAAACAATTCTTTGTTTTGTAGGAACACAAACCGAGGCTGCAGTCAAAAGTGTTGGTGTTTCAACCACTACATCTGCTGAAACTTTCCAACCTTTTGTTTTGCCACATTTCACCTCAACACCATTGAAGGATTTAAGGCCAACAAAAAGAGCGCGCCTTGAACTGGAAGGGGAGGAAACTGATTCATTTGAGGTCACTGATCAGCATGACACAACATACGAGCCTGCAGAGTCGGTCACCACTGTCACAGAGTCATCACAACTTCAGTGAGTCATTTTATCCTATGTACTCTCTCATGTTTTGGTATTTTTATTAAATTGTATACTGAACTTTAATGCAATTTATGTTTATTGTTTATAATTTTAGATGTACATCAACGCAGGAGGATGCAAAATACATTGTATTTGAAAACTGCCTCCTGCAACTCTTTGATACCTGCCCAGTGTGCTCGAGGCGCTGTAATGTTTGGCCACGAAGAAAAGGGACTTTTGTTGCAATAGATCAACTATGTCCACACTGTCAATACTTCCGTCAATGGAAAAGCCAACCTGTTGTTGGGAGCACACCTTTGGGCAACCTCCAGTTATCTGCTGCAATATATTTCACCGGTGGATCGTTCTTCCAATTACAAAAGGTATTTGTAAAGGAACATATACAAAATCAAACACATAATTTATAACTTTCTTTAAAACTAGTTATTGTTTATTACTTTTAGATATTCCAAACAATGCGTGTCAGGAGCATTACCCACAGAACCTTCCGGAAGCATGCCAGTATGTATCTTGAACCAGCAATAATCTACACATGGAAGAAGGAACAAGAAGAAGTGTTGCAGGAGCTAAGCCAGGGTGACAAAGTAATTGTGGGTGGTGACATGAGAGCAGACTCACCAGGTAAAAGACTTGTATTTGCAGGGTGCATTTAAGCTGTATGTGCTGATGTCAGTAATTTTTGAAAAAATGTATGATTATTAACATCATAATTACACCTATATGTACTCAAACAAAAATATATTTTTAGGCCATTCAGCAAAGTACGGCAGCTACACTGTTATGGACCTAAAGAACAATATCATATTGGATATGCAGCTGGTCCAAGTAAGTACCAAAACCTTAATCTAATGAATTCAAATTTACTCATTAGTTTGATTGTTTTATTTATTTTTGTATTTTATGTCACTTTCTTATTACAGAGCAATGAGGTTGGTGGTAGCTACCACATGGAAAAGGAGGGACTGAAAAGAAGTCTGGAATTTCTGGAGGCACGTGGTGTGAAGATTGACTGTATTGTTACCGATCGTCATACACAGATCCAGAAATTCTTGAGGGACCGTAAAGTGATGCAGTTCTATGACGTCTGGCACCTGGAAAAAGGTATCTTTTTCACTATATATAATTTTTTTAAATTTCGCTTATACCGCTTTTCGCTTGTTTTTTTAAAAGTACCTCGTTTAGAATAATAACTGATTACTTCCAGACTACCTAACACAAAGTGATTGTTTTATTTTCAGGTTTGTCAAAAAAGTTGGAAGTGATCGCCAAAGACAAAGACTGTCAAGTGGTGAAAAAGTGGCAGCGGAGCATAAGAAATCATGTCTATTGGACAGCAGCTTCTTCCAAAACAGCTGAGGAGAGAGTAGCGAAATGGTTGTCTATGGTAAACCACATTCAAGATGTTCACGTCCATGACACCCCAGCCTTCCCACGGTGTGAACATGCAACACATGTATCAAAGGACCCCACCAAGTGGTTTCAACCAGGTATACACATTAATTTACATTTTTAGTTTTATATTACTAAAGTGATTTATGATAAGTTCAAACCTTTTTTATTAATTGGTAATTGTCTATTTGATTACAGCAACTAAGGCACTGTACACCGTCGAGAAGCTTCTCACAAACAAGAGAATGCTGAAAGATGTTGAGAAACTCAGCCCTCACTTTCAAACTTTGTCTTTGGAAGCTTTTCACAGCGTAATTTTACGCTTTGCTCCCAAAAACGTTGTTTACCCTTACATTGGAATGTTATGCAGGTGCGTATTACAGTATTTATGTGTTTTAAATCTCTAAAGATGTCTCTTACCTTTTGCTAATGTAATTTTTATTTTTTACTCTAGACTGTACTTGGCATGTATGCATTTCAATGAGAACTCCAACCGTCCTCAGCCTAAAACAAAAACGGGAAAGCCAGTGTATAGGCTTTTGTTTCCCAAAGCCAAAAAGGGGGAATACTCCACACGTCCATTAAAGACACAGGCAACATATTGTAAGTTTAAATATATTTATTTATTTACACACACACACACACACACACACACACACACACACATACTTACCTACATTACAAAAAGGGGACTATCACTGAACACTGACCAAGAGGGGACTAGTGTTTCTGATCATTTTTTACACACAAAAACTACATAGAAAATTTTATTTTAATGCCTATTTTCATAATATAACTTCAAATGTCAATTTTTATTTTTTTTTAAAAATATGCCAAGTGGGGACCTGCAACCCTGACTGATGTCTACCTATCCAACAGGGGACCTCCATACCCTGCAATGGATCTCTATGGGGATTACACTAGTCCTAAACTAAAATAAATGTAAGAGCTGTCCAAATTAAAACAACTTGCACTGACATATATTTAAATAAACCAGTGCCCTTTGTTTTGCCCCAAAATGCACATAAGTTTTTAGTAAGGCATATTTGTTAAAACTAGTTATATTTCCTAATTAAACTAAGGTCTTGTCCAGGCTTAAGCTAATTCCTGTCCGGGAAACCACCCCTATGTGTAAAAAGTTTGGAGCAGTTTCCCAGACAGGGTTTAGATTAATCCAGGACTAGGGCTTAGTTATATTAAGACATTTAAGTGTGCATCCTAAAACAAAACAATGGCACTGATATTTGTTAAGATATGTCAGTGCAAGATGTTTTTAAATTAAGGCAGCTCAAACATGCATTTTATTCTGGGACTAGGATAATACCTATCCAGAAAACTATTTTATCATAATGTAACCTTAATGTTGACATATGTCAGCACAGGGGTGGAGGCGCTGTCCAAACTTAAGAGGGAGAGATTGGAGAGTTACAATTTTGCTTAAAACTTAGAGGGAGAAAGGGAATTTTCAAATTGCAATTTTGCCCAAGGAATTTCTTCCTAATAAAAACAGACTGTATGTTTTGTAACTGTGCAGGTGAATACTGTTTCTTTTGCACACAAGAACTAACGTAGTGAACAACATTCCCTGCTATATTCAGCTAACATTAACTATTAATATGAGCCTTTTGATTATGTTGTATTATGTTATTAAACTTAATAGTGATTTGTGACATATATTTTTATACAATGTAAGTGACTCATTAAGTTTAGCTACCACCTTTTAGCCGGTTTAGTTTTCAAATTTAATATTTTTATAAGCTTATGACATATATAAGCTTTGAAACTGTTCTTACATCAGATTTAAGGTGAATATAGCAAGAGGGCTGAGCAGACAGAAGAGGGAGAGGAAGAACAGTTGAGCAGGTAAAGATGGCAGTCAATAAGTTTTAATATTAGGTTTATACTGTTTTAGTTTTTTGTCTTAGTGGATTTGTTCTTATATTAGAGCAAAGGTGAAGTAGTAGCTATTTAGACAAATCAAAAGAAGGATAGGAAGAACAACTGATCAGCTAAAGCCCAAGAAACACAACTAAAAAGATGGATGAAGATGTTAAAAATGAAAAAGGTTCTAAAACTGAAATGCAGAGGGTGAGTATAGAATCCTGCTTGTCATTAAACATACACAAACACCTCCGCTCACACAAAACTAAGAAAGATTAGAAAGACTTTAGCTGAAAGCACATGTCTCAAAACCAGATCGACCCACGCATGTGCCTTTTAAGCAGCAATAGGCATGATCATGTTAGTGATTTCACAAAATGTCTTTGGTCCCCTATTTGATGGTGAAGTGTGACATGTGTTTATCTGCTTTGACTTTTAGGAAACACACACTTCACACTTCACTATTTAACAGGGGACCTAATGTATTATTATCTTGAAGAAACTCACTATTTTATACTATTTGGACAGAAGTTAAAATGTGTCTTAGAAATGAGCAGTTTAAGCACCAAATTTAGGCATGATCATGTTAGTGACTTCACAAAATGTCTTTGGTCCCCAGTTTGATGGTGAAGTGTGACATGTGTTTATCTGTTTTGACTTTAAGGAAACACACACTTCACACTTCACTATTTAACAGGGGACCTAATGTATTTTATCTTGAAGAAACTCACTATTTTATACTATTTGGACAGAAGTTAAAATGTGTATCTTAGAAATGAGCAGTTTAAGCACCAAATTTAGGCATGATCATGTTAGTGACTTCACAAAATGTCTTTGGTCCCCAGTTTGATGGTGAAGTGTGACATGTGTTTATCTGTTTTGACTTTAAGGAAACACACACTTCACACTTCACTATTTAACAGGGGACCTAATGTATTTCTTGAAGAAACTCACTATTTTATACTATTTGGACAGAAGTTAAAATGTGTAAAATGTGTATCTTAGAAATGAGCAGTTTAAGCACCAAATTTAGGCATGATCATGTTAGTGACTTCACAAAATGTCTTTGGTCCCCAGTTTGATGGTGAAGTGTGACATGTGTTTATCTGTTTTGACTTTTAGGAAACACACACTTCACACTTCACTATTTAACAGGGGACCTAATGTATTTTATCTTGAAGAAACTCACTATTTTATACTATTTGGACAGAAGTTAAAATGTGTATCTTAGAAATGAGCAGTTTAAGCACCAAATGTAGGCATGATCATGTTAGTGACTTCACAAAATGTCTTTGGTCCCCAGTTTGATGGTGAAGTGTGACATGTGTTTATCTGCTTTGACTTTTAGGAAATATTTTAAATTCTGAATAACTGTAAATGTACTGACAAAATTTACAATGACACTAAAACAACAGTTCTTACCATCAAAAAAATTCTTCATAAAAGATTTTGAAGTTTAAAACTAAAAGTTGTACAAGGATTATTGCACTAAAATGTTATGTAATGTTATAAAGTCATTTAGTAAAAGACAATATAACTGAACCAACTAAAACATTTCAATGCATTAAATAAACATAATAGTTTAAGTTTAAACCCCTGAAATCTTTTCTCATGGCAAGAAATGTAATTGCAATTAAACAGATGTCACACTTCACTATTTAACAGGGGACCTAATGTATTTTATCTTGAAGAAACTCACTATTTTATACTATTTGGACAGAAGTTAAAATGTGTATCTTAGAAATGAGCAGTTTAAGCACCAAATGTAGGCATGATCATGTTAGTGACTTCAAAAAATGTCTTTGGTCCCCAGTTTGATGGTGAAGTGTGACATGTGTTTATCTGCTTTGATTAAATTCTGAATAACTGTGAATGTACTGACAAAATTTACAATGACACTAAAACAACAGCTCTTACCATCAAAAAAGTTATTCATAAAAGATTTTGAAGTTTAAAACTAAAAGTTGTACAAGGATTATTGCACTAAAATGTTATGTTATAAAGTAATTTAGTAAAAGACAATATAACTGAACCAACTAAAACATTTCAATGCATTAAATAAACATAATAGTTTAAGTTTAAACCCCTGAAATCTTTTCTCATGGCAAGAAATGTAATTGCAATTAAACAGATGTCACACTTCACTATTTAACAGGGGACCTAATGTATTTTATCTTGAAGAAACTCACTATTTTATACTATTTGGACAGAAGTTAAAGGGGCGGTTTCCCGGACATGGATTAGACTAGTCCTAGACTAAAATAAATGTAAGAGCTGTCCAAACTAAAAACTACTTTCACTGACAAATATTGAAATACATCAGTGCCCTTTGTTTTACCTCAAAATGCACACAGGCAATGTTTTTAGTAAGGCATGTTTGTTAAAACTAGTTATATTTCCTAATTAAACTAAGGCGTAGTCCTGGATTAAGCTAATTCTGGTCCGGGAAACCGCCGGAAAATGTGTATCTTAGAAATGAGCAGTTTAAGCACCAAATGTAGGCATGATCATGTTAGTGACTTCACAAAATGTCTTTGGTCCCCAGTTTGATGGTGAAGTGTGACATGTGTTTATCTGTTTTGACTTTTAGGAAACACACACTTCACACTTCACTATTTAACAGGGGACCTAATGTATTTTATCTTGAAGAAACTCACTATTTTGTACTATTTGGACAGAAGTTAAAATGTGTATCTTAGAAATGAGCAGTTTAAGCACCAAATGTAGGCATGATCATGTTAGTGACTTCAAAAAATGTCTTTGGTCCCCAGTTTGATGGTGAAGTGTGACATGTGTTTATCTGCTTTGATTAAATTCTGAATAACTGTGAATGTACTGACAAAATTTACAATGACACTAAAACAACAGTTCTTACCATCAAAAAGATTAAAACTAAAAGTTGTACAAGGATTATTGCACTAAAATGTTATGTTATAAAGTAATTTAGTAAAAGACAATATAACTGAACCAACTAAAACATTTCAATGCATTAAATAAACATAATAGTTTAAGTTTAAACCCCTGAAATCTTTTCTGATGGCAAGAAATGTTAATGCAATTAAACAGATGTCACACTTCACTATTTAACATGGGGACCTAATGTATTTTATCTTGAAGAAACTCACTATTTTTTACTATTTTCACACAAGTTTAAATGTACGTGTTAAAAATGAGAAGTCAAAAGCTCTGTGGATTAGCAGGACTAATGCTAGAAAACACAGGAAAATGGCTAAAGGAAACAAAGGTAAAAGAAATAAAAAATAAGGATGGTGTCTCAAACCTGCAGATTTGTGAAAGACACATTGAAAGGAACAGGAATGGGTCATTTGGCAGTGGCAGACAACAGTGTGAATAGGCTTTATGCCCAGCTGCACTTCTTCCTGAACTTCAGCCAGCTCCTTGTTTCCTGTCTGCCATTATTGGACAAACTGATTAATCCAGGTGTGCCTGACCTCAGTAGTCACAGCAACAATAATCCGACACACCTGAATTAATCAGTTTGTCCAATAATGGCAGACACAATTTTATTATGGACAGTGGTTACACACAACCCAGTTAGTTTTTATTATCATTTCAGAATTGTTTTCAGTCAATGCCAAAATATTTTGTTGCAGCAACACAATTGAATAATGAATAACTAATGTGAAGTGGTAATGTTCAACAAAATCATCTTAATTACTTTTCAGTAACTTAAAATTGTTACGTTTTCTGAACATGTGTTTGTAAAAACTAATCAAATATTTTTTGCTTGTCCAACTCAAGAGTAGTTTATTCTTACAACTCATTTGCATTGTGGACAGTGGTTCCATACAATTACTTTTAGTAACTTTAACATAACAATTTCTTTTTCAAGTTACATCACACATATGCTTTTTGTAATAAACTCTATATAGCGTTCATTTTATTCATAAAAGAATCTCAGACACCAGTTCTTCAAGCCATGTTTATTGCACTTAAACTAGAGATACCGTAAAGGATATACCGACAAATGAGATGTGCTCATCAACTTGAAAAGCTTGCAAAGTTTTTCAAGGACTCTGGATATTACCATGTAACCTTGTAACAACATTACAATTTTTTACAGTTACTGACAACTGAAATGCACGAAGCACCATTCAGGCAGTTTTTTCAAGCCTCCTGATAAATATAATTAAACAACAGTATTACACAACTGTAAAGCCAACTGACAAAATAGGATGCTCTCCATTCAGAGAGCTGGCACATGCGGCTTTCAAAGCTTTTTCAACTACTTTGGACAATTAATGTAAATTCTGTGACATTACAAAACTGTCAAATTGACTGAAAATGTATGGACCTTTTACAAGGCTTGCAAAGCTTTTTCAAGAACTTTGGGATAATTTAAGTTAAATGTTACTGTAACAACATTATAAACGTTAACATTCCATGACAAATTAGATGCAGCACCATTTACGTACAGCCAAAGCTTTAAACAACTCTGCATTAATCTAATTAAATAAAAACACACTGCAAAACTATAAAAATAAATTGACGACACTGTTTACTTCCCGAATGTTATTGTACTGCCATTTTCAAAAACATGGCATTTACATATGAAATATTTAAACATTCCTTGCTCAAAACATCTGCGAAAGGCTTGGGCCCGGTGGCATAAAGCACCTTAAGTTTTTCCCTTAAGCATGACACTTAAGGGGTAAATTCCCCTTAACTAAGAGAATAATTTAAGGGTGTTGCATACAGTATAATCCCTTAAACAGTTTTCTTAGGTAAGAGTAATCGTTAAGTGTTTCACGACAGCGACCCAGGTTTGTCGTTATAAAATACTATTGTTGCCATGGAGACGCAACAGAAAAAACTTAAGGGTTTTTTCTGCAACACCCTTAAGCTTCCCTTACGAAAAAGAGGTATACTTCAAGTTCATTTTATTAAGTATACTTAAGTAATGTTGGAGTATAGTTTTAAGTATACTTTATGCAGTAAGTGTACTAACATTTATGTTCTAGTAGTATACTTTTAAGTGTACTGCTTGAATACCGCTTGGGACTAAATTGGCCCACTTTTAGTATATAGAAGTATACTTCTAAGTGTACTATAAGTGTAAGAGTAGTCAACTTTAAGTGTACAACTAGTGCACAATTAGTTCTTCATTTGTACTGCAAGTGAACTCATGAGTATACTAGTAGTTTTCTAGACTTATACTTCAAGTGTGCATGCAAATGTTCTGTTAGTGTACTCTTAGTAAACTAGTAGGTTACTTATTGTGTGCTGCAGGTATACTTCCAAGTGTTCTTTTAATATACTTTCAGTTAACTAGTAGTTTACTAGTCATATACTGAAAGTGTACATGCAAATGTTCTGTTAGTGTACTCTTAGTAAACTAGTAGGTTACTTATTGTGTGCTGCAGGTATACTTCCAAGTGTTCTTTTAATATACTTTCAGTTAACTAGTAGTTTACTAGTCATATACTGAAAGTGTACATGCAAGTGTTCTGTTAGTGTAATCTTAGTAAAATAGTAGGTTACTTATTGTATACTGCTTGTGTAACAAAGCACTTTGAGACTGAGGATCCACCTGCAGGTTTTTATTAAACACTCTCCAACAGGCAAGGTCAAACAACAGCAAACACAGCAATGTAAGGCAGGCAAATCTCGTAGACATGAAACAGGCAAAAGGGTCAGGGCAGGCAACAAACATACAGTACTCATAAACCAGGTAAAACAGATCAAGATTAATAAATACAGATAGATAAGCAGGCAGGCAAACAGCTCAGCAATGACAGCCGGTACAAATCAAGACTTTGCACTGACTAAGGGCTCTGTCTTACACCCGGCGCAATGCAGCGCAATGCGCGACGCAAGTGTCTTTCGCTAGTTTCCACCCAAATTTTCACGTTTAGCGCCGCGTTGTTTAAATAGCAAATGCATTTGCGCCCCCTTTTGCGCCCATGGGCGTTCTGGTCTGAAAAAGAGGTGTGTTCAGGCGCATTGTTGGCGCGTTGCTATTTTGAGGCAACTAAAATAGACTACGCCATTGACCAACAAAAACCTGGTCTAAAGTCTAAGGTCAAGTAGTCAAGTAGGAAGTAGTGCAGCTGGGCATAAAGCCTATGGGAGTTCTGGGTTTATCCCCCACCTGCTTAAATGTGTCCTGTCTTGAAAAAGCTTAAAAGTTAAAATTAATGCAGTTATTAGTACCTTTAGTAGTAGTACCTTTTTATCCCCTTTGGGAAATTCTTTCAAGCATGCGGTTTTTTACACTTACAAAACAATACAATATAACAACAAAAACAAGTTTTTAAAAGAATTCATCATTTAAATATTTCACTATTGTGGTACAAAGGATTTTCCTAATTTTAAGCAACATTGAAGAACTTACCAAGCCTTTTGACCCACAAGAACTGGAAGCTGCAATGAACGCGCTGAAACCTGGGAAAGCAGCAGGAATCGACGATGTACTGACAGAAATGATACAGCACCTGGGACCTAAAGCAAAGACCTGGCTCCTAGAAATGCTGAACTCATGCATGGCAGAAAAAATAATTCCATCGGCATGGAGAAAGGCCAAGATAGTCACAGTTCTTAAACCTGGAAAGGATCCATCATCCCCAAAGAGCTACAGACCAATTTCACTCCTTTGCATTACTTACAAGCTCTATGAGAGGCTTTTACTCCAACACCTTATGCCAGCTATAGACTCTAAGCTTACTGAAGATCAAGCTGGTTTCCATCCTGGTCGCTCTTGCGCTGGGCAGCTATTGAACCTCACCCAACATATCGAGGATGGCTTTGAGTGTAAACTCATCACTGAGCAGCTTTCATAGATCTTACTGCTGCCTACAATACTGTCCAGCACCGCACCATGATTAGGAAACTTTTTGACATGACTGGTGACCTCGACCTGTGCAAAATCATCAAATGCCTCCCCAACAACAGACGATTCTTTATCCAATTAAATGACAAGAAGAGCAAATGGAAAGCCCAAAAGAACGACCTACCACAAGGCAGTGTACTGGTCCCCCTCCTCTTTAATATCTATACTAATGACCAACCACTTCACTCACAATACGGTCGCTTTATCTATGCGGACCACCCAACAGGAGAACTTCCAGAAGATTGAGGTTTTCTGGAAAGTGTCCTCTGAGAGATGACAACCTACTACAACCATCTGAAACCAAATCCATCAAAAACCCAACTATGCAGCTTCCATTTAAAAAACCGAGATGCGAAAAAAGAACTGAGCATCTCATGGGATGGCTACAAACTCTCTGTGTACTTGGGAGTCACACTCGACAGGACACTCTCTTTCAAAACCCACCTCCAGAACACCAAAGCCAAGATATACACCCGCAATAACATCCTGCGCAAACTGGTAAACTCAAAATGGGGTGCCGATCCACCAACCATCCGTGCAACTGCTCTAGCTCTGTGTTTCTCCACAGCCGAATATGCATGCTCAAGCTGGAGCCGCTCCCACCATACCAAACTGATTGACACAGATCTCAAAGACACCTGACGCATTATTACGGGATGCATAAAAACAACGGCTCTACCATGTCTCTACGCTCTAGCTGGCATTGCCCCCCCTTACATCAGACGATCCATCATCGCACAAGACGAGCGGAGAACACTGGAGTATGACACCAGGCATCCCCTGCATGGACACACAGCACCCCCACACTGCCTGAAATCAAGAGCCAGTTTCCTGCTGACAGTCCCACCTCTCCAGACAACCAGAAAAATAGCAAGGACCAACATTTGGAAAGATGAATGGAACCAGCTAACCACACGAGCCCAGGACTGGATGGAGAGAGGAATCACTCCGACTGAATGACTTGCCAGCGGGCACGATCTCCCATGGCCAACTTGGAAGACCCTCAACAGACTACGAGTGTAACAGGGGAGGTGCAAAGCACTTTTGAAAATATGGAACCTCCAGACAGACGACACATGTAACTGCGGAGCAGTACAGACAATGCCCCACCTACTGAAGTGTGAAAATGCCCCCCAGTGCAGTCCCCAGGACCTGGCTGAACCAACCCAATCAGCCGTGACCTGTGCCAGATACTGGCAGAATGACATCTGAAATTGCAACGGATTCGAAGAAGAAGAAGCAACATTGGCATCCTAAATCTTTGACCCGAATGTTCAAACTCATCATACAATGGGTGCATATAATTAAATGTGACCCGTGCTGGCAAAATTAGTCAGAATGAACAAATTTTCAAAAAGAGTTATTTATATTCTCTATTAAAAAAAATATATAAAACAATATATGACTTGTTGGAATGTGACGAAAAATGACAGCACTACACCTGTTTGAAGTTGACAGAGTCAGCAAAGTCAATTTTGAGAAAAATCAAATTAAAGATTTTTGAAGGTTCAAAAGCAAAATCAGCACATCCTTAACTTAAAATCACTGGTAAAAATAATAGATTTAACACACAGTCAAAAACAACATCAATAGGATAAATATATGTTGAACTTACTTTTATTGTTTTATTGACATTGAGACAAACAGCTTTCAGATCTAATCTAATATAATGTTACACATCAGATCCTCAACAGTTAAAGGTAGGGTAATACATTTTGAAAAATGCTAACGGTAGCCGCCTAGCAATGAAATCCCGATCCCGCCCTCAAGTCAAATCGCCATCCAAAGTCACGCCTCTTTCACAACACATGAACACACACAGATCAGACGGTCACGTCTCATGTCTCATTCAGCAGTGAGAAAACTTTGCAGTACAAAGTCGAATAACACTTCCAAAATAACCAAACAACTGTTTACATCAGAATTAGTTTAAGCACACGTTCGGTTGTGTAGACGTAGTAACTATATCGTTACGCTAATCCGTAAACGAACACAAATTTCATAAGCAACACAATGTTTCATCAAAGTAGAATATCTGAATCCATTTCAATACAAACATATCGCGTACCTACCTTACCAAAATAAACAGTGCAACGACTCTTTCAGACCCTTTGCCTCCTGCAGCTGTTTGCATCTCGTGGTAAAGCAGTAAAGTTACTGATGTTCATTTGGGTTTTTGCTCTTGCTGATCCAGGCAGTTTTTGCTGTTGTTGTTATAAAAGATGTCTTTAGTTTTGTGCCTCCTGTGTAGGTTGTCAATTCAGTAGAAAAGTTTGCTGTTCTCACTGTTTACAGGCAGGAGGTGAGCGCACGTGAACGCGCCGATGACGTATGGTGTCTGCGTGGACTCGCTGCGCGGTGGGCATTCAAATTACGCTTACGTATGAGGGACAAAAATGGAAATGTCCGTTCGGACCGAAATCTATGATTTGTTGAACATTTTTTGGTCCTACGCCTTTCACAGATGACATAAATTTCTACAAATACATTTAAACAACTTAACACAGTGATTGCTATCAGGATGTAAGGAGACTTTTAACCAGCATAACAAAAAATGTTTCAGGATCAAATCTGTTACCCTACCTTTAACCAAACATTCACTTAAGACATAACAGATTAAGGGCCCTATTTTAACGATCTAAGCGCATTGTCTAAAGCGCACGGTCTAAATGGGCGTGTCCGAATCCACTTTTGCTAATTTAACAACGGGAAAAATGGTTTGTGCGCCGAGCACACGTCGAAAAGGGTTGTTCGTATACTCCTAATGAGTAATGGGAGTGTTTTGGGCGTAACGTGCAATAAACCGATGAGAGTCTTATCTCTCATCCCCTTTAAAAGTCAGTTGCGCTGGCGCTATGTCTAATCCCTATTTAGATGATGGACTTTGTAAACTGAAAAACTAAGCGGAGGAAGAAGACCCCCAGTTTAAGATTAATGTTAAATAATTGTGTTGTTTTTTACTTGTATTGAAATTGTTATTTTTTCATTAAAACCTTTAAAACCCGTTTTCTTTTAGTCATAGAAGTAAAAATAGCAGGCTTTTAATTGCTGTAAATGTATGGCTATCCAATATCATCAAAAAATAATTTACAAGTATGTAAGAAAAGGTTTGTACTGTAAAAATACTTTATTTGTAACAAACAGGAGATAAAGAATTTACAAACGGCTCTCGGTACTGTGACGTGTGGACAGTACTTTCTGAAATCTCCTGCACTACCTATATTTGTATATTTGTAGAAAACTTAAAGGCATGCAAAGAAACCAAACACATACATGCTGAATTAGTAACCACATGAGCACAAGTCATCCACTATGTTAAAGAGTTTCCTCTAAATCACCACATTTAGTATAGCTTTTATCTGAGCTTAAACAGCAACTAGAAACAAAATGAATCTTTTTAAATGGTATTGTCTGTCTTAGATACCCATCTGTCTTAACATTTCTACTCTCAGCCAGAGTTCTAAAATGAAATGTTCTAAGAAATGAAATGTAGAATTTAGTTGCCACTAAATATCCATTTTGCTCTGCTAGGTTCTGCACACTTTGGTAAGTAATGTGGAGAGACTTCCTACAACCCCCCAGAAATTCCTCTGCAAACCCCCACGTGCAATTAGCATTTCTATGGAGAGAGGCTTCAAGGGAACAGTGTGTGACAGACACGTTTAGGATTGTCTGTAAGAGTTTAACCCTAAAACAACCAAATACAAAGTGTAACCAATCAAATCATTTCAACAGGAAAGTTTCAATGTAGTGTCCCAATAGTTGTCCGGGTTTTGGGAGTGTTTTTTTAAAGCAACCAATCAGTGTTGAAATTAAACACCAATGGGGACACCAGAAATGTGCAAAGATGTGAAATTACAGTACCTCTGTAGGTGTGAAAGTGTTCGGCTAAAAGCTACTATTTTTCCTGGTTTGAACGAAGAATTAGATCTAACTTCATATTTGTAAAATGTATATAATTATGATGTGTGTGATTATTGATTATACTTCACTGCATGAAAAGTGTGATTTTCGTCAGTTAAAGGCGCTCTAAGCGAATCTGTGTGATGTCACTTTTTGTTGATGTGTGAACTGTTTTCAAACAAATGGAGTGTAGCTAACACCTCCCCCTCCCTTCCGTGCTTTCATGAACGCGCCCAACCCCCACCCCCAAATCCTTCTTGTCATTTATTGGCTGGAACACTTTGTTATGGTTTCTGGTGGTATGTTTGGCCGTTTTGTTTTTATTGCAGTTTGTGGAGCCTGGGCCCGGTTGCATAATTTTCCCTTAAGTTCACCCTTATGTTTCCCTTACACTTAAGTGTGTTGCAGAAAAAAACCCTTAAGTTTTTTCTGTTGCGTCTCCATGGCAACAATAGTATTTTATAACGACAAACCTGGGTCGCTGTC
This sequence comes from Misgurnus anguillicaudatus, assembly GCF_027580225.2. Classification (NCBI taxonomy): domain Eukaryota; kingdom Metazoa; phylum Chordata; class Actinopteri; order Cypriniformes; family Cobitidae; genus Misgurnus; species Misgurnus anguillicaudatus. The sequence goes on along the minus strand of NC_073348.2, from coordinate 8,135,512 downwards.
ATGAAACACTGAACGATTACTCTTACCTAAGAGAACCGTTTAGGGGATTATACTGTATGCAACACCCTTAAATTATTCTCTTAGTTAAGGGGAATTTACCCCTTAAGTGTCACCGATCGAGAGTGGGCAAATTACCCCAATGTAAAGAAAATGTCTTATTTTAATTTTAAACTTTTAAATTGTTGCCTAAATTTTAAATTGAGATTTGTCTTACCTTAAATGTTGTTTTGCAGGCATAAAAGTAAATTTCTTCATCCTATGTTTTTTTTTTATTTATATCTGAGTTGGGAGTTGAAATCCAACCTTATTTCATGCTTCATCACTGACTTGTAAAATGTAGCAACATTTTAAAACATGTCAACAACTAGTGACGGATAGGATTTGATATGGGGATTTAATAAAATGTTTTTACACAGCAGTGTTTTTTATCCTTTATTTTACCAGGAATAATCACATTGAGATAAAAAATCTCTTCTGGCCAAAAATGGCAGCACACAAAGTTTCACACAAAAATATTTCAAGAAAAACTATACAAAAAACTTCCTGTCCAGCACTCAGAACTACAATTCGAAATAATAACGAAATATATAAATGTTTGAAACAAGAATATGATTATTTCAAATAAGACTCCAAAAGGTTTCTAAATCTAGCATCACAGTAAAAGTGTTTCACCTAAACCTCAAGCATACAAGAGGATAATGAAATAAAAACAAATGTAAATCAAAAAGGGTGTAAAGTGGGTGTCAGAATTTAATTGTTGTTCCCCCACACCCCACATTTATATATTTGATATATTTTCATAGAACCTTGTATATTTCTTTATTGTTATACTCGGATGATTAATGAAGCAATGATACGGTTCATTTATCTTGCATTTACTAAGTTGAGATTGAGTTGTGACATTTTCCCTTGACTATGCACAAAAGCTAGACATGGGCTGGTCAGTCCAGGTCATGAAGTACGACCAGACTTCCCTGTTCTAATCTCCCTTTCCCCGTTTACACAATACAACTGTCTAAGCATTATTATTTATGTATCCGTATCCAGACGTTCCTGTGAAGGGATTGTTCTCCAGACATGTTTGCTCAATAACTGCCCACATGATTCTTCTAGACATTATCAAATGTTTATCAGGTGACCAGTGCTTCCTTTCTGTACACTATATAAGCTGAAGCCTGTCTAATAAACTTTGGTCTATGTTTGAACTGCATCTCGGTGTCAGTGTCTTTCATGGCCCCTGATATATATCAGAACTCTCTGCTGCTCACCTCAGACCTCGTCTCTTTACTACAGATTCAACGAAAACTTCATACCTCTAGACCTGCTTAGAATTAGATTCTAACAGTTGGGGGCTCGTCCGGCGACAGGGGGGTGAGCCTCCTCCCGACAGAACCGGAGACCGAAATTTGAACACCGCAGATCGGGGAGGACCTACAGAAAGGGGTAAGTGTCGTGATATTTCTAATAAATTTGAAATACAGCGCTTACCCCTGTAGAGTCCCAGTAGGACCCATATCTTGTGCTCGAGACAAGATCGGTCATTTTCACTCGGCCCACGTGGGGCAGGTGGCCCAAAAATCGCCACCGTTGGCTAATTGATTTACGAATTAATTGCTAGTAACGAAGTGATAGTCGCTCACGAGTAAAAGAAAGAAATAAATTGACAACGAGTGATTTCTTGTCAATTAAATTTCACGGGTGCGGTAATCGAGATTACCAGCACATGCAGCATTGACTGCGTACGGAGCGAGGTCAAGTATACAGTTAGAGCTCGCTGTATATTTGAGATCGCGGTGTTATTGTTATTCGTTATTGTTGAGTAATCATCAACGAAACGTTGAATTGAATATAAAACGAGCATTGCCCACTATCAAAGAGATTTATTAAAACTATATGAATAACATTTATGACATTTTATGAAAACTGGATTTTTGCAAATTTCAAATAATTTGCCAAACTAATATATAACTTCTAAAGAACGAAACGATACGTAAATGTATTGAGGCTGAGTAGAGGAGCACAGAAAACCCGGGTGTTTGTCAATTGCTTATTTGTGCTTATTGATGTTTGCTTGTTATTGCTGCTATTGTTTGTTTACATTGTGTTGAAGATGGGTGATTCTGCCACGGCCAGGCAAAAGCCTGATTAATTTATGTATACAAATAATAAAGGTTTTTATGTTGAACTGTACATCACTTAGCTGTTAGTAATATAATAACTTTGCATTGAAAACCCACAACGCAAGATGCGCTGCCATATTTTATGTCGAATAGTACCAGCCGAAGTTTATCGTCCCCACAAATTGCTGTAAAATACGTGAATGTTTTGCAATCTCACAAAAGGTATGCACACGTCACAGGGGCAGATTTGTGCTATTTTGTTGAAAATTGGAGAGCGATGTAAAAAAAAAAAAAACATAACTGATACGTGCCGCTGTCTGATTCGGGAAAACCATGTGACTGGAGGTGAGGGGACTGCAGCCTCTCGCAATCCACTCACACGGGAAGATCATGAATATCATGATATGCTTTTTTGATCAGCTGCGCGTTTTTCTAGATAAACGGTTTGGCATTTGCCAGTATTTATCATTTGCATTAAACGGAAAGATAAAGCCAAATGAAACTGCTTCTGAATTTTGCACAGGTTTTAAAGTATTATGAGTTTATTCTAGATTACCGATTGACAAAGTCTGAGTGCGCTGTTACAAATATGCTGTTGAACAATATGAATCGTAGGTACCGGTAAGTGAAATCTGTTGAATATGAATGTGAATAGACTGATTTGTGAGTCTGATGCATCTGGTGAACATGCTATGTTTTCAGTGCAAGTCTCATCGAACGGGAAAAAGCTTGCTTAAGCACCGGAAAGGAAACTGAGATTTGATATAATGTGTTATTATGTGGACAAAGGGGCCACATGAAATGTGACTGCCGTTCAAAAGGGGGTGCAATTTTATTCCAAGGGCGCCACCACGTAGACAGTCAATGCAACAGCCAAAGCAAGTGCATCAGAAACTATCTGACAGTAATTACCAGACAAACTGGCATAACAAAACACAATGAAATGTTCTGACCCATTACACCACCTCTGGAGGTAAGAGCTCCAGGTGTCAAACCATTTTTTCTTCACAAATTTCAAATCATACCAGATGTTTGTCTTAATTTGCTCGGGCGAGACATTATGCATAAGTTAAAAATGGAATTTCATGATTCTCATGTTGTTTTCTCTTTTATGTCATGTTTACAGACATACAGTGATCCTCTGCCTATGGGGGGAGGAAGTGAGAAGGCCGACCAAGACCCAGTAGCCGCCCGCATACCACATGATGTAGACACCTTGATTAACCCATGCCTATGAACTCAGTCAAACAATGATACAGGTTTCATTGATATGAAACCATACAAAGTTAAACTTAAACCTGTGTACATCAAACAATATCCTTTGTCAAAAGAAAAGGAAGATGGCATTAAACCTATTATTCACCATTTTGTTTAACAGGGTGTCCTCATACCTACTCGCCATAAAACACACCGATTAACCCGGTGGTGAATGCTAATGGAAAGACATAATGTCTTACACAAGATTTAAGAGCACTCAATAAACTGATAATTCCTCTGTCTCTGATTGTTCCAGATGTGCCGACTGTTATAAATTTTATATCATGCACACATAAGTATTTCTGTCATTGATTTGTGTGCTGCTTTTGTTTCTCTGTTCCAGTGCATCCAGACACACAGCCACTGCTAGCCTTATAGGATAGGGGGCGCAAGAACTAAGAAGGGTATGTTGACTCACCATCCGTCCTCTCCGCTGCAGTGGAAAAAAGACATTGAAAAAAAAAAAAGATCAACTTCCTATTTTCGGGTTTGCTGTCTGCTGTATGCCGATGACATCATGGTCTCTGCCCTGACTGAAAAGAACTGTGAGAAAGCCTCCATTATCGTCTGCAATATTTTGGTGGACGCTGGTTTCAAAGCATCAAAAGAAAAGCTCCAGTGGGTCAAGCAAAAGTTCTCGTACCTTGGTCACGTCTTAATGCCAGGTCTTTGAAAAAACCTCCACAGATCAGGTTGAACTGATCCGGAAGATGAAATTCCCACAAACTGTGTAACAGCTCCAAAGTTTTCTGGGGTTAATAAACTGTTGTCGCTCATGGAAACCTGAGTGTGCTGCCCATGACGGACATTTGCGGAGCACGATTGATCACAAGGCATCGCCTGCATCACTGATATGCTGGACTGATGAAGCAGAGACTCATTTCATGGCACTGAAACACGCCATTACTACGGCCCCAACTCTGGGCCATCCGAACTATGCAAGGACTTTTCACCTGCATGCGTGAGAGGCGAAGGGTGTGGCTCTGGGTATCCTTTGGCAACAACAAGGTTGCACTTATAGGCCAGTGGCATATCTGTCTAGAAAACTAGATAATGTAGTAACAGGTATGCCTAAAATGTCTTTATGCAGTGGCTGCTGATGTTCTGTTTGTACAGGTGGCTGAGAGAACGGTGCTGTCACAGTCAATGACTCTACACATCACATCAAGTTGGTGCATTTTTACACAACACAGGACGGCACAGAGGCGATATGGGTATGAGGCTACGCTGTTGGCAACCAAAAATGTAACGATCCAGCCCACTTTTAACATTAATTCCACAGTTTTGGGACTGGTAGACATGACTGAGCACGATCTAAAACATGATTGCATTGTTGGATTGACTACTTCCTGTTCCTCTAGGGCCGATTTAATGGAATCGCCCCTAGATGGGGGGGTCAGATCTATGTGGATGGCTCATATACAAAGCCATCGGACGGTGTCTACCTGTGTGGTTATGCTGTGGTGTCAGATACTGGTGAGGTTATTGAACCCTTTGCTCTAAATTACAACTCAGCATAAGCTGCAGAATTGGTAACTCTAATACGAGTTTGTGAGCTAATGAAAGAAAGAAAAAAGCCACAATCTACGCGACTCTAAATATCTGTACCACAAATTTTAAAAACATGGGAAGCCCGAGATTTCAAGACAACAGATGGTAAGCTTATAGCTCATTCATATTTGGTAGGACGGTTGACAAAAGCAGTACAGCTACCGTCTGAAATGGCAATAGTGAAAGTAAAAGATCATGGATCAGGAAATGATGACTAGGCTGTGGGAAACAAGAAGAGCAGATGAGGCTGCCAAGGAAGCAGCTCAAGCTCACATTAAATGACTATTTGAGTATGATGTCAAAACAGACCTTGCTATGGCTGTGCAAGTGATTAACATGATCAGATTGACTTCATTCGCATACTGCCGATTGGAAATTATGAAATATCTTTTTTATCACAAAGAGGATGCGGAAACTGTAGTTAAAATTTTGACAATTGAAAATTATTCCTCGTTTTAGCATACCGAAAACAATTGAATCCGACGACGAGACACCTTTTGTGTCTAAAGTAACTAGCTCTTTGCTAAAGCGCTGTCTATTGATTGGCATTTTAATATTAAACGTGAAAATTAAACATAGGATAACCAAAGCTGCGTTAGAAACGGAAAGAAATGGGTAGATTTGCTACCTGCTTTATTATACGAAATAAGAATGACTCCATCTTCAACCAAACAATTGTCTTCATTTGAAATACTAATGGGTAGGCCATTCCCCACCCTGTGGGTCAAAGGCCGCGCAGGCATTTCTTCCCCAGGTGACTGGAGGTGATACAAGAAGACTATGTGGTGTCCATAATTGAGAAATTGAACTCTATCTGTGCTAATTTTCTTTGTCTCTCCCCTCAGAAAAACCAACTTACATTTTTGCTCCAGGACAGGTTGTTCTAAATAGGAGCCTGAAGCCCACGAGGGTATGAGAGCCAAAATACCTCGGCCCAGACAAGGTGATGGCTGTGACAAAGATGGGAGTTCTGATTGACAACCAGCTACAGTGGATTCACGCCTCAGGGTTGAAGCACCACTCTGCCACGGATCAGGACACCAGAGACGAACCCAAACAACGACTACTAGTAATGGAAAACAACGGAGAACAACGAGTGAGATATCTTGATGGAAGCTCCACTGCCGAGAGGATTCGAACCATGTATTGTGACCAAAGCTTTCATCATCTTCAGCGAGCACATTGTGGAAGCAGAGCAAAGAATATTGGAAGACAACGAACACATCACACAACTGGCCCTGCAAAAGCGATCATAGATCATATGCTGTGGTATATGTTTATTTTGAATGATAGTGATCTGAAAGTCTATAGAAAAAAAAATAATAATAAAGGTATTGGTTTCTTGAAAATAAGGGTTATTTAGGAAATTGCTATTTAATAAACTAATTGTAACTATTTGATTTCTGCAATTAGGAAAAGTATTTTCTTAAAGTATATGAAACCAGTGCTTTCCAGATGTGGACCCATAACCCTGTTATATGTCATAAATAATGTATCTGGAGTAAATGGATTAGTGATAACTCGATGTATAGAAGGTGGACCCAAACGACCTGTGATGCAAAATTTTATTTTCAAACACAAGGGATTTTTTCTTTTTGATATGGGTGTGTGGGATCAGATGTGATCCACTGACGTGTCTCAAAGGGGCCATTGTCAGAATTTAATTGTTGTTCCCCCACACCCCACATTTATATATTTGATATATTTTCATAGAACCTTGTATATTTCTTTATTGTTATACTCGGATGATTAATGAAGCAATGATACGGTTCATTTATCTTGCATTTACTAAGTTGAGATTGAGTTGTGACATTTTCCCTTGACTATGCACAAAAGCTAGACATGGGCTGGTCAGTCCAGGTCATGAAGTACGACCAGACTTCCCTGTTCTAATCTCCCTTTCCCCGTTTACACAATACAACTGTCTAAGCATTATTATTTATGTATCCGTATCCAGACGTTCCTGTGAAGGGATTGTTCTCCAGACATGTTTGCTCAATAACTGCCCACATGATTCTTCTAGACATTATCAAATGTTTATCAGGTGACCAGTGCTTCCTTTCTGTACACTATATAAGCTGAAGCCTGTCTAATAAACTTTGGTCTATGTTTGAACTGCATCTCGGTGTCAGTGTCTTTCATGGCCCCTGATATATATCAGAACTCTCTGCTGCTCACCTCAGACCTCGTCTCTTTACTACAGATTCAACGAAAACTTCATACCTCTAGACCTGCTTAGACTTAGCTTCTAACAGTGGGTTTTAGTTTTACTCCTTTTATTTGTCTTTGTTTTTAAGCAGTTTATTTTAATAGTGACACAACTTTACATTAATTGTGTTAATGACAACAAAATACTACTTAATGATACTAATGCTGCGTTCCAGGCAGGTTTTGAGCCCGCAAATCACGACTTCAAAACCACGACTCAGTCAAGACTCAAAACTTGGAGTAGGACTACGCGTTGCCTGGAACGCAGCATAATATTTATTATAGCGTATCTTCTTTCCCGATGACACGACGTAGCTTGCATTGCATCTTGGACACAGTAGTCTATAAACTTCTACAACGTTTGAGACGCTTTGTGAAAAGGACTACATTTCCCATAATGCCCCGCCCAACGCTCGCTGGAGAAACCGGAAGCGCGAATTTGAAACGCTGAACCAACGACGCGGGACCTTTTGTTTGTATTGTGAAGAGCTGTATAATAAAGCAAGGTAAGTTAAGATACTTTTCTTTTTAAATCTGAACGTATACAAATGATTTAAAGGATGTTTTAGGCTAGAAGTGCTAGTATTTATTTGCCATGATCTATAACGGTCGGTAAACGTGCGTGCTTGCATTGATCTAAGTTAACGTTACATGAGACAAAGAACTATTAAAAGAATGAGTAAAATGTTTGAATCTTTGAAAAATAAATTAAACCCACAAAGAAGCAAACTCAAGACAAGATGTTTTGGTTTTAAAACAACAAATCAGCATTTCTTGGAAATCATAACTGATAGCAAAGTGACTGTTTTTACTATTGTTTCTTAGTAAAACGCTTGAAACCCTGTTATTTAATGTAAGTTACCAAAAAGACGCGTTCCAGATCAACTAATAAAATGTAAGATTGTTTACTATTCTATATAAAGATTTCTTCAGTGGACAGTGCTTGGTATTTTACAAGATTTTTAAAACCTATTTAATTCCTAGGAGTCATACAGTTTGTCTTTATTGTTTGCCCTTTATTTTACCTTTCTTAAAGTAAAAAAAAACCCTCATGTTTTTGTTTTGTTTGCAGAAATCATGTACACATTATCAGCTTTAGAAGTTGATGTCATTCCTGCAGTCTTTGTGAAGAATGATGCGAGTTAAATTTATTTCATTTGAACAACCTAACAGGTTAAACGGTAAACAAATCTGTGTATTTGATATGACTTTGATAGATATTGTTACAACTTGGAAAACAACAGACCAAACCAGTCAGAGACAGCGATGTGAGGACATCAACAGAAAATAAAGTAAGATTATGAATATTATGTTTATTATTTATCTTTGTGCAATTTGATTTGGAGTATTGAATGCATCTAATTAGGGATGTCCCGATCAGGTTTTTTGCCCTCGAATCTGAGTCATTTGATTTTGAGTATCTGCCGGTACAGAGTCCCGATCCGATACTTCTACAATACATAAAAAAGAGCAAAAAAAAAACAGATCCAGGATGTTCCTTATGTCATGCCGCACACGTTGCTGTTTCTATGTGGACTCAAAAGGGTCTAAGGGCACACTCACATTATCCAAACCAAACAATACCCCAGCGCGATTGTCACCCCTCCCAACTCCCCCAGATGCACGCACTCACACTGTACTTTTATCGATCCGAGTCTGGGCGCGCTTTCGTCATTAAGATGCGATTGTTTTGAAGTAAAGCGCTCTCTTAACACTGGAACCCACCGTAATGATAAGTATGTGTTTTTTATTCAGAGTCGTTTGGTGCGCGATTACAGACAGCCCTCTCACAGACAGCCCTCTCACTCGGACATTCACGTAACCCGGCTGCGCGCATCAAAAGGTTTTTACGGAAGCAGATGAAGGTGAGTGGTCGCGCAACTGACGTCTTCACCTTTTGAAACGCGCCCAAGTGAACTGCGCTCCAGCCCACCTCTGCAACCCAGCCGGGGCGCGGCACAGAGCGATCACACTAGTCAGACAAACCAGGCTTTGGGGGTTAAACGCGCCCGAGCGCAGTTTGGTTTGGATAGTGTGAGTACACCCTAACTCTGTGCCAGCGCATAACTATAGATGTGTTAAAAAGTAATGAGAATATAGTAGGGTTGTGCCGATAGACGATAGTATCGTGTATCGACGATCTTCAAACCTATCGCCAATGGCAGGCTTTCATGGTGATAGTCATGACGATAGTTGGCGAATGTATTATTATCATCATAGTTTTACATTAACATGCACATTGCATGCTTTCCCCGCATGAGGGTTTGTGGATGTGACGCAATGAATGTTGTTGGAGAGATTCCTTCTTGCACGCACATGGACTTAATGCGCGCGTCTTGGACTCCTTCTAGCACCTGAAATAAATCCAGCGCGTCATAAGCAGCTGCGCTTCTCTCTGTCTCACATGCATGCGCTCTCGCATCTGTCCGAAGTCTAAACATAAACTAAAGTAGTAATCATTATGTATTTGTTTAGTTTCATGCGAGCTGAGGCAAACTATCCCTTTTGTTTAAAATAACCTGCTGCATATTGGCGCCTCTCTCACTCGTGGACATGCAGAGAGCTGCGTTCTGTCCGAAGTCAGGTCACTAGGTAGTAATCCTGCTTATAATGTGCATTTCAAGGAGTTGTAGCAATACATCCCTCATGTTTAAAATATGATCGCGTTCCGCTGGACCAATGTGTTTAAAAAGGCACCTCATGAGAGCACCACTGCTTGACACGTGTAGCCTTCTGCAACAGCACTAAACAAATGCATTAAATTGTTTGATTGCACGCGCGTGTGTGCCTAAGTGCATTTTTTTTACAGTCAGTAAGTAATCATGTTAAATAATCATGATTATGACTTTTCCCATAATTGAGCAGCCCTAGCAGGGCTAACATGTTCGAGGGGTAACATGTTTAATCCTGATTACAGCAAAGGCACTGGTGTGTTTCAATGACATTTTGGACCTCTGGTAGGATTTTATAAGTTTCAATTTTAAAGCTGTGCCACAGGTTGACCCAAACTTTAAAACCTGAACTTTAAATGATGCAAATCTATGGGTCTGACACCCTATATGCATTTGTTGCACATGTCATTATGCACAATTGATCAAACTTTGAAGGAAGTTATAAGAATCAACCTCCTTGACTAATTCTAAGCATAAGATAGGCTACCCAAAAACACTCAATTAACAAGAAAACAACATACTGATTCAGCAATATGTCTTATAAATTATCCATAGGGCCCGATTTCCGATCACGTGATCGAATCGGGACATCCCTACATCTGATGTGACTTAAAAGTGGCCGCATGTTTTTAAAATGATCTCTGAAATTTACAAGCACATTTTCACATGTCTTGAACTGAATGTTAAAAGTCTCTGTTCTTGGACTGTTGGTGTTTTGTACTATGTGCTTCATGTCCTCACTTTTGCATTTTATGTTAATGCATTTTCTAACTGTATGTGTTTGCTACTATTCTAGATGCTGTAAGAAGTCCTTTATGTGCACAGAGATGAAGGTTGAAAAGTTACTAAAACACACTCATATTAGGCACGGTTCCTTGAATCGTGCCTGAGCTCGCTTTCATCATTAGGATGCGATTGTTTGCAGAACACAAGAAGTAAAGCACTGTCAATGTGAGTCAAACAACTGCTCGACTGAGGAGTTGAAGAGAGAAGGGCAGCTGCACATTTCTAAAATTGTGGTAAGCTTAATCAAACCACCCATGCTTTAATTTGACAGAATCCATTTTGTAATAAGGTATTTTTACTTGTATTTTGTAGAAAGCACTCTGTCGGCTACACAACTCGGAGGCAAATTGTAGGCACTATCACCAGGAGCAGAGGTATGGATGAAAGATAAAGCCTAAAATGCATTCTGTTGTTTCCGAAGCAAATAAACACATTTGTTTTAATTTAATACATTTTGCTTCTATAGATTAAGCTCACCACATAATGGGAAGGACACCTCATTTTTAGTGGGAGCACTGGCTACAAGCCTGGAGTTGCACAATGAAGGCCTTGATAAAAATTAATTTGGTAAGTAATTTTCATTTGTGGTTGTTGTTATTTCTATTTTTGTATAGTTTTGTGTGTATTTTGCTTTTAACAAACCTCACTCACTTGTTTCTAGTGGCCTGCAAGACATTACCAGAGCTAGCCAGTGTGGCCACATCACGGTGTGACCAGAGGAGGAAGAGGGTAAGATAGATTAGAATTAGTTTCTGTTCTAATTCTTTATTTCTGTTTCATAAGTATAAACTGTAATGATGTTCATTATTCTTGTTATATACAACAGTTGTGTTTCAGCTCTTGGAGTCAAACCCAGTGTACTAGCTGTGGACAAAGTGGGCTTCTGAAGGGGAATCACCACTGACATGATTTCAGATGAAGAATACAATGCTGTTGATGGAGTGTCGGGTGGATTGTGAGACCTTCATCGTTCTGCAGTCAGGCGCTCCGCAATCTGTGTGCTAAGCTGCAGCTGCAACTGTGTGTGTTCAAACTATGCAGCGTTGCATCACAGTCTGCAATCTGAATTGCTGTCTAACAGAATGCCACCGCTTACCTATGACCCCAAGGCAGCAAAATGAACACATTTGATGCCAAATGTGATCCCAACAACATAATCGTTGGCTTTTTTTTGACTTTGTGTGTATTTATTTTTCCTATGCTTTATTAATAAAACTCTTAAATTTTATCAACATGTCTCTCCCAAATGTCTGTTTTCTTTCCCTAATATTTTTTTATTAATGCCCTTAGCCCATGGTATACGTTACATAGTCTTTATAATATTAGCCTTCATGACACATAAATTTTTTGTTATATCTCATATAATATATCTAATATAAACCTTAATTTTATTAAATAATAAAAGGGAGGCGTTTATTCTAAATAGTATTATAATTGCCCAGACTGGCAAATCGCAACAAATATATCTGCCCATGACAGATGCTATTTCTGTTTTAAAAGTTGTTGCTACCGAAACTGCTCATTTTTAATACGTACATTTAAACTTGTGTGCAAATAGTATAAAATAGTGAGTTTATTCAATATAAAATACATTAGGTCCCCTGTTAAATAGTGAAGTGTGACATCTGTTTAATTGCAACTACATTTCTTTCCATGAGAAGATTTCAGGGGTTTAAACTTAAACTATTATGTTTATTTAATGCATTGAAATGTTTTAGTTGGTTCAGTTATATTGTCTTTTACTAAATGACTTTATAACATTACATAACATTTTAGTGCAATAATACTTGTACAACTTTTAGTTTTAAACGGCAAAATCTTTTATGAAGAACTTTTTTGATGGTAAGAACTGTTGTTTTAGTGTAATTGTAAATTTTGTCAGTACATTCAAAGTTATTCAGAATTTAAAATATTTCCTAAAAGTTAAAGCAGATAAACACATGTCACACTTCACCATCAAACTGGGGACCAAAGACATTTTGTGAAGTCACTAACATGATCATGCCTAAATTTGGTGCTTAAACTGCTCATTTCTAAGATACACATTTTAACTTCTGTCCAAATAGTATAAAATAGTGAGTTTCTTCAAGATAAAATACATTAGGTCCCCTGTTAAATAGTGAAGTGTGAAGTGTGTGTTTCCTAAAAGTCAAAACAGATAAACACATGTCACACTTCACCATCAAACTGGGGACCAAAGACATTTTGTGAAGTCACTAACATGATCATGCCTAAATTTGGTGCTTCAACTGCTCATTTCTAAGATACACATTTTAATTTCTGTCCAAATAGTATAAAATAGTGAGTTTCTTCAAGATAAAATACATTAGGTCCCCTGTTAAATAGTGTAGTGTGACATCTGTTTAATTGCAATTACATTTCTTGCCATGAGAAAAGATTTCAGGGGTTTAAACTTAAACTATTATGTTTATTTAATGCCTTGAAATGTTTTAGTTGGTTCAGTTATATTGTCTTTTACTAAATTACTTTATAACATAACATTTTAGTGCAATAATCCTTGTACAACTTTTAGCTTTAAACTTCAAAATCTTTTATGAAGAACTTTTTTGATGGTAAGAACTGTTGTTTTAGTGTCATTGTAAATTTTGTCAATACATTCACAGTTATTCAGAATCTAAAATATTTCCTAAAATTCAAAGCAAATAAACACATGTCACACTTCACCATCAAACTGGGGACCAAAGACATTTTGCGAAGTCACTACTATGTAGTAAACAATTTTACAAACATTACATTTTAAGAGTTTTGACACTTTTGTATTAAAGATATTTAAGACACCTTTATGTACACTGTCAAAAATTCTGTGTTTTTTGTCAAATCAACATATATTTTTATGTTACTTTAAGTTGAATAATTGCAACCTGTTTTTGTAAGTTATGTCAACTTATCACAATTAAAAATAGTAGGTTAAATTGGCTTGCAAAACCAAGTTGTTTTTTTATTATTGTATATGTTATGTTTGGAGAGTTTGAAAAACTTGTTCCTTAGATAAGCAGCCTGTTAAATAGTCTTTATTCAGATTCAGAGTCTCTCAGAGCCATTCAATGAATAGCGAGGTGTGAACGTCGTGTGTTAATGGGTAGTTACAGTTCCTGCTCCAGCCTACAGAGGTGCTGCTGAGTATGAGTGTTTACACAAACACACATGTAGGTCCCCATTTGGTAAAAATTAAAAAAAATTTACCAGACTGTTTTTCACTTGATTTTAGCATGATTTAAAGCATGACCAACAGGGGACCTGGAAAATGTCCCCTCTTTGCTTTATGGTCCCCTGTTGGTGAGTGTGTAACGACACCAAAGTCCCCACTTAGATAGGTAGGCAAGTACACACACACACACACACACACACACACACACACACACACACACACAAAGTGAATAAAAAAACAATAATTAAATAATAAATTATATCACACATGCATTTTTATTTTACAGGCTATGTCTACAGATTGATGGACTTCCTGTTTGAAAAGGTGATCCTTGATCCTCTTCCCTACATGGAGGAGATTCACAACATCAAGGTCCCAGAAACACTCTCATACCAGTATGAGAGACCCTCCATGGAAGAAGCCATCTCGAGACATAAATCGCGGTTCAGTCAAGGGGAGGCCTAAATCCAACGTAACTGCCTGCCGCGTCAGGAAACTCTTGCCGTATACGTTGGACGACGCAAGATGGGATAACAACTCTGTTACTCCTGCCCAAATAGCCCCAGCACCAGCTCACAAAACTTCTGTATGCCAAGTGCCTGTAACGCCTACAGTAAAAGATTTAATTTACAGAGTTTTTATATTTTGTTAATTTATAATAAAACTTTTAAAACATTGCTGCTTTTTTAATATATTTTTAAGACAATAAAGTGTGTTTACTTTTACTTGTGGTGTCTTGATCAAAAACTTATTTTACTGAAAACACAGTAATTGTAAGAGTTCTATGACATAATATGAATCTTACTGTTCTATTCCCCTCAAGGGGATCGCACACCGGCCGCGCAGCTCGGCGCAGCGCCGCGTCGCATCGCGCCTAGGATAACTCGGAGGTATTGTAAACCGGAAGTGCACATTAAATAGCGCGAGCTTCGTCAGATAACGTCTATTTCAAAATGTAAAATATACGTTAGCAGCCAATGTTAATCATTATTGATGTGGGACACTTATGATGTTATTTAATGTTAAACTATGTGAGTGGCGCTCTGTGGCGCGACAGGGATTAGAACAACTTCCTGAGTCACAGCTGGACGGCGCGGACAGGCGCCACCTGGCGGCGCCGGTGTGCGTACACTCATAGAAAACAATGTGTTACATTTTTTTAGAACGGCGCGGCGCTGCGCGGCCGGTGTGCGATCCCCTTCAGTCTCAGGGGACCATAATCAGCTCGGTAAATATTTAATGCATTCTGTAGTGAATACATATTCAGGCATACTGGTTCAAAGCCTGGGTGATGGGTCATGCAGGTAAGTGTGTCTGGTACCTGGTTCATCCTTCTAACGACCTAAAAAACAAAAACAGTAATTACATAACGTACACACTTTTACTGAAAATAATAATTCTGTGCATCTGACTTACTTTGGGAATCTCCATATAGCAAATATTTTCTTGCTCTGTTGGCATGACAACACACTTTTCACAGGTACACCTACAGAATATTGATAGTAAGTGATTAGTTGTGATTTTATTTTTTTACATGCAGTGTAACTGGCTATGTAAACTTGTTAAAATTGACTATAAAAAACAACCAATCATAATCGCGATGAACTTACAAGACAACGCATTTTTTATAATATAACGGAGATACGTAACATTACAACATTACATGTTTATAAGGTTTACGTGGTTTGTGAGGCTTTTGTAGTAAGAATAGCTTTAACTTTGATGATAATTATTTGAATTTTGAAATAATAACTTCCAGTAACATCTTCAGTTACATTAGAGGCACAGCAACCTCACGAGTATATTTGCAAAATAAAAAGTTAGTAATAAAGATTTACCACGCTGTAACAGGCTGGAGCATCCTCCTTATTTGAGGTGTGGGTTCGTCGTCTTGATATTCTGGATCAGACTCTGGCTCGAACATATAAGGGAGAATCCTGCCGGCTAGCATGTTTCAATATACCGTAGGTGGTTTTCAAAACAATTCCATGCGTGTAGTGACGTTGAAAGTTAGGTTACGTTGCAAAACTGTCATCCAATCATGGCACTGGGCGTTACCTTCCTAGTCTTCGACGTGGCCCGCCCATCTAATCCGACTGTTTCTCAAGACTGCCTCAGAACCACGGTAAAAAACAGCTTATTACTAATGAACTATGATGTTTTTAAATGTAAAAACAATGCGAAATGCATAAATAGACATCAATCAACGTCATAAAGCAATAAAATCGACCAATTCACGGCCCCTTTAATGGAAAATATTGCTAGGGACAATTCAGTCTTCCCTCAATATTGGTAGGGACCATAGGTAGGGAAACAGCTTCCCTATCCTGTCATATTTGTCTCTGTCCAAAAGCTTTGTTTTACCACCCAAAAACAACAGAAAAATCACATATGGCATTTAATGGTAAATTCGTGTGGTACTGTACAACAAAAAGTGCTGTGGTAATCCTGTCATATTTGTCTCTGTTCAAATGCTATGGGTTTTATCATACAAAAACAACAGAAAAAAACACATATGACATCTAATGGTAAATTCGTGTGGTACTGTACAACAGAAAGCGCTGTGGTAATCCTGTCATACACAGGATTACCACAGGACATTTTTGTAAGGGTAGTTCGGCCAAAAACGATATTAAACCCATTATTTACTCACCCCCAAGCTGTCCAAGTTGCATATGTCCATCGTTTTTCAGACAAACACATTTTCGGATATTTTAGAAAATATTTTAGATCTTTCTGTTGATTAAATGTAATGTTACGGGGTCCAGCAATAGTCCACGAACTTCAAGTCCAAAAAAAGTGCGTCTATCCTTCACAAATTAAATCCAAACGGCTCCAGGATGATAAACAAAGGTTTTCTGAGGGTAATCCGTGCGGTGTTGTTGTAGAAATATCCATATTTAAAATGTTATTAACGTAATTAACTACCTTCCGGTAGCGCCGCCATCTTAGAGTCATCCGCATTCAGGATGAGCGCTTACGCAGCATACAGCGGTTTCTCTGCTGCTGCTCTGTCCCCCGCCCTCCGAATTTGTCATACGTCACTAAGAAAAGTGCGTACACTACGCTAATACTCTCCCCTGGGTGTAAGATGGCGGCGCTACCGGAAGCTAGTTAATTACGTTAATACAATTTTAAATATGGATATTTCTACAACAACACCGCACGGATTACCCTCAGAAGACCTTTGTTTATCATCCTGGAGCCGTTTGGATTTAATTTGTGAAGGATGGACGCACTTTTTTTGGACTTGAAGGTCGTGGACTATTGCTGGATCCCATAAGATTACATTTAACAGGGTTCCCGCAGGGTCTTAAAAAGTCTTAAAAAGTCTGAAATTTAGAAAGTTAAATTTAAGGCCATAAAAAGTCTTAAAAATGGCCAGATTTTCACCCTAGGTCTTAAATTTAATTAACCCAAGTCTTAAATTTCTTACCTCCATTTATTCCCGAAAAGGTTGTCAGAAAAAATAAAATGGTAAATTAAAATGCTGTAGAACTAATCAGTGACGGAGGAAGAATGTATTTGATGGGTGGGCCTCTAAAAAGAAAAGTTCTGCACTTTGCGTGTACCCTGAATGTCTCTTCAATCCAGTTTTAATCATTATTTTTTAAAGAGGATACAAATGTAGGCTATTATAATCCACGCAATTCATGCCATAAGCTATATTTCAGGTGTTGTGATCCGACTGTATACTGTAGGTTTGATAATATTTGGGGCGGGTTTACGTTGGCTCACGGTCGGTGATCATTCTAATGCCACCATCTTCCCGATATCTTGCCTATTAGCTACCGATCTCCATAAGACATCTCACTGAGGCACTTTATGTCGGGTAAGTACATGCGCCCCAACGTCGGTAAGAGCTAATTTGCTGTTTGGGTGAACACAAGACACTTTATTTAACAACCACACACAGCAAATTGTGGTGATAATAAAACCAAAATGTGTGAAAGTTTATATGTTTATGGGGTGGTTTCCTGGACATGGATTAGGCAAGTCCTAGACTAAAATAAATTTAGGAGCTGTCCAAACTGAAAACAACCTGCACTGACATATATTAAAATACATCAGTGCCCTTTGTTTTGCCTCAAACTGCACAAAAGTAATGTTTTTTGTAAGGCATGTTTGTTAAAACAAGTTATATTTCATAATTAAACTTAGGACTAGTCCTGGCTTAAGCTAATCCTTGTCCGGGAAACCGCCCCATAAGCTTTATGTTTATATAGTTTTTGGAATATACAAATTTGCAGAAAATTGCCACTCACTAACTAAATGCTCACCACAGTTTTAAAAATATAATAAGTTAAAGTTAGTTTTAAATTGAAAATGCATTAATGATAACAAAAGATAAGTCTTTAAGAACAGAATCTTGTTAAATGCATTAATGATAACAAAAGATAAGTCTTTACAGACAGAATCTTGTTAAATGCATTAATGATAACAAAAGATAAGTCTTTACAGACAGAATTTTGTTAAATGCATTAATGATAACAAAAGATAAGTCTTTACAGACAGAATCTTGTTAAATGCATTAATGATAACAAAAGATAAGTCTTTATAGACAGAATCTTGTTTTTTAATCAATTATTTATTTTGTAGGCTACTGAAGATATAGTATGCATTGTATTTAGTATTTATGCATACATAAGCATGTAAAACGACCAAGTATGAATATGCACAAGACAGATAGGGAACATACCTGTATATAAGATCTTTAGATAATGAGATTATAAATATGAATGGTGCTATCAGGGGATGATCATTTGAGATGGTCTTGTCGCTCTTTACTTTCTTAGACTTGCACCTTTACCGTTGCGTCTCTTTCTCGTCTTTCTACCAACAGATGTGTGTACTGTGAGCTAACGTCTCGTCAAACTACATCGCTCCAGCTGTGCACGCGTCACTGATATAAACGCGAGTAAACTTATACTTTATAACAACTAACACCATTATGTGCGGGAACTCCTTTCTTAATTTAGCGGCACAGTTTCTTGTGCATGGTGGGAGAGACTTCTGCATGCCAGAGACTCAGCTGAACGAGCACAGAGAGCGAACGAGCGAGTGTGGGCACAAAAGAGAGAGAGAGACGTGCACCTCACTAGTGCTTACTATGAAATTTCAGAAATTACTCTTTCATTTGTTGGTGGATTATTTCCTGTTTCTCTGTCACACTCAGTCTAACGTGCCCGAATGTAAAGTTGACAACGCGCACTTAATTACATTACGCGGAATAAAAAATATGTTACATCTGACATTTTATTTCACGTTAAGTTACACGGACCAATCAGCAGTCATGTAACGTGCAATTAGAGTGATTGACAGAAAACCAGACAAGTTACAACACAATATGACATTTTCAGCTCGTCATGAACGCAAACTTGGGAGGCCCTTGAACTTGGGAGGCCCCTGGGCTTCAGCCCAGGTAAGCCCGTGCATTAAGGCGGCCTTGAGAATTACACTTACAAAATCACAATTAATTAAAAAAAATAAAACGAAGTTTGCAGGATAGACTGATCACTTGATATGGTATAAACGCAACATATTGCCAACATGTAACTTTATAGTAACAAATGCAATGGTGTTTGATATCTGCACCGATTTAAAATTTGCGATATAATGGTTAATTAATAAGGGAATAGTCTACTCATTTTCAATATTAAGCTATGTTATTACCTTAACAAAGAATTGTTGATACATCCCTCTATCATCTGTGTGCATGCACGTAAGCGCTGGAGCGACACTTCCATAGCATTTAGCTTAGCCCCATTCATTCAATGGTACCAATCAGAGATAAAGTTAGAAGTGACCAAACACATCAACGTTTTTCCTATTTAAGACGAGTAGTTATACGAGCAAGTTTGGTGGTACAAAATGAAACGTAGCACTTTTCTAAGCGGATTTAAAAGAGGAACTAAATTTTATGGCGTAATAGCACTTTTGGGAGTACTTCGACTCACCTGAAAAGTCCGCTCCCCTTCTCCCTCTCATAATGGGAGAGGGAGGATGTTACTGCGCCGAGTCGAAGTACTCCCAAAAGTGCTATTTTGCCATAAAATATAGTTCCTCTTTTAAATCCGCTTAGAAAAGCGCTACGTTTTATTTTGTACCACCAAACTTGCTCGTATAACTACTCGTCTTAAATAGGAAAAACGTTGATGTGTTTGGTCACTTCTAACTTTATCTCTGATTGGTACCATTGAATGAATGGGGCTAAGCTAAATGTTATCGAAGTGTCGCAGCGCGCTCCAGCGCTTACGTGCACGCACACAGATGATAGAGGGATGTATCAACTCTTCTTAGTTAAGGTAATAACATAGTTTAATTTTGAAAATGAGTAGACTATTCCTTTAACTATTTCCACGCCATTGACTCCTTATTTTGTAAATTAAAGAGTAACTAAACCCTAAAACAACTTTTTTTAGTTAATAATCTATAAGAATGGTGCTTTATTGGTGCTGTTCATTGATTTGAGTAACTTTTTTGACATTTGGGTATAAAGTGTTTCAATGCTACAATATATGGTGTAAAAACATCTGAGTGCTGCCCTCAGCAGCTGTTTGCCCTAGGGCGATAGTTCCTGGTTTTATAAGTTGCGGAAGTGCACCACCTGGTGGATAAAAGCCATATTGTGGATTGCAAGATAACTCGTCAATGGTGGGGAAAGAGTTAAAGGTATAGTGGAGGATTTTCCCAAATTTTAGTAAAATAACCACCCTCTCCACTTAAAAAAAATGCAATTGCACAACACTCTACCTGCTCCCGAGAGGGGACGCCTATTAAACATGTGCATAGAGAGCATGAACGGGCCTAGTTATTCTCGCGCACGCTCTGTTTACAACTTTCTGTCGGCATGGCTCATACAAACCTACTTTCCAAAATAAATAAATACGATGGTGAACACATTGGAATTATCATAAATGAACACACAAGGTTTTAGAACAATTCGGCGTGCTACTTACGAGCACGTATGACAGCCTTAGGGAACCCCTGACGCGGAGCTGTTAGCCAATTGGAAATGTACGCGGGTACGTGTCGGCTGTGCGCCGGCCCCCCAAAGTTTTTCACAGCCAGTAGGGCGGGGCGAAGCTTCGGGTCGGGCGGTGAGGCATGAGTGGGTTCCCGCGCCCCTGCACCCCCCTGCGGCCGAGCAACGGGCCAATTAAAAAAGGGAGTTTTCGGCGAGTACCGCACTCTGCCGACAGGTGCCGCATATCCACGGGGCCCTGGCCCCTTTATCTGATACTTGCCCATTAGCACCTCACCACGCCCTCGGGCCCCCACCTGCCGTACGCGAACCGGTTATCCGTCCAATCGCCCATTATTTGCACAGGAGCCTTACTGAAACCCCCCCAAATGACACGAAGTCTTTATTCGTACATTTGCCCATTATTGCATGGGGGCCTTACTGACCCCCCCCAAATGACACAAAGCCACTATTTGTACATTTGTCCATTATTTCATTGGGGGCCTTATCCCCCCCAAATGACACAGAGCCACTATTCGTACATTTGCCCATTATTGAATGGGGGGCCTTACCGACCCCCCCAAACGTACACGGACCCGTTTTTTGTACATTTGGCCGTTATTTTCAAACTTTGTCGCACGGCCTCGAAAGTCACCTTGTTGCGATCGGGGCGACGACCCAGACGTAGCGACGCGTCAGAAATCCCAGAGAGTCCAGAGGAAAAAAGTGCAGTCGAGTAAAGAACCGTGGCTGGTGTCTTTCGAAAGCTCTCTCCGGCCCCTTCAAAACGCCCCCACCCCCAAGTCTCTAGGACCTCCCCTTCCGGAGATATAAAAAACGAGTTTGTAAATTCAAACGCCGGTAGCTCCGTCCCAGAGGGCCACGTCGGGCTCGTTGGAAAGGTCTAGACCGGGGCTTTCCAACGAACCCTCACTCGAGTCTCTACGACCTTCCCCTGGGCCGAGAAAAAGAGCCTTAAACTTTTTCATTTTTCACAAATTTCAATGCGCGTAGCTCCGCCACCGAGAGAGTCACGCCCTCACTCGAGTCTCTATGACCTTCTCTGGCCGAGAAATAGAGCACTAAACTTGAGTCTTTTTCACCAATTTTCACAAAAAACACTGTCCAAACTCAAAAACACCTCTCACTAAAATGTTACCAGGTGAATCAGCGTCGTCTGAAACGCCTAGAAAACTTGGTCCCTGGTGACAAAATTTCGGACTACATACTGAAAAACGGAAAGGACTTAATTTTTATTTGGACCAAATTTTTTACCTCGCCCGATCTTCACCAAATTCACACCACGCGTAGAGCGTGCAGAGACTAAAGGTCTTTACACACCGGGACGTTTTTCGTGCGCGTTTATCGTCGACGTTTAACGTCACGTTTTTCTGCTTTCACACCCAAACGATTTTTACTGGCGCTGAGCCGAGTGATGTGCAATTTCACTCCCTGGACACTAGATGGCGCCTAATACAAAACAGATATATGCCGGTACACAGGGTGGCGCTGCGAGACGTTATGCGTCTGTTCTGACACTCACTTGTCACACAGAAGAAGAGAGCCACTCGCGTGTAGTCAATAACCATTCATATACGATTTTTGGTTAACGGACAAACAAACAAACATGGCTCTTGAATATATATATAATCTTTGTACAAACAATATCTCTGTGAACTTGAATACATTTTTAAATGAAATCTATTTGATTCGATTCTTTCATCATCATCATCATATCAGCATCTCCAGATAAAATTAACTATTTTTGATAGAACACGTTATATCAAAATTAAAACTCTTTCACAAAATATAAGGTAATGGGTGATCCGATGTGTGTACTTTTAACAAATCTTTTACAAGCATTTTCTCTGTTAACAATTTTCTCAAATTTCCTGCCAAATGTATTGTATTTTGTGATTTGGCTAAAGATTTAAGTTCTCATTTTAACCAATATACTCGTTTTATAGAGGTTGGGTGGGTAGAACAAGGAACCACCATTTTTGTTGTGCCCAAATATTTTAATACTCCTGCAAATTGGTAAGTGTTGCCTTTAAATATAATGATGCAATAATTAGGTATGTAGTTATTACAATAAAAGGTCAACAATACTGATGTACAAATATATGCATAGTGCCAAAATGTCACGTTATGTACAATTAGTTTTTTTAATCAAACATTTATTTTTGTGAATGAACTGCAGTTTGCAATAACAATCAGAGACATGACAGTTTAAATTAAATAAAACAGGATTCAGAAATGTTGGTCCACTCCAGAAAAGTCACAATGACTGTAGTGCAACTGAACGATAGTGCAAATCAACATTTAGAAATTAGACATTTTCAAATGTATTTCTTAAATGTATAAACACTTAAAATACATAAGTAAAATGGTATATAATAAACATTAATTTGTGTGAACAAGAACTGGCAGAGCTGTAGAGCAAATAAGTCACAATGATAGAAGTCTAAGTGAACTGTAGTGCAAATAAACATATCTATGAAATGTACATGTTCAACTGTATTTCTTGAATGTATAAACATTAAAAAATAACTAAATAAAATGGTATATAATAAACATCTATAGGTGTGACCCAAAACTGGCAGAGCGCTCCTTCTGTGCTCTTCTTTCTCTCTTCTGTGCTTCGCTTTCAATTTTTTCCCTTTAGCATCTTTTGATAAGAGGTACATCTCCAGAGGTTCGTCTCGGACTGTTTTCTTTTGTTTAGATTGGACCTTGTCACGGCTGGTGCTGGATGATCCTGAAGATGTGCTTGCTGGGGCCTCCTCACTTTTCCTCACATCATTTTTAGCAGAAATATTGCTGTAAACACTGTAAAGATAAATTTAGTTTTCATCAGAAACAATCTTTCACACTGAGGGCCACGATATCCATGAGGTCAATATTTGATTACAAATGTAATTTAGATTCATGGTATTTTATCTGGCTGAACAAATGCAGCAGATGTTACCTATACACAGAACACAAATTAACCTCCTAAAACCCCACCTTTGGTTTGGCTTGCATTTTAGATTTCTCCAAGCTATTTGGGGTTAGGAAGAAGCAATGAATATAATAACCAAATATTTTTCTTTGAACATGAAGCAGTGTAATTGTCCACGTTTGTGTACAACAGGTTCCAGTTACACACAATGAAATACTATGGTGCAAACAACAAAACATGTGATATCACGGTGTACAGGGAACATGCCATGGTATGGTATATCGTAATGTAATGCACCAATAATAATTTTTTATGACTTGCACAGTTATGTAGATTTGCACTACTGGTCTGTTCAATACACTACTGGACTGTCTATTTCATACTCCCTGTTCATTTGCACTGCTGGACTACTTGAATTGCATCGTTTGCACCCCTGTGTACTGAATATTAGAATAACTATTCACAATAACTTAAGCCATTGCACTCTTAACTGACTACAATACAAATTCATTCATGCACTACTTAAATATTAATTTCACTACTGTTCTGTTTAGTTTATTATGTACATATCCATTTGTACATTTCTGTATATTATGTTCATAGTACCACCCATACATAGTTAGTGTTTACATCGTATTACATAATCCTGCACCTATGCAATTATTATTGATACCCTGCACTTTTTATACTGCTTTGCACTTCTGGTTAGACCTTAACTGCATTTCGTTGCCTTGTACTTGTGTAATGACAATAAAGTTTAATCTAATCATATGGCCCACACAGCTATGTATTGTAATGTTCTAATGTATATATGTTACCTTCGAAATTCAGTCGATGATGTGAGGAACTCCGACACCATAAACCTCCACAGCCTCGATGCATCTTCTTTGTGTGTTTACCTGTTCCACGTGCTCCGCAAGACCATTTTGTGCTTGAGCGCCACCAAGTCGTGTTTTACTGGAACTTCAGCAGCGCCAGGCACGTGAACAAAAGCGCCAATCTCATTGGTCGGCCAACTTTTAACGCGCCGCGTCAAACCAAAAAAACGCGTCCGAGGCGTTTTTCTGAAAATGACGCTTTTGCGCGTCGCGCTTTTCGCGTGGGTGTGCGCACTCACATTGGCGCTCGTTCTTGAGTCACGAGACGTTAAACGTCGACGATAAACGCGCCCGAAAAACGTCCCGGTGTGTAAAGACCTTAAGACGTTAAGGCGTACCCCAGTCGTATATTCCTGACAGATCATTTTGACCTCGCCCTATCTTCACCAAATTCGCACCACGCGTAGAGCGTGCCGAGACTAAGACGCGAGCGCAGGTCCTGACATCCTAGCTCGTTCCTGTGCCGAGATAGAGGCCTGACACGTGCATGTAAATTGTCTGCCAATGTACGAATAATGGGTCCGTGTCAATTTTTTCCTTTAGAGCCTCAGTGATTTCAATCGCATTCCCGCGACACGGACGACGCATGGATCGCGTCGGGGTCACTTTCGCACACGTACAACATGTACAGCCCTACAACGAGTCACCCCCCGAGACATGCGTTTCCGCGCATGGTCCGACCCCATCTTCACGCGTGAGCAGGACCCCCTGACTCCTCGTATTTAACCACCTCCTCCTCTGAGATGCTCGTCAACGGCGGGGAGTCGGGCGGAGAGTCGGCCCTCTTGGCGCGTTTGACCTTCGCGCCGTGCTTGGTCTTTGCTCACCTCTTTGTAGGCTGCTGCTCCTCGGCCGGCTTCAAAGGAGATACCTCCACCCCCATCAACGCCTCCTCAAACAACCGGCGGTGGAGGTGTCGTGGCACATGAATTTTGCCACCTTCTGCCGGTTGTCCGGGTTGTGTATGTTCCTTGCCTGTGAAAAGAGAGAAGAACAAGGCGAGTAAGTCACGAGAAGGCATACGATCAAAATCGACGATAGCAAACGGATTCTGCACTTACGTGGGTGGTGATGGAGGTACGTATGTCCGTGAAGCTGGGCTTGCCGGGGAGTCCCATCGACACCCAAGCTGCCTGAAAGTAATTGTTCAAATTCTTGCAGGGGTTGGGTGCCGAGGTATAAAAGAAGTATACCGCCTCCGGCCCGCCCACCAGGTTTTCCCGCAGCGCCAGGAACCTCCGTAACCTGTGAAATTCCTCATTTGTCAGTGACAGCTGGGCAGGGCCGAACGCCTGGTTGGTCTTGTGGAGTGAGATCTGTGAAAACACGGAGAAGAGAGTTAGTGAGCGAGATGTTTGAAAGGTGTGAGCATTTCAGCTCTGCGCTAAGGAAAACGCTCACGTTGATCAGGTACGCGCCCGTGCTGTCTGACTTGACGGCCTTCTCCACCTCTTTGATTGTTAGGCGAAGTAGGCCGTCAAGCAGGGACGGATTATGGCAATGATGTGCCCTGGGCACGGATGTCTCAAAGGACCCCTTTACCAATTTTTTGGCCAACAGCGTTGCACTTGTATGCACAGGACTCAAGTGTTGGTTCGCCTCTGCCTGTATGCCCCATCTTACAGGATTAACAATGGCACTAAGACGCGGGGAGAGAATGCACACAATATTCTGTACTTTCACACCACAATTTTTTTTTTTATATCTCACCAGTATCTGTCAACATACAACATACTGTACAACATACTCAAAAAGATTCTGACCTCTCCAAATCATATTACAGGAGAAAATTCCTTAAATATTTTACATTTCTACATTTAGTAGACATTTCATTCTATTTCATGTGTAACTGTCGTTCACCACAGGCATTTAGGGGCTGGACACACCAAAACTTTTAAACGCGGCTGAAAACGCCTAGAGGATGCCGAATGTCAGCTGTTTCTTCAGCAGAACGCTTTGGTAGCTGTGATACTTCAGCTGTGAGCAGGTTGATTGCTGTGGTAATGTCCCGCCCCTCCTTCACTGTAATTGGACGGCCGTGTGAGAACTGACATTGACGAGCGGAGCCTATGACTCAAAGTTGAATATTTTGACCTCTCGGCGCTCAGCGCGAAAAAACCCCCGAGCGCCAGTTTTCAGCTCGGAAAAAAACCCGCTAGCTGCTTGCTTATTTGAAAAGCGCCGAGTTTCCATTGCAATCAATTGAAAACATGCACCGGTCGCGGGCGTAAAAGCTTTATGGGACTGGACACAACAAAACTTTTAGGGGTTTTGTACACCAAAACTTTTAAACGCGTCTGAAAACACCTGGACAACGCCAAATGGCAGCTGTTTTTCAGCTGAGTGCCAGCTTTCTTCAGCTAAGCGCTTTGGTAGCTCTAATACGTCAGCTGTGAGACGGTTGGTTGCTGTGATACTTGTCCCGACTCCCGCCCCTCCTCCACTGTGATTGGACGGCCGCTTTAGAACTGACATTGATGAGCGGAGCTTTTGCTTTTTACCCAAAGTTGAATATTTTTCAACTTTAGCTGAGGGGTATCTTTCTCGATTTCCTCAGAGAAAACGCTTCCACAACATCATCAAAATCCAGTTCCCTCACAAGATCGCATTCAATGGCCATTAAAGACAGTGAATTTAGACGTCCTTGACACATTTTGCTTCTTAGTTCGTTTTTTACTCTTGCCATTAGAGAAAATGAATGTTCTCCTTCACAGTTGCTGACTGACAGGGTGATGAAAAGCTGTCCTTTTTATTCTTTCTTATCATTGATCCACTTGGTTGTGGTTTTAAACTCATTTTTGTTTTAGTTTTTGAGTAACCGTCTTCTACACGTGAGTTTTATATTACACAATGCTTTTCACTCGCCTCTAGATGTCCCTCTCAACAGCGCAGCAATACATTTGAATTATTTATTTGATTTACTTACTAGTTAATACTTTGCAACTGCAAAAAAAAATCACATTATCCCTCAATATTTAACACAATTTTACTGAAAATAAAATTAAAATTAAAATATTTATTTGAAAAGAATAGACACAGTAAATTTGACAGGGCCCCCTGGTGGCCAAGTGCCCTGGGCAAGTGCCCAGTAGGCCCGTGCGTTAATCCGTGCCTGCCGTCAAGTGCTCGTACAGCATGAACTGCGTCTTCTGGGTCAGGTCCTCCTCCAGTTGATCTGTGGATATAAAAGCACACGTGAGTAAAACCAAGCGGTCGAAAAGGATGGCCCTCCTTGGCCTGCTTAACCCCAATTTGTGCATCGTAACTCCGCGCTTAAGCCCTTTCAGCAGACCCCTCACCTCCCGCCAGATGCCCAGCATGGCCCTCCTCGACAGGTGTGAGGTCGACGGAGGTGTCTCTGCCACATAATCGACGAATTGGGCAACGTTTTTTAAGTAGTGGTTTATCGTTGTCTTCGCTACCTTGGTGGCTCTAAGGCTGCTCACCCACCTGTGGACACACACAAAGAAAGAGCCGGGTTAATCACGACCCGCCAACGTCAAAACGACAGTGGAAAAAGGGAGCGAAACTCACTTCCTGATGCTCTCGTGATCATCCAGGAACACAAGGACACGCCTTAGGGAACCGGTGACACGCAGCTGTTAGCCAATTGGAAATGTACGCGGGTTCGTGTCGGTAGCGCGCCGGCCCACTGAAATTTTTCATGGCCAATCGGGCGGCGTGGATCAAAGGTCCGGGCCGGGCGGTGGGAGGAAGGGGCGTTTTCGCGCCCCCCCCCCACGGGCCGAGGCAGGGGCCGATCAAAAAAGCAGGTTTTCGGTGCATTTCGCACCCTGCCTACAGGGGGCGCGTGTCCACGGGGCCCTGGACCCTCTATAGTGACACTCGCCCATTGGCCCCCCGACACGCCCCCGAACGACACGAAGCCACTATTCGTACATTCGCCCGTTATTGGCATGGGGGGCACCCGGACACGCCCCCGAATAACACGAAGCCACTATTCGTCCATTTGCCCATTATTCTCGCGGATTGACCCCCTGACCTTTCCTGAACGCCCCCCCCCATGACACGGACCCACTATTTGTCCATTTGCCCATTATTCGGTCTAAATTGACACGAATAACTACGTGTCGTACGTGCGCGCAAGTGACCTTAACGCTATCCGCGCTTCGTCCGTGTCGCGGTAGTGCGGTCAAAATCGCTGAGGCTCTAAAGGAAAAAAATGACACAAACCCATTATTCGTCCATTGGCACATATTTACGTGCAAGTGTCAGGCCTCTATCTCGGCACAGGAATGAGTAAATTGGGTTCTTTGGAAAGGCCTAGTCCGGGGCTTTCCAACGAACCCACTTGCAAGACTATGTGACCCTCCTAGGCTGAGATACAGAGCCCTAAAGTTTTGCATTTGTTCACTCCAAAATCTTTCTCACCTGTGTTGTTAAACAGTGATATTGCATGTTATTTACCATGCAATTGAAAATGTACCAGTTGTCAGTGACACACTTGGATAAGAAATGCATCCGTTTATGTTGTTAAACAGTGTTATTGCATGTTATTTACCATGCAATTGAAAATGTACCAGTTGTCAGTGACACACTTAGATAAGAAATGCATCCGTTTATGTTGTTAAACAGTGTTATTGCATGTTATTTACCATGCAATTGAAAATATAGAGAAACAACCAAACGCGTGATTAAAAACACATTTTAAAACTTTATTGATAAAACACATGAAACATTATGAACCATATAAAAACATTTAACAATATAGCTGCAAGCAGCGATGCCGGGGTCAAGCCGAAAAGGGCACAGAATGAAGTATTGGTTGATGACCGTCATGATTTAAGATTTAAGAAGTTTTCAGTAGATTAAGGCAAATATAGCCATTTTTCAAATCTTGAGTGCTGTGTAGAAACAATGGGTTTTGCCTCAGGTCATGTTTGTGATGACACCCACCAAATTTAATATACATATGATTAAGCAATGTTGAGATATAGTCTCAAATGACTTGACCATTAGGGGGCACTGCACTGAAACAATAGATGGTGCCTCAGGTCACGATTGTAAAGACACATATCAAATTTGGTGTACATACGATTAAGCAATGTGGAGATATAGCCTCAAATGACTTGACCATTAGGGGGCACTGCCCCGAAACAATAGATGGTTCCTCAGGTCATGATTGTGATGACATCCACCAAATTTGATATACATACGATTAAGCAATGTTGAGATATAGCCTCAAATGACTTGACCACGAGGGGGCACTACCCCGAAACAACAGATGGTGCCTCAGGTCATGATTGTGATGACACCCACCAAATTTGATATACATACGATTAAGCAATCTTGATATATAGCCTCAAATGACTTGACCACTAGGAGGCACTGCACCGATACAATAGATGGTGCATCAGGTCATGATTGTGATGACACCCACCAAATTTGGTGTACATATGATTAAGCAATGTGGAGATATGGCCTCAAATGACTTGACCACTAGGTGGCACTGCACCAAAACAATAGATGATGCCTTGGGTCATGATTGTGATGACACCCACAAAATTTGATATACATATGATTAAGCAATGTTGAAATATAGCCTCAAATGACTTGACCACTGGGGGCACTGCACCGAAACAATATGGTGCCTCAGGTCATGATTGTGATGACAAATCCAAATTTGGTGTACATACGATAAAGTGATCTGGAGATAAAGCCTCAAAACTCTTAACCAGTAGGGGCACTAAAAAGTTTACAAGGGCTTTCAAAAAATGTCACTGATGAACTAGGTGGTGCTGTAACAAAACATTCCATACAACCTCAGTTCATGACATTTACAAAATGTGAAACATTCACCTATTCATACAGTGTCAGCCACACAAGAGCCATCCAGCTCATCGGGAGGATTTGGGCTTAGATGTCTCACTCATGGACACCTCATCACTTGGTCAGGTGGAGCTGGGGTTTGAACCACCAACCTTCCGATTTGTGGACAACCTACACTAACCACTGAACCACTGCCAATACACACATCAATGTGCAAAACCTTTGCGAAGATATAGCCTCAAATCCATTTTCGTGCTCGCCATTATATTTGTTGATGTGCTATACAACAACTGACAAAAACTTTTTCTCTAGAGTCTAGATTGTGTGTACCAAATCCAAGCCAATCAAACGAACGCTGTAGGAGGAGATTTGAAAAAGTTGGTATGCTTTGTTATTGAAAATGGCAGACAGAAAACGTTTTGATATCATTTGACTCGGCATGCCTCAAGGAATCTAACAATAGCACTTTCATGAATTTAGACTCAATTTTGCAGTAGTTATAAGCAAAAAAAAATAACTTTTCAATGACTGTTATGACATATAACTCATGGACATTTTGACACTTGGTCAGGTGGAGCTGGGGTTTGAACCACCAACCTTCCGATTTGTAGACAACCACCACTAACCACTGAACCACTGAGACACTGCCAATGTGCAAAACTTTTGCGAAGATATAGCCGCAAATCCATTGCGGCATGCTCATCAACATGCTCAAACTAGGTGGCGCTGTACCGAAACTGTGCACGCACCCTCAGGTCATGACTGCCATCAAAACTACCAAATCTCATGTGAATATGTTTAACTTTGGCGAAGATACTGCCTCAAATCCTTTGTTCCCACTCTGCGTAAAATTTGTTGACGCGGTGTACGGAAACGGATTGGCGAATCGACACGAATTCCATAACTTTTTGCCATGAGTGTCTATAGATGCTACACACCCATTCTTTAAGCAAATTGGACAAAAGCTCTAGGACGAGTTCGAAAAAGTAGGTTTTACAAACAATTCAAAATATCGAAATAATTAGCATGACAGAAATGATGTCATATGGTGCAATCGAATTAGCATGAGCCAAGGAATCAGAAGAAACAAGAATTGCGTTTCTATGATGTACGGGTCAGCAGTTATAACCAAAAATGTAAGTGAAAATTTGGACTGTTGGTGGCGCTATCGGGTTTGACATAGACACTCCAAATTTGGTGTGGGGACTATTTGGAATGTCCTCTTTGAGTGTGCCAAATTTCATAACTTTCCTACAAAAAAAGTTAAAATTCAAAATGGCCGACCCCCAAAATGGCCGACCGAAAACCTTTTGGTATCGTTTGACTCTGCATGCCTCAAGGAATCTAACAACAGCACTTTTATAATTTTAGACTTAACTTTGCAGTAGTTATAAGCAAAAACAGCCATTTTTCAAATCTCGTGAACACTAGGTGGCGCTGTGACGAAACTGGGCATGGACCCTCAGGTTGTGACTGCCATCAAAACTACCAAGTTTCGTATGAATACGCTTAACTTTGGTGAAGATACAGCCTCAAATCCGTTTTTTCGCGCTCTACGTAAAATTCATTGACGCGTTATACGGTAACGGATTGGTGATTCAACACGAATTCCATAACTTTTTGCCATGAGTGTCTCTAGATGCTACACACACATTCTTTACGCAAATTGGACAAAAGCTCTAGGACGAGTTCGAAAAAGTAGGTTTTACAAACAATTCAAAATATCGAAATAATTAGCATAACGGAAATGACGTCATATGGTGCAATCGAATCGGCATGAGCCAAGGAATCAGAAGAAACAAGAATTGCGTTTCTATGACGTACGGGTCAGCAGTTATAACCAAAAATGTAAGTGAAAATTTGGACTGTTGGTGGCGCTATTGGGTTTGACATAGACACTCCAAATCTGGTGTGGTGACTATTTGGAATGTCCTCTTTGAGTGTGCCAAATTTCATAACTTTCCTACGTACGGTTCTATGGGCTGCCATAGACGCAATGGCGGAAGAAGAAGAATAATAGATAATAATAATAATAAATATAGCTGCAAGCAGCAATGCCGGGGTCAAGCCGAAAAGGGCACAAAAGGATGTAAAATTGAGATTGGATAAGCAGATTGAAGAACTTAGGTAAACCTAATAAATTTAGATGAAAAAACAAAAAAGTTATCAACAAAAGTAATCTAAGTTCTTGTCTACTGCGATCGTCCTTCTGTTATTGACAATCATGGAACATTAGAGCACTGAATGACATGTGAGTGGTGTTTTCAGTGGCAAAACATGGGTCACATCATGTTACAACAAGTTAAATTAGTCAAAAGAGACCATCCCCGTGTCTCTACGATGTTCTGTAGCAGAGATATAGCTTTTGCAAAAACGGTTGATAAGGTATTTTCAATGGTTGCTAGTTGTTGCAGTAGTTTTTAGGCAAAAATACCATATTCTATCTCAAAACCAGTAGGTGGCGCAATAAAAAAATTGTGCATGCAACATCAGGTCATGATTGTGTTACATTTAGCTAGTTTTATGACAATACACTTTAGTTTAGTTAAGAAACAGTTGTATGACCATAAGGCTGGCTTGTTATCAAAGGTTTTGTTCAATTATAAGGCCATCTAGTGGTGAAAGCATACAATTTTTTTTGTGTAGCCTCAGAATGTGCTCATGCATCACCCTATCAAATCTGGTGAAAAAATATGTTTTCGTTACGAAGTTACAACCATTTATGTGTAAAAAACACAAAATTTGAAGGTAATTTTTCGTTTTTTGCAATTTTCGGCCATTTCTGATGAAAATTTTAATATAACGCAAATAGAACTTTTTGTTCAGAAGGTAAGGTTAGTTTCTTCCTATGGTGTTTTCGAGTCGATCGGAAAAACGCTCACGGAGATATTCACGCGTGTTTTTTAAGCGCTATTTTGATGCACAGGGCTAACCGTAAGACGAATCCTGGCATATTTGGTATCGTTGGACTCGGCAACTATTCAAAACTCCAAGGAAAGAAGTCCCGTGAAAATACGTCATTCACAGCCAAAGTTATAGGCGTATAATACATTCGTCTGGCCACTAGGTGGCGCTTCAACGAAACTGTGCATGCACCCTCAGTTCTTGACTGGCACATCACGTACCAAGTTTTGTGTCAATAGGTCTACGTTTGGCAAAGATACAGCCTAAAATCTGTTTTTTTGCACTCTACGTAAAATTTGTTGACGCGCCATACGACAACGGATTGGTTTATCAAAATTCTTTTAATAACTTTTTGCCGTGAGGGTCTCTAGATGCTACATACCAATTTTCGTGGCAATCGGGTACAAACTCTAGGACGAGTTCGCAAAAGTAGGTTTTACGAATAATTCAAAATGGCGGAAACATTTTCATGACGGAAAATGACGTCATAGGGTTCTATCGAATCGGCTTGAGCCAAGGAATCAGAGGAAACAAGAATTTAGTTTCTAGGACGTACGGATCAGAAGTTATAAGCAAAAACGTAAGTGCAACTTTGGACTGATGGTGGCGCTAGCGGGTTTGAGATAGAGACTCCAAAATCGCTATGGATATTATTTGGACTGTCCTCTGTCAGTGTGCCAAATTTCATAACTTTCCTACGTACGGTTCTATGGGCTGCCATAGACCGCAAGGTGACAGGAAGAATAATAAAGAATAATGAAGAAGAAAACTAACAGATACAATAGGGGTCTTCGCCCATTCTGGGCTTGACCCCTAATAATAAGAAAACTAACAATCCCAATAGGGGTCTCGCCCATTCTGGGCTTGACCCCTAATTACAACACTATATCCTCTCCAGTGTAGGGGAATGTGGCCCTGAAACAAAAGAAGGATTCAAACGGTTAGGATCTGAAATGATATGCTTAAACAGTAACACAGTTAAAGGAGCAGCGTGATTGAAACATACCTTGGTCCACCTCGCCCCACTGGAGAGGATCCATGGAGTTGTCTTCTGTAAAACAAAGCGTTCAATTAATCATTGCGGCTCAGCAGAATCGCTGAGAGATTTAAGACCTACCTAGCAACAAAAGGAATGCTGGCATGATGGGTGCCTGGGCGGCCCGCTCTTCGTCTGAATTATGAAACAGGTGAAGCAAAATGTTAGCTTTTATTTTAGTCTCTGGAAAGATGACAGTAGTGAAGCAGTGATTCAGAATGGAAAACCTACCAAAACCCAGCACGACCCCCGCCCCGGCGTAGCTGGCGTCGAGCCGGTCTAGGATCACTGTAATGAAATAAAAACAACAAACATTTGATTTCTGCATCAGAGGAAATGGCAAAGACCTGGGCAAATGACTCGAGACCTACGTAGAAAATCGTCTACGCTGAACTCAGCCGGTGGCGGGGAAGGATGGCTGGCCGGACCACCGAAGAGCGGGCCGCCCTCTGACTACTCCACAGGACTGCCTGAAATGAAACGAGGAAAAACAAACATGTACGTTTCCGTTTTAAGAACAATGACGTAAACGAGCCGAGAGCAAAGCCGGTGACGTCAGACTCACCCATGCACTGGACAAATTCCTTCAGCCCCTCTGCGATCTCCTCCACGGCTGCACGTGCGCCTGGGCTCAAAGGCGGGGTGGTGATGGGATGTGAAGGGGTGACGGGGTGTGAAAGGGTGATGGGGGGTGAAGGGGTGATGGGGGGTGCAGGCGTGAAGGAGCTCGCAGACGTGATGGAGGACGAAGGGGCTGAAGGAATTTGTTCTTCG
Organism: Misgurnus anguillicaudatus; assembly: GCF_027580225.2. Classification (NCBI taxonomy): domain Eukaryota; kingdom Metazoa; phylum Chordata; class Actinopteri; order Cypriniformes; family Cobitidae; genus Misgurnus; species Misgurnus anguillicaudatus. Next base: position 8,100,462 of record NC_073348.2, on the reverse strand, counting down.
TCAGAGTCTTCTGAAACATCACCAAAAAACATACATAAACAATTAGCTTAACTTGCTGTGTCTGGTAAAACAAAGGAGTAAAGATCAGACAGGAGTCTGTGATTGACACCTACCAAAGGGTTCTATCAGGGTCACCATGGGGACCACCGGGTGGCTGGCCTCAAGGTCACGCAGCCTTTCCATGGTAATATCCCACTGGAATCGCCGGACAGTTCGCCTGAGCTTCCTGGCATAGGAGACGAAACGTGTTTAAAAACCGGGCACGTAGACATTAACCGGCCATCGACATTTCAATGAGAAAAGTTTAACGGCAGACTTACCAACAGATCCCGGTGGGAATTGGCGAAGTGTGGCCGTATGTGCTTTAGGGCACGACCACACAACGGGCACGGGCGTAAAGGCTGCGTGACCTTTCTCCGGGAAAAGCGAACCCACAGCTGCCTTTCCCGGAGATTGGCAACCCCATGTGTGACCCTTAGGTGCTGCCTCATGTTACTTAGATCCTTCGGACAGAATGGGCAGGGTACCATTTTCTGAAACGACACAAAAGAGGCAGTAAACCGTAATGTTACGTGACATTAGTAAAGCTAAACATGTGTATAATGCAACAAGCACCAAGATGTAACAGTATCTGGATGACAAAAGCATAGGTCAGAGGTTAAAATCACATTGCAAGGCCTACCTGTTGCATTAAAACAATACAAACACGAGTCACGGGCCGTAAACTTTAATGTTACATGACATTAGTGAAGCTAAACATGTGTATAATGCAACAAGCACCAAGATATTACAGTATCTGGATGACAAAAGCATAGGTCAGGGGTTAGAGTCACATTGCAAGGCCTACCTGTTGCATTAAAACAATACAAACACGAGTCACAGGCCGTAAACTTTAATGTTACGTGACATTAGTGAAGCTAAACATGTGTATAATGCAACAAGCACCAAGATATAACAGTATCTGGATGACAAAAGCATAGGTCAGGGGTTAAAGTTACATTGCAAGGCCTACCTGTTGCATTAAAACAATACAAACACGAGTCACGGGCCGTAAACTTTAATGTTACATGACATTAGTGAAGCTAAACATGTGTATAATGCAACAAGCACCAAGATACAGATGTGGCCTTTAAAAATGCGCGTCTCTGAGACCAGAATGCCGCGAGCACTTCCGAAATTCTGCGAGATCCCGCAGAAGGGGGGTTCGGTGGGGGACGCAGGAAATACAAAAACCTGTAGATGGCAGTCGTGTTTCATGTAGGCCATACTGACGACAATTTGTGTGCTTGACTTCATGCTGAGGGTATACTGTATGATATTGAAGTAACATGACTCGGAATTTCTGTGTTTAGGCGATACTCTTTGATGTCATACAAATGCACGCTTTTTTGGCAAACCTTTCGTTGGCGAAGTTGTCTTTGCCTGTTACATAAACAGTGACATATTCTTCATAAAATTTCGACTCAAACGCGCATCATTTGTCTTATTTTTTTCCGTGTACTTACAGTAGAAGAGACGTGATGTATGATAACTGAGTCTTATAACAAAATAACTCGCGAAGACCTTTGAAGAGACCGAGCGCATTTACGCAATATCATTAACTAGTTTATCTAATTTTACATTTAGTTCATTTAGAACGTTTTAATAGCTTAACATGGTTGTGTTGCGCTTTTCTGCATTACCGAACAGTAGGAATATAAGTAGAAATATAAGAAAATATAAGGTAAGCGTGTTGTGTGTATTTCCTAATTATAAGCTTTTGGGAAATTGCACAAAAACTAAACGTGCATAAAAACATAAACAAGTCATTTAAATAAGCGAAAAATCTTTTTTTATGAGCTCAAAATTTTGAATATAATGTGCTATTGCAAAAAATTGCCCATCTCTAATGAGAATATTCATCTTTAAAGTTGAAGAAACAAAAAAGTAATGTACTGATAAGCATTCGTCAAATATATATATTTGTCAATTATATATATATATATATATATATATATATATATATATATATATATATATATATATATATATATATATATATATATATATATATTAGGGATGTGCCCGAAGCCGAATGCGTTATTCGGAAGGGCACGGATAATGGCTTTAAAACGAATAACGAATTCATCCGAATAGCAGAAAAAATATTCGGCCAGACATAATCAAGTGTTTACAGCTAAATTATAAAGCCCTTAAAGCACGCATAATATGTGTGTTAAGTGAATGAGTGTAATTTATAAAATTACATGAATGAATGACATTTTCTGTGCGTCCCTTATTTAGAAACTTGAGATGTTTTGGAATTAGTTTTTAAAACGCTCATAATATCAAGCTTCTTTTAATCCAACTGTAAAAAATTACCATTTTAGTTTTTTTGTTTTATTTAATTACACTAGACCAGAAAACCTTGATAAAATGCTGCACTCTGATAATAAAATATTCGTTAATAACTCTGTGTCTCCGTGACTTCGGTCACAGATTATCTTTTAATTACTTCAAGTTAAAGCCAGCTTCATTGTCAATCTAGGTGAATATAAAATAAACAAGTAAATAGATAAAAATATGAAAATGTAACATTTTAAAAGCAAAATGTATACTGAAGATTATTATGACATGCATTATGAATTGCAATTAACCCTCTGGGGTCGGACCCTTTTTGGACACAGTCAGAGGTTCTGACATGCTCTCACATTTGGTCTTTTTTCAGTTGCTTTAAAACACATTAATGGCTAATATCACATAACACTGTATTCAGCACAAACTGTGCTATAATAATATGTAAGATAAATGTATGTACATGTTTGTATTTTTAAGTAAATGATGTTTATGCGTGGTTAGTAAAAAAAAGAAAACATCAAGTTGCTGAAATAAGGCCAAGAAACACATCCTAAACATTTGTTAACAAGCAAAAAAGTTATCTACTCTTGTAGAGTAGAGAATTTGCTACAAAAAGATGTAAAAACCATTTAACCCACTCATTCACATGAGAAAATACATTGATTTAACTTTTGTAAGACACTTTTTGCTGTGTAAAGGCAATATGCAAGGGAGGGTCAATGGTCATGAATATTGATGTGTTTCACACGTGAGGAGACCCAACCCCCTAATGGCTCAGTGAGGAATGTTGGGACAAAAGAACTGTGACTGTGGGGAGACTTAAAGAGAAAATCTTTTGCTTGTAGTTTAAAAAAAAATAGGTTAAAATAAAGTACAAAATACTTTTTTAGTAAAATAAAAGTCTTATAGGGTTGCAAAAAATGCTAAAAACATGAACAATACAATAGATTTAAGAAGCTTTATTGTAATTATAAATGAAGAAGCTTCATTGTAATTATAAATAATAAAGTAACAATATGTATACATGTAACAATATTCTATATGACCAGTACAATATGGCTCTAATTAAAAGAAAAGGATTCTAAATGTCAGCTGTGAAAGTTTGGTGTGCATCTAAAAATACTTCCAAATATAAAAAAATAAGGTATACATTTGTAAACCATCACACACTGTAACTCTTTGGGAATGGAGTTAAATGTTGTCGTCCCATTGTTCAAAACGTGCGAGTACCAGACGAAGTTGGTGTTGCAGACACATTCCTGAAAACATATCTTAAAGATACAATTTGTAAAATGCGCCAAAAGATGGCGCCAGATCAAACAAAAACAATGATGTTGTTTACTGACGCTCTGAAGCAGCGTGGAATTATGGGATTTGTAGTCTTTAACTTTAGCCATATCAGACGAGAACGAGAAATCACGTTGATGGATAAGGTAATCAAGTCTTATAAATGTTGCGTTTGATGACATCGTTTATTTCATTATGTAAGTTTATATGTGATGTTCAAAACGAAATTGTTAGTCATATTGATATTACAGTATTAGTCCAAATTCGATGGTAAACACAGCTCAGAATTAAGTTTTCAACTTACAATCTACAATGATTTTTCACATAATGTATTGACAGTACAAATCTTATTGTGAAGTGTCTTAAAATGACCATTTATATTGCTGTACAATACCTTTTGATGTGCATATCGTCCGCGGGAAGACGCGCTGATTACACTAATGTTGTGATCAATATAATAGCATACGTTTTTTGAAGGGTTACGAATCAAAACAACTCACCCATCGCGTAAAACACAAGCAGGATCAGAATCTCGGTCTAGTTAAATGTTGTCGTGAAGCTCTCTCTATCCAGATAATGCAACACCAAATTGATCCTCCCTCGTTTTGTTCCAAACTTTTCTTGGGTCGTTTGGTTGGCCCGTACGCTTACAGGAGCTGACACAACCAGCGGCAGACGGTACAGAGATATCCATAAGTCCATAAGCAAGCGCATAGTTCTGCATTTGTCCACGACACTGGCTGCGTCCGAAACCTCAAGACTGTGAGGACTGTGAGGACTTGTGGCCTTGCTCCCTCATGAGGACATGACTTCGGCCTCGGAGGCCTGAAGGCCGCTCAGAGAAAGGCTTTCCGACGCACTTCAAAGGCAGCGTGTTTGAAATATAAACAGAGAGCGCCTTTGTGATAACTAATCACATATTTGAAAACTACAATACTAATTTCTCGCTAGAAATGAAATTAAAATGCTTAAAAAGTGAAAATATACGTTTATTTTCACTAAATTTGTGCCCCAGCCGCTTCCTTGGCCGCCATTTTATTTGTTCGAGCTCGACCAGTGTTCTCATGTGGGTTACGTCAGTAAAGGCGGTGACAAAGGGTCACATGGATATTAACGTCATTGACAGGAGACTGCACTGCCCCATGTCAATGTTTTGAATGGAAATTTTCTCACGATTTACAAGTAGTTGAAAACATTACAGATATTGATAGTAATCAGCTGGACAAAATATATAACACTGGCCTAGTGGTTTTTGGAGATTTTACTGCAAATATCTTACAAATTGCACCTTTAATTAATATCATGTATTTTCAAAGTACAAAGCAACACATCAGTATTACTAATATTGAGAACTTTTTTTAATAATTAATAGGGGTGACCCCGAATAGTTGAAGATTCGATGCATCGGAGAAGCCGGATTCGACTACCAATCTCACAGTCGTTTCTACATTTAAAAGACAAAGCTGGCAATTCTGGCAATACTTTCGTTTTTTATTAATTTCTTTATTTTATTTATAAATCACTCTGGGTTATCTGATGTATCTATTTGGCTTGTGTTTTGTTTTCGTGCACTTGAGGCATTTTGCACATTTGTTCTGCACGTTGTTACTTCTGACCTTATTTTATTTAAAAAAATGTATTTATTATAAACGTAAATTCTGATATAATTTAAGTCTGTACATTTTGGATTGTTTTTCGTTCTATCGATGTTGCGCTATTTCGTTCTGGCCATGTTTGCGCATGCTCTGCGTCTCATATTTAGAAGTTCATCGAACTAAACATTACAAAACGGATGTTTTTCGACGGGTATAAGTTTTAAAATGTATTTAAAACCGAGTGGTTATCTATTATGGTCGGTGTTCACTTTCAAATGATAGCAAAGAGATTCCTGAAATAATATCATCAGGTCTTTCTGTATCTAAAGTGAATACAGAGATGATCAAAGTCAAAGCAAGCAAGCATTTCTGTGCTAAACAATAACGCGTAGTGTCTATAAAATCATTAATTTCAGGGTTTATCTTGTTAAAAATTAACGTTTAATGAATTGTATACAAAGCTTAGTTTTTATCATTTACAGTAACAATCACAAATGATTTGTCATTTGTCTTTTTTTTGGTCATGGCTTTGACGCGCTTAATCTCCAAATTAAATAAAAATACTAAATTGTAGCCGGGGTTTCCAAGGCAGGATCACCTTTGATATTTTTTAGGTTTAGTTCTCAAAATGTTTTTTTGTGTGATGTTCTGTAGATCGTGGCATTAAAATGTTATGAGGAATAATTAAACAAATGTTGCCTTACATTTTACCTTAAAAAAAAAAAAAAATATATATATATATATATATATATATAAATGCATCCACAGTCAAATATATACTGTTATATAACTCAGGCAGTAAAGTAGAAAATAATTGGGTACAGAGATGCGCTGTATATGTTTGTTAACGGGCCATTACCGGACATATTTATAGCTAAAAATTAACACATGACATATCTCCGGGCACATTTACAGCACATTAATACTAGGCTACATCGAAACATTTACACCCGAACAGATATATGCATATTTGCGCATGATGACAATCTCCGGGCACATTTACTGTTATCATGTAAGCAATATGTCAGTAATACAAATATTGTGAATGCATAAGTTCTATGTTTATGCGTAGTTTTATGCATTAAAAAAAATCAAGCAACACATCAGTAATACTAATATTGAGAAGAGAAAAGCCGGTAAATGTAACTTACACTTTATGAATTTCGGGTTCGTTTCTGCATGCCCCCGTGCGAGTAAATGACGATGAAGCCACGTTACTAAAAAAAAACAAACATTATTTGTATCATGTATTTTCGGAAAATACAGATATGTTTATATATATCCATCTTGTATTTTCCAAATTACTACGCAAAACATCAGTAAAAGTCTACTAATAAAACAGAAAAGCCTGCAAATGTGACTTACCCTGTATGAATGTCCGTCGCATTTCTGCAAATGCCTGCTGAAGAGGAGAGTGATGCTGCCACACAAAAGTTTTTAATAATTAATATAATGTATTCTTCACAGTAACAAACTTATAAAGCAATACTAAGGCGGTAAAGCATAGTTGAGATAAGATAATTGGGTACATAGATGCGGTATATCTTTGTTAACGGGCCATTACCGGACATATTTATGGCTAAACATTAACACATTACGTATCTCCGGACACATTTACGGGACATCGATACTACATCGATACATTTACACCCGAACAGATAGTCGCGTAAACAAGACTTGTTGAGGCATAAACACTAGTCAAAATATATTCGAAATAGTGATATTGTTTTATGATATATTGTATATTCACATCACACCATACAATCATACTGTTTAACGCATGACATATCTCCGGGCTCATGTACAGCACAATGTTACACCCGAGCAAATAAAGAAGCCTTATTTATAAGTCGGCATGGACACTATAGTTATAGTAGTGATATTGCTTTATAACATATTCACATTACACTAATCAGCATACGGTTTAATGTAAGAACTATCATTTTAATGTAAACAAGTTGGCAATTACGAGACGTTTCTATAAAGTCACTATGAATATCTGCGTGCAAATAGTCAGTATACAGTATATAAAAGTTTACATCACACAACATTTCAACAAATGTAGGTAAAACTTACTCTTCAGAAATTATATCCTCAGCTGGATCAAGTCGCTCTTCAAAATACAAACGTTCATCGTCGGAGTCCTGCTCTTCTTCTGAAGAAACAATGAACTCTTCCTCGCTGTCCAGGAGCATAGAGCTTCCTCACCTGTAAAGCGTGTCATCTTCCCAGCGCGTTGATAAGTGAATGAAACTATCAAAACTCGCTGCTTCTTAAAGCATTGTTTGGGGGCGTTGATCTTGTTTGCATAGCCCGCATCAGGTAATTTCCATATGAATGGCGCGCACATGGTAGGTGGGATTACATTAGCGCTAATGAGGTCGAGCCAGAAAAACTGTACCTCTCTTTACTTACATGTTGATTACACAAACAGACAATGAGTTCTTCAGAATTTAATTACATCATGTAAAAGTAGACATTTCAGGCTTTCTTTAGACATATGTATCATGTTCGTGTGACAAGTATTGGCGGAGTTATCAGTTCATGTTTGAAACGTGTTTGAGGAAAATGGTCAAGGAGACAGAGATCTCGAAATGCACTCCCTGTTTATTTTCTTTATTTGCCAAAGCACACAGTTTTGTTGTTATTATGAAGGCACTCACATTAAAGTAGAGACTTCACAGTTTCGAATGATGTATTACATGTATGTGTATGATTATGAATGACGGAGTATTTTAAGTGGATGTCACAGGAAACAGGAAAAAATGCGTCAAAACGCGGCCCCGCGTTTTTGGACCCCAGGGGGTTAACATAAAAAAGTTAGTAAATAACAGCTGAAACATTTGAAATACATCTTTCTAATTACCTTGTTTAAAATAATTTTGCTTGTTTTGAACTAAGTCAAAACTGACTTTTAAATAATAGAGCATACTGTTATTTGAAATTATAAACGAATATCTGATTATTTATTAATTTAGATGAAGATTAATGAGAAAGTTTTTTTTTAAACAGTTTGTTCTGTTCGCGCAAACGCTGTAGGCTATGGACATATTTAATAATGAGCTTAACAAGTTTTTTGTAATGCTTAATATGCTTTCGTGAATTCTTGCCAAAACAGATGTTTTTTTACTATTCTGTCAGTGCAGGTACTTGCGTGTCTGTGCGTTGCGTTTCGGATCTGTCAGTCAGCGCGAGTCTTGTTGATCTTAATAACTTTTTAACATAAATCAGTCCTGAACTTTATCTCTCTTAATAACTTTTTAAACATCAAGCAAGTCCTGCATTTTATTTTCAAATTCCTGCATGTTTTTAAACCGAAACCAAGATGTCAGACATGACATGCATCTTAGTATTAATCATTTCACTCTCAGAAAACGTATTAGATGTTTAATTAATAGAGTATTTGAAAACATCCCACTCATTTAGACAGAATGGGTCATATATGTAATGTGCTGAAAGACACAATAAACGCTTAAAGCGCTCTCAAGTTCAACGCACATAGGCACAAGCTGTATGAGGGTTTGAAAATTAGAAGTTTGTTTTCCATGCCTATTATTAATGAGAATCAAGTTATTTGTCTTTTTGATAAAAAATGTGTAATATTATTTTTAATAAATATTTACAGTTATTTAAGTTATAATTATAATAAAAGCAAAAATTCATTTAAAATTGTAAAACATATTTAATGCTAACTTTACTTACAAATTCAGAAAATATTTTTTACAGTGTATAAATAAAACGACATGAAGGAATTTCATTCCAAAATGTAATGCGTCTAGTAGCAGCTACCAGTGACACAGAAAGTCAAGAAATTAAAAACCACCCACCCCCAGGTCTGCCAATTCTTTGCCAACCCCCAATTCTAATCGCCTCTCAGCGAGCGAATCAAAAGAAAACCGTTTTTTCAAGTTTTGACCAGCGTGTGGCGTTTTAATTCCCAACCTTGCAGTTCCTTTGTTTAAACGCAAATCTAGGCCTACTACGCTGTAAGTTATTTTAAATGAATTTTTATAACTAAACTTAAGTGGATATCGGGTAACTTAATTTGACATATGTCAGTTCACACGCCAAACCAAGCTATTTTTTATGCTGAGAAGTAAAATAGAAGTTTTCCTGCTATACAATTAATGAAGGAGGTGCTGGTATACACAGAAAATTCCTGTCGAGTTTAACGACTATTGTTTACAGAAGCCGGAGCGCGAGCTACAAACTACAGAGCGAGTGCACGGGTGCACAATGGTGAAAGAGCAACACACGATGTAAATAACTAAACCAGTGCTCGCAGTACAGACACTTTATATTTTAGCATACTGCGTACCTTCACTTCCTTTTGCGTGCCACCACTTCTCATGTTGCTGGTACTCTGCTGTAAAGAGTCAAAGGGCGTTTCTTTGTAGCGCTGCGCAGACAGTTCGGCACCGAAGACATCAAAGTACCGCGACAGCCTTTGCTGTCTGCCTGGTATGATTTTATTGGTCATCTAGGAATAATTTTCACTTTATTTTACCTAATGGGGCAGCGCAAACCCGTTGGCCTGTGACATCACACTACCGCGAGATCTATTCAAAAGCATACTGTAGGCCTGCTGTCTCGCGGTGCTAAGACGTCACGTGCCGTCCGATCGGTCTGCGTGGCGCCACAAGATCGTCAAACGAGCGCTGAGCATTGAGTCAAATAAGACAAGCGTCAGGAAAGTATATAACATCAAGAAAGTCCTGCAGTCTATTTTCTATAATTTCTGAATGCTTTAAAAGCGAAACTAAAAAGTGAAAGAAGACGCATCTTTGCTTTATATGGATTTGGGACGGGACACCTCACAGAAAACGTGCATATAAAGATCATTTTAGATGTTTAATGACCATTTAGAGCATTGGATTCGCTAGGCGAGAGCGTAATGGTCTTATTTTTATGAAAAGCTCCGACTCATCTATACAGCGCGGGTTACTTGCTGCGTCTCAATTCATCCAGCTGTGGGTCAAACAGAAATTGCTTGTTGCGTTAATCGCGTGTTAATAAAAGTAGTGCCGTTAAAATTAATTTGCGTTAACGCGTTATTAACGCGTTTATTTTGACAGCCCTAATATATATATATATATATATATATATATATATATATATATATATATATATATATATATATATTTATTTATATATATATATATATATATATATATATATATATATATATATATATATATATATATATATATATATATATATATATAGATATATAGATGCTTAGTACAATAGCTTTGCTTCATAGAAGTTTATGTAATAAATCATTAAATCAATCACAAAACGTGTTGACAGTGGCAAATAAAATGCTTGTTAATTTAAACAAGGCAGAAAGGTGTATAAAACCGCTTTAATTAACAATATCTGAACTGTGCTCTTTTGCACACTTCTAATTTTCTCATGTCATAATTTATAATTATTCATTAGATTTAATATAAATACGTTTTGAAAAGTGTTGAATGCGAACGTGTAAGATATCTGAAAGGCGACGCAGCGTGTTTGTCTCTACAGCCACATGTTATAAAATTGATTATTTTACACACACATTTTACAAAGTACATATTGTATGTGTAAATATTCATAAACTCAATATTTCGGAGGTGTTTTTCGTCCGCAAAAGGCACAGTTTCTCTGTTCGCTATTTTATTAGATGTAGCCTACGTCTTAATAATAACATAAAAATATCTGTTCTGAGAAGAATTCCTCTTTCCATATGTAAAGCATTTTAGCGCAGTATAAATGTATCATATTGTTATTCTTAAAATATAAGAATACTACTATATTTTTACAACATTTTAAACTTTAAACATGTCTTTTTATACCACATTAATCTCTTTAAAATATTGATACTTTTTGAAAAACTGACAATTATAAATATTATGAACAAACAATGAAACAGTGTCAAAATTCGACAACACAAATAATTAAGATATATTAATTGTAAATAGAGTCGCGTTTATTAGGCTCACACTAAATTATCTGTTGCACTTACTATAAATGCGCATTGCACGTACAGTCATCTTAATATTTGTACAGTATGCGCTGTTATGCTGGCAAGAAGGGTTTGACATATCACTTTGCTGTTTTCAATGTAAAATATTCAGCAATGCGCTTATTAAAGGGATACTTCACCGATTTAGCATTCAGCTTTGTATCTGTAGAAACCCGGCAGTATTACTGAATGACCATGTTTCCCTCCCTCATTTCCCCCTGAGAGGAGAGATATCTGCATTTTGGTTCTGCAAAAAAGTCCTCCGATGATGTAATATGACGATTTTTGCATCATCGGAGGACTTTTTTGCAGAACCAAAATGCAGATATCTCTCCTCTCAGGGGGAAATGATGGATGGAAACATGGTCATTCAGTAATACTGCCGGGTTTCTACAGATACAAAGCTGAATGCTAAATCGGTGAAGTATCCCTTTAACTTCTGGAAACAACGGCAGTGACAATGTTTTTATGCGCCACCTGGTGGATATTCTTTGAAGCTAAACACATTAAGGGAAAGGGAAAAGTAGCCCCCCCGAAAGCACTTGCAGAATGCTGCGGGACTCTGCGAGACGAATTGGCGAATGCCGCGGGAGAAAACGCGCGTTTTTAAAGGCCACATCTGTATTACAGTATCTGGATGACAAAAGCATAGGTCAGGGGTTAAAGTCACATTGCAAGGCCTACCTGTTGCATTAAAACAATACAAACACAAGTCACGGGCCGTAAACTTTAATGTTACGTGACATTAGTCAAGCTAAACATGTGTATAATGCAACAAGCACCGAGATATTACAGTATATGAACGAAAATAGCAAAGGTCAGAGGTTAATTAACACCATTTTAATGGGTAAACACCTGGTATTTAAACATGCGTCACAGACACTCAACTGTGATTTCACGTGACATCGATACAGATAATTATTTAATAAATCACGACCTCTACGTTAATGAGACGTTTAGCGATCATATTTACAACTTTGTACACATCCAATTAACAAACTAATTGACACATTCACTTTTTAAAAAGTTTCAAATCAACAAAGCAAATCACAATTAAACTTAACTTACCTCGTTTGGTTAATCATCTGTTGAAATATGACGCTTTAATCAGCTGTTGTATACATATATAGGGGTTTCCAAAATTCCCGTACCAACATACGTAAACAGTACAGTAGCCAATGGGATTCGTTGACGTTTAAAAAGCATTGTTTTATTTTCACGTGGTTTTATTTAACTAATGAAGTTAATTAACATCGTTCGAGGTCAATGTTACGTTTCTTAACGTTATTCTATCAATTTTTTTGACGTTATTAATTTTCTTTTGGCCAAAGGCTTATTACCTTTCACTCAAGATTAGTCTTTAAGTGTTATTTGTTGGTTTTCAAGTGTTTTTAATTCGTTAACTGTTTAATTATTGTTTAATTAAATCTCTCTTGGTTTGATTTTTTGATGTACCTGTAATTTATTCAAAACCAGAAATGAGGACAAGTCAGACAATTGAACATTTGAACGTTTATTAATCACAAAAAAACACATATAGAACTGATTGGAACCGATTAAAAACACATTATATTAACTGATTAAAAACACATTATTAGAACTGATTAAAAACACATTATTGTTACTGATTAAATACACATTATTAGAACTGATTAAAACACATTATTGGAACTGATTTAATACACATTATTAGAACTGATTAAAAACACATTATTGGAACTGATTAAATACACATTTTTGGAATATTGGAACTGATTATGACACAAAATACAACAAATCAACACACAAAAAAGTCAATTGTTCACTTCTTCATTTCCCTCAGTGCCCGCTGCACCTTTGCCCGCGCACGGCTTGCTTTGGCCAAGCCGGTCAGCTGATAAGATGGACTTGGCCTCCTCACCGGCGACCCCTTCGCCGGCAACACCTTCAGAGGTGACAGGACCACCATGGGTTTCCTCCTGGTGGTCCTGACAGGTCTTTTAGGCCGTGCTGCCGGCTCGGGGGCTGCCGGCTCGGACGTGGCGGGCTCTGAGGCGGCGGGCTCTGGGGCGGCGGGCTCTGAGGCAGCGGGCTCTGAGGAGTCTGGCTCGGAGGTGGCCGGTTCCTGGGCTGCGTGTTCCGGAGACTCAGCCGGCCGAGGGGGCGACCCCGCCGAGGACGGCACGACCGGCGGCTCGGAGGAGCAGGAGGAGTCTGCCACCGAGCTCTCGTGCTCGAGGTGGGTGGGGTACTCTTCCAAGCTCTAAAATGCAAGACAGAGAAAGAAGTTAACATCAACACAAACACACCGTGGACACGAAAGAGACACACGAAAGACAACTAACCGAGGGAGACTCGAGCGAGGACACCCCCGACTCCTGATAGCGCACGGCCTCCTCCTCGGAGTCGCTCGTCGACGGCGGGGAGTCTGGCGGAGAGGCGGACGGAGAGGCGGCCCTCTTTGCACGTTTCGCCTTCCCGCCGTGTTTGGACTTGGCCCGCCTCTTCAATGGCTGCCTCTCCTCGGCCGGCTTAGACGGCGACACCTCCACCCCCACCAACGCCTCCTCGAACAACCGGCGTTGCTCCACGGCCTGCTTTGAAATTTTGCCACTTTCTGCCGGTTGTCCGAGTTGTGAGTGTTCCTAGCCTGCGAAAAGAGAGAAGAACAAGGCGGGTAAGTCAAGAGAGGGGCGTACGATCGAAATCACGGCAAATGGGGTTCTGCACTTACGTGGGTGGCGATGGAGGTGCGGATGTCTGTGAAGGTGGGCTTGCCGGGGAGTCCCATCGACACCCAAGCTCCCTGGAAGTAATTGTTTAAATTCTTGCAGGGGTTGGGTGTTGACGTGTAGAAGAAATACACCGCCTCCGGCCCGCCCACCAGGTGTTCCCACAGCGCCAGGAACCTCCGGAACCAGTGGTACTCCTCCTTCTTCAAGCTCAGCTGAGCCGGGCCAAAGGCCTGGTTTGTCTTGTGGAGGGAGATCTGCGAAAACACGGAGAAGAGAGTTTGTGAGCGAGACGTTCGAAAGGCGTGAGCATTTCAGATCTGAGCCAAGTAAAACACTCACGTTGATCAGATAGGAGCCCGTGCTTTCGGACTTGACGGCCTTCTCCACCTCTTTAATTGTCATATTTTGAAATACGCCCAGTCTGTGGCCGTAGATAGAGGCGAAGTAGGCCGTCAGGTGTCCGTACAGCACGAACTGCATATTCTGACTTAAGTCCTCCTCCAGTTGATCTGTGGATACAAAAGCACACGTCAGTAAAACCGAGCGGTCAAAAAGGACGAAACGCAAAGGGGCTAGCGACTTGGACCTACCCAGGATCCCCGGGATTAGTTTTTGGCACTCGGCACGGCACTTTCGAAGCACCTTCTTGGGGATCAGCTGCCCCTCCTTGGCCTGCTTCACCCCAATCTGATGCATCGTCACACCGCGCCTCATGCCCCGGATCAGACCCCTGACCTCCCTCCGGATGGCCAGCATGGCCTTGTACGACAGGTGGGAGGATGACGGTGGGGTCTCGGACAAATAATCCAAAAACTGAGCCACATTCTTCAGATAATGACCTACAGTGGTCTCCGCCGCCTTGGTGGCCCTGAGGCTAGTCACCCACCTGCGGACACACACAAAGAAAGAGAGCCGGGTTAATGGCGACCCCCCGACGTCAAAACGACAGGGGAAAAAGGGCGCGAAACTCACTTCCGGATTTTCTCTGTGTCATTCAAAAACTCCAGGGACGAGAGCCGGCGGGTTGGTCGCTCTGAGGGCGGCAAGCTGGGCGACGATCTTTACTTTCTTGCACCTCGCAAAGGCGAGCCGGCGAGCCTTGGCAGTTAGCTCGGAGTGCCCCTGGAGGTGCCGGTCCATCCGCATGACCTCCTTCTCGCACCCAGGGACAGGGCAACGTCCTTTACGGACGTTGACCCTGCCAGACTCGAGCGCGAGAAGGAGGCGTCGTTCTTCTAAGTTCCTCACAGCGTGAGTCACCTTGAGGTGCTGACTCAGCTGTGAGTACTCTTTGTTACAAATAGCACAACGGGACGTCATGATTGTACTTAAGATAATTTGAAGAATGGAGGAGCTCCAGAGGGACGGGGTTATATAGTCCTGGCAAAAGGGGCGGAGCACTGCTTCCGATTTAGACTGAAAAGTGAAGCGGGTTGACTTTATGGTCTAAAACGATAATAGACCCAAAAGTGAAGCAAATTGAATTTCCAGTCTATTTAGACCCGAAAGTCAAGCGCTCACTTTTCAGTCTATTTTGATGTTTCCGTTTATGGAGCCGTGAATATGAGCCTTTTTAAACAGATTGTCACGCGCAAAAGATATTGAGGCCAAACTCCAGAAGAGCCTTTGTTGAAAAAAAAAAAAAAAATCCATCTCGGTCAAGGAACGTCGTAGAGACTCTGGGCTGGTGTCGTCGTAAAGGGGGCGACGAGACCTTTCCGACGACACCGGCCCCGAGTCTCTAGGACCTTGCGTTCGGGAGGTATAAACGAATTTACGCTCACGTTCAAATGCCCCTAGCTCCGTCCCCGAACGTCGGCCAGACTCGAGCGTAGGCTCGTTTGAAAGGTCTCGCCGTCCCCTTTCCGACGACACCGGCCCCGAGTCTCTGGGACACTGCGTTCGGGAGTTATAAAGGAATTTATCCTCGCGTTCAAATGCCCCTAGCTCCGCCCCCGAGAGGGCCACGCCCTCGAATTTGGGTTCGTCTGAAAGCCCTGGTCACAGGCCGAGAAAAAGAGCCTCAAACTTTGGGCCCCTTCTCTGGCAAAAACATTTGAGGCTAAACCGTTAAAGAGGCCATATGCGACTTTTTAAGAAAAAAAAAAACAATTTCGGACCGGGAATGACGCGGAGACGTGGGGGTGGTGTCGTGGGGGTGGTGTCGTCGCCCCATTCACATCGACCCGACCCCCAAGTCTCTGGGACCTCCCCTTCCAAAGATATAGCGAATTTTTTCTCGTATTCAGATGTCCATAGCTCCGCCGACGAGAGAGACACGCCCGCGTACTCGGACTCCTCGTAAAGGTCCGGCCCAGGGCTTTCCAACGAACCCAAGCTCAAGTGTCACGGACCTTGCTCGGCTGAGAAAAAGAGCACTACACTTTGGCCTATTTCACATGTTTTCAAACACAACAAAAACTCCAAGTCCAACCTTTTTTTTTTCAACGGTTCAAATGGCCTTAGCTCCGCCCCCGATTGGGCTACGCCCTCGGACTCGTCGGAAAGTACTAGTGCGGGCCTTTCTGACGAACCCTCACTCGAGTGTCTAAGACCTTCCTCGGTCGAGAAATAGAGCCATGAACATACGCCTTTTTCGTACATTTTCAAAAACGAAAAACTATATCTCGGCGACGGAACGTCGTAGAGACTCGAGGCTGGTGTCGTTCGAAAGGTCTCTTTGAGCCCTTCAAAAGGCACCCACCCCCGAATCTCTAGGACCTCCACTTCCGGAGATATAAAAAATGAGCTTTTACATTCAAATGCTCGTATCTCCGCCCCTCCACACCCTTGACCTTGGGCTCGTTGGAAAGGTCTCGTCGGGGCCTTTCCAACGAACCCCGACTCGAGTCTCTATGACCTTGCTGGGCCGAGAAATAAAGCCCTAAAATTTAGCCTTTATCTCACCCTTTTTCACAAAAAGTCCAAACTCAAAAATCCTTCTCACAGAAATGTTACCAGGTGAATCAGCGTCGTCCGAAACGCCTAGAAAACTTGTTCCCTGGTGACAAAATCTCGGACCCCATACTGAAACACAGACAGGACTTGGTAAATAATTTGGACCAAATTTTCGACCTCGCCCGATCTTCACCAAATTCGTACAGCGTGTCCACCGCGCCGAGACTACGACAGTGGCGCTGGTCTTACCCTCCTAGCTCGTTCCTGTGCCGAGAAAGATGCCTGACACGAACTTTTCTGAAGGTCCCAGGGGTCTGTGCTTCGGGGGCCCGTACACCGGGGGTCGGGGGGGTGGTCAGGAGTGTCCAAGGGGTTAATCCGCACCAATAATGGGCAAATGGACAAATAGTGGGTTCGTGTCATGGGGGGGTCGGGGGGGTGGTCAGGAGTGTCCAAGGGGTTAATCCGCACCAATAATGGGCAAATGGACAAATAGTGGGTTCGTGTCATTGGGGGCGTGTCCTGGGGGGCGTGTCCGAGTGTCGGAAGGGGTTGGACATTAAATCCGCACAGATAATGGGCAAATGGACAAATAGTGGTTTCGTGTCAGGGGGGGTCTTGGGGGGGTAGTGGGGGGCACCGTACGGCCGCTATGCGTACGTACGGCCGCTATGGATATGGTCAGGGCGGGGGTCGGGGTAATGGTAGGGTGACTATCGGTCACTAAGTTAATGGAGTCGGGGCTGACAATTAAGCGATCCCTCGCCCCCACGATGGTGACACTGTCAGATTCTGCGAATGGACTTTTTGACACGAACCCGCGGGGTTCCCTTACAGAAGCCGGCTCTTCCCCTCCGCCATGTAGGCCAGGAAGGACCGGATCCGGAAGACTTTTCCCCCCACGTTCTCCTTCAGTTTCCTGGAGGGTTTGGAGCCCTCCTGGTACCTACGGTACGCCTCCAAGAGATCGTCAGGAGAGGGAGAGAGAGAGAAAGAGACAAACGTTAACATTATAGACAATCGATGGGTGGATTCTGCTGGAAAGAAGGACCGATACTCACTCAGAACGGTCACGTGATCTGGGAAGTGGTGCATCGCTCTCTCTTCCTCTCCCGGGACTTCCGGCTCCCAGGGCACGGCGGAGGAAGGACCGGGCGTGCCCTCGGGAGAAGCTGAGGGTGGTGACAAGGGCGCCTGCTCCTCGTCCGGCTCTTGCAGAGCGTCCAGGAGCTTCTTCGTCACCACCTTCAGCTTCTGCGACGGCTTGTGGCCCCACTGGCGCAAGAGCTTCTTGCACCGGTGGGTCACCTCTTGCAAGGCAGAGGAGAGCGTATCTATCTGTGCGTTGAGGTCGCCCACCTGCCTGTTGTGCCGTATCCTACGCCTCCTGCACGCCTCGAAGCCACAGTCCTGCGGCTCCTCCTCCTCTTCCTCACCGGGGGGGTTTGAGGCTTTGCCCTCGGCTTGCTCTCCTTCCACCTGCAGGTCGAGGGTGGAGACCATGGCCACCAGCGGGTTGGTCACTCTGAGGGCAGATAGCTGGGCAAGAATCTTTTCCCTTTTGCATCGGGCAAAGGCCAATTGGCGAGCCTTCGCCGTCAGCTCCGAGTGCCCGCACAGGTGTCTGTCCATCCTCATCACCTCCTTCTCGCATCCCGGGACAAGGCAACGTCCTTTACAGTATACCTTATGGAGTTGTCTCTCCTCCAGGTTTCTGACAGAGTGAGTCACTTTCAGGTGCTGACTCAGCTGAGAATAATCTTTGTGGCAAATTGGGCAATTGGACGTCATTGTTGTTCAATCGTTAATTGAAGAATGGGGAGCTCCAGAGAGCCGGTTAAAAGAGGACAAGGCCTATTTTCAATCTGAATTAGCTCGTAAGGACGAATTTATTCGAGAACTTGTTTCTAACAAGAAGGAAATCCCTGGTCCAAGTGGACACTCAGGTTGGTGGTGAAGTTTTAGAGTTCATTCAATGTAATAAATATATTGTTGCCTTTTTGGATTTAAGAAATCTTTGTTGTACCAAACAGATATGAGCCAAACTCAACATAAACGAAAGAAGACCAAGCTACTTGAAAAGTGTGATGAATCGGATGATGACTCCTCTGTACTGTCGGACTCCTCAGTTGAACTGCTAAAGAAGCCCACAGTGCGGAAACACATGAGGCAAACAATGGTACCCAAAAGTGAACATACGCGTGTGAGAGGTAATGAAATATCTGTCACAACAAATATACAGTTTCAGGGATTCGCCTGAAAAATGTGTTTGAGTTAAACAGACTATTGTATATGTTTTGAGACATATTTATATTAACTTTGTTCACTGAATATGCTTAATCACCTGACTTCAGTATGTATGTAGTCATGTAACCCCTTAAAGGGATAGTTCACCCAAAAATGAAATAATGTCATTAATGACTCACCCTCATGTCGTTCCAAACTCATAGACCTCAGTTCATCTTCGAAACACAGTTTAAGATGCTTTATATTTAGTCCAAGAGCTTGCTGATCCTTCATTGAAAATCTACATAAGGTATACTGTTCATTAGGGCTGCACGATTCGGAGAAAAAAATCTAATTGCGATTTTTCTTATCAAAATTGCGATTCGTGATTTAAAGTGCTATTCATTGGTATATAATAAAAAAGCTACATCCAGGTTTGTTGTGGTGGTTTTAATAGCACCAAAGAAAGATGCTGTGCTACTGTTTATTTAAGACCTCTTAAACATTGTACCAAGGTGTCTACAAAACTTTGCTCTTCTGCAGACACACTTTTTTTTAAATCTAAGAACATTAAACAAAATACAGTTTAACAAAAATGTATTGAAAGTTTTTTTTAAATAACATATAGGGCTATACTGCCGTCCAAAGCGAAAGCGCAGTAACTACACGCTTGGTCAAAATGGAGTTAAGGCTTGAAACGAGCTTTATGACATCTGTTCTGTCTTATGACAAAGTCTCTTAGTTAAATTTTGTCCCGTTTCAGAGAAATGAGGGTGTCAAAATTGCAGTAACTACAAAATCCATGCTAATACCAAGGCAAACCGCAGTAAGTGACGTTACTGCGTTCTGGCTTTGTTTCCCCGGCTTTGACACCGCAGATACTGCAGATACTGCGGTTTTACCCGATCGTAACACACAACAACAAACCAACCATGGCACAATGCCGCGTCCAAATGATGGTTGAACTCGCGTTAAAACGCTAATAAACAAATACGGGTAAGGAAGATAGCAAGATAATAACTCATACATAGGCAAATTACAGCTTTATTAGTAGTTAACTAGCCAGCTGCTAGCAAGTTTTGACCTACCTGTGCTCGTCCATTGAAGGCAATATCCTCCGACAATAATGATATAATCCGATTCAGTCGCATTGGCGTTTGTTGATTCGAACATCACTCCACTTTTTAGGCAGCTAATCCAATTGTATTGACAGGGGTTACTCCTTTGTTTGATAAGAGTCTGGTAAAGTTGTATTGTTAGGCAAAGTTAACGGCGCCCAGTCAACCTGACGAGCGCAGCCAGGGCCGGCAGAAAGCACGCTAGGTGAAAAAGTACACTTCCATAATAAGTGCTCTTTTTCCACGAACTAATTTTGTAGGCTACTTAATATTAAAACATTTTGTTTAGTACTTCTTAAGCTATAATCTTAAGAATATCTAAGTTTACATAACTGTGCTACTTTGAGACAACATGAAAATTAACTAAAATGGGCATACTGTTAGTTACAATAATGTCTTTGGGACAAACATGTTCTTCTATTTTTAACTTGTGTTAATTTTTAACTACTGTTTTTAAAGCAAACCTCGTATAATGTAAATTAATAAATAAAAATTAATAAAATGAGTAAAATACTCTTTGTGGTAAAAGGAGCATTTTTAGCATTCACAACATGCAAACATCAATAAAACTATTACAGTTATTAAAAACAATCAAAATGTATTAAGAAGCATGAGAAAAAGTTGAGTGAACACATTTAGTTCGTAGATACTGCACTCTGCTATTGCAATAGTGCTTTAGTTGTTAAAGGTCATCCAAAGGCAGAGTGCAGTATCTGCATTTTGAGAGTCAAGGGTCACATTGGTGGTAATGTTTTTTTATTATTAAATTTTCTTCCTAACAAGGCATTACATGAATGCATTACCACTAATCTACCCACAACATGTTTGGCTGGCTAGTGTAAAAACTTTAAAGCCATTTTTCTCAGTTTCAGTGTTTGCGTAGATACTGCACTCTGCCTTTGGAGGGCAGTATAGGCCAATGTATTTTGGCTGTCACTACAACAATGCTTCTGACAACCAAATGTTTAGTTTTTTCTTTTTTTTCCATTTTTTCTTTTTGCATTTAAGAGAGAATACAAAAAAACAAAAATAAACAATAATAAAATAAAAAATAAAATAAAAAAATATACAAAGAATAACATTTTTTACATTGAACAAGATAACAACTGGTAGGGTGCTACACATACAGGTCTTCCATTTGTTTTATACATTTGAGTGGGTTACATAACTTGTCCATTTCCACCATCGGTTTTTAAATTTTTGTCCTTCCAGTCTCAGGTCATGGGTCATTTTTTCCATTGCAAATATTTCCTCCATGATGTTCTTCCAATGGTCCAGACTCAAGGGCTCACTTTTCAACCAGTTCCTCGTTATAACTTTCTTACTTGATATCAGCATTACTTTGAATAGGTAAATGTCTTCTCCTCTAACAACATCTTTTGTTAACAGGCCTAAATACAGAGTGTGAGGTTCATTCGGTATTTTATAACCCAACATTTTTTCCAATTCTGTTACAATAGATTCCCAGTAGGGGCGAATTTTAATGCATGACCAGAATACATGAGAATGATTGACATTGATATCCCCGCAGAGTCTCCAACACTGTTGGGGGGTTTTAAACTGTTTACTTTTAATAAGTGGGGTGATAAAGTATCTCACCAAGTTTTTCCAACCAAATTCTCTCCATTGTCTGGAGCTAGTAGAAGTTTGTTGTAGAAGGCAAATTGAATGCCAATCATTCTCTGACAGTGTAAGCTGCAGTTCAGCTTCCCATTTTTGTTTTATGTATATTGAGTCAGACCTATTACAACTTTGTAAGCATTTATACAGCCTGGATACAATTTTCAAAGGTAAATGTCTGTATGCCCCTGCGATCATATCTATTAATTCACTGCCCTCTTGTGAAAGGTGATTTTCTATGTCTGTATTAAAAAAATGTCTTAGTTGGAAATATCTAAATAAATCAGAGTTTTCCAGGCCAAATTCTCTCTTCAAGTTTTCAAAAGATTTAAACTTTTTTCCCTCTGTTAATGTACACACTGCAGTGATTCCCTTGTTGGCCCATCTTGTAAATGTGCTATCCATCTGACCTCTTCTGAATTTTGGAGAGTATAATGGCCAGATCAACAATTTACAATCCCCTTCCAATTTGTATTTATTCAATACGTCCCACCAGATCTTAATTGTGGGATTTACTATTTGATTCGGTTCTATATGTTGGTTAGATGTTTTCTCACCCAACCTAGTTTGTGGTTGGCAGGGTCCATAGTTAAGCTCAATGTGTTTCCATTTGGAATAATACTCTGAGGAGCACCAATAAATTATATATCTCCACTGGGCAGCTAAGAAATATTCTTTAAAATTTGGAAGAGCAAGTCCTCCTCTTTTTTCTCTAGTTGTAAAGTTTTGAACTTAACCCTTGGTCTTGCCCCATTCCAAATAAATCTACTCACTTGTTTATCCCATTTATCAAATTGAGAGTTTGGTATACACACCGGCGGGAGTGAAATGAATAAATACAGCAATCTAGGCAACACATTCATTTTTATCACCTCTATCCTTGAGCTTAAATCCATTACTAGTGTTGCCCATTTTGTCAGATCCTTTTGTATATCTTCATTAATCTTTTTATAATTGGCCTCGTATAATGAGCTTAGTTCTCTAGTCAGGTAAACCCCTAAATATTTTATCTTTTCTTAATCCCATTTTAGTTTGTAAGCTCGTCTGACTGAGTCAGCTGGTCTATATTTTATACAAAGAACTTGAGTTTTTGAAATGTTTAATTTATACCCAGATTTCCCTCCAAAATCATTTAGTATCATTAAAAGCTTAGGAAATGTAAAATCCGGATTGCTGAGGTATATGATAATATCATCTGCAAAGAGACCCACCTATGTTCATCCTTAGCAACTGTGATTCCTTTGAGTTCTTTACTTTGTCTTATGTACTGAGCCAAAGGCTCTATAAACAAGGCAAATAGGGAGGGGCTAAGACAGCATCCCTGCCTTGTCCCTCTGAAGAGCTCGAATCTGTCTGTTAAGTCCCCATTTATTTTAATTCTGGCCACTGGTATATCATACAGGGCCTGTATGCATTTAATGATAGTTTTATCAAATCCCATTCCTTCCAAAGTCGCAAAAAGAAAATTCCAGCTGACTCTATCAAAAGCCTTTTCCGCGTCAAGACTTACTAAGACTGTAGGGGTGCTCCGTTCATTGATTTCATTGATTATATGTAATGTGCGCCTGATGTTATCTTGCGTTTGGCGACCTTTTATAAAACCTGTCTGGTCTTCATTTATCAGGTCTGGAAGGAAGGTTTCTAATCTTCTTGCGATTATAGACGTAAATAATTTATAATCAACATTCAAAATAGAAATAGGGCGATAGGACTCACATAACTCTTTATTTTTGCCTTCCTTTGGTATGACTGTTATCATGGCTTCTTTCCATGAGGGAGGACATTTTGCATGTTTAAGTGTCCAATTGAAAGATTCCAACAATAGAGGTGTAAGGTCTTCTTTGTAAACTTTGTACCATTAGTTAGGATATCCATCTGTCCCTGGGCTCTTTTTGCTTTTCAATCGACTGATAGCCTTATCAAGCTCTTCTTTAGTAATGGGTG
The DNA here is from genome assembly GCF_027580225.2 of Misgurnus anguillicaudatus. NCBI lineage: Eukaryota > Metazoa > Chordata > Actinopteri > Cypriniformes > Cobitidae > Misgurnus > Misgurnus anguillicaudatus. The sequence continues at coordinate 8,076,716 of NC_073348.2, read as the reverse complement.
AATTTAATGATCCATTTTGAGTAGTTCCTATGGAGGGGAGATCTAATTCAGCTAAATAATCTTCTATTTCTTTTCTATCTACTTGTTCTGATTGGTTATACAGAGACTTGTAATATTTATAAAATATAGTTTTTGATTTGCTCAGGTTCATATTTTATGTCCTTACTTTCTGGGTGTCTGATTTTGTTAATTGAGTTCCTTATTTGCTGTGATCTTAATCTTTTTGCTAATATTTTGGTTGCTTTGGGACCTGATTCGTAAAACATTTGCTTTGTGAATCTCATTTTCTTTTTTATCTCCTCATTTGCCATGTCTGTTAATTGTTTTCTAATTTCTTTTATCCTTCCAGCCAATGCATCACTATTATCTATATGCTGTTGTTTTTCTAGTTTTCTCATATTTTGTTCTAATTCAGCTTGTAGTAGCCTTTTCTTTTTTTAAGGTGAGCTAGCCTTGATATCAGGTTTCCTCTCATCACTGCTTTAACAGTGTCCCATAATATTGTTGGTTCTATTTGTTCATCCTTATTAATGGCTATACAGTTCTGAATCTCTTTTTTGATTTCTTGCACCGCGATTTCATCATTAAGAATATTGACATTCATTTTCCATAATGTTGTCTTGTTTTGTCTGTCTAAGAGTATAGTTAAGTATATAGCATTATGGTCTGAAGGGCGATTTATAGTCGTGCGTAGGTCCTACGGCGTAGCAGCGACGGCGTAGGTTCCGCGTCGGTTTTCATTTATACGTGTGCGTCGCCGTCTGCGTTGACGTGCAAACACACGCGAAACCGCTGGTTGGCAGTAATCACGCGTGTAACCACAGTAGCAGCAGAAGTCGTCACAGAAGAAGAAGCTAAGCAAGTAAACCCACAAACGAAGAAGAAATAGCAACTTGTTGTGAATAATTTGAGAAGACCAGCAATGATGGAAGTAAATAAACAGCGACTTATGTTTCAGTTTGAGTTAAATCACTCCTCAACTTGGGAAATACCTATGACGCAGTTTTCTGGTGGACCAATCACAGCGCTTGCGGTCCGCGTAGAGCCGACGCGCTGTTAGAAATTTTGTGAGGTGCGCGTCAGGCTACGCAGAGCTACGCACAGGCTACGGATACCGTAGCTACGCCGTAGGACCTACGCACGACTATAAATCGCCCTTGACACATCTGCTATTCCGATTTTACAGTCTATTACCCGGTATCTATCTGTAGAATTCATCAGAAAGTAGTCAATCCTTGAATGTATCTTATGAGCAGCAGAATAATGTGTGTAGTCTCTTTCTAATGGATGCAGATCTCTCCAAACGTCACACAGACCTGTATCTTTTATTAGGATATTAAGGTTCTTGGATTTGATGTTTTTATATCTTTTAGAACTTCTTGTGTCTTTAGTATGATTCAAAATTGTGTTCCAATCGCCTCCACAAATCAAGATCCCCTCACTCATTGTTGTTAATTTGTCAAACAATAAGTTAAAAAATGTTTTGTTCTCCTCCGGGGGTGCATACAAGTTAACTAAAGTGACCACAATATTATCTATCCTCCCTTTAACAATCACATATCTACCATATTTATCAGGACATTCCTCCATCTGTTCAAAATTAACAGAGTTTGAAATTAGAGTAATTACTCCTCTCCTTCTGCTATTCTTGTGTGAGCTATAGAAGGAATTTATGTAACCAAGCTTTTTGAATTTCTCATGTTCTTCCTTTGACATATGAGTTTCTTGTATGAATATCACCTGCATTTTATCCCTTTTTAATTTTGATATCACTCTACTCCTCTTTATCGGGTTACCCAGACCGTTTACATTTATTGACTCAATTTTCAGTTTACATGACCCACTCATACCCTGAGTAAATTATTGATATAGAGCCCACAAGTGAACAGGAACAAATAACAAAAACAGAGTAAATTGAAAAATAGAATAAGCCTGAACAATGATACAAAAAATACCTGAGACTCCAACTCAAAGGGAAAAATGTCTCTCCCAACCTGGCCCCGTCGGTAGGCCTAGGGTAGTGTCTCCCGTAAGGGGAGGGCCCTATATAAGGTTTGGAAACTAGAGGTCTGCGCGGGACACAATTTTCAGTCCCGCTCCCGCCCGCACCCGCAATGTTCAGTCCCACTCCCGCCCGCTCCCGCAAAGATTTTTAATTTTTAGTCCCGCTCCCGCCCGCATCTGTGATATTTTGTCCCGCTCCCGCCCGCAAATGCCCGCAGGCAGGATGTATGGGTGTTTACTTTCGGTCTCAGGAAAGGTCTTAAAAAAACGTGCGTGCACATATAATTCCTTACCAATACATGGTAACAGGCCCAGATGGCTAATCGGACAAGGAGAATTCCTGATGGGCCGGTCTGTATTTTGGCAACGAGGCCGGTTGTTGTCATGCCACCAGGTTGAAGGTTGCTGTCGTGTAGGCTGCCTGCAGTCACAGCAGCCCCACCACTTTATGCCCAAATTGATTGTGTCCTGAGTCCCGACCACTTATTGGAAGAATTTTTGCATTCGAGTCCATTAACTTAACATCTAAAGTGAATGGAAAACGCAGGACGCACTGAATTTCTTCTTCTTTTCAAAGCGTTCGCCTGTAAATACGGGTTTTGTTTCAGACGCTTCTATATTTGAGTGCGCTTGCCGCGCATCAAGATTTAAAATAAACTTGGAAACTTGATGCGAACGGTCTCTAAAAAGAAAATGATATACAAATCGTAATTTTTTAAGTCATAGATGTAACAATGAATTGTCTGTGAATCATCATAAATCTTCTATTGCAAGAGTATCAAAAATCTATTTGGTGCAAAACTCATCAGTTAATTGGAAAATAAAGTAAGTTTTTGGACACAAAGTATGCGTATCTTACGACGTTTTTTACTTATATACATGAATAACATGATATAATTACTAATAAAAAAAATTAAAAGATTTGATAAAGCTTTGATCAATCTTGCTTATGTATTATAGGGGTTTGCAAACTTTTTCAACCCAACAGGTAATCTCAAGACCCACCATTTAAAAAAAATAGAAACAAACACATTTATTTCCTTTCAGTAGTTTTTGAATAAGTTTAATTGAATAAAATTTTAAAAAGTTCTGAATTTATATATAAATTTCATAGTGTGGCCAATTAAAATACACTTGGCGAATAGAGCAATAAAATACAGCGTCTTTTAAAAATAAGCTGCTGTCAGAGCAAGTGTAATTGCAGCATTTACACGCTCCTCTGCTCTGATCTCTTTTTCCAAATTGTTCTTTAAAGTCAGAATGTAAAAATAACATGGACACTTAACTTACGTTCTTACAAAGATGTGTTGGATTTAGGGATATGCAGGTGAGGATTTTTTTCACCTTCTAAATGTATTAAACACACCGCATATTTTAAACGAAAATATATTTGGCAAAGACGTTTAAAATCCTACCCAGTAGGCTACATTTGATATTTATCGTTAGATTATTAAATATTTCCATTTCTTAATAAAATAAATTTGTTAAATGTTTGTTCATTATTATTCATTATATATATCAGGGGCGGAGTAGGACCAAAAAATCTACCGGGAAATTTCGTATACCACCGGCCCTCCGTGGAAAAAAAAGGTCTTGTATTTGTAATAAAACGGTAATACAAATCGCAATCAATCTGCAAAAAAAAAACAAAAAACATTTTCATAATAATAATAAAATCATCAAATCATGGATAATTTCCCTAAATGAGTAACTTTACAAAATGATACCCGTTTAAAAGACGGAGATGCGCACCTGTCAATCAGCTATTACATAACAGAGCGATACCAGAGATGAACGTGCTCATAAACTGGAGTAATATGGAATACTTTCTTTACATCTTTGAAAAACTGTAAGAATATAATTTTTGTCATATAAAGTTTTGAGAGATAATAATGTTTTTTTTCCACTGTGATTGCTCATTTATTTTAACGCGTTTACCTCGCACATTTACCTCAGAGTTTATTTCAGTTATTTTGCTGTTTTTCCGGTAATAATAATACAATTTACATGCCAATCCTACTTCCTTGTCTTTTATTCATTTCATTGTGCTGTTATATTAAGTTATGTGGATATTTATTGCCATATAAGACGTTAATTGCCATTATATACTCTCGACTAATATTCAAATCATATGCGGAATAATGTGTGCATCTTTGAATAACTGTAAGAATACAGTTAATCCTGAAAAATAATTTTTGTCAAAGTTTTGAGAAATAATAATGTTGTGAGGATATTGCCATATTGCAGTTGAATACTCTCGTTTATAATATGAATTATATTCACATCAAGCCGCCAGACGGGGTTGCTATAACTCGCAATGTATAACTATTATCAGAGCGACCCTTGCAGCCTCAAAATCAACACCAATAAAATAGTAGGCTTACAATGACAAACTCACTTATATTAAACAGTTTGTTTTATTAAATAAGCATCCGGATGAGTCATTAACAACTTTTAATCCGGGATATGGCTGTCTAAATGTTTATTTTATTATTATAAACAATATAATAATTGCTCATAATTTCTATTTAGTGTTGTATTTCCTCCTTTTGTCTCAATTCACTTTATTTTTATTAAAGTCCTTTCTTACAAAAAGAAACTTACCTTAAAGAAGCTTTACCAGTCAAAATTATTCCTAGAAACACATATCTCATATCTCCAGACAGCAGATGTTTACAGAACAGCTAGTACGTTAGCTTAGCATACCATCAAAACACTACAAATAAAAGCATTTATAATAAAACTCACATTATAACATCAAAAGTCGAGTGCTTAAACAATCATGCGTGATCTGATGTGGCTTTGGATCATAAAATAAGACCGAAAATAAACAATTTTATGTTATTTATGCTGTTAGCTTAGCATAGCATTATAATATACAGTACTGTTATAAAAATAATAGACATAGCGTTAAAAATACAGACAAACCATATATAATCTTAATCGTGTTTATTGTCTCCATGGTTTTAAAACATCAAAACATCTTTATTTACATGTTATTATAAAAACAGCGACCGCTCGTTGCAGGTCACTGTTCAAGTTCACGTCTGACTGACAGCTGCTGCTGCTGAGCTGACTGACGTCTTATTCTTTCTATGAAAGTTTATGAAAGAGTTTCAGACTTTAGCGCCCTCCGGCTTCACGTATGAATGAAACAATCTGAGTGTGAATGACTGCAGACTCCGAGAGACTCCAGCTTGCTCATATCGCCATTTTTGCAATAAAAATGGGTGAAATATTAGCCCCACTGCAGAAATTTGAAGTAAACATATAAAATTGAAGTAATATTTCTCCAAATATGCATACTTTGAATTAAAAGCCCCGATAGATGTTGTTTTATCGAGTGCTTTTATGACGATCACGGAGGAGTATTTATCATCAATGAGTGCGGCTGAGGGTTATATTTCAAATTAAAGGTATGTACCGTTTTTCATTTTCATAACGCCTGACAAAAATGAAGAAATTACTGTTACTAGGATTCTCAGATTTAAATAAAGGTCAAAAACTAAATCTTAAATCAAAACACTTTTTAATGATGTATAGTTGTTTAATGTAAGTACATTAAAACTAACAGTAATTTAAATTATGTAAATAAATAGCTCTTCAGTACATCCACGCCCTCGCGCAGGTTATCAGGTTAAATAAAATTACTTTATGTCTGTCAATCATCTTAGTTCATGTAGGCTATAGTATTAGCACAGCAACTCACTGTCCGTACTGTTTGGCTCACGCTAGCTCAGTATCCACAGTTCTTTGATTAGTTCTTTGAACGCGTCCGATAGAAACTGTTCTCTAATCAGTGAACTGGTGACTCCATAAATGCAGCAACCTGTTCCTGACTCGAGAGTCGCTGTATCATGCTTTTCAGTAATACACGCGCAGTATTAACGGCTCATTAAGTCGGACACGTCCGATAGAAACCGTTCTTGATTCAGGTATTCATTTTATCGGTGACTCTGGAATACCAGTATGTTTGTTGCGCATGCTCAGTATCAACAAAATTCACCATGTCTCAGTTCAGTCAGTGATACTGTTGGGGAGAGCTTCTACAAGTTAAGATACGGAATACCCTCTCTTAATTAGAATCGGAATGACTGTCGAGCACATCTGAAAGTGAGTAACTTGTGGATCATTGCTGTCTCGAGACACAAATTTTTTAACGATTCAGTCCGATTAGGTGTACTGATTCAAGTTGTTCACTGAAAAGAACCAGTTCAAAAGAACGATTCGTTCAAGAACTGGACATCCCTAATCAGACCTCATGTAGACCATATAATAAAGCACACAATTTTAGTTTGCAGCAATGTTGCCACTGACCCAAAGTTCTTGTCTTAAGACCAGGCTTTTCACATTTTAAATTTTTGGTCAACTTAAACTTCTGTAAAGTGCTAATTATTATAGGGCATGATTGCTTGTTTAACCGGTTATTTATCTCTACATGCAATTTCCAACATTCAAAAGCTGGAATATTCTGAAATTTTAAGATATTTAACATGTGCATTTTGTATTTTTCTGTTCTATTTCTTTTAGTGAAGAACACCAAAGGCATTGTGGCAAGGTACAAACTGGCACTAGACGCTTTTAAAAAAAGGGAGCTCTATGAAAGCTGCCTTTGAGAGCATGGGACTTGACCGAGCTACCATTGCCCGCACAGCAGTAGTTGCTGTACTAAAAATTGCTGCTCCTGAGGCCTTTGACACCATCCCTCCATGGAATGAGCATGTAGAGAAAATATCCACATTTATTGAAAGATGTCGTGCTGCAATCAGCAGTGACATCAAAGAAAATTTCTAAAATAAAAATAGATGGAGAACTTTTGCCAATAGCCAATACTTTCTAAAACATGTAGTGTTCTTAATGTTCTTGTTAATTTCTGGCATTTGTTTTTGTCAGGAATTTATTTGTTAAGCACTTGTTTGTTAGAAAGTTTGGCTTGTTAAATTTGACCATTACTGTCTACAGCGAATGCCAAACCACACAGTGTGTTATCCAATTGTCAGTGCTTGCACCAATACTATAACATTTCCAGAAGTCCATATGGGAGATTATGAATCTTTCAAAACCCTTCTGCAAACTGTTGTTACATGTGGGGCCAGTTTTGACAGAGTATAACAGATTTTCTGGAATTATCCACTGTAGTAAACCAGGTTTCTGTTGTTTGTGTACCAAGATATTTTTATCTGCCCTTGGGATAGTTATTCCTCACATGCCATACTGACAAGTTTCTATGTTTATAAGGCATTTGTTGTGCTACATTAATACATTTGTATGTTTTGTGGTAACAAGTTCCTGATAGCAGAACATAACCCAGTTTTCTTACTGAAAATCTCCTCAACCACCACCAATGTGCAGCATCCACCTGGATTTCCCCCCTTGGTGCGGACCTTTTGGGCAGGTGTGAATACAGCAATTGAACTCAGTGCGGACCAAACAACTGTACCGAGACCCAGCTGAAGAGGTGGTCTCAGTCCGGTTCAAAACTAACCCTGGTATGGTTTGTTTAAGGTGTTCGAACATGCACCGACCTCGATTCGCACCAAATGTGTTATTCTTATGCGCTAGTGAGAGACACGCTAACAAGCAGTTTATGTTGTGTGTTATGTTATGTTATGTAGGGTAACACTTTAGAATACGGATCCATTATTAATGAATAATTACACAGGAACAAATGAGTAATTAAACAGTATTAATCTAGTAGCTCCTGTTAACTACCACAAAACTCTGATTAACGAACTGGTAAGTAATAGCACACAGATGAACATGGTAGTTCACTATTAACTTATCAGTAACTACTATTTTTTCATAATTCCCAAAGAACTACTGAGAAGTTTCATAATTCATGCAAAACTAACTTATATAGGACAAATGACTAACACTACATTAACACGTTTACTACTCTAAACTAATACACAAAACTGTTTATATTATCAATAGGTAAAAGCAGACTTGTTCTCATTGAATCTTGAAAGACTACTGGAACTTATAGATTAATCAACCATCCAAATACAGGGCAAAGCCTATACAGTGATTTTTTTTAACCAAACTTACCTGTCAAAAATATGTTTTATGTATGGCTCCAAGCTCATAGATGTCATGATTTCGGTCTTACCGGCCGGTATGTTTTGTTTCCTGTCTTTGTGTTTTGTTTTCACAGCTTCACACGTGCGCGTCTCTCACATGGGTGTCATCAGTGTGATTTCCTTCACGTGCGTCACTTCACAGCTGCTCCTCATTTTAATGGCCAATCGGTTTGCTATTTAATCCCTGCATGTTTTGTGTCTCGTTGCAAGTTCGTCTTTGTGCTTGCCCATTTCTAGCCTTGTCAAGATATTCTTGTCCTGTTGTGTCATTCATCTAGTCTGTTTATAGTTTATTTCCAGTTTATCTGTGCTCTCTGCTGATCGTAAGGATTTGGATTACCGCCACTGATACCATCTGCTTTCCTCTGTTTTCTCCTACTCATAAAAGACTGACGATCTCTCCATCTCCGTGCAGAGGATTCCGGACGTGTGTGGATCTCTCCCTCTTCAAGTGTGTTTCTCATCTCTCACCTGCCGTCTGTTGAAGTGTAGCTTGTGCCCGGACGTGTGTGGATCTCTCCCTGTTCCAGTGTGTTTCTCAACGCTCTCCAGCCGTCTGTCTCGATGTGGCCTTTGTGCCCAGACATGCCGTGGATATTGACTTTGTGTATTTTATTAATAATACATGGATTGAAGTTTTCCGTCGTAGCAACAGATTTCCGTCAATTGCACCGAGTCTACGACGGATTTCCGTCAGTTGCAAAATTTTTAAATGAACTTTTCATAAAGACACCGTGTATTCACCTTGTTAAGTGGAATGTGATCAAAGCCTGGAGTGAAGCGAAATCACGTCCCTCTCTCCACTGTGAGAATTCTGTAATCACTATGCACCAGATCCACTCCGGGTTTTCTGGCTGTATCACGTTAAGCTGAGGTAAAACTTTATTTCTGCTAACATGGACATACTTGTAATGCAGGAAGGATCCAATGTTTTGGACATTGATAAAGGTGTATAAGACTAATGGAGATTAACTTGGCTTAGCGAAATGAGGAAGATTGGCAAGCCTTTCAGTTCGTGGGCTAAGAAATCAAACAGCCAGGTAATTTACGTGTCTCTGCACAGTATGACTAAGGTCCTGTATTTTGGGGGTAATTGATTTGTCTCGTACGTGATCATTTTTGACTGCTACGCTGATCTAACCAGTGGCTGATACAACGAGTTTGTTAAACTCATGGGTAAACTTCACGTGGCCCCACAAGAACCAAGAGGCAGTCAGATGACATCAAAATCCTGTGAGAGCGAACCGAGAACTTATTAGACGAAATTGCTTCCGAAAGCACTATTAGAGGGTTCGTGGACAAAAGTCCATTCAAATAATTTGCCAACATACACATAGTATGGGCGAGGGACCGTACGCCTCTATTGTACGCCCCAGCCCCTTTAGATAACAGGCAAATGGATGATCCCGTTTTTCCGGCAGTAATGGGGGTAAGAGGGGGACGTGGCCGTAGGGACACCTCCAGGGGCGCCCTTGAGTCATGGGGGTGCCCCCCATAACCCCCCCGAGACCCCCCGTCCACTGGACCACTATTTGTCCATTGGCCCACTATTTGTCCGGATGGCATGTACCACCCCTTTTGACGCTCCGGCACGCCCCTAGACACGCCCCCCCCCCATCCACGGACCAGTTATTTGTCCATTTGCTCGTTATTTGTGCGGATCACACCCCCTGCCCCCCCAGACGACCCCCCCCCTCCACGTCCACTGACCCGTTATTTGTCCATTTGCCCACTATTTGTGCGGATCACCCCCCCTGACATGCCCGACACCCCCCCACGTCCACTCCCAGGTAAAAAAAAAGTGCACTAAAATACACTTTATTTAAGTACACTTAGTACACTTTTCCACAATATACTGAAAGTGCTCTATTTTCGCACACTAATTTTGAACTTAATATACTAAAAAGTAGTATTTAGTACTTCTTAAGATGAACTTAATACCATCTTAGTGTACTCAACTGTGCTATTTTGAGACACCATGAAGTTGAACTAAAATGTATTTTTAACATACTAGGTCTGTATTTAAAAAAAAATATATTTAATTATAACTTGAAGTACACTTGAACCTTTAAGCATTTTTAAATATACTTTAAAGTATACTAATGGTATGTTAACACTCTGGGGTCGGCTGCGGCGCGGGCGCCACCAACTCTTTATTTTTCAATCACTCCGTAAAGAGACTTAGATAACTCTACTGATTTTGGACATACAGATATGATTTATACATCATTTAAAACGTTAAAGTGTCTAGTTTTTTTCTGTCCACTCCCAATAAAAACAGAATGTTGTGCTTTTCGCAAAATTAAGAAAATAAACATGATGCGCGTTTTGTTCTCTCTCCCCCTGTCATATAAACAAAAGATAAATGTCTACATAATGCTTGGAATGTCAGCTTTTAAATGATGTAAGTGAGATCGAAAACATATATTGTCATTCGGTGTAAACTGTATGAGAAGTAGGAGAGGGACCGTCTTTCTAATGTTACCTGATTATCTGTAATGAGAAGAGATCGCCACGCCCCCGCGCCATTGAAGTGAATGAGCAGAGACATCCATATGCATAACTTGTGCCTCCTGCAGTCAATGTTTACGCAATCCAGTCCACAACCCAGTCTCTCCATTCCTTGTTGTTTCATCCGATTGCACCAAAACATGACATCTAAATCCTTATTTACTTGCGTATGTGTGTCAGTATCTCCAGACGCAAGTGTTTTCATTGTTTTTCCGTCAAACATTTCACGCGAGAGGAACACACATAAACAAACACACCAGTCAGGAAACTCGACGCGGTTTTTGGTATTCTTATAAAATACGCGATTGAAAACAGTACAATCCTTATTTACTTGCGTATGTGTGTCACTATCTCCAGACGCGAGTGTTTTCATTGTTCTTCCGTCAAACAGTTCACGCGATGGGAAAAGCATGCACAAACACGCGAGTCAGGAAATCGACGCGGTTTTTGGTATTCTTATAAAATACGCGACTGCAAACAGTACAATCCTTATTTAGTTGCGTCTAAGCATATATCTCCACACAGCACGTTTATTAACTCATTCACCGCCAGCCTTTTTGAGAAAAGTTGCCCACCTGCATTTTTGTGATTTTAACAAAATTTTCACAAAATTCCTTGCAGGAAAAATTATTTTCTATAAATATATAAACATACAAATTATATCAAATTAAAGAACACACCCTCTGCTTTCAAACAAGCAATAAACAAACAAACAAACAAACAAAATGGGGAAAAAGCGTTTCATTATATATTTACTTTTTCTACTTAATTTAACCACTGAAATATGGATATTTCTCTTCAAAAATACAACATTTTGAGCAAAAAGATTAAAAAACTGCGTTTTTGTAAAGAAATTTATGTTAGAGATCAGACTCAGAATGACTATCAAACATAAAGAGAGTTAAAATAAAACGTTTTATTTTTTTTAAATTCCGTTTTTGATAAATTCGTTTTGGCGCCATCTGGTGGATAAAAGCGGTATTACACTTTCGCTTTGAAATTCGTCCAGAAAGGCATGAGTTAACCCTCTGGGGTCCGACCATTTTGGGACACTGTCAGAGGTTCTGACATGCTCTTACATTTGGTCTTTTTTCAGTTGCTTTATAACATAATAATGGCAAGTGTCTCATACCACTGTGTTCAGCACAAACTGGGCTAAAATATTATATGAGCTACATGTATGTACATGTTTGTATTTTTGAGAGAAAAAGGTTTATGCGTGGTTTTTAAAAAAGCTAAAATTTTAAGTCACTAATATAAGTCCACAAAACCCATACTAAACATGTTTTAACAAGACTTTCCTAAACAGAATCTAGTAGTCTAGAGTTTTTTCTTTAAAATGATGTGAAAATCATCCTGCCTTGTATATTGATTTAGAAATTGTAAGACACTTTTTGTTTAGAGGGGCCGTATGCGAGAAGGATTGATTGACAGCTAGCAAACAAAGGCTCGCATAATGAGCTGCATAATGATCTGCATAATGAGGGAGGAGGGAACTACAGTAAAGAATGTGAGGACAAATGAACATGTTTGTTTGAGGTTTATTAAGAAGTTAAAAATATAATCAAAATAGAAATGAAGGTCAGTAGGACCCTATTCAAAAACTTAACTTTTATAAGAAACTGATAAACAACAGAGCTGTAAACTTCATGTGGCTCATGTTAACATACAACTTTATGTCCAAAGAGTGTGAATATGTTTTTCCACTTCATAGTTTACTGATGAGAGGGATGCAGACCTGTAAGAGAGTTATGAACAGCTGTTAGCATAAATTGTCCACAGAAATACCCTTACATACATAACTGATGGGTAAATGATAGCACTTGTAACGGTGGTCGCCTAAACTCAATATACTCAATATACTGTATAAATAAAACTTGGCCTAGGCGGGTTTCGAACCCGGGTCTACCACGTGGCGACCTAACGCACTACCACTGCGCCACCATTTGGTCACGTGATTGGTAAATTTATAATAAAAAAAGGCGAGTCTCCGTGTAAACAACGCGGAGCGCATAATAAAACTGTGTCGCGTGTAAAGCGCAATGTATGGAATGCGTTGCATGTAAACAATATCATATTACAGCAGATCCCCCAGTGCAGCATTACTCAAAGTTGCCATGAAGGATACGAAAGTGAATAACTGTGTCTAACACTGTACAACAAACAATGAAATCCGCCATTACGTGATCACGCGTAAGTTACTCGTTTGTAAACAATGCGAACGTTTTTCAATCCGAAGCGTGCAGTCTGTTGAGGTTGCTTATGTAGGCTGAACTGCACAAGCCATAACATATTACATGATAGTAAATATAAATGAAGACAAATGACTTACAGTTTCTTCAGGAATATATCCGCCTCCATTGCGCCTTCCATTGTTCTTCTTCTTAGGTAACGTTAAAGATAAACGCTTCTCTTCCTCAATGTCCAGACATAAATGAAGATATTCCTCACGTGTGTGTATAAAGTTTATAATCCAAACATGCGCTAAAGTCTTTAAATCTTATCAAACATTACGCTTTGCTGGTTTGAACAGCTCGTCTCTTCATTACCATGTCAACAGCGTGTGGGCGTGACCGCATTAGAGATAATGAGCTCAGCCAGGAAAAACGGTACTCTCTTTACTTCAATGCAGATTATATAAACAGGAAATATTTGTTTTTGATAAAAATTAGCTTGTTTAAAAGTAGACACTTCAGGCTTTCTTTGGATATGTGTATTATGTTTGTGTGACGAGTATTCGCGGAGTTTCAACTAATTTTTGTAACGTGATTTGAGAGACAGCTGGCGGAGACAGAAATGTCTGAATGAGCACCCTGTTTATTTTCTTTATTTGACAAAAACACAAAGATCTGTTGTTATTGTGAATGTACACTAATTAAAGAGGAACCTTCAGAGTTTCAAATGATGTCAAACACGTAAGTGTTTGATTATTATTGATGGAGTATTTTAAGTTGATTCTGCTATGATAGGGAGAAAACACGTCAAAACGCGTCCCCGCGTTTTTGGACCCCTGGGGGTTAAACATAGGATCACTCGCATGTGCACACATAAGTTAATAGGCTTGTTCGACTTAATGCGGCGCCACAAGAACCGGCAGCCGAATGACGTCAGAGTTTCGCGATAGCGATTTAAAAGCAAACTCTTCCATATGATTTCGCGGATCACTCTCGCGGTAGTTTGACGTCACCCGGCTGTCGATCTTTGCAGCGCGCATGAAGTCGAACAAGCCGACTGCTTTCATGAGCAACACGTGAGGTAATGGCGGCGGCTGTAAACAAACATTGAGCAAGTTTATCGTGCAAGTTTATCGTGCTTGTCCCTTGTTTTGTTTCTACTATAATAATATAATGATTACAAAAACACAACTAAGAGTCCCAACAACGATAGGCAGTTGTTCTTTTGAGCTTTTTGCTGCACACAAACCCTGTGTTCACTTTGATTAGGCTACTATGGTTTTTAAAAGGTAACTTATAGCCTACATGTAAAATTAATGTATATATTTATTTATATAATGTATATAATGTATATATTTATATTTATATATATATATTGTGTGTGTATTTACATTTAAATTGAAAAGTAAACCATCATGGTTTTACTACAGAGAAAGTTACATTCCTGTTGAACATCCCCACAAGGCTCATGTGGCTCATTATGCAACCCCTTGCGCCTCCACGCATACAGCCTTTCCCAAGCAAAAGTGTCTTAGAAATTGTAAATCAATATCTTGCTTTATGTGAACAAGTAGGCCGAATGATTTTCACATCATTTTGAAGAAAAAACTCTAGACTACTAGATCCTGTTTTGAAAAGTCTTGGGAAAACATGTTTAGAATTAGTTTTGTGGACTTATATCAGTGACTTAAAATTTTTGCTTTTTCAAAAACCACGCATAAACATGTTTCTCTCAAAAATACAAACATGTACATACATGTTGATTATATGATATTGTAGCCCAGTTTGTGCTGAACGCAGTGTTATGAGACTTTTGCCATTAATATGTTTTTAAGCAACTGAAAAAAGCACAAATGCATGTCAAAACTTCCCCAGGGCCCTAAAAACCCCTTAGACCCCAGAGGGTTAAAACATCTCAGTTTACTGGTTTCAGCCATCTTCCTCCTTTTGCAACAGTCAATTACATGTGAGGAAGTGAACAAAGCAGATGTCATGCTTCTTGAATTTGTTATTAAGTTTCAGTTACTTTATGGAGAGACAACCATGACTTTTAATGTACATCTTCTCACTCACCTTGCAAAGTCAGTGAAACTGTGGGGTCCACTGTGGGCACATTCTGCTTTTGTCTTTGAAAGTGCAAATGGCAACTTGTTGAAGTTGTTTCATGGAACCAAATCTGTCGCTGTTCAAATTGTTAACAAGTTTCTGTTGCATAAAGCTGTGGCAAGCTTTACAACAAAACATGTGATCAGTGATCAGGTTTTAAACTTCTACAGAGAACGCATTGAGTATCCAAGAGTTCAGAAATGTCTGAGTTGGCAGGAAACCACAGTCTTAGACAGTGGCACAACCAAACAACTAACACCTGAGGAAATAAATGCTTTTATTTCAGCACAGATACAAGTGCCAGAAACAGTACTGACACACAACAGAATGATCCACAAAGGTCTAATATATACCAGCAAGGGCTACTGTCGTGCTAAGAGAAGAAGGGAGTGTTGTGTTAGATTAACAAATGGCTGTCAGGGTGAAATACAAAACATAATCTCATTTGAAACAGAAGAGAAAACAGAGTTTGCTCTGCTCTGTAAGATATTTCATACACAGCACACCTTTCCACTTCCTCAAAACAATGGTTTTGTGCCACATATACAACTTATTGTAGACCGTCACTCTCCTCTCTCACTTTGTTTTCCGTAAACAGCATCAGACATAAATGTTTCAACATCATGTCTTCAGACAAGATATTTACTTATGACTTTCCTAATGTGTATGAGCGAGATTAAAAGTGGTGTAGATTGAGACATTTATATTTTTTGTAACACTCGGTAACAACATCCTAGCCAAGTTGCTATCTATCATAGTTCTTTATATATAGTGATACGTTTTAACCCTCAATTGGAAAAGACATAGCAGAGATCTAAATGTGTGGGTTTTGGGTACGCGTAAGGGGCAGACCTACAGTCAGAGGTTGTAAAGCGGGGAGCAGCTTGCACTACACCATAAGATCTGTACTCTGTGATACACCCTTAAACACACACCCTCTTTCTCATCGAGACCTCTGCACAAACCTCCTACAGCCATGTGCCCACCCATACCCCACAAACCCACTAATTCCACCACACTGTTCTCACCAAACACACCCCCAAAAACCCTCCTATACCTCCTCTCTTATACTCACCCCTTAAATCAGTTCCCTTTCATCCAACCCTATCCTCCTGCATCCATATACCCATCTGTGCCAAACTCCACAACACACTTGGGAAGGTGTATTAATTGTTATGTTTGTGGCTAGTTATGTTTGTTGTTAGTCATTGTCTGGGGTGAAATGAGTAGTTATGTTTAGCTTTAGTCTTTGTCTAAAGTGTTGTTGGTACTGGAGGTCTCAAGGGCGTTAGTAAATGTTTGGGGTGTAGTGGATAGTTATTTTTGGTGTAAGACATTGTTTGGGGTGTTGTGAGTATGTTTAGTGTTAGTCTTTGTCTACAATGTTGTTGGTAGGTGTGAGGGGCATTAGTAAGTGTTTAGGGTGTAGTGGGTAGTTAAGATTTGTATTTTTCTAAACTGTTGTACGTAGTTGTGAGGGGTGTTCGTGAGTGTTTAGGGATGTTGGTGTGCGTGGCAGAGTTTAGTATAGATGGGTATATAGATGGGTATATGCACCCCACTTTACAATCTCTGACTATAGGCCTGTCCCTTATGCATACCCCAAACCCACACATTTAGATCTTTGCTACTGTTAACCATGTCTTTTCCCATTAAGGGTGGAAAAACTATTACTGTACACAAAGAACTATGTCAGCAATTTGGCTATGATGTAGGGCACCATGTTTAGAATACGGTCTCAATGTGATGGAGTCAGCAAGACATTACTTTATTACCTGAAATGAAATGTTGTAAATACATAATTTTATTTAATGCAAATTTCAAAGCTTTATGTAGTTGTATATTGTTTTATTATTTATATTGTTTTATTTATTATTGGTGTAAGTAGGTTAATCCATTTCCATATTTTTTAATAAAATGTATTTTTATCAAATAGATTTTGGCACAATTATATTTTTTGTCTAGTAAATTGAAATATGCATCTTTAGATTAAAAGATCTTTAATCTCATGAAAAACATATTTGTAAGAAAGTAGGCACACTTGACAAGCTGGGCCCTATTTTAACGATCTAAGTGCATGATCTAAAGCGCAATTTTTCGGATTTTAAAGTGTTTTTGTGTGTAAAGTGTGTGATAAGCAAACCCGCGTTGTCGTCCCGTTTATAGGCTCATATTTC
Organism: Misgurnus anguillicaudatus; assembly: GCF_027580225.2. NCBI lineage: Eukaryota > Metazoa > Chordata > Actinopteri > Cypriniformes > Cobitidae > Misgurnus > Misgurnus anguillicaudatus. Next base: position 8,059,664 of record NC_073348.2, on the reverse strand, counting down.
TAACGTGCTCATTAAATAATGAAAACAATATTGCGCAATTGACTTAAGATTTTAGACCAGGTTTAGTTGGTCAATGGTGTAATCTATTTTAGTTGCCTCAAAATAGTAATGTGCCAACAATGCGCATGAAGACACCTTGTTTTCAGACCAGAACGTCCATGGGCGCAAAAGCATTTGCTATTTAAATAACGTGGCACTAAACGTGAAAATGATAATTGCGCCGGGTTGAAACTAGCCAAAGGGACATGCTTTGCGCATTGCGCTGCATTGCACTGGGTGTATGATAGTACCCCATATAGTACCCAGCCACCAGGGGCTTCAGATTGGGGGTAAAACCAGTACTGATTATTAGGGTCCCAAAGGACGAGAGGGCCCTTGAAAAGTCTGGAATATATTATGGGGGTGTATCATGGGGGCCCATAAGGACTGCCTATGCATAGGGCCTGAGATCTTGTGCAACGCCTCTACCAGCCAGTCTGACTATAATGATGAAACACAATTGTCACTAGATAAAACTAGCTGAATAATCAGAAGTTAAAAAACATCCAGCTTGGCCAAGCTGGAAAACCAGCTTGCCAGCCCACCAGCTTGACCAGCCTGGGAGATCAGCCTGACCAGGCTGGGAGACCAGCTTGGCCAGCCCACCAGCTTGGCCAGGCTGGAAGACCAGCTTGACCAGGCTGGGAGACCAGCTTGGCCAGCCTACCAGCTTGACCAGCCTGGAAGACCAGCATGGCCAGGCTGGGAGACCAGCTTGGCCAGCCTACCAGCTTGACCAGCCAGGAAGACCAGCTTGGCCAGCCTACCAGCCTGGAAGACCAGCATGGCCAGGCTGGAAGACCAGCTTGACCAGCATGGCCAGGCTGGAAGACCAGCTTGGCCAGCCTACCAGCTTGACCAGCCTGGAAGACCAGCATGGCCAGGCTGGAAGACCAGCTTGACCAGCTTGGCCAGGCTGGAAGACCAGCTTAAACCAGCTACTTCCAGCTTGAACCAGCTAAAACCAGCCGACCAGCACAAGGCTGGTTTTAGCTGTTTTTTTCAGCAGGGTGTACTTAATGAGTGAACCAACATTGAGCACTTAAAACTTTTAACACCACAAACGCCTGCTTTGTACTTGAGACCATTTTGTTGAAAACACTTGTATTGTATTGATTGTATTCATTTGATATTTTTTGTGTGGATGCAACAGTGTTCTGGTTGACATGTTTCTCTGTCATGTATGTTCTTAATGAGTGAACCAACATTGAGCACTTAAAACTTTGTTAAACGCCACAAACACTTGCTTTATACTTGAAACCATTTTATTGAGAACTTGAAAAATGGTATTCATTTTATCTTTTTTGTGTGGATGCAACAGTGTTCTGGGAGACATGTTTCTCTGACATGTATGTATTTAATGAGTGAACCAACATTTAGCACTTAAAAGTTTATGGCGTTTAACATAAAGGCCTGCTTTAAACTTGAAACCATTTAATAAAAAACACTTGACAGATTGTATTTTTTTTCTTTTTTGTCTGCTTGTTAAACACAAAGATAAAAATTACAATATGTCAAGTGTTTATCTATTAAACGCACTGCTCAGGAGTTTTATTTATTTAAATTACCAACTTTAAATGCTGCCACTCATAAGTGGTTTAACAGTTTTTTCTCATTTAAGAAAATTTCATAAAACTGATGTTGTTGAAAAACTTGTTTATTAAAGAAACTAACAAATGTTAAGTTGAGTTTACTTAATTTATTTGTGTGGAACCTGTTGACAAACTAAAATTAATTAAACCTAACTAGTAAAAATGTAATTTATTGAATTTTTTAAAATTTGATTGATTAAGCTTGAATTTAAAGGAACAGTATGTAGGATTCTGGCCAAAACTGGTATTGCAATCACAAAACTTGTGGCTAAAGCTGGTACTGCAATCACACAACTGGTGGCCAATACACAACATGACAACATAAAAAACAGCATTTGAAGCTGCAACTCCACTTTTTAAAGGACAATATCCTGGCCAGACCACTGTTGTTAGTGATATAAGTATTTGAAATGAAAATGATTTCTTAATGTCTAGTGACATATCAGGGCCATTTTACGATTAATTGATCAATTTCTTACATACTGTTCCTATAAAGGAATAGTCTACTCATTTTCAATATTAAAATATGTTATTACCTTAACTAAGAATTGTTGATACATCCCTCTATCATCTGTGTGCGTGCACGTAAGCGCTGGAGCGCGCTGCGACGTTTCGATAGCATTTAGCTTAGCCCCATTCATTCAATGGTACCATTTAGAGATAAAGTTAGAAGTGACCAAACACATCAACGTTTTTCCTATTTGGGACGAGTGGTTATACGAGCAAGTTTGGTGGTACAAAATAAAACGTAGCGCTTTTCTAAGCGGATTTAAAAGAGGAACTATATTTTATGGCGTAATAGCACTTTTGGGAGTACTTTGTCTCAGCGCAGTAACACCCTCCCTCTCCCATTATGAGAGGGAGAAGGGGAGCGGACTTTTCAGGCGAGTCGAAGTACTAAAATATAGCGACATTTACTACACAATGGCTGCATCCGAAAACTAAGGCAGTGACTTGTTGCCTCGCTGCCTCAGGAGGCAATGACTTTGGAGGCATGAAGGTAGCTCAGAGAAACGTTGTCTGACACACTTAATAGGCAGCGTGTTTGAAATATAAACAGAGAGCGCCTTTGTGATAACTAATCACACATTTGAAAACTATAATACTAATTTCTCGCTAGAAATGCAATTAAAAGGTGTGAAAAGTGAAAATCTACCTTTAGTTACACTAAATTGATGCTCCAGTCACTTCCTTGGCCGCCATTTTATTTTTTCGAACTCGACCAGGCTCGACCAATCACATTCTCATTGTAGATCCATGCATAGAATTGTGGGACAGGACAATGGAGGTGTCTCTGGAGACAGGAAGTAAACAAACATTGGATTCGGACATGACTTGATGCCTTCCTGCCTTGGAATGCTGCCTCAGAGGGCAGCATTTTAGAGTTTTCGGACGCAGCAAAAGACAGTTCACTGACAATCAAGGCACTTTCACATTAAAGGCGGAGTCCACGATGTTTGAAAAACGCTTTGGAAAAGGAGACGGGCCGACTACCAAAACACACTTATAGCCAATCAGCAGTAAGGAGCGTGTCTACTAACCGACATCCTTGCCGGGTTGCGTATGTGTGGGGCGGGTCTATCAACAAAAGGTCCAGATTCTATTGGGGTAGGGGCATGTTTGTTTAGGTGATTTCAAATATCAACATTGGCTTTCAAACATCATGGACTCTGCCTTTAAAGAAAAAAGTATAGATGTGGCCTAAAGAATAACAGACGATGATACATGCACACAGTTTTCCCTCACCTAACACTACAAAGACAGTTCACGAATCAATGTTACCAAATAAGCTATAGAATAAAGGTGTATAAATGCACATTTCCAAATTGTTCAGGGTAAACTATGGCATTGAAAGTTATTAATGTCGCTTCTCCACCTTTTGGCTAAGATCAAGTGAATGTAATATGCGATATGGCGGAGCTACACAATATAAGAAGAACAACAATACTTATTTTAAATTAAGAAATACATTTTTAATTTAAGGGGTGGCTTATGTTGTTTCACTTACTTATTTACAATGTTAAACTGCCGTCTTCTCATGCTTAAAATGGTCATCTTGTTGAATTAAGGTTTTGGATGTTTGACATATGAAATGTGCAATATGTGCAGTATGCATCAAAATTAAAATAGATAGGTGCATAAAATCTAGTGGTGGAAATCTTAAAGGGATAGTTCACCCAAAAATGAAAATTCTGTCATCATTTACTTATCTCATGTTGTTAAAAACCTGTATAAATTTTGTTGTTCTGATGAACACAAAGAAAGATATTTTGAGAAATGTTTTTAACCAAACCGTCCATGGACCCCATTTACTTCCATAGTATTCTTTTTACCTACTATAGAAATCAATGGGGTAAGCGGATTAAACTGGTTTAGCCGGTGGTCGTTGGTCGGGCATTGGCTGGTCATCACGTTGAAGGACAGCCAGTAGATCAGTAGTGCGATGACCTTCACAGCAACAGGAACTGTGTCTGTCTCATTGTCCTCGGGGTCGAGGACGAGACAGGGAGACAAAAACAGAGTTCTATTAGCGTAGGGGCCATTCGCATGTAATGCAAGTGTCATACATTATAGTGGTTTAAGGCAGCTCGGTTCCAGACAGGCTAACTATTGCGGCAATAGTATATTACCCATATGAGGTATGTGAGTACTAAACATATGCTTTTTGTTTATAGTTAGAATACCTGTTTCACAGTATTGCCATATTACAAATTATTATGAAGATATCTTTCAATACTTTTTTGTTATATTCAGGATTAACAAGCTCTTTATGAAACATGGAAAGCCATACAATTGCTAAGAACAAATGTAAAAGGACAAACCAACGTTCTGCAAAATCCTTGGTTATCCAAAATGGGGTAAAGACGCAAATCTTTAGAGATAAAACCCGCCACTGACCGGATAATTTGATTGCTTTTTCAAATCTACAGTCAGGTGCTGTTAGCCGTGCACAGGGTTCTAAATTAACTTTTTTGATCACCAGCCAATGTGGCTGGTAACTTTCTAAAGTTATTAGCCAATCAGCATTTCCACTAGCCAATTTTTTCTGGTGAAAATAAGAGAAATTATGAGTGCCACTGAATGCATTTGATAATTTTATTGTTGGCATGAAAACATACATAAATGTAAGGCTTTTCCCAACAAGTTTGTCTTGGCAGTTTTAATTAACGTTAGGTTCTGTGATGACTTCGGGCACTCTCATGGTCCTTTACTGCTTCAACTTTAAAATGATTAGTTCCCACCACGAACTTGTTCATTTCATTTTTTCTTTTGCGTATGCGACAATCCTGACAAAACATGACAACATTTTTATGATCAAACACAAGCTTTCTTTGTTTCTCTGTCTATATCCTTTCCTCCTCTCGCTCCCAAAAGTCTCCCTCATATTCATCATACCTAACATTATCAACATGTTTGGAGGCATAAATGGCATAAAATATTTGGTAATAATGACAGCAGAGAAATATTTTCAACATTATACAATGATAGCAATGATTAATAATGTCACGGCCTGAGCGGACCACAGACTACGTGGGTAAAGCAAACAGACGTAAGTAATGCGTATACTTCCAATCGACTCTGTACTTCCTAGATTAGCTTTCTTTCCCTTCGACGATGGATCGGGCTGACGTAACGGTGAGTATCTTCCTTTTCAGGTTTTCCACTTGACGTCAGGTAAGTTAAGCTTAACTTGTATGACGGTGAGTATCTTACTTTACAGGGCCACTGGGCTCGAGGTCACTTGAGGTAAGTTCAACTTGCGTAACGGTAAGTATCTTCTTTCTCAGGTGGTCGGTTTGGCGTTAGAAGAGGTAAGTTTAACTTGTACAATGGTGAGTATCTTACTTTACAGGATCTCTGGGCTGGGGGTCACACTAGGGTTGGTTCAATGTGCGTAACGGTAAGTATCTTCTTTCTCAGGTGGTCGGCTTGGCGTTAGAAGAGGTAAGTTTAACTTGTACAATGGTGAGTATCTTACTTTACAGGATGTCAGGGCTTCGAGTCGGTTAGGGGAGTGGTAGCTCGTATCACAATGGGTATGTTGCTGTTCGGGGTGTCTGGCTTTACGAGTGGCGCTAGGTAAGTGATGGCTTAGATTGTGTCACAGGTAATGTTACTAGGTACCAGGGGAACAAGGGGATGAAAAGGCAGAGGTCATACGTCACCACTCCTATGCAATGCAGCGCAACACATGGGCTGCATTGCATATCCGAATATATTGCATATATTCGGATTATCGTACACACAAATCTGAGGTTACTCACACTCCTGTTGTTCCAGATCACCACTTGCAATTCCCGGCTCGCCCACCTGCTTCCTCAGTGGGGCCGCTAAAAGATGATACAACACACACTCCTTTAATACATTACGAATTATCGTATACAAATGTTGGGTTTACTCACACTTTCGTTGCCTCAGATCGCCACATGCAATTCCCGGCTCGCCCACCGGCTTCACTCAGTGGGGCCGCTAACGGATGATACAACACACACTCCTTTAATACATTATGAGTTATCGTGTACAAATGCTGGGTTTACTCACTCTTTTGTTGTCTCAGATCACCACATGCAATTCTCGGCTCGCCCACCGGCTTCACTCAGTGGGGCCGCTAACGGACGATACAACACACACTCCTTTAATACATTACGAGTTATCGTATACAAATGCTGGGTTTACTCACACTTTTGTTGTCTCAGATCGCCACATGCAATTCCCGGCTCGCCCACCGGCTTCACTCAGTGGGGCCGCTAACGGATGATACAACACACACTCCTTTAATATAACAACCGTCCTGCCCACTTAACAGCGGCTACTCACGGTTCCGGGATCGTTGAACGCCGTCTCTCTCTCCTCCAGGAGAATTCTTCGTTGTCAACACAAAGGATGCAGTCTGCCCGACGTTGTCCACAGTAATCCAAATGATCATCAACAGCTTAACTGGTGGGATATTCACCCTGTTATCCTCTCTAACGATGGTTTCCTGTTTACAGGTCTACAACACTCGCCTACTGTGGTCTCCGCACACAACGACTCGGCCGTGACTACTCCCAGCGATCTTCTTCCACACAATACGAACACTTCCTGGTTCCTCTCGCTCTCACTCATATACTCTCTACTCAGCGTGACTCGCCAGGTCAACGGCGCAGCTGCATGTTGTTCTGCATGATTTCGGGGATCCCCGGGAAACCCGGAAGTGACCGTGTTCCTACTAATCGGTCCGGCGGAGTCTCTCTCCGCCTCATCGAAGTCACTCCGTGACAATAACTTATTTTTACAAGAATATTTGTACAATATTTTAAGAAACCAGTCATTTTATAACTGCTATACTAAAATAATCTTAGTCATAGTTACTGCTAAGTGTTTAAAGTGTCCTAGAGTTAAATATTAGTAATTAGTTTCATATCTGAAAATACAGAACAGTGTAAGACATAAATGTGTTAATTTTCTCTGTAACAATGCAATCCTAAAGACTTGACAAGAGGAGATATTTCCTCTAATGTTTGAGACCTGACTGAGTAAGGATGTAATTTGTCTTACCTTCCTTAAACTCAACATCTCCTTTCTGCTTCCCTTTTACTGCTTTGCACAAAACATTTCAGATGTCCATCTACAGAAGCCAATAGTGATCGAGTTTAAGATTATCATTATTATTTAGAAACTTACTTTAGTTTCGTCATGTTTTCATAAGCTGCTTACTCAATCGCGTGGCGTCACCTTTTGAATGCGGTTGTGCGTGCATGAACGCAAAGACGCGCGCGGACATGGATTTGTGGGTGTGCATCAGTGCGACTGCTGCATCGCTTTTACAAGCATAAGTTGGGTAACTACATTTAATATAGATTAGTTTTGCCGCTATTAATACACTAGTTAACTGCTAAAATTTAAACTTGAGATTTACACGGGGGCACGTTCCGCCTTCCTTGTGATTTGGTGGACACGCTCCACTTGTTTCCATGGTTTCTCGCGCTGGTTTCACTCAAACTGCGCGCAGCCAATGGGTGTATGAAACATCATCACGTAGCATTACGGCACAGTGTTGTTGGGAAATGTAGGAAGTACTGCCAGAGGGATAAATGTCCGAGAACATAAGTTTATGTATCATTCATGCAATGCCTCATGCATCACCGGCCAAACTGGCGGGTAAGTTTGAATTAACACCTGCCAAAATGAATTTTAACCCGCATTTGGCGGGTTGGCAGGTGTTAATTTAGAACCCTGGCCGTGCAATGTGCGCTCTCAATGCGACACAAACCAGGCGGAACATGTGGAAAAGTAGCGCTGCGTTCTCTGTGACTAACCGGATGTGTCACGTTAGTGCGCAGCACGCACACATGCTCCGTATAATATTCAAAACGGTGGCAATATGAACAACATGGGCATGAACGACAGGATACATTTCGTTACACAGCAAAATCCCCAGAGTTAAAGGAAAACACCACGGTTTTTTGTCACAGGTCGGGGCATTTTCAATATTTTACTATGTTCTTACCTCAACTTAGCAAATGAATACATCCCTATCTTTTTTCAATGCATGCACTTTTAATCTTTGTACAGCTCCTCGTGAATGTGTTAGCATTTAGCCTAGCCCCATTCATTCCTCATGAGTAGTTACACCAGTAAGTGGTGATGGCGCAGTGGATAAGACATTCGCCTTTGGTGTGAGAGACCCGTGTTGAAATCCACTGTGACACACCATTGTGTCCCTCAGCAAGACATTTAACCCCTAGTTGCTCCAGAGTCTTGCGACCTCTGTCATATCTGTCAGGACTAGACTCACCATCAACTGAATTTGTTCGGGAAAGCTACGGGAGGCAGGTGGACTTTGATCTGTTCTGAGGTGCCATTTCCTGAGGACTTTTAATTATCTTCAAACACCTAATATATTTCAACTATAACAGTTTTACTTGATCTTTATTTTAATTAAATATTATATTCAGTTTAATTATTTCTGTAATACTGCTAATCTTAGAAAATCTTATATCATTTGACCCACCCACTCATCATCGTTCTTCTTACAGCGTCCATGCCCATTTAAGTAGCATTTTTCAAAATGATAATGTGGTAGACTCGAGCTGAAACAGCTGGGTTTCATGACACTTTAAGAAATAAATGGGGCTAGGCTAAATGCTAACACATTCACGAGGCGCTGTACAAAGATTAAACGTGCACGCATTGAATAAATATCAGTATGAATTAATTTGTCTTAGTTGAGGTAAGACACAGTAAAATATTGAAAAAAGGTGGTGTTTTCTTTAAATCAACTCTGCTGGGTGTACATATTGTCCCAATCTTACAGAGAGTTAAAAAGTAACTCTTAAGCAGAGTTAAAAGTTGCAATTTGTAACTTTATCCCCTGTCACCATCTCTGTTTGAAACCTAAAAATGCATTTACATCTTAATTGTATAATTATTTTCATAACTTAAGTTTTAGATGTTGGCTCTTTCATTTAAAGTAACCATTATTGTGATCCGTGTTTGTTTTAGTTGGACTTGACTAGCTCATAGGGCTGAACGATTTGACCTAAAATCAAAACCTTGGTTAATTTAACATTTGACATCGGTTACGATTAATGAGCGATTATTATTATTTTTTGCCTCATAGTTCGCTGACAAGGTTTGTATTTTAAATATGCTCAGATATTAAAGGTGGGATATATTTTTCTATTGAAAGGGCATTTGTTGTTATCTTTGTGATTTTAAAAGAATTGAGTGAAGAGGAAAGTATTAGTTGTTAAGGTTATTTATTTAATATACAACTGAAATCAAAGCACACATTGCTTGAAATGAAAACATTTTAGTTTACTGTATACTGCAAGTTTCCTAAAGAAAAAATAGAAAATAAATTTATTTAATAAAACTATTTTTTTAAGTCTAGTTCACCTCAGGGCTCCAGACTAACTTTTTTGTCATTAGGAGTACTGTTCCCCCTGACTGAAAATTTAAGGAGCACAAGCAGAAAATTTAGAGCACAACTTAATCAGCCTGCAATGCAATTATTCACATTTCCCCCCAAAATAACTGCATTACTGAAAAATACTAAATAAACTTGACCATATCGTCGCTGTCCGATGAAACTCACGTATGTTCATTTTGCCGATTTTTAGATTTTTCGACAGATTGAATGTCCAGGTTCATTTCCATATACAGTATGCATCACATACCTAAATAGCCAATGAAAAGTTTTGAAATCATGTCATCTGATTTTCACGTACCCGTTTGGTGTCAAAGCTGTCAATCACGCCGCATATCTTCCGCCTGTGAACACTGCATGAAAGGGGAATTTTCGTCAGAATGTGGCACTGTAGATTGCTGTGAAACTCCAAGTTTACGACTGCGCACGACAATTTGCAGCCAACACCGAAAACTGCCGTAAGTTGTCAGAAGTTGACGTGGGTCTTGCTTGGAAGTTGTCCCCCCTTCCCCTAATTCTAGGGGAGGCTTTAACATGTAAATGAACATGCTGTGAGCTATACAAATGCAAATCAGGGTAGCAGCTGGGGGAGTTTTACTCAGGTAACATTCTGACAGGTTTTAATCTTTGATTTTAAGAAAATCTTTGGTATCAGTAAAGCCAAATTACAGACTCTTAAATTTTAGTTTGAATTTATTTATTTTTAAAGTATGCTACACGGTTAACACATTGTCTTCATGATGTAAACATCACTTAATATTTTGAGTTATGGACATTTACTTAAAAATCTTAGTTCATTTAACTTTTAAGTGTATAAAATTAATCAAACTAAAACATTCAAGTGAATGAATTTTAGCAGTACATGTTGTAAGGAACACCCATAATCCTTTGTCTCAGAATATTACGATTATTTAAGCTTTTTTACAGAATTAAGAACTAATAAGAACTTTAACTACTTAAATATTTGTTAAAATGTCATAGAGGTTTATGCTCTAATATTATTCATGTTGTTTAGTTTAAAATGATAAATTACCATTTTTGTAAATGAAAGTCCCCGTTCAGGTGATCAGTGTTTATTGACATAAACAACACATTGTATTGTATTGTATTGTGTTTCAGTGGAGAATCAAGTTTATTTAATGACTGACTAAGTCATGAGTTTTGTGTTATAATACCATTTATAACACTAAGAGAATTATAATTATACATTAATTAAAAATATAATTTTTTTCAACTCAGTTAACTAAGTGGAGATGTTGGACAGAGTAATTCAAAATCAACTTTAAGTTTAATGACAATCATTTATCAAACTTTTCTTCACCATTTATCACAATACTTTCAAAATATTTTTTCCTAATAATTTTTAAACTATCCCTTTAAGTAGATTCAATTTCTCCAGGCTAACAGTGTATATTAATTACTCTGTATGTAATTAGCAATAACCAATGTTAGGTAAAAAAAGATACACCAAACTATTTATTTCAACAATTTTAATTGTTTTAACAGTTTTAATCAGTCTCAATTTGTGCATTCTATGCAAACACCATCAAACAACATGTCAAACAACAAAATGTCTGTCCGGATGGGAATGAAGCAAGGTAACTTGTGCAATTACATCACAGCTCAAATACTGTGCATAGTGGCATGACTACAGTTTATTGAATTCACATACTGGTAATCCTGCCATACTTGTCCATCATTTACATCTCCTAACACACCCTTTGGCAGTTCCCGCTTTCACCTTTCATCTAATTTCTCTTCAAATCCAAGTCTTTTAACAAGTCCTCCCAGAGACTGCACAACACTCTTGTAACAGTAAGAAGGTATTGGATGGACATACTCTTCACCGCTCGAATATGTAGCCTTTCTTAGCAAGGCAGAGCCATATTTCTTCCTTAATGCAGACCTCTGCTTTGGGTGATTGTAGAACGGGATGTGACCACAAGTCCTGCAAACCTTTGTACCATCCCGTCTGCGCTCATGGGTTTCAGTAAGCATGTACACTGTCATACATTTTGGACAAACCACATACTGTAAGTCGTCGTCACGGAGGATACCAGTCAATTTCATCATGGCCAAAAGTTTCATCAACAACTGTTCTGTTTTTTCACTTCTGGACTGATCACTTCCATGCTCCTCCCCATCTTGTATGTAAGGATAGGCTTCACTCTGCTCCTCAGCAAGGATTTCCCCCTCTTCATCCACATAGTCATCCTATGGAAATTTAAAGGACATATTTAAAACACATGCAATGCACATACTCAGCACCACCATTAGACCATTAGAGATTGAAAAGTCCATCATGAATATGGCCATTTGAGATTGAAAACCCCATCGTTAATATGGTCATTTGAGATTTAAAAAGAACATAATTAATATGGTCATTTCTCATCAATATGGCCATTTGAGTATGAAAAGATTTGAAAACTGTAGTTGGAAAAGATCATGTGCATCTCAAACAGCTAGCTTTATCTTAGTGCAATGAACCAGTTAAGTACTTTGTGGGAACTTCATCCACTTCAACTTCATTTTAGTTTTTTTTTATACTTTATAAAGTGTGTTTATACTTTAGTTGCTTTCATTAGTTAACTAACAGAAATTTGAGAGTGGAAAACAATAATGTGGGTGAAACATGTTAGGTTTTCCCATTTCAGCTCTGGATTAGCATGTACTGAACTTTATACTGGTATATCCAAATGTAATTTCATGCTTACCACACAACAGGAGATGTCCAGGAAAAGATGAATGCTTTGGTCATCTGCTGTTTCGTCTGAAAAACAACAAACAGAAGATACCGTTATGCATTATAACGCGATATTCCTATTTAATTATAAATTAATTTATACTATTAAAACAACAACAACAGTGATAATCAACCACATTTAACTAGACCAGGGGTCTCCAACCTTTTTGTGAGCAAGGGCTGCCACAATGGATAAAACATGCTGGATGGCTACTTTTTGATATAGCATACTCAAAACGTTTTTGTTTAACTTGTTGATTTTATTTTATTTTATTTTACTTGTTGATATGTTTTAGAATTGTTTAAAATGTTAACATACGTAAAGCAAGCCAAGCTTATATAAAAATATGTAATTATGCTCACCGTTGTCTGAACTGCAATACGCTGGGTGCATTTCTTCAAATTCTTCAATCACTTTTTTTCCTGGGTCCTCGGATTGCATTTCACTTTCACCAATCTCTCTAACTCCAGTAAAGTTATCCTCCGGGTCTTTACACATGACAGGACATCACTCACAGCGGATTCATGACTGGATAGCAGCAGGCTCTGTACGTTATCTGACCTGACGTAGTCCTTTTGGATTTTTTCTCCCAAACTCCATTTTTGAAATAGCGCTTTCTGTGGTCAAAATACTGTGTATGACACAGTTCAGTGTTGCAATGTTCACAGAAGCGCACATAGATATATATATAAAGGCTAGATGGCTCAAGGCGGAGTCCCTAACGGCATCACCTGGCGGCCATCTTACGACAGGGCGCTCGCTCACTCGTAGCATTGAGTTTAATGGTGCAGGTACTTTTAAATGACCATAACTTGCTCAATTTTCTACCGATTTTCAAACGGTTTGGGTTTTTACAAACGTTATTAACGTGGCTATAATTCTGGATGCTTTAACATGTTTCATGAATTTATTTTTTATTTTTAGTATAGGTATGCAGTGTCATAGGTACATCTTTGACGTTTATAACAAACCAAACCGTTTGAAAATCGGTAAAAAATTAAGCAAGTTATGGTCATTTAAAAGTACCTTCATCATTAAAACTCAATGCTACGAGTGAGCGAGCGCCCTGTCGTAAGATGGCCGCCAAAATGCGGACGTTGCACTCAATTGGCCAGCAGCGCGGACGAGCCATCTAGCCTTTATATACATCTCTATGGAAGCGCCAAGGTCGTTTCTTCAGTCTTGGGACTTCCATCTTTCAACTGACAGCACACTGTGTTGAATATCACACAGAGCTCCCGGCACATCGCGTTTGTTGTTTATATCATACGCATGCGCGCACGTCTCACAAGATTTTCCTTATATCAATAACCTCGCGTGTGATTGGAGGAGCCCGACAGGCTTCTCGCCTTCGTCCAATCGCGTGCGAGGTCATGGCCACGGCTCACACAGCAGTACAAGAGGAACATTAAGCGATGTTTGGTTGGGTGTTTGTAACTCTCCAAGAAGAGAAGACGGGTGCACAATCCCAAGATTGCGGTAAGAATGATTTTATGTAAAAGCATATTTTTAAGTAGCCCAAGCTGTGTTTTTTATTGCTTAGAGGTGTTTTTGTCTTGTAATTTTTAGGAGGCTGTACGGCGTCTCTGAGGTACACTGCAGGCGCTTTGAACCAGAGCAAAGGTAACGTTACGATTTAAAGAATATGCTTTTATTCTTGTATAAGGAAATAGATACGTTAATAGATCCGATCTTAAACCCGCACATCTTGTTTTCACAGACTAACGTCGCCTCATAACGAAGCCGTGACCTCCTATTTGGTTGGGGCTATTTTAGCAAGTCCACATTTAACTGCTGATAATGACGACATTGTTTGTGAGTATAACTTCTAATGTTTTTCCTCATTTCTTGTTTAATTGTACCGTGACTCTGTTTATTAATACCAGTCTCATTTAATTGTTTTCCAGCTGCCTGTAAGACGTATTATGAGTCGGTTCGCCGGAGCTTCAGATACAAACAACCTGAACTCGCATCGCGGGCGGAAAATGCGAAAAATTTAGCTCGGAGTTGACCCAGAAGAAAAAGGGTAAGATTTATTATATTAGATCAGTTTTTTGTCAATGTGAGTATTTTTCTGGTCACTTATTGTCTTTATTGATTATATTACAGTTGCTTGGAAGCGAGACGAAGTGTGCTGGCTGAGGGTGAGGTGGACATTTGAAAGTGCGCCACCATAGATCTCATATCTGATGAGGAAGACGGCATTGTTGGCGGGGTGTCTGGATGGATTGTGCGGCCACCGCCCTCTCGCAGCCTGGAACTTTCCGAGCTCTGTGCCACGCTGCAATTCAGATTAGAGGCGATACCAAAGTACAGGGCAACTCACCATATATGCCTGCAAAAGCGACTTTTTTTACAACGTTTTTGAGTTTTTTTCTTTTTTCAACACTTGATAACTTTGAAAAAGATTTGTAGGGATCTTTCCCGAATGTCTTGGGCACTTTTTGACGTGTTTGGAGGACAACATAAGAGACATTATGCTGCTTTGTACATAGTTGTGTGTTTCTAATTAAAGCTCTTTCTTTGAATAAACAGCTGTGTGTGTTTATAAATAAACCTCTTTGTTTTCTCTTATATTTCTTGATGGTGTGAATAATGAAGTACATAGCACAATGACATTATTATATAAAAAATTAATATCACATAAATTAATATATTTATTATTATTATTATTGGGGTTTACATTTATAATGAGCCAGGGTGCCCAATAACCCCCCTCTTTAGAGTAACGGCCCGACTTGAATTTACTCACTCGGTATTGGCTGAAGCCACTTCTTTTAAACAAGAAAAATCCCTTGTGATTGGTTTGAAGTGATCTGCCAACCATTCACGGGAGATTTTACTTGTTTAAAAGTAGTGGCTTCAGCCAATACTGAGTGAGTACATTCAAGTGGGCAGTTACTCTAGTTTTGCTGCTATTCACATGCTAATTAGACTACAGACGCTCTACCTGGCCGGCAGAGGTTTCGCTGCTATTCATATGCTAATTAGAGGCATCGTACCCCCGCGGGGCTCTCCACCTGCGTCATGGTTCGTTTACGACAATTTGTGACACAGACGAACGCGACGCTCGCTGCCTGTAAATTGAGGAAAGCTGCCGAAAATTAGGGAAATTTTCGGGAGCCTACAGGCGCTTACGGGGACGAAAATCCCACTTTTCATGCAGTGGAAGCATCTCGCCGGTCTCTTAAAGTTTCATCGAACCTCAGCACTGGATATAGCCGAATAAACATGACAATGACTTTCCTTCGAGGTAAACGTTTCCCCCGGACGCCAGACTAACATCTAGGAGTTACTTAATTATGGTAGGACTGTGCAAACAAAGTATCTGTCTAGCATTGGTGATATTTACGCTGGGGATTTCCCCACCACTTTTTGAAAGCATTTGGTTACCCAGATAGCAAATTGGTTATGGGCCTTATCAGGTTGAATTCAGGCTGTTGTTGTGGCCCACATACCGCCATGGACCCCTCCCCTCAAATGGCCCTTAAGCTGCTTGCCTAAAGGATACCTGAACAGTGCCTGAAGCAGGCCAAAATTCACCCACAACTTCTTTAATGTCCCTGTAACCAGCCTTAACTGTCCCAGAACTCTGCCTTAATCCCCAAGTGTAACCCATTAAAGAGCCAAACTGCCAACAACTTTACTAAACCTCACCCAACTTCTCCAGAACCCCCCCAAAACTACACCAATATTATCCCCAAATCCTTAAAACTGAGCCTGAATGCAACCATAATATTTAATCATTATTAAATAAATTAAAACCATGTGTTTTGAAAATAAAGTGTTTTTATTAACACGGAGGTACAAACCCCAGCCAAATACAAGAAAATTAAAACAATAGGAATTAAGAATGACATAACAGTAAGCAAAAAACAATACAATAAATAAAAAGCAAAGTGTTTAATAAACAAGGCAAAAATAAAGTAATTGTGTAGTGCGCAAATCAAACAAACCAAAAGTGTAAATTTTCTTAATACATTACCCACCAACAAAAAACAAGTCACAATACAATAAAAACAAGTGTTAAATAAGTAAAAAAATGTAAAGTGCACAAATCAAAAAACCAACCAAAAAAAAAGGTAGTGAATCAACCTAAAAAAAAAAAAAAAATTTAGTAAATGTGCAGTGTAATAAAAGAACAACAAAACTGGTTAAAAAATACAAACTATTTACATGTGCAATAAAAATATAACTAAAAAACAATAGCAGCAGAAGACAAAATAAAAGCAACAATTACAATAACAGATTAAAAATCAAGCAGTAGGTTAAAATGTTAAACAAAGCAGTAATGGACAAAGTACATGTGAACCCAAAAATAAAGGCTGGTTATAAAAGACAAACTAAAAATGTAATATCAGAAGAGAAAAATCAACCAAGCTTCAAAAATAAAATGAGAATAATAGATTTAACCAACAGCAAATCAAGAAAATAATAAGTGTAAAAGAAATTAAAATCCAAGTTATAAAATGTTAAACAGGAAAGCAAGTGCAAATTGAAGCAAGTAAATGTGCATAAATCAAGTGAAACCAACAAACAGGTAGTAAAAGCCAAAATTGTTCACACGTGCAAAAGTAAAAAATACCTGCAAAAGTAAAAAAGGTGCAAAAGTAAAAGTGCGCAGAATTAAAAATACAATAAAATCAGTTATTAAAATTTAAATTTTGTAATGTTCTTTTTTTTCTGCCACCCTCACGATCACCAGCAAAGTAAAACCACCGTCTAATAACTTGTTCAACCTCCTGCTCAGTAATTTGGGCACAAACTGGATTTCTTCTTACAGCCTCTAGAATACGAGCATACAGATATAGAAAAATTAGCATTAAATAAAGTGTAATCGAGCATACAGTACAATACAGTATTAAAGATCCAAGACACTACATATTCATTTAATGAATGTCATAAAAACTTCTTCAAACACATCAAAAGCACTTACTAATGACAACACTTTTAAGCTCCAAATTTTGGAATGGCGTTTTTCCATTTAAACCTCTCCAGTTAATGGTTTTAGCAAAGTCATTTTTAATCGCCTGCTTCATTATTCTCCAAACCGTATCCTTCAAGTCCACCCCACCCAGCAATCCAAGTTCGAGTACCTGAAATGTTTTAAAACACACTTTGTCATTGAACACTTTCATTACTTTTGAATATTAATATGCAATTACTACACTACATAAAATTTATCACAAAATTCAGAAATTAACTCGTTTAACTCGATACGTTTGCTATAGACTGAACACGGTTTAATTATAAGAGTAATGAGAAAAATATATGTATGATATTACAGTAGGCATTAGGTAACTGTTCATAAACGTTAGTTACACCTACCACTTTTCGTCTCGTTTCCGGTGCGGATTGAAGATCACTTTCCAGGGAAGTTAATGATCTTAAATCTTCAACTGGAAAATATTTTGGAGTTAAGTGGTTATCCTCCGTGATCTCACCAACATTGTTTTGTTTGAGATCTTGAACCATTCTTACAAGACGTCTTTGCTGCTCCATAACTATTTCAAGTTTTGTCAAAATGTCATGAAGAATTGCTGAAACATCAGGGTTTATACAGAAATCCTTGAGTTAAATTTACTACTTTTTACTACCTTTTTTACTACCTTCAGAATATTTTTTAAAACCATCACGACACTGAATTGCAAGTGTTAATCAGCGACCTTTTTATTATTTACACAGATTTTGACATATATAACATACAAAAAAGAATTAAAGTGAAAAAAATTCTTTTGACTGAAATATTTTTCAGGCCAAGTCATATTCCTTTACCTAACACTTTATGTAGGCGAGACCAATAGCATTTTAAGGGGAGATTTTTTTGCCATAAATTCCATATTGAAGTCTCATGTGGCATATAGCTAGCTGTAGTTTGCAGGGCATTTCAGATTAAGGCGAAACAGCTAAATAACTCACTATATAAAAAGAAAACATGAATATCACAACCTTTAATGAATCTTTTATTTATTATTTATTAATTGTAAATTTATTTATTTTAGCATTTACTAATAGTTTTTTAATCAAAGTTGAAACTGTTAACATTAGTGAATGCACCATGAACTACTGTCAATTACTGTAATGACATAAACAAGAATTAATTAATGATTATATACTCTATATTTTTCATTGTTTGTTTATGTTATATAATGCATTTACTAATGTGAACAAATACAACTTTTTCATATCATATTATTCAGTACACATAAACAAATAATCCAGGGTCTGTTCTGTTCACACAACAGCTTACAGTCACAGCTCTAATACAGTAAGGTTATGTGTATGAATATAAACCCTGAACGAGTAACTCGAGTCAAACTCATGTAGAATTCGCACAGGATGTCTGTAACCATAGTGACAGTTGTTAATTGAATGACTGTACTCTTTATCAACAAATTATTATGTTACAATAGAGGCAGCGCTGATGTGCTAGTTTGTGCGCAATGTTTCTGCTGTTTACTTTCTCTTAAGACCTAAATGGTCGTGTTTATATGAGGATATTTGCAAAGACGGGATTTTTGAGGCATATGTGTTATTTAAGGCCAATAAAGCGGCAAAAATACGTACAACACAAGCTCAATGAGAAACGAATGCGCGGCTAGCGTGCTCCTCTGACACAGAAACAGCGGACGCACTGTTGTTTGTGTTTGAATGGCTTAAATCACTTGTTTTTAAACTGCTGTGCTTAAATATATGTACAAATGTTACGTTTTTGTGACCACACGCAAATGCAACTGCAAGAACCGACAGGTGGATGACATCAAAGTCGCGCGAGAGCATTTCGGAAGCAGTCTCCTCTTATGATTCCTCGTCAATCGCTCTCAAGGGATTTGGATGTCATCTGCCTTTTGGTTGTTGTGGCGCCACATGAAGTTTACCCACGAGTTAAACAAACCCGTTGTACCAGCCACTGGCTATATCAGCATAGCATTAAAAAGCGTGCCGCGGATGATCAGTAAGAAATCATTTACCCCCAAAATACAGGACCCCTTACGTTAGTAATACTGTGAAAAGACACGCAATTAAATGTTTGGTTTTCTTAGCCCACGAACTGAAAGGCTAGCCAATCATCATCATTTCGCTAAGCCTTTTACACCTTTATCGATCTTCAAAACATCGGAGCCTTCCTGCATTATAAGTTTGACCATGCTAGCTGAAATAAACTTTTACCTCAGCTTAACGTGATACAGTCAGAAAACCCGGAGTGGATCCGGTCCGTAGTGATTACAGAACGCTTACTGCGGAGAGAGGAACGTGATTTGGCTCCACTCCAGGCTTTGATCACATCCCAGAGACGAAAGATCTTTGATTATTTGCCCAGATATGCGGGTGATTTGAACTAATTTCCAGGCATCATAACATTACAAAAGGCAATCGAAAATGTACTACCTCGTCAGATGACGCTTACTACTTTTTACTACTTTTTACTGGCCTTAATTTGGCATAATTTAATTTACTACCTTTTACTACCTTTTACAACCCCGCGGAAACCCTGAACATTAAACAAATTGTAAGGTTACCACACCAGTCCTTTCTTTGACATCAGGCTTACACTTACGGTGATTATGAAATAATTAAACAAAAACGTACATCTCTGGAATGGATCGTTGCTTGGGAGGCGCTTTGTCTGGACTCTGGGAGTCAAAGAGTCATAATGCCACAGTGATTCCACTGCGTGATCAGGAGACTGTAAAGTGGTTTCATTTTGATGTCCTGTGACATGCTGTGATGATCTGGCAGAAGACGGTGTATTGTGAAAAGGCAGGGTAGGCATCGGTTCAGGCATATCTATTGCTTGGCGTAATGAAGACCCAAGATTTCTCTCTTGCATTTCAATTGAAGGGCTTATGTCCAACAAGGATGGGCCTGGAGTTTCTGGGATCCGTGTCAGACACGAGGACTTCTGAGGACATATGGAGTGTTGAGGTTGTCTTTGAGGACTTGGTTGTACCTCAGTAGATGAACAAATCCTTTTAGGTGGTGGTTGTATTTGCGGGGCATGTGGCAAATTGTCTTTTTGGGGTGCAATAGCCTCGTCATCAGTGTCATAATCTTCCAAAAGGCGCCGGTTTCATCTGTAGAGAAGGAAAAACATGTAATAATCACTAAAATGGAATAAGCTTGAAGTTTGAAAGATGGCATGTCCATGTGAAGATAATATTCAGGGGCAAATTCAGTGTTAAGATGTGTATGATAATTGACATGCATATTACTTTGCCCAATCATTAGTGTAAAAAGGTCTGCGATATATGCATTACATAATATGTAATATTAAATACACATATCTTTGTTTTGCGTTTTGGTGGCCTCTGGGACTCAAGCTCTGCCTCAGACTGGAGATCAGTCTGTAGCTCAGCAAGCGGCAGCTTCCGGCGTGCTTCACCATAGCTTTCTATCAAAGACAGAATTGAAAAATAAAAACAAATCAGAAGAGCCATTTAATATTTTGAAATTAATGCATTATATAATTTTTTTCATACATACCTGCAGTATACATAATTTTTATTTTATAAGCAGACCAAGACTCCCTAGGTTGCTCCAAACACTTGGTTGCCCTCTGAATTCCTTCACCCTTATATGGAGGCCATAAACAAATCCCATTTTTTACCCAGACTGCTGGCACAACCTCCACTTCTTGGGTATCAAGAAAGCTCACAATGTGGTACATGTTTTCTGAAAGCAAATCAATTAGATAAACATTTACTAAAAAGGTAATATAAAAGACAAACACAGAAAACATACGTCTTAGGCGAGTCACTTACTTGTGTAGAGTGAAGAACTAACAACAATCTTGTGTCCCCTTGTAAAACAAATTCTGGAAAAGAGAAACAAAAACAAAAAACAAAAAACTCATTTTAAATGTAGAAGGGGGAAAACCGCAAACCTGCCCTGTCCCTCAAGAGGCAATCTCACATACTTGTGTATATTTTGTGTAAGCCTGTCACGGTAGGATAAGTCCACCGTGACTTTCTGTGTTGTGTCTGTCTGTATGATTGAAGTGTGTGTGTGCGTGTCTGATCGCTTATGATCTGAGTGAGTGCAGGTGTGCGTGATTGCTTTGCTCCAGCTGGTGGTAGTTAACCACACGGCATTTATACTCACTCATTCTCTCCTCTCACTGCCAGATGATTGTACTACGTTGTCACCCGTGTTATCGTGTCGTGTGTTCCTGTGGTCTCGTCTTCGCTGTGGAATTCTACCTGTCTGTGTATCCGGTTTCATCCGTCAGTCTGACTACACTCACGAGCACTTGGATCCGTCACCGCAGCCTTTGTCTGTCCAACTTAACATCATACCATCTGTGTCATCTGTCATATCATCTGAGTCATCTGTTTAATAAACCTGTTTTCACTTATCTTGCATTTGCTTCCTGATTTTCAAAACCAGTCATCACAGAATCATATGGCAAACATGGAAGCAGCATGTAAAGGTTCCCCGGCTCGGTTTCAATAGTTTATCTACGCTGCCATCCAACGTTTCACCACCAAGCACAGGCGGATTGAGGAACTAAGCCGGGGAATGAAGGATATGACAGACAAAGTGTCCGAGCTCACCCAGGCGATCCAACAGCTGACGCTACCCACTGCGCCACCCGCACCGTCTGTTCTTTCTACACCACCCGCGAGCGCGTCCCGTCAGGAACCCAGACTTTCTACGCCCGAGAAATATGCAGGTGATCCTGAATGTTGTAGACCATTTCTATCGCAATGCTCTCTCCATTTCTTTCTTCAGCCCCAGACTTACATCACGGAGGAAAGTAAAGTGGGATTTGTGTTATCCCTCCTGACGGGAAAGGCGGCGCGTTGGGGAACAGCGGTGTGGGAGAATCACGACCCGTGTACCGTGAGTTTCGAGGCGTTGTCGGCCATGATGAGAAGGGTGTTCGATAGATCTGCAGTTGGAAGAGATGCGGCTAGGAAGTTGGCAGATCTGCGTCAGGGTACACGGTCCGTTTCAGACTACGCCATTGATTTTCGCACGCTAGCGGCGGACACAAACTGGAACGAGGAAGCGCAGTGGGATATTTTCCTGCATGGATTAACCGGCCGCATCCAGCGCGAACTTCAGCATGGGGAGATTCCCATTTCTCTCAATGGTCTCATTGACGCGGCGATCCGAGTGGATATCCGGCTGAGGAGTATTCCCGTTCATGACGATGATGGTTGTTCTCAAGCTGTTTCTCAGGGAAGACCGTCATCGAGGGAGATTGCGGCCGGTTCTTCCACGTCCGATCCGGAGCCCATGCAGGTGGGTCGAGCTCGGCTTTCCCGGGAGGAGAGGATTCGTCGTCGATCATTGGGGCTTTGCTTGTACTGCGGAGAGGCCGGGCACCTCCTCCATCGGTGTCCGGTAAAAGGCAACGCCCGGGAGTAGTGCTGGGGTTACTTTCGGGCGGAATCTCTACAGCAAAGACCCCTTTAACATCTACCCTCCTCCCGGCGAAGCTGCGGTGGCGCAACACACATCTCACCTGTGACGCACTACTGGACTCGGGAGCCGAGGGGAATTTAATCGATCACCACTTTGCACGTAAGCTCCAGGTTCCGTTGACAGCTCTCTCCAAACCCATTTCACCCTTCGCACTCAATGGTAGTGAATTATCTGTCATCACTCACATCACGGACCCGGTCACCCTGTGTATTTCTGGCAATCATTCTGAGACTTTGCAGTTTTATGTAACTATTTCCCCTCTGGCTCCCATTGTACTTGGACATCCTTGGCTGCTCAAACACAACCCATCCGTCAACTGGAGATTAGGAACTATCACTGGTTGGAGTGAAGCTTGTCATAAGTCTTGTCTTGTTTCTGCTTGTGTATCTGTCTCTGCGTCGGTGTTTCAGGAGGAGACGGTGGACTTAACTAACGTGCCCGTGGAGTATCAGGACCTGAAGGGAGTGTTCAGTAAGTCTCGGGCCGATTCTCTACCTCCTCATCGTCCCTATGACTGTGCCATAGAGTTATTGCCAGGTACGTCTCCGCCTAAGGGCAAACTTTACTCTCTATCTGTTCCTGAGATGAAGGCCATGGAGAAATACATTTCTGATTCTTTAGCAACCGGGTTCATCCGCCCTTCCTCATCTCCAGCGGGGGCGGGGTTCTTTTTTGTTAGTAAGAAGGATGGATCTTTGCGACCTTGTATTGATTACCGAGGGTTGAATAACATTACGGTAAAGAATACTTATCCTTTGCCGTTAATGTCTTCAGCTTTCGAGAGGTTGCAAGGAGCATCCGTTTTCACAAAATTGGATTTACGCAATGCTTATAATTTGGTTCGCATAAGGGAGGGGGACGAATGGAAAACTGCTTTTAACACCCCTCGTGGCCATTTTGAGTACTGCGTGATGCCTTTCGGTCTATCTAACTCGCCGGCAGTTTTCCAAGCACTCGTTAATGACGTGTTGCGAGACATGGTAGACCAATTTCTGTATGTTTACCTGGATGACATACTGATTTTTTCTTCGTCTCTCCAGGAACATGTGCAACACGTACGACGAGTGCTTCTTAGGTTGCTAGAGAATGGGCTTTTTGTCAAGGCGGAGAAATGCGAATTTCATGCACAGTCTGTTTCTTTCCTAGGGCACATCATTTCGACTGAGGGCGTCCGTATGGATCTGGAGAAGGTTAAGGCTGTGGTTGATTGGCCATCCCCAGAGTCTCGCAAGGCCCTGCAGAGATTTCTGGGGTTCGCCAATTTTTACCGACGTTTTATTCGCAATTTCAGCCAACTAGCCGCACCTCTGACTGCCTTGACCTCCGCTAGTACTGCGTTCAGGTGGTCGGAGGCAGCTCAGACTGCTTTTACCAAACTGAAAGGTTGCTTTGTTTCAGCCCCAATTCTTGTGGCCCCTGATCGTAAGCGTCAGTTCATAGTGGAGGTCGATGCGTCAGATGTGGGGGTAGGAGCCGTGTTATCTCAACGCACGTCCTCAGACGGAAAGGTGCATCCCTGCGCGTTTTATTCCCATCGTTTATCGCCTGCCGAACGCAATTATGACATTGATAATCGGGAATTGTTGGCTGTTAAACTAGCACTGGAAGAATGGCGTCATTGGCTTGAGGGGTCGGGTGTGCCTTTCATAGTTTACACTGATCACAAAAATCTTGAATACATCAAATCTGCCAAACGTTTGAACTCTAGGCAGGCTCGGTGGGCTTTATTTTTCGGTCGTTTCGATTTCACTTTGTCCTACCGTCCAGGTTCCAAAAACACCAAACTTGATGCTTTATCCCGCATTTTTGAGCGTTCCGATCGTGCCTCATCTCCCGAGCCCATTTTACCGGAGACTATATTCATCTCCGCGCTCTCATGGGAGATCGAATCGAAGGTGACCAAAGCCTTAGAAGGGGTAACGCCCCCGGCCCGTTGCCCACCGAACCGGTTATTTGTGCCAGAGGGACTGAGATCAGAGGTACTTAAATGGAGCCATAATTCCAGTATAGCTTGCCATCCAGGGGTCAGTCGAACCAAGTTTTTGGTTAAGCAACGATTTTGGTGGCCAGGGATGGCTCGTGACACACATGATTTTGTATTGGCTTGTTCGGTTTGTGCTGTGGGTAAGGCGTCTAATCGTCCTCCTGACGGGCTCCTTAGACCGCTGCCGGTCCCTTCGAGACCCTGGTCCCATATTTCGCTCGATTTCATTACCGCCCTCCCACCCTCCCAGGGTAATACGGTGATTTTAACCGTAGTGGACCGATTCTCGAAGGCGGCTCATTTTATTCCCTTGCCCAAATTACCGTCAGCCAAGGAGACAGCGGTCGCTATCGTTGACCACGTATTCCGGTTACATGGCCTTCCGACAGACGTGGTTTCCGATAGGGGTCCCCAATTTATATCTAAATTTTGGCGTGAGTTTTGCAAGTTGCTAGGGGCTACGGTTAGTCTGTCTTCGGGGTTTCATCCTCAAACCAATGGTCAAACCGAGCGAGCCAATCAGGATGTGGAAAGAGTGTTGCGATGTTTGGTCTCCAAGAATCCTTCCTCCTGGAGCCAACAACTCTCTATGGTGGAGTACACGCACAATTCATTACCAGTGTCAGCTACGGGCCTATCTCCGTTTAAGTGTAGTTTAGGGTACCAACCACCATTATTTCCCAGTCTGGAGTCCGAGGTCGCGGTCCCCTCCGCACACGCTTTCGTCCAGAGGTGTCGTCGCACTTGGAGTAGGGCACGTGAGGTCATACTCCAAGTGAGACAGCGCGCCAAGGCCGATCGCCACCGGTCAAAGCCTCCCGTTTACGTCGTGGGTCAAAAAGTGTGGCTTTCTACTCAGAATATTCCGATGCGTTCCGTCTCGAATAAGTTGACGCCCAAATTTATAGGTCCATTTTCTGTTGCTAAAATCATTAATCCAGTAACAGTCCGCCTTAACCTCCCTCCTGTGTACAGACGAATTCATCCGGTGTTCCACATTTCCAAAATCAAACCTGTGTTTAGATCTCGTCTTAATCCGCCTGCCCCGGTTCCCCCCCCCGCCTCGTATCGTAGATGGGGAACCAACCTATTCGATCAATCGTATTCTGGACTCTAGACGGAGGGGACGCGGATTTCAGTACTTGGTGGATTGGGAAGGTTACGGTCCGGAGGAGAGAAGTTGGGTTCCGGCTCGGGACATATTGGATCACTCCCTTATTGATGATTTCCATCGCAGGTCAAGGAGCCCGGGAACGTCAGGTGACGTTCGTGGGGGAGGGGGTACTGTCACGGTAGGATAAGTCCACCGTGACTTTCTGTGTTGTGTCTGTCTGTATGATTGAAGTGTGTGTGTGTCTGATCGCTTATGATCTGAGTGAGTGCAGGTGTGCGTGATTGCTTTGCTCCAGCTGGTGGTAGTTAACCACACGGCATTTATACTCACTCATTCTCTCCTCTCACTGCCAGATGATTGTACTACGTTGTCACCCGTGTTATCGTGTCGTGTGTTCCTGTGGTCTCGTCTTCGCTGTGGAGTTCTACCTGTCTGTGTATCCGGTTTCATCCGTCAGTCTGACTACACTCACGAGCACTTGGATCCGTCACCGCAGCCTTTGTCTGTCCAACTTAACATCATACCATCTGTGTCATCTGTCATATCATCTGAGTCATCTGTTTAATAAACCTGTTTTCATTTATCTTGCATTTGCTTCCTGATTTTCCAAACCAGTCATCACAAAGCCTTGCACATTTCAGCTCCAATGACAGGTCTGAAACAACAGAAATCCCTAATTCCTGTGAATCTATTGGGTAGTCAAATAAACTTTCTTTCTTGGTGTACTCTTTATAAACAACAAACTCACTCCCTTTAAAGCAAATAATGTGTTGTACCAGAACTACAACATTATTAACCTCAATACAATTATCACCTTCTGAAGTTTTAACAACCACACCATCCCGAATCAACTCTCTGAACTGCACAGAAGTTTCGTCAAACAACCGTGGAACTGGCCCATCTGTGTGCATGAATTTCATCTGTGATTTCAATTCCTTAACTTCAGTACTGCTGTTTGAGTGCACAGCCTCCATTTCAGACAGCCTTCGAATTACTTGAGTTAAGGGGCTGTGTGGTTTCCTGATCATTTTTTTCAATTTCTGCAAATAATTTTCAAAAGGAAAGCCTGATATTAGGTCTAAATGACCATGAAGTCCCACATCATCACTAAGGTGAATCAATCCATGTATATTGTACACGACAAAATCAGAGCCATACAACTTACTGAAATGTTCAACAAATGAAACAAGCAAAGTTTTGGCAAATTCATTCATTGTTAAACAAAATGTTGGATTTGCTAAAATGCAGATTGCAGCAGACAAAAGCATGAATTTATTATACACTTGGTCGGACAGAAAACGTTTAAGAACAACTGGCCCAGTATACAGAAGAAACTGTCTAAATTCTGTTGCTTTCCATCTTAGTCTTTCCTCCAGACTCCTTGGTTTTCTAACAAATTCAACTGGGACAAAAACTCTTAAATTAGTTAATCTTTCAGAGATAGTCTTAACATGATGTCCAGAAAGACGACATGGTAAAGGTCCAGTACTGGTCATCCACAAATCTAAAAGTCTTCGAACCACACCAAGACACACCAAATGCATATAATCATGAGGAAAGCAACTAACCATCCCTATATTAGTATTAGTCAGAGGTGAATGTCCTGTGTGATGATCTTCATCTAGAGCTAGCTTAAAAGACTCATCAGTCCTTGGAAATGCACAAATCTCAGGGAACGTCATGCGATGGTTACTGTAAACACCTGACTGAACACACTTGTCACATCCAGAATAGCCAGTATGAGTTTTAATGCATTTAACAAAGGCTCTAGCTGGAGCATCACATATAACTGAAGTTATCTTCAACCAAAAAGACTTACCATTTATAACAAAACCTTGGGTCAAGCGATTTATCTCCTTTACAAGAGCATCTAGGTAGTCTGAAACAGGGTTTGGCTTTTTAACACCACAAAATAAAGCTATTAAAAATGTCTTTTTATCAACACAATCCTGCAACATACCCAACACTGGCCAGAACTGAAGAGATGAACTTTTAAACAAAGGCAGGCCATCTATATTTAGCTGTAACCTGAACACGTGTCTATCAGGAACTTTAAGAGACAGGTTTTCAAGCGTTTTACCAAGAGATTTTAATATTCCAAAATAGTGGTAAGTACCACCTGCTACTTTATCCACCAAATACCGTTTTGTTGTTTGGAGCAAAGAACGCCCATCTTTTGGAAGGAATGGATGATGTACTTTAAGTATAGACAGAAGTGCTGTAAGAGCAACTAAAGAAACACCAAACTTAACTGCCCAGCCTGACAAAGAGCTTGCCAAATCATTACATGAAAAACTTTCATTCGAGTCACTATCATTAGAATCTTCACTAGAAATCTCCTCCTCACATTCATAAACAGTCTCAACACTAGAACAAACATCTTCAGCGTCAGTGTTTGGTCTTTTTTCAGGCAGAGGATTGATCTCCTTCTCAAAAGACTCAAACATCCTATCGACACGTCTAACTGCCCTTTTACGCATGTTTTTTCGCTCAAGTCGCTCACTTCGCTTGGCCCACAAGTTTTCCATTATGCACTGTAAATGAGGATTGTGAATAACTGTGGCACTTCAAGCAAAAAGAGCTACGAATGAACAAACAAGCCAACCGAGCAATGCGCTGCTTAGAATTACTAAAACCTTTTTCTCGCTTTTTTTTTAAAGAAATCTCAAAGTACTTCCCTTTGTGTAAAAAGTCAACAAGCGAGGCAGAAGTTCAGCAGCATGTAGTAAAACAGCAGTTTGAATTTCACATCCACGGCGTGCGTAAATATGCGTGGCTGGCTGGCTGCTACGTAACTTCCGGTTCCTCTTGTGGGTGGGTTATTTCGACCTCATGCGGCGCCTGCGCAGACTGATTGGTGCATGACATCACAATACCGCGAGAGTGACTCAAAAGAACACTGAACATTTAGATCGATCGGGCTGAGCAGCTCCCGCATGAAGTCGAACAGGTCTATTCAATCCGCCGCCGCGTTGATTCCAAAACGAGGGATTGTTCAGGGGTGCGTGGTTGCAATGCAATTTAGAATTGAGAACAGACGCGCTCAACTTCCAAATAGTTTATGAGTGCGAGTAATAAAGAAGTATCAAAATAAAAATGAAAAAACGCACTCTCAAAATATAATTTCATAGATTTATTTGTACCATGTCCGGACATGGTACAATATCTATGAAATTACATTTTGAGAGTTGCCAACCAATTTCCCATTGCCAACCAACTAAGTTGCTAACAGTTGTGAAAACTTGACATTGTCAAGCATTTATTTGGCTTATTTTTCTTGCCATTTTATTTTTGAAATATTCCTGATGTATTTTATATTGCCAACTGTGAAATAATGAAAACCAATTGAAGTACTTAATTTAAGAATATTTTATAGTATTTTTATTATTAATTTATATTATTACTAATTAACTAATTAATTTTATTATTACGTTTCACCATCCCACAAAAATGTTTTACAATACATACCTGTAAAAAGGTAACTATTCAGTTCATGGCTATAGTCACAATAGACATAAAGGGGACAAATTGTCACCCACAATTTAATGTTGAATGCTTTGGCCCCCTCAATGTTCAATGTTTGATACAACTTCAATTCTTTAAGTCTTATTTAGGAATGATGTGGCAGACTGAACCATTCCTATATTTTAAAACATTTATTATTGTTTTGTTTTTATTTTGCACATTGATACCTCCTTGTCTGCCTTAAGTGCCTATCAGGCTAATCTTGTCAAGAAAGACATCAATTCTTTTCTTTACAAAACTCATATTATTATTTCCTTTATTGGAATGCATTTGAATAGCTTTTGTAAAAAGTTTCTATCCCGGAAAAAATATTTAATTATTTTAAATACATCAAGCATATTTTCATTATTGCAATTGTTTTTGACAAAATTCATCTTTTATTGATGTATGACGTACAAAAAATGAAGCTAAGCAAGATATTTACACAGGCTGTGAGCTCTTTAATTGATCTTTGGCTAGCAAAACCCAGTTTGCAGAAGACTTTTTTTTCTGGTGGACCAAACTCCAGCCAAGACTCAACCAAAAAAGCTATTTGCTTTTTTTTCTTTTGGTGGACCAAACCCCAGCCTAGAATCAGCCAAAAAAGCCATTTGCTTTTTGTTTCTTTAGGTGGACCAAACTCCAGCCAAGACTCAGCCAAAAAAGCCATTTGCATTTTATTTCTTTTGGTTGGCCAAACTCACGCCACAACTCAGCCCAATGATGTTTCACGAAAAAAACCTGTGCCTGAATTAAGCCTGAAGTGCCTAAAGTAAGCCAGTTTTGGCCCTGAATGTGTTGCTATCTGGGTAAAATGTTCTGAAAAATCAAGCGATGCTTAAGACTGGTTTTGTGGTCTAGTCTCACATGTGTTGCGTTGTATGCTTATGGTGTGTTTTCTTGTACATGTGTAATGAAATTTATTGTAATCATTTTTTAAACGCGCTGCTGTTTTCAATGGTATGGTGCTTTGGCACTGTTCGGTTGAGCTGGTGTTGCAGGGACTGTTACATGTGTGATGTGTGCATTCGACATTGTTGAGGGTTTATAAATTCATGCTGAGTATTTTCTTGTTGTTGACTGGCCTACGCTATGCCCATTTTTGATGCGCGTTATTCAATATTTTTCCCGTCCTGCAGTATGTTTTTTCGGATCTTTTGTCCCCACCACTTTTCAACACAAACTGACGCCCCTGTTGTGTAGCATTACCATGTCAGTGTATTGATTCATTGTCCCTTAATGGTTTGCAAGAGACATTTAATACACTTATAATTAATACTAAATAAAGTAAGCGTATTTAACCAAGACGTAGAGTATTTAATAAACTGAGCGTGTTCATCTGTCAATACGAAACGCGAATTGGCCATTCTAATTAATGATCGGAAGAACGCGTATCGATCAAAGTTACTGTAAAATATGCACGCATGTCCATTTAAACTCAATTTTGGTCAAATGTGGATTATATCATGACACTGGCAAGAATATGGTTACATGTAAATATGCCGTACCAAGTATGACAACGCTACATTCAACTGCTTTTGATATACAGTGTTTTTTTCACTTTCTGAAAAGTTACCGTTTTGGACATACGTGAGTTTCATCAGGCAGCGACGATATGCAGTTGCTGCACATGTTATTATGCACAATTGATTCAACTTTCAGAATAGGAACTTATGAACCAAAGATTCATACAACCCACATGCCTAATTATGGCCATAAGATACACAATAAGTTATATCCAGATAATGAGATGAGTGGCAGGGTAATACACATTGTATCCTTTACACGTTTCTTGTCTTCTATTCAGTTTTTCTTAACCGGGCACTGCTATACAAGACCTTTACTCTCATCTATAATGTTTCTGGTGTTAATGTAGACTAGAAGTTCTCTCTCTCTCTCTCTTTCTCTCTCTCTCTCTCTCTGTCATCCTGACATGTCTATTTAACATGCGCGGGCGCTCCCGCGTCTTCTCGCGGTTCTGAGTTATGTGTTTACGCTGGGCTGCGTAGACTCATCGGTAGATTCAACTGAGCGCAAGGTGACCTGAAACTTTTACGCGTCATGCAAATTTGCGTTAAAAACACGATCGCACATTCCGTAGTTTTATCACGCGGCTCGCACACGCGCGACTACTTTGTATTTCTTTGGCACTAAATGATCTGTTCAGTTAACACAAGTGTTTTAGTTCTCCTCCATGTGTCTCTATGCTACTGACTGGACGGGGTGGAGCCACGTAACCTCACACGCTGTAGTTTTAAAGGCAAGTATTGAAAGTATTAACAGGATTGAAAACCGAAATAACCGACATGATAAAATAGGGTCGGTTAACGTTTCTGAATTTCGGTTTCAGTTATTTTTCGATTAATCATGCAGCCCTACTAGCTCATTCGTTTTTTTCTAACTGCTATAACTTAGTGTGTTTAAAACATGTTTGTTAAAGCAAAGAAAAGACAATAGTGCAATTCAATGGTGATGTTTAATATATAATGTCAAACATAATCATCTAGAAAACAGATTTATTAATTTATGGTATTACTTTTGTGTCAATATTATTCAATCAAACATACAGTATTTGAGAGCAAAACTATTAAATTGTTGTAAAAATTTAATTCGCATTTAAAAAATGTTATCTTAAAATTATTTTAGTTACAAAATACAGTAATTGTTAACCAATTTTTTTGCAATATCAATTTTTCTTTGAGTAGTTTCATCGCGTGTCCCTACATTTTGCTCTCTGCTATGCTGTTTTTGTTTGCGGATCAAAAATCTTTGCTTTTGAGTCAAAAAGTTTTGGATGCGAGTTACAAGCGTCTCAGTGGGCGGGATCAACCTAGTTGAATGAAAGACCCATTTCTATTGGCCACTACTGTCACCATTTGGCCACGCCCACCACGGAAGTCTGCCTGTAGAACGAGGAGAGCGATGCTGTGCTATGGAAAGCGGCATATTGTTTGTAAAGTACGAAAGATCATTTAATGTCATAAACTCTGTGGAATGTGTATAAAAATGAATAGCTTGTGTGTAACTATCCATATGTTTAATCTCTCTTATTTAAATATGCAACGTTAGTTATTAGCATTAGCTTCCGGAGGCTATTGCGTCCAGAGTTTGCTTTATCCAGCTAACGTTAAGTCTTACACAGATATTAATACCACGCTTTTATTAGTAAGTTAATCACTTACTGCATACGGACATAAAATTTACTCATGATGTGACGCAATCGTGCAAGTTTGCTGTTGCAGGCTGAATATTTTTGCGTAATTGACTACTAAATTAGTATTTCTTTTTTTGAACAGAAATGATAAATTATACAATTATTTTATACAATTAATTCTAGCATAGCAGCTATGACATATAATAGAGTAAGATCATGGGCATTTAATGACATTGATAGATCCAAATATGACTATGCCAAAAATTTTAGATTAAACCGATACAAGAAGCAAGTCCAGTTCACTAGTTCTTAGTTTTACTAGACCTGTCTTAGTCAGGAAAATGACTTTGTCCATTGCTCAAAGATAGAAAACTCTGTGGTGAGTTAATGCTTTTACTCAACCACAAGGTACAGAGATGAGAGCATCAGGCAGGGGACAAAATGATAAAGAATAAAATAAAAATGGTTTATTGAATAATCTTAGCTGCACTGTCAATGGTCTGTCTAACTCGTCTTGTAACATATTTTAAAGAACATATAAAATATTACACAATGCTACTTTGTATTATGACATTATCAAAAATCTTTAGCCGGAGGAAACCACTGATATACCTATATCTACTTATGAAGACAATGCATCACCCAACATAAATAATCTGCAGTAATGAAACAACAAGCAAAATAGTTTAGGGTAAAATGAATGAATATGAAAAAATGTGTAAATGTAAATAAATATATTAGTAACTAAACAAAATTAATTAATAAATCCAGTATTTAAGACATTTTGATATGAAGATCTTTCAAAAGTAGCAAGTAGACCAGACTTTAATGACAAACTGTGATCTGTGACAAAAGTAATTTGTGCTTCTTGTGTTGCAGGAATGATTTGGAGGATTGTAATCAAAGAGGCCAAGAAAAATGTCAATATCACTTTGTAATCCAAGATCTGTTGTGGAGAGGATGCATTGTGGCATCCTCATCTCTGCTGTTGACTTCAAACAATTCAATTTTGTTCACATTTATTTGTAAGCGCTTTGAACAGTTTTGAAGTCCTTGTGATGGCCGATGTCAACTTTCCTTATGTGTAGGGTCATCTGATAGAGACAGGATCCAGACTGGAGCTGGTGTAATCTGAAGTTTTAAAAAAAGCAAATAGAGAAAATTACCATAGCTGCTGTTTAGAGCTTTTTAGGTTAAGGATAATTAAAAAAAAAAGTTATTTTAACTTAATGGAAAGTTACAGGTTGAAATTATGTTTATGCACACTGAAGAGGTGTCTTTAGGCTAGATTTAAACTGGGAGAGAGTGTCTGAACAGTGTCAGTAAGGCTGTTCCACAGTTTCCATAGGTGTAAAAAAACTTACCCTGCTTTGGTAGATTTTGCTATCCTAGGAACTACTAAAAGTCTGGAGTTTTGAGATATTATGGAGCATGATTGTTTGTAGCATACTAGAAGTTCTGTCTGTAGAAGCTAAACCATTTGGGACTTTATAAGTGAGTAGCAATATTTTGTAATCGATACAGAATTTAACTGGTTACTATTGTAGAGATCTAAATTTGGGGTATTATGAACTTGCGTGACCTTGTCAGAACTCTAGCAGCTGGGATTTTGCACTAATTGTAGCCTATTAATTAAGGATGCAGGACAACCACCCAGTAATCTAATCTAGATGTCATAAATGCATGAACAAGGTTCTTCACATCGGAGACGGTTGAAAGTTCTGCTGGAAGAAGGCTGCTTTTGTGATGTGAGATATGGGTTTCAAAAGAAAGATTTCTGTCTAATAAAAGTCATTTGCTTTATTTGCTGAGGTGACCAACATCCTTCTATTTGAAAACTGTGCTCCAAATTATTCTGCTTACAGCTCTTTGGTCCCATGAGTAATCCAAGTATCTTCCTGTAACTTTTTTTTATCAGATCTTGGAATCCCCAGCCATCCTTCCTGTCATTGCCTGACTTCAATATAACCTCAAGTGAAGAATCATCTGAGAAATAAATACAAATTACTGAGATACAAAATGATAAACAAGTGTTGAATATTTAGTGTCTTACTAAACATTACATGGGCCTTTGGACAAAACATTTTGGGGCGGTTTCCCGGACAGGGATTAGACTAGTCCTAGACTAAAAATAAATGTAAGAGCTGTCAAAACTGAAAACAACTTGCGCTGACATATCTTAAAATACATCAGTGCCCTTTGTTTTGCCTCAAAATGCACACAAGTAACGTTTTTAGTAAGGCATGTTTTTTAAACCTTGTTATGTTTCCTAATTAAACTAAGGCCTAATCCTGGTTTAAGATAATCCCTGTCCAGGAAACCGCCCTTAAATGTTTTTTCATTTGTAAATGGATTTGAATACAGGCATCTGCTATGTGAATAAACATACATTCACATTTCTTTAACTGGATATTGTTTGAATACATAAACATTTACATAAGTGCCATTACAGGATTAATTCTTCACGTATTGAGTAATATTTAAGCAGTATCAACACAAAGAACTTCCAATGTAAAAATAACTTGGGGAAATATAGTCGTGCAATTACATAATATGTAATATTAATATTTGTTTTTATGTCCGTATGCAGTAAGTGATTAACTTACTAATAAAAGCGTGGTATTAATATCTGTGTAAGACTTAACGTTAGCTGGATAAAGCAAACTCATTAGCATTAGCTTCCGGAGGCTATTGCGTCCAAAGTAACGTTGCATATTTAGATAAGAGAGATTAAAACATATGGATGGTTAACCACAAGATATTCATTTTTATACACATTCCACAGAGTTTATGACATTAAATGATCTTTCATACCTTACAAACAATGCCGCTCTCCATAGCACAGCATCCCTCTCCTAGGTGGCAGACTTCCGTGGTGGGCGTGGCCAAATGGTGACAGTAGTGGCCAATAGAAACGGGTCTTTCGTTCAACTAGGTTGATCCCGCCCACTGAGGTGCTTGTAACTTGCATCCAAAACTTTTTGACTCAAAAGCAAAGATTTTTGATCCGCAAACAAAAACAGCGTAGCAGAGAGCAAAATGTAGGGACACACGATGAAACTACTCAAAGAAAAATTCATATTGCAAAAAATTTGGTTAACAATTACTGTATTTAGGGGTCATGCCCAGAATGGGCGAAGACCCCAATTGTATCCGTTAGTTTTCATGCACAATTTTGTCACTGCGCCACCTACTGGTTTTGAGATAGAATATGGTAATTTTACCTAAAACTACTGCAACAACACATGTAAAACCATGAGTCATCATGGATTATTCATTTCATGGCTTTGACTAAGATCACTGGTGGTTGCCAATTCACTCCCTAGCAACCATTGAGAATACCTTATTAACCGTTTTTGCAAAAGCTATATCTCTGCATCAGAACATCGTAGAGACACGGGGATGGTCTATTTTGACTAATTAAACTTGTTATAACATGATGTGACCCATGTTTTGCCACTGCAAACACCACTCACATGTCCTTCAGTGCTCTAATGTTCCATGATTGTCAATAACAGAAGGACGATTGCAGTAGACAAGAACTTAGATTATTTTTGTTGATAACTTTTTTGTTTTTTCATCTAAAATTATTAGGTTTACCTAGGTTCTTCAATCTGCTTATCCAATCTCAATTTTACATACTTTTGTGCCCTTTTCGGCTTGACCCCGGCATTGCTGCTTGCAGCTATATTTTGTAACTAAAATCATTTTAAGATAACATTTTTTAAATGCTAATTAAATTTTTTTACAACAATTTAATAGTTTTTCTCTCAAATACTGTATGTTTGATTGAATAATATTGACACAAAAGTAATACCATATTAATTTAGTGTTTCCTAAAAAGCATCCTTTTTTGTTGATAATGTGATACTACAGTGTAAGGTTTAAAACTCTTATAGTAGTTTATTATTCTGAAGGATTTTGAAAACTGTGCACATAAAAAAATAACTGCTGTGCAAAATAAGACACACAAACATCAAGAATCAGAGTATGAATCTCAACAATGGTGACAAAAAAAGTAAAAAGTTAATTTATCCATGCCGCAGTGCATGCTGGGAGTCCTGGATAAGATTTGTTATTTGTTGATACCCAGCATGCAAACACTACACTAATACATCAACTATCTAGTAATGATGATTAGACTTTATGTACTAAACACCACTATAGGATTGCACTATTGTATTCTCTCTGCCATAACAAACATGTTTTAAACACAGAGAATTATAGCTACCAGTTAAACTACCAATCTGAGAGTCAAGTCCAACTAAAAAAACCACTGATTACAATTATGGTGACTTTTAATGAAACATCCAACCTCTAAACCTAAGTTAAAGAAATAGCTCCACAATCAAGATTTTAGTTTTTGTTGACATTGTTAACATGTAAATTTAACTTTATTGCAATTTAACTTTTTTTTTACAGAGTCTTAGTCATACTGATCTTTCAGACAGTGAATATGTGCCTTCCACGTCCTCTGACAGTGAAGACTGCAGTGTTGATGAAGCTCAGATAAAAGCTAGTTTTAAACAAAAATTTCATGGGCTTGAAGGCACTACTGGTGACCTGGAAAATGCAAGAGACTGTGGAGATGATTATAAGGAAGAGGTCATTCCAAAAATTACAGTGAAGACATGTGAGAAGGGAAAGCAAAGAAAGTGGGACAAAAAGCATTACTGTATTTTCTGCAAAAAGCCTCAGAGTAAAATTTTACGTCACTTAGAGCGAAAGCATTATAAGGAGGAAGATGGGGCTAAGGCAATATGCCAACCCAAAAATTCTAAGAAGCGTTGTCTGTTTTTGGATCAGCTCCGCTGTAAAGGTGATTACATTCACAATACCACCGTCTTGGGGTCAGGACAAGGGGTATTGGTAACTTATAGACAACCATCAGAAGAGATTAGTCCACATGAATTCTTGACCTGCAATTATTGTTATTGTTTCTTCAAAAAACAAGAGAGGGAAAATACAGGGAAATACAACAGAGAGATGTTGTAAAATTATTGGTTGGATGGTGCATGAATAGATATCTCTTCAAGTAAAATCAGATTCACTTATTTGTGAGTATGGTGACAGATTGTTGGACAAGCATGGGAGCGATACATCCAAAGATGGTTATGTTAGTCAGAAAATGAGGGAGTTTGGGGAGATTTGTGATTGCTGCAAAGACATTAGATGCAGAGGTGAAAAACCTTCAGAATATCTTGATTCCACCAATGTTCCAGTTGGCTGTTGATGCAGCTAAAAAGGCATCTGGCTTCACTAAATCAAAATTCCGCTATGATCGACCATCTCTTGCTGTAAAACTAGGACACTCTCTAAAGACAGTTGGTGATATCTTGATTGGCCATTTCATAAAAGCAGAAGATGAGTTAGCTGCAAACAGGGTGAGGAGCTTCATAGGGTTAGTGAGCACAAAATGGAACCACTATGTCTCACAACGTGCAAGGACAAATCTGGAAGAAAATAAGTGGAACAAGAAGGAAATTATCCCTCTCACTGAAGACGTAATACTACTTCAAAAATACTTGAAGTCCATTGATGAAAGTGCACAAAAGAAACTAAAAGAAGGTCCTGATACCAAAGCATTCATCATGCTAAGTGAAAGCATCCTATCACAAATTATTCTGTTTAATCAGAGACGGCAAGGTGAGGCAGCTAAAATGCTACTTGAGACATATGAGAAGAAAAACACAGATGCCCTAAATGTTGATGTTATGCAGTGCCTCTCAAAATTGGAACGTGATCTAAGTAATGATTTCACAAGAATTGTGATAAGAGGGAAAAGAGGGCGAAATGTTCCGGTGCTGCTTACTGGAGATATAAAAGCTCTGGATTTTCTCATTGAGCACAGGACGCAAGGAAAATGGCATTCTTTACACCAATAACTATGTCTTTGCAAAAGCAAAATCAGATAGTCATATCAGAGGCTCAGACTGTCTGAGAAAATTTGCAAATCTGTGTAATGCGAAACATCCTGAGACCCTCACCTCCACTCAACTGAGAAAGCACATAGCGACTCTTTGTCAAATAATGAACCTAAAGGATAACGAGTTGGATCAGTTGGCAAAATTCATGGGACATGACATCCGCGTTCATAGGGAATATTATCGCTTAACAGAAAACTAGGGCTGTCAATAGATTAAAAAAATTAATCTAGATTAATCGCATGATTTCATGAGTTAACTGCGATTAATCGCAAATTAATCGCACATTTTTATCCATTCTAAATTTACCCTAATTTAACACTTTTCAGGTTTTTAATATTCTAATCATATATACATATATAGATGCTTTATGCAAATGTATGTTAACAACAGCCTGTTTACATTTTAACAGAATCCCCAGCCATTGTTTTTTATATGAATTTTCCTTTCAGAAGATTTTTCTTTCTCCATTTTTGTTTGCTGCTGCATCATTTGTGACCTGTGCTGGCAAGTTGAGTCGGAATTAGCAAATTTAAAAAAAATAGTTGTTCATATTTTGACATTCTCTATTTAAACATAGAACAATGCCTGATTTGTTGAAATATAACAAAATATGACAGAACTACACGTGTTTGAAGTTGAAAGAGTCAAATTACCACAAAAATTTCCACATCCATACATTATATTACCACATCAATACCTTAAAATCACTGGTAAAACTAATAGATTTAGCACACACAAAGCAAAAACATCATCAATGTATGTTCAACTTTTTTTCCTTTTGTTTGATTGACATTGAGACAGACTGCTTAAAATCTAAGTGATCTAATATAATGTTACACATCAGATAGTTTTACCCAACAGTTAACCAAACATTTACTTAAGACATAACAGATTATAGAGCCTACCTGCGTGAATTCTTATCAAAACAGATATTTGTAAAACTGTAATTTTGTGTAGATGTCTATATATCCGGGTCGCGCACTCGCGCGTCTGTGTGCACGCGCTTCAGATATCAGTCAGTCAGCGTGAGGGGATCGCTTTTGAGTCTTGTCGCTCTTAATAACTCTTTAACATTAATCAGGTACCGAACTTTATCTCTCTTAATGACTATTTTAACATCAAGCAAGTCCTGCAGTCTATTTTCTAAGTCATGCATAAAAGCGAAACCAAAATGAATTGAGACGCATTTTTGTATTAGATTAAGCATTAGGAGGACGGTAACGTTACACCTCTCAGACGTATAAATAAAGATCATATCAGATGTCCAACGAGCATTTAGAGCATTGGATTTGGTAGACGATTTGCTTAATGTTCTTATTTCTATGAAAACTTTCGACTCAGTTAGACAGGTTCACATTTGTCTGCGTCTCTGTGACCGTGTTACATTCAACTATGGGCTGGACCAAGGGTCAAACAGAAATTGCGCGTTGCGTTAATCTCCGTTAATAAAATTAGTGGCGTTAAAATGAATTTGCGTTAAAGCGTTATTAACGCGTTAACTTTGACAGCCCTACAGAAAACACAATACAGCTGGCAAAAATGAGCAAACTGCTTATGGCCATAGAATGTGGAACAGCTGTGTACAAAGGAAAATCTTTCGATGAGATTGATCTTGAACTAGAGGGTATGTAAAAATGTTTTATTTATTGAAAAGTAGAAGCAATATATACTAAAAGTGAATTTATAAAGAACATATGACTTATGCGATTTAAAACGTGTCTCTCTTGTTTTGTCTTTACAGTTGTTTTGTCTAATAAACTCAAGGAAGGGTGCACTTCAGAGGAGACGTCTACTAGACATGAGCATGATGGTATGCAAGTCATCTATACAAAAAACATACTTTTCTGTCAGTTTAATAAATATTTATATATTGTTGAAAATATATAGAGTAATACAGTTCAAACATATTATAACATTAAAAATATTAAAATCCACTTTTCATATATTAAAGCATTAATTTACAGTATATTTTGAGTTGTGACGCACAGTGGATCAGCCTATTATTAATTCTAGTTCCATTTGATGAATATCTCAGTATACTGATATGAAACCAGATTTCTTGGCAAGTTGATAGTAAGGAGTGAATTTGTTTAGAGGGGTGGGTTAAATGCAGAAAATGAATTGTAAGTGTATGTGTTTTTAATACTATAAGCATGGTTTATTAGGATGGTTTGTGAAGATTGCCTTGAAAGGTTGTTCAGGAAGTTCAATTAGTATTGCTGTGATAATTGATTGCCTTTTCCAATACAGATGTAACTTGTAATGTGTGATGTTCTCTTTCCTCTTCCAGAATTGTGCAGAACCCATAAAGAAAGACCTGAGCCAGACGAGCCTTATGATTCCAACTCAGATGGTATGTAGTTTAAAGTATACAGCTTAGACTTTAAGACATGAAGAGCAAAGTAGGTTGTGATTTGATTTGTGCATATATCATGAACTGTCTATGTTCTTCACCCAGAAGGCCCTGATCCACACATAAAGACCAAAGACAAGAGATCATCAAAGACTTTGAGACATGGTAAGATTGTTTGATATAAAGTTAATTCATATAGTTGATTGACTTTTCCACTCACATTATTCAGGTTTACCAATACAGATGTACAAATGTTCTCTTTCCTCTTTCCAGAATTGTGCAGAACCCAGAAAGAAAGACCTGAGCCAGACGAGCCTTATGATTCCAACTTAGATGGTATGTAGTTTATCAGACTGTATACAGCTTAGACTTTCAGACATGTAGAGCAAAGTATGTTTTGACTTGATTTGTGCATATTTCATGAACTGTCTTGTTCTTCACCCAGAAGGCCCTGACTCACACATAAAGACCAAAGACAAGAGATCATCAAAGACTGAGAGAAATGGTAAGATGGTTTGATGTAAAGTTAATTCATATAGTTGATTGACTTCTCCACTCATATTATTCACGTTTACCAATACAGATGTAACTTGTAATGTGTGATGTTTTCTTTCCTCTTTTCCAGAATTGTGCTGAACCCAGAAAGAAAGACCTGAGCCAGACGAGCCTTATGATTCCAACTCAAATGGTATGTAGTTTAAAGTATACAGCTTAAGCTGGGCGTACACGGTGCGAATTCTGACAGTCAGAACGTCATGAGCTCTCGCACACGACACAAGTGAGTTTACGCGAAAAAAATTTGTATGCAGTCACACATGACAAGATTTTATTGTACGACTTGACGAATTCTGCCGTAAGCATTTTCGCACCTGTGAGTGGCAGAATGTAAAAAAACTAAACAAGAAGAATACGGCAAAGATATTGGCTTAAGTGCAGAAAACAGCCTGGAATTTCTGCTCTTTTGTATTTCTGTTAATGCATTCCGAAATTACAATATAGGTCTAGTGCTGTGGCGGTGAAAGAATTTCTCTGGCAGTGATTTTTCGTGCTAGCGCATATGCGGTTTTACCATCTTAATATATTATGATTGTAGTGCCAAGTAAATATCTATATTGCTATTATTAATGGTACATATATTGTTGCTTTTTTATAAATATGACCGTTTAAAAAACAAATTCAGTGTGCCTATTTATTTATTTGTAAATGCAGAATGAGGACTAATAAGGTAAAACGCAAGGTAAGCTAACGTAACACGTCTTTCCCTTTATTATTAAATTATTAAGACAATACATCTACAGCCAAATATTAATTTGTAAAATGAAAATCATTTAATTTAACATAAAGCACATTGTCTAGGCTTGTTTGCATTATAGTGCAAATGTACGGACCCTCGGTCAAAGCGGTGTCTTGAAGTGAGCCCGCAGCATTTGTGCTCCTGTAACTGTACAAAATAAATGCCATACAGAAGGCATTGCATATTAATATATGGCATTTTCTCAGTAGGCCTATGTAAATTAATACATAGCAATACATATAAAGTATGAAAACAAATTAATCATTATTTAAATAAAGTTTCAGAGATAGCCTACATTTTTAGTCATTTAAATATTCTCATCATTTCAGAACAAGCTAAGGCTACCATAACAACTTACATTGGGCTATATCATGTGTTCCTTTGGTAAAAAATATGTAATATATATATATATATATATATATATATGTGGGTAAAAAATAGGGATGGGAATTGATAAGAATTTAATGATTCAGATTCCAATATCGATGTTGCTTATCGATCCGATTCCTTATCGATTCTCATTGGGTGAGGGAATAAGTACAAATTTGTATCTTTGTATTAACTCGCTTTAATATCTGTTCAGAAGACACAGAACAGAGT
The DNA here is from genome assembly GCF_027580225.2 of Misgurnus anguillicaudatus. NCBI lineage: Eukaryota > Metazoa > Chordata > Actinopteri > Cypriniformes > Cobitidae > Misgurnus > Misgurnus anguillicaudatus. The sequence continues at coordinate 8,017,016 of NC_073348.2, read as the reverse complement.
ATACACACATTGGCCCTCATTTATCATTCTTGCGTAGAAACGGGCGTATATGTTGGCGTAAGATTATGCTTACACTCCTCTCACCGCCTGATTTATGAAACTGTGCGTACCGTTGATATTCAGGTGTACGCAATATCTGCCCTTCATAAATGCCGCGGCTGAAAACGATCATCATTAGAATAACACGCCCATATAAATTCAACTCTCCGCCTCCCCCACGCCCTCATTTTACGACATTGACACACGAAAAACGGCAAAGAAGAGAATCCGGGGAAGTGAAAAGAAACAAAATTGTTTTATTTGGGAGTTTAAAGAGTGGGATTAAAGACACATTAATAATTGGATGACAATTTGTAATATTCTTCTTATTATTTTGATTATTAATTGATATTTAGAAGAATAATTATTATTTATTATTATTATTTACTGTTGCCTACATCTAAATTCTATGTCTGCTTAATGGTTCAGTTATTTTTTTTAAATAATATTTTAAAATGATGTAGTAACTTTTGTAGTGTGTTGTTCTGTATTTACATACAGTTGTTTGTTAGCTGTATCTTAGATCCAGTTTGATAAGGAGCTCCGGATATAATTCAAATTAACAATTTGTTTCCACGACATCCACATGATTTACTACGCTAATTCATAATTTGAAGTAATAATAATTGTAATAGTAATTACGAAATATTATAATAATTAATTCCAAGGAACAAACTGTTGAATATTGGGAACAAATTCTAAATTTATGGCCATACTTTAGACTAAATAAGAAAAAGAAGTGTCCATAATGTAGCATAAAAATAATTTGTGGCCATAATTTTGTCCGCATGTCATCATGATCGGATTTACGGCTCCATTCAACACAAGCATTTTAGTTTACCTCATCTGTATTTATTTATCATCGAATGGTATGTAACTAGCTTACCTTTTATTGCATTACCATGTTTTCGTAGCACATCCTTGTGCTTTCTTGCAATGTGCCGCTTCAGATTCCAGGATGAATATTTGCTAACTCTTTACAGTCTCTCCGCAGTCCCTTTCAATTTTTTCTTCCTGCTCAATCTTAACTTTGATTTTTACTTTACATTTATGTATAAGGCTTAAATTCCATAACTTATTGCTAGACGTTTTTACAGATTCTCGAACTAGCAAATTATCAAAGGGCGTTCTGGGTTCAACGAGCGGTGCTGAGGGAGCGGAATTTTCGGAAAGGCGCTTTGATGGTAATATTACCGCACCGCTCAACGCTCCGCTCCCACTAAGCTCCGTTCACATGCTCGCTCTGAAACATCAGGTAAAGCGCACAGGCTCTCAACTGAAGGAATACATATGCATACAAATCAAATGCTTTGGTAAAGTCTCACAAATTAAACATTGAACATTGTTGCATAAAAATAAACACTGAAGTTTATAATTACTATGTTTTTTTACAGTGGGTCATAATATATCATATATTTTAGTTTGTCAGTGCGTTTTGTGGTGTTAGGAAGTGTTTGCGCATTTCTGCACTAACTCAAAATGTGCGTACACCACCTCCTGAGCTGGCGTAGGATTTGAGCGTGCCGTACGCCAACGTCCATATTGATAAATCTCAAAGTCACCGTGGTTTTGGGTGTACGCAAGGTGTACGCTGGAAATTTGGTGTACGCACTTTTGATAAATAAGGGCCAATATGTGTAGCATAGAACAAACTTAAAAGTAGGTGAGCTACTTCTTAAAGTAAAGTCCAGGGACCTATAGCCTAGGGCAGTGTTTCTCAACCAGTAAATGATAGGACTAGGAATTAATAAAACAGAACTAGACTGACATAAAACATGCAACTTTTGGTCATGCATGCATTTGTTATTTTCTTTTGAAAAGACATTATGGTGGACAAAATACAGCAATTAACCTACCGAAATGCAGAGGCATCTACTGTGGCAAACGAATGCAAACCCTTTACCACAAACTTAGTCACTGCTCGGCAGAGGTGGACACTACTTGAGTATTTTAGTTTCATTTTCCAAGCATCTGTGCTTTATCAGAGTGTTGTCTTGGGAAAAAAATTACTTTACTAAAAAATGTTCACTACATTCTAAAGCATAGAATCATACTGTGTATTTATATTGCATATTAAAATTGATTGAATACATAATTACATAAAAATTGTGTACTTTTACTTTTCTTGAGTAAAAGTACTTTTTACTTAAGTAAAAGTAAAAAACATTACTAGATTTTTTTATGTACTTAAATATTAAATATAAACCAAAAACTTGGAATTATGAAATGTAGTGGAGTTCAAATTATGATAATGCTTTGGAATGTATGTTTTCAAAAAAAACACAAAAAAAAAACACTGATAAAATACAAATACTTGAAAATGTACTTTTAAGTAAATTTTATTCCTCCCTGCCTCTGTAAACGGAGTAGGCTAAGTTAGCTAGAGGTGCACGAGAGATACTTTCTGCAATCTCTCTGAGCCATTGTGAGAGCCAGCCAGACTCTGGCCGTCAGCAATTTGATGGACAATGACACCGGATATTATCCGTATAGTAAAAGTTTACATAATGAAATGGCGCTTAGATTAACATTAACACATTACCTTCTGCATTAAAGCGTAACTAAACCCCTGGTCAGAGCCTGACTCCACCCACTGGCAATATTTGAAAAATGCAAGAAAAGTGGGCAGATCCCAACAGAGATAGAGGGGACGAACTAAGCTCGTACCAAGTGTGTGGTGAGATCGTAACAAGGGCGTGGTGAGCTTGAACCTGCTTACGTCACAAGGTCTTTTTTGGACCCAACATCCAATAGGAAAATTCAACTGCAGTAGCCACCGTTCAACCTGAAGAGGGCAGCACTCAGACGTTTTTACACTATATATTATAGTATTGAAACACTTTATATCCAAATGTCAAAAAACTTACTAAAATCAATGAACAGCACTAATAAAGCATCATTCTTACAGATCATTAACTAAAAAAACTCACTGGTGTTGTTGTGTAATAGTGTATCAAACACGCGACAGTCCTGCAACCTCCTGCAATGCGACCATATTGTCATATGTTCGCGTGAAATATAAGTTACTGATTCAACTGTTTCAGTGTTTCGCGTAGCATCGCTCTGCCCACCACAAAATATAACCAAACTTTGGATCGTTCTGCCTCGATGCAATGTTTGCTGCGTTCCAAACCAAAACAACACAGCGTGTGTGTGACGTCATGACACATTTGCAACGAGCGGAACCGATAAGCGGAATCATTAAGCAGGCATGCTTACGGTTCAAAGGAATCGATTCACTGGGAACCGGTTCTTAAGTAGAACCGGTTCTCGATTCCCATCCCTAGTAAAAAATACCAAAAGTTTAAGCTCACTTGTTAAAGCAGAAGCGCCATAATAATGTGGAAAACGTCTCCGCGTATGATCATCATGTTTAATGTACTCTCTTGTTAGTTGACAATTTATTTTGCATTTATTATACGTGTATAAAGGGTAAAACAATAAATGCATATCTTATAGCCTATTAAACATGGACATTCCTTTGCTTTTTATTCTCTTTCACCACAGCCCTTTTAATATCCATTCATTTATGAAACTGTACTACAACGACTTTGGCACAGCTTGGATTACACAAAAATTGCGACATTCTTTGTCCATCCTGTACTGTTTAAACCAGTGGTCTCACCACGGAGTCTGATAATTTTTATATTTGTTTATTACATATTTTCATTTGCTTATTTTATGTTTAGATTGTAAATAATGATAAAACATATTAACAAGTAAAGAAAAATCAACAAGTAAAACAAGAAAGTTTTAAGAAATTAGCAAAGAAAACAAGCCGAACGACCCGTAGACACGAACGAGATATAAGGGAAGACAACGCACTGAGTGAGAGTCGATCGATGACACCCCGGACTCCTGGAAGGTCACCGTCTCCCCCACCTCCGAGCTGCTGGAAGACGGGGAGGTGGGCGGCAACTTCTCCCGTCGGCGTTTCCCGACGCTGTGTTTTTTTTTGCCACCCTCTTACGACTCGTCCCCTCCTCGGACGGCTTCCCCGGGGAGACCTCCTCGCCACACAGCGCCTCCTCAAATAACCGGCGGTGGAGGTTCATGGCACATGAATTTTGCCACCTTGGTCCGGTTATTTGAGGTGTGCGTGTTCCGGGCCTGTGAAAGAGAGAAGAACAGTCAGTATTTCCGTACGATCGACATCGACGGAAACAGAACGAGCGAGACGCTTACGTGCGTGGCGATGGAGGTCCGGAGGTCCGTGAACGTCGGCTTCCCCGGAAGTCCCATCGACACCCAAGCCCCCTGGAAATAACTGTTGAGGTTTTTACAGGGGTTGGGTGTCGATGTATAGAAGAAATGGGTGGCGTCCAATATCTTAAAAATATGTTCATTATAAATGAAGTTTAGATAAGTTTATGTGAACTCTGACCTACTCTAGTTCAAACGTCAGTATTGTGCGCATGACAAGACCGGTCATCGTGGGGGGGCACAGCGCTAGCTGGGAGCTGAATGCAGTTTCTTACCCCCAAAAAATGGCAGAAAAAAGAAAGAAAACTTATTACTTTCACAACGAATGGGAGGATGAGTTCTTTTTTACGACTGTGAAGGAAACCTGCGTGTGTCTCATTTGCGGGGCAACTGTGGCGACGGCAAAGCGGCACAATGTGGAGAGACACTTCATTACGAATCACAAAAGTTACCATGATCACTACCCACCGCGAAGTGCACTACGGGCAGAAAAAGCCCGTGAGCTAAAGGCAGCTTTAGGTAAACAACAGTCTTTTTTCACGAGGCCGGCGAAAAAGTCACAAAAAGCAACCAAACCCTCGTTCGGAGCTACACATTTTCTGATTAAAAAGAAGGCGGCATTTTCAGACGGAGAAGTTGTCAAAGAAACAATGATGATAATTGCTAACACTGTCCTTAAAGACGAGAAAAATGGAGCCGATCTAATCTCCACTCTTTCCGACGTCCAAATGGGTCCATCTACGATACCTAGACGGGTGTCAGCTATGTCTGGTAACTTGGTCGATCAGCTTGACCGGGATCTGGCGAAGTGCAGGTGGTTTAGCATCCAGTGCGACGAGTCTGTGGACAGCACCAGTACAGCGCAGCTGTTGGTTTTTATCTGGATGGTGTTTGAAGATTTCTCCACAAGAGAAGAACTCCTGGCACTACTGCCCTTAAAGACAACTACGAGGGGAGTTGATATTTATAACACAGTGAAGGAGTTTTTCGTGCAGAAAAAAGTACCATTGGAAAAGCTGGTAGCGGTGACTACAGACGGGGCCCCTGCTATGATCGGCCGACATACAGGTTTCATCGCTCACTGTAAAGGTGACCCAGACTTCCCAAAATTTCTGCATTACCACTGCATCATTCACCAGCAGGCGTTATGTGCAAAAGTGATCGGCTTTGAGCACGTGATGACTCCCGTTGTAAAAATTATAAACAATATCCGCTCCAAAGCAAAACAGCACAGGATTTTTAAGGTTCTATTGGATGAGATGTCAGCTGAATATGATGACCTGCTGCTACACACAGAAATCCGATGGCTCAGCAGAGGACGAGTTTTACTTTTTTCACTTTTGGGTGAAATCAAAGACTTCAAGCTGTCCAAAGGCGAAGACGTCTCACTGTTTGAGGACACAGAGTGGATACTTGACCTTGCATTTTTGACAGACATTACTGGGAAACTAAACAACTTGAACTGCGAGCTGCAAGGCAAAGGTAAAACTGTTGTTGATATGATAAGTGCTGCATTTAAAGCTAAGATGAGTGTGTTCTCTGTGGATTTACAGAGAAAAAAGGTGCTGCACTTTCACTATGTGCAGTCTGTGCTGAAAGACAATGCTTCTGCATCTGAGACATTTGACAAAGTTGCAGAAAAGTACTGTGAAGTCATAAACAGACTTGGGCAAGATTTTGAAAATAGGTTTTGTGACCTTTATCAGCTTGAGCCATGTGTGTCGTTCATTTCCAATCCTTTCATGAATGTGGACAGAACATGCTGTGCTGAGCAACTAAGTGCAACATTCAACTTGGATGCTGGAGCAGTGGAGATTTAAATTATAACATTGCAAAATGACCTCCACCTCAAAGCCTACCAGGCTGCACCAAACCTTTGGTGCCTTGTTGACACACAGAAGTACAGTGGTGTATGCACAGCAGCTATGAAGGTTGCTAGCCTGTTTGGTTCAACGTATCTCTGTGAATCAGCATTTTCTGACATGAACTTCATAAAGAACAAACACAGAACACGAATCACTGATGCACATCTGAAAGACACAGTTGCAGTGTCAAGTTACACACCAGATTACAATACACTGGTGAACAGCATGCAATGCCAGGCTTCTCACTTAACAAAGAAACAGAGACCAGCTTTTGTTGGTGCCTTGGTGAAGTTGAATTAAAATATTGAAGAATTGTGTTCAATTTAGAAGTTATACAGTTATAATTTTGTTAAAAATGCCACAGATTTGGTCATTAGTTAAAAATTTGACAAGATTTATTTAAAATATGCAAGTTGATTGATTGTTCTTTAATGTGCATAATTGACTTTTTGAAAGATGGTGCAACATAGTTCATGATTTTTTAAAAGGGACATTTTTTATGACATTTAGTAATCATCTGAATATGACATAGTGATGTTAGTGATCATCTGAAAACAATTACTGAGATTAAATGGCTGTATGTTGATATTTGTTTCTCAACTTATTGTCATTGTTGATAGTTATTGTGAGAAATCATTAACGTGATTAAAGTGTCTTCACATACAAGTATCATGAGTCATTATTAATAATGTATAACTAAAAGGCAAACTGAGCAAATTTGTTATTTCAGAAGAGCGTATCAAACTGGTAGCCCTTCGTAAGACTAAGTCCCATGAAGTAGCTCTTAGTTTCAAAAAGGTTGGTGACCCCTGCTCTAGGGCCTGCAGCAGCTTCTGCGTCACAAGCTGCTTGCACCGGCGGGTCACCGCCTGCAATGTCGTAGTGAGGGTGTCAACTTGTTTCTCCAAGTCGCACACCCTCACTCGCAGGCGCGCCGCCCGCCTCTTGCAGGCCTCGGAGCCGCAGGGCTGCTCGTCGTCGTCGTCCTCCTTTGCCGGGGCGTCGATGGCTTCTTCCCCGGCCTGCTCTTCTTCCCTCTGCAGTCCAGGGTAGACGCCATCGGCACCACCGGTCCATCGGCCCTCAAGGCGGCCAGCTTTTCCATGATCCGCACCACCTTGACCTCGGCGAAGGCCTTCCGGCAACCCTTCGCCGACAGCTCGCTGTGGCCGTGTAAGTGCCGGTTCATTCTTGCGACCTCCTTCTGGCACCCGGGGACAGGGCAACGTCCTATACGGACGTCCACCCTGCCAGACTCCAGGGCCAGAAGGAGCTTCCTCTCCTCCACATTGACCACTTTGTGGGTCACCCTCAGGTGCTGGCTCAGCTGCATGTAATAGCCAGCACATATCGGACACTTGAAAGACATAATTTTAAATGAATGAATGAAGTGAATAGAGCAATGGTAAATACGTAAGGATCCTTAGCCGTTAAGAGAGAATGAGAAATTTTCAGAGATCGGCTTATTTAGGCTACTTCAGTTTTCAGTCTATTTGGGCTTTTTAGACAGGAAACTCAATTACTTCACTTTTCAGTCTATTTGGGCTTTTTAGACAAGAAACTCAACAGCTTCACTTTTCAGTCTATTTGCCTTATAAGATGGAAAAGGCAAGCACGTTAAGTAAGGAGCGACGTAGAGACTTGTGCGTGGTGTCGCGAGTCTCTAGGACCTCCCCTTCCAAAGATAGAACAAATTTGTCCTCATATTCAAATGCCCCTAACTCCGCCACCGAACGCCGGCCAGACTCGAAGTGGGGACCGTTCAAAAGGTCTCCCCGTGTCCTTTTCAACGCCACCAGTCACGAGTAGGCGTTTGGGAGATATAACGACATTTATCCTCACATTCAAATGCCACATAGCTCCGCACCCTCGTTCGAGTCTCCCCGACCTTCCCAGGCCGAGAAAAAGAGCCCCGAACTTTGGGCCTCTTCTCTGGCAAAAAAACAATTGAGGCCAAACCCTTAAAGAACCCCTATTATACAATTTAAGAAAAAAAAATCTCGGCCCAGGAATGTTGTAGAAACGTGGGGGTGGTGTTGTGGGGGTGGTGTCGTCGCCCCCGGCGCCCCCTTCAAAACGATCCGACCCCCAAGTCTCTACGACCTCCCCTTCTGAAGAAATAACGAAATTTTCCACATATTCAAATGCCCATAGCTCCACCCAAGAGAGCGACAAAATATTGCCCTTTTCACACAATTTCTATTTTCAAATGGCCGTAGCTCCGCCCCTGATTAGGCTACTCCCTCGCACTCAGGGTCTTTGTAAAGGCCTTGTCTGGGCCTTTCCAACGAACCCTCGTTCGAGTCTCTACGAGCAATAAAGCCCCAAATTAAGCTTCCAAACTCTAAAATCCTTCTCACAGAAATTTTACCAGGTGAATCGGCGTCGTCCGAAACGCCTAGAAAACTTGTTCCCTGGTGACCAATTTTCGCACCCCATACTAAAAACATGAAAAAATTAGGATTTTCGAAGCCTCACCGATGGGCCCCGGAAGGGCCTAGGGGCCCCAAATTCGGGACCCTGGCTCGCCGAGTGCCCCTCTACGACATATCCGAAGACGGTCGTCGTGGCACGTAAAAAAACATTTGGCCGCTGTCCGAAAACATCAAATTCCCCCATTATAATCTCCATAGGCCTCAGGCCTTGCTTTTTCGTTGTTTTTTTTTAATCTATTCTTTCAGGAACGTCGCAGCGGCACGTGCTTCGGGGGTTCGTCTCGTGAGACCTCCGACATCCGGCGTGCCGAATTTCGACCCGATCCGACTCCGGCACGAACAGACAGCCGACCGCAGGAAACTGTCAGGTCTCCCGCGAGGCTGGGAAAACTCGTAAAGTCCCCAAAATATCCAATACCCGCGCGGCGGCGGCGTAAGGCGCGCGCGCCACGCCCTGGCAAAAACCTCAAAACTAGGGTAGGCAAGTCGAGTCGCGTAAGGGTCCCGGTTGAATCGGAGTCTTCACGACGCCGTAATCCCGTCGCAACACTGGCCGGCGCTTGGAAAACGCCTCTACAGCTCCACTTCAGAGCGTCTCGGGAGTCTGCGCTTCCGGGGTCCGTCATCAGGGACCCAGACGTGCGCGCAAGCCGAGTTTCGACTCGATCCGACCTTGACACGAACACACGCGCCGAATCGCGGGAAACTGTCAGGGCTTCCGCGAGGACGGGAAAAGTCATAAGCTCGCCAAATTCGGCGCGGCGTGCGCGCAGGACCGCTGCAAAGTCCCGGTTTTAGGGTTCGCAACTCTGCTCGCGAGAGGTTCTCGGCCGCGTCCTTCGGTCTCCCTGGCCGGCCCCCCGGTGGGATGTCACGCAGAGCGTACCGAGGCCGCGCGACACTTTTCCATTAAACCAATGCGTTTTTCCGTAATGGGTTTTTGGACGCGCTCCTCGTGACGTGCAGACGTTGGCAATTTATACGCATGGGGTTTTTGACGCGAACCATGTAAGTGCCCTTACTTACCGCATGCAACTCGTCATGACCCGGTTGGGAAAATCCAGTGCATCAAACACACACGCAAAACTCCGCTGCTCCCCCGGATAATAAACTATATCCATTGTTTTCATAAGGCTGGATTTCTTCTCCTTACATCCAAAAACACACTTCAGGCCCTATTTTAACGATCTAAGCGCATTGTCTAAAGCGCACAGCGCAACATCTAAATGGGCGTGTCCGAATCCACTTTTGCTAATTTAACGACGTGAAAAATGGTTTGTGCGCCGAGCGCATGGTCGAAAAGGGTTGGTCCTATTGTAATGGGAGTATTTTGGCCGTAACGTTCAATAATCCAATGAGAGTCTAAGCTCTCATCCCCTTTAAAAGCAAGTTGCGCTGGCGCTATGTCTAATCCCTATTTAGATGACGGACTTTGTAAACTGAAAAACTAAGTGGAGGAAGAAGATCCCCAGTTTAAGATTAATGTTAAAAAAATTGTTTGTTTTTTATTAAAACCTTTAAAACCTGTTTTCTTTTAGTAATGGAAGTAAAAAAGCAAGCTTTTAATTGCTTTAAATGTATGGCTATCCAATATCATCAAAAAATTATTTACAAGTATGTAAGATAAGGTTTGTACTCTAAAAATACTTTATTTGTTACAAACAGGAGATAAAGACGGCTCTCCGCACGTTTCAGCACTTTGGACAGCGTTTTGTTTAGCAAAGAGTTTTTTTAGCATTACATAAAAATGTTTCTCATCTCACCATATTCACAGGTACAGAGTCATCATATACAATAAATCCGTGAGGTAGCATTTAAAAACATTTAAAAACAGATGCATTTGTTTAAAGCAAAGCATTTATTTACTTACCAGGTTACAGGTGAAGCAGCTCTTTGTGCCTTCTAACGTCTCATAATTAGTCCTCATTTATGGACTAAGAGACTCAATAATAATCTTTTACATTCAATCCTTTAATCTTTCATATTTGAAAGCATTTTTGTGCTGCTGCGCATTCATGTACTTTGTGATAAGCAAACCCGCGTTGTCCTCCCGTTTATAGGCGCATATTACTAAAGCGCTCATTAAATAACAAAAAACATATTGCGCCACTGACTTTAGACCAGGTTTTTGTTGGTCAATGGCGTAGTCTATTTTAGTTGCCTCAAAATAGCAACGCGCCAACAATGCGCCTTTACACACCTCGTTTTCAGACCAGAACGCCCATGGGCGCAAAGGGGGCGCAAATGCATTTGCTATTTAAAAAACGCGGCGCTAAACGTGAAAATTAGGGTGGAAACTAGCGAAAGACACTTGCGTTGCGCATTGCGCTGCATTGCGCCGCATTGCGCCGGGTGTAAGATAGAGCCCATAATCTTTTGTGCCATTGTTGAGTTTTGAAATTAAACCAAGCTGAGTGGCGTGATAAGATGTTTGCACGCTTCAGCGTCTCCCGCTGATTGAAGGGTGGGTGGGGGTTTCCGGGGGAAGTGCCCATATAAAGAAGTGATACGTATCGTAAACCCCTGAAACGTCAGTTGGACCTGTAATCAAAAAAAATTTCCGAAACTTGTACAAACCCTGGCCAAGTGCATTCGGCACAGAAATACTCTGTAACATGTCCAAGTACTGTTTTGACACTTTGCCTACGTTTAGCATGAGGAAACAACTCTATAACTGTGTTAATAAGTCAGAATGCTTGAAATACCATTGAACCCCCCGTTTAATTTTTTTAAAATATGTAGAGCAATTTATTTAATTTGGATATATTTGTCTGTCTTTTATCAGACTTACGAATTGTTATAAATTATATTTGTGCTGGTCAGTTTTGAACAATAGGTCAAATTGAACTGCTAGCAAGAATTTGGTGGGGCAGAGGGGCCCATCCTTTAACTGATATTATCTTACTCCAGACTTTGATAAAACTTGAGAGCCCTGCATTCAGCACAACAAACTTGATCAGACATTGAAAAGTTAATCTCCCAAAAGAACACAATGAGTATAAAAAGTCTGTTGATAATGCAAAAAAGGCCTTCACCTCTCACTCAACCATCTATGTCATGATCTCATTTAACCACTTATGTTTGTATAAAATGCCGCCTATTGTTATTGCTGTTAATTTCAGATGGTTACAGTTATCTTTTTCAATAGCCAAAACCACGTTTAGCCTGTTAAATACAAAGTAAACATTTTGTTTATGTATACTTTCATTTAAAAAAAAATCGAAATCGGACAATTTGCTTGTATATAATATATAATAGATTTGTTGAAATTAAATGAAACCCCTATTTCAGTTAAACTTGGCATTAAGGATGCACACTCTTTAAACACATCAGTTCAGAGGAACACAATTAATATCTTAGGCACGAGGAATGTTTTGCTACAGCTTGCTTGACATGCATACAACTTTACAAACATAAACAGGATTACTACATTGTGATCTGACTTCGGACAGATGCCAGTGCGCAGCTCTCTGCACATGTGTGAGAGTGAGAGAGGTACCAAGATGCAGCGAAATATATTTTAAACAAAAGGGATAGTTTGCCTCAGCTTGCTTGAAATCCATAAAACTGAACAAATACATAAGGATTACTTTGTGTTTGGACTTCGGACGGATACAAGAGCGTGTGCACACGAGACAGAGAGAGGTGCAGCTGCTCATGTGACACTGGATTTATTAACACAGGACGAAATGACAGAAAGTACATTTGGTACACTAATTGAATTACCTCGATTATCTTGTTTTTGCAATTGAAATGCGCAAAAAAAAAATCAAAATTGATAAACGATTAATTGCACATCCCTAGGAATTAGCACTGGAGGCTTTAAATGAAACCCCACACTTACTGGCCTATGCTGTGATCTGTGTTCTAAACTATTAGGCATGCCCCATATTAGTAAGATTTTAGTAAAAGAACATTCAGGTTTTAAAGAACTTGTTTTTTGTTTTATTTTCCATATCTTTTTAGCTAACTGGTATTAATATCAGACAGGTCTATTCAGTAGTTTGCAGGAGATCTTAATTAAAGGGAAACTTACTTAAAAAAGTCTACATTATTAAGCAAGTTGTATGTCTCGTACAACATGCATTATCTTAAAGTAATGTATTTACTATATTTTATATTTGGTGGAACCGAAACCATTTAACTATTAGAAGATTTATAAGTGATTCACTAGTGAGAATGATTTGACTATATGAAGGGTTATTAAGGATTCCATTAATGATTATTTACAGGTTGAACAGGCAAGCATCACTACTGCTGTAGCTCAGGTATCTGGCAGACAACATGTAGAAGACTGTGCACCCAGAGTTTTGTCTGTGCAGGCATCCCATTGCCAGGGTGACGTAAGGTATGATGTTTTCTCAAGGAATCATCAGTGCACATGTGTAGATCTAATATTCTTGGCCAACCACAGTGAAGGGATTCAGTTTGGGATGTCTGATCTTAATAGAGTTTTAGAGGAGGGGGATTCTTTGTATGTTGGTGTTAAAAAGCTTATGCATGAACAAAGATTTCTTCAAGACCATCTTGCTATGGAGGATGTATCACAGAACATTTCAACATTTACCCAAACATACAGTGTGCAAAAGTCTGCAATCAAGGTGGGATACCTGAGAGCCAGAGGGATCCCTGGCACAGAAGAATGGTTTATCCCTCTTGCTGAAAGACTGCAGTGTCTCTCAGCAGATGTTAGCCATGCTTTGCTCATGGTTACTCCTGAATGTGTTGCGGTGTTCAGAGACCGATCTGGAAGATATAGATTTTTTGATTCACACTCAAGGACTGCCGAAGGTTTGCGCCATCCAACTGGTCATGGAACTGCTGTCATGTTAACTTTTACTCACCTAAGTGACATGATAGACAGAATTCTCAGGGTCTTTCAGGATCACGCTGATAATGCTGGCTATGAATTTATGCCTGTGGCATTTAAAAAGGAGCAGCAATATGGTGAACAGTCAGCACCATCAGCTTGTACACAAGTCTCGCAAATAAATTTGGCTCTTCCAAAACCAGGAAAAATTGTTAAAGCCAAAACCCCTGTTGTTAAAGTGAATAAGAAGCGCAGAAGAAAAGAAAAGAGGAAAATAGCTGCACAAGAGAAACAACAATCAAAAGACAAAACTTCGTCTGAAAGACAAAGAATAACAAAAAAAAGGAAATATGAAAAAGAACAATATGCAACCTGTTTAGAATATCAAATGATGTTTTTATTAACAAAGTTCGGGAGGAACACGTTCAAATAATCAACCTAATCACCTCAACTACGACCAGCTGTTGACAATCAGTAATCAGGTATCCACCTGATTGGCATCAACAGAAACCTATATAGACTGGAAACCAACTCACCCTCATTCCTCGATAGTTTCAGCAGGAATTGAACATTGCTTAAACTTAAGACAAACATCAACCAACGCCAACATCTTCTCTAAGAAGTTCCACAATCTTCATATCTCTCTCCAACCAACTCTTCCATCTACAATCCACACCCCGCCGCAAAGCCACAAACTAAACAAGGAAAGATCACAAAGCTACATCTCTACTCACCAAAAGGTTTTCCATCCTCGCAAGAGCGGTTTCATCGGACAGCACCAGCAGGCCTTCAGCCTGTCCAGGTTGTGATCAAGATTCTGCCGCCAAGCCTCAATATTTTTTTCGCTCCGAAGATCGCCGCAAAGCAGCCTGCCATGCACTGCACGATGCAACACAGCGATACAGGTTTCCCATCCAGCTCAAGCATGTTTCCGCCAGTGGTGTTATAGCCCTGCTTTCACAAACCTTTCTGTCTAATTTCTAACCCTTTCCCCTGCCTGTGTCTCCACTATCGGGCTCGAGCACGAGGCTACCTCCGCTAGCAGCATATGCCCAGACGCCCCTACCTTCTCCCCCTTGTTTTCTTATAATTATAAATCAAACTGGTATGACATACAGCACACATTAATTCGTAACTTACATCATGTTGCCGGTTGCGCAAGAAATAACTTCAAAGCCACATGCACACTGGCAGTGGAAGCAGCTCCTCTTATCCAACAGCTACATTAATTTAATTCCATACTGGGAAACACGATCGTTTTACATAAGGAACACAACCCGAGCCCATATTGATTCCTGCCCCGCGCTGCAGTTGACACATTGATGTTGTTCCGCTGGCTCGTGTGCGTACCCTGCTCTGGGGTGCTTTTCCCGAGCAACGGCATAACGCGCTGCTAAACCACCATACCGTGGATAGTGGAGAGGCCAGCTGGCTTGTCATGACTATTTCCCGAAAACATAGCAACTTTGTCGCACATCCGTCGCTGAACTATGTTGGCTCAACAATAAAGTAAATGATGTCAAGACAAATTAATCTGTTCAGATCGATTTAATTTCCTATTATTGCTGTAAACTACATGCATCACATCTAAAGCTTTTGATGTCACGTTTTAGTTCTCTGTTGTTTAAATCCAAGATTCGTCTTTCATTCGCAAGTTTCCTTCTACGTCACTCATTCCAGAGATTCCCCAGGGTCTTAAAGCTCATTGTTATGCTCAGTTTTCCAAAAACAGCGCTTCAATTCTGTTTACAACCTAAAAGACATGAAACAGACTTTGTTTATATTTAGATTACGGTTATAGAAATCACTGCGTGCTGCTTTCTTATTTGTTTAAAAGCATGATCTACCCAAGTCTACATGTTATACTAACTATAGAACTATACTTCTAACCACAGCCGTCCAACTGATATTTGGACATTTAATGCGGCTGATAAATAACGTCACTGAGCCTGACTAAACTTACGAGCACTTTATTTGAGATCTTTTCTAATAAAAGATCATGTCATTTAGTTCAACATGGATGAAAGTGCAATTTTAAATAAATTATTTATTGATAAATAATGTTCTATTAAAGAAGCGAATTTTGTTTGTAGCCTATTGCCATCAATCATAGTTCTTAGAAATAAAATTGAAATCGGCCAAAGCATGTATCAGCATGTCACAATTAAAGTAAAAATTGAAATTCTGAATTAGCCAAGGAAATTGGAACCAGTGCATCTTCACTTGAAACCCCCACCTCAAATGCCTCTTTAGATACCATCCTCCAAGCTGTATCCCCCAGAATCCTACAAACCTACCCAACCCCTTGAAAGAGCTTCAAGACCTTCTACTCTTCTTACAACCTGTTTTTCCTGATTTTGTCCCTACTCACCATCTCGTTCATATCCTACCTCAATCACCACAAGAACCTCAAAGCCAGCTCCATTAAAGGATACCTAAGTGGAATCCAAAATTTTCCACAAACTTCTTTTTCGTCTCACCCTCTCCAGTAATAGCTAGCACCCAGACATCCACGCTCGTTAGGAATCCAAAGAACCCACTCGTCCTGATGCAAGACAGCCAGTAACCTTAGAAATACTCACCATATGCATCTCCAACCCTTTGTCGAGATTTCCAGTCCACCAACACTACCCTCATACTCTACGCAATGTTCATTCTGGCCATCACTTGCAACTTCAATCCAAATAATCACCCAACAGTTTTCAGATCTATCACTTCCGGACAACGATACCATTTCTTATTCCATCAAACAAAGCAAGACAGACCAAGTGAGAAAAGGCCATTCCATTTACATCTTCAACTTCCAAACATCAATTCAACCATACCAGACTCTCCTAGCATATCTACATTCCAGCGACTCCCAGGCTAGATCCACATCAAACCCATCAAACCCTGACTCAAATCGCCAGGTTACACGCTTCCGATTCCAAAACACCTTAAATCTGTCCTACTCATATCTGGCTTCCCAGCAGACCTCTTCTCCAAAACCTACATTCGATTGAATCGCTCCAACATCAGAGAAGCTCAATGAACCTTCATCAGCGGATCCCACCAGCTCCATCCCACCAGCTCCAAGACCACATAAACTATCAGACTTTATCCACTGCCGCAGCAGTGATGTTTCCTCTGCTCCCCCAGGAGCCCCCCCTTTTTCCCTGCACTCTACTAACCTCCACTGCTATGGAAGTGGTTTCCCTCTGCTCCCGCAGGAGCCCTCCCTTCCACAATTTCTCAACCGCCACAGCAGTGATGTTTTCCTCTGCTCTAACATCAAACCGCTCCCACATCAGAGAAACCCAACAAACCTTCATCAGCGGATCCCACCAGCTCCAAGACTGTATAAACTATTAGACTTTATCCACTGCGGCAGCAGTGTCATTTCTCTGCTCCCGCAGGAGCCCCCCCTTTTTCCATGAACTCTACTAACCCCCACTGCCATGGAAGTGGTTTCCCTCTGCTCCCGCAGGAGCCCTCCCTTCCACAATTTCTCCACCACTACAGCAGTGATGTTTCCTCTACTCTCACATCAAACCGCTCCCACATCAGAGAAACCCAATCAACCCTCATCAGCGGATCCCACCAGCTCCAGGACAACACAAACTATAAGACTCTCTCCACTGTCGCAGCATTGATTTTCCCTCTGCTCCCGCAGGAGCCAGCTTTTTACTAAAATCTACTGCCGCAGTAGTGGTGTTTTTACCATCTCCCGCAGGAGATCTGTTCTCCATTGCTGCAGCGGTGCCATTTTCTCTGCTCCCGCAGGAGCCCTGCTTTTACTAATCTCCACTGCAATAGCAGTGATGTTTCCCCTGCTTCCGCAGAAGCCCTACTGTCCACTGCCGCAGCAGTGACTTTCCTCTGCTCCCGCAGGAGCCCTGTTTCCACCGCCGCAGCAGTGTTGTTTCCTCTGCTCCCGCAGGAGCCCTGCTTTCACTAACCTCCACTGCCATCGCAGTGATGTTTTCCTCTGCTCCCGCAGGAGCCCGTTTCCACTGCCGCAGCAGTGATGTTTCCCCTGCCTCCTGCAGATGCCTGTCTCTCCACCGCCGCAGCAATGTTGTTTCCTCTGCTTGGCAGGAGCACCGCTTTTACTAACCTCCACTGCCACAGCAGTGACGTTTCCTCTGCTCCCGCAGGAGCCCTGCTTTCCACAATTTTCCTCCACTGCCGCAGCAGTGATGTTTCCCCTGCCCTCGCAGGAACCTATTTTCACAGTGGTGCCATTTCCTCTGCTCCCGTAGGAGCCCTGCTTTCCACTAATCTCTACTACCATTGCAGTACTGTCTCCTCTGCTCCCGCAGGAGCCCTACATTTCACAATTCTCCACTGCCACAGCAGTGATGTTTCCTCTGCTCCCGCAGGAGCCCTAATTTTCACAATTTCTCAACTGCCGCAGCAGTGATGTTTCCTCTGCTCCTGCAGGAGCCCCACCTTTCACATTCTCCACTGCCACAGCAGTGTCACTTTCCCTGCTCCCGCAGGAGCCCTGCTTTTCACAATCTCTGCTCCCGCAGGAGCCCTGTTTTTCCCAACCGCCGCAGCAGTACTATTCCCTCTGCTCCCACAGGAGCCATGCCTTCTCACAATCTCCACTGTCACAGCAGTGTCACTTTCTCTGCTCCCGCAGAAGCCCTGCTTTTCACAATCTCTGCTCCCGCAGGAGCTCTCTTTCTCCACCGCCACAGCGGTGCTGTCTCCTCTGCTCCCACAGTTTTCCACTGCTCCCGCAGGAGCCCTGTTCTTACAATTTCCCCACTGCCGCAGCAGTGATGTCTCCTCTGCTCCCGCAGGAGCCCTGTTTCTCCACCGCCGCAGCGGTGCTGTTTTCTCTGCTCCCGCAGGAGCCCTGCTTTTCACAATTTCCAACTGTCACAGCAGTTATGTTTTCTACGATCCCGCAGGAGCCCCGTTACCTCCCACTTTACATTCAGCAATTTTTGGCTGCTGTCCGATGCTAGTTTGCGATCTTTTGGGGGATTGTTCTGGGTTCGGGGCTAAGGCTGAGCCCGGAACCCTCTCCCCGCCAGGAAGCGCTCCGGGCTCAGTCCATTAACGAGCTCGGAGCCCAATACGCATATTAATAACTCTGTTCTGAATTATTTGTAAGTGTGAACTCGTGAAATGATGTTTTTATTAACAAAGTTCGGGAGAAACACGTTCAAATAATAAACCTAATCACCTCAACTACGACCAGCTGTTGACAATCAGTTATCAGGTATCCACCTGATTGGCATCAACAGAAACCTATATAGACTGGAAACCAACTCACCTTCATTCCTCGATAATTTCAGCATCCCTCCACCTCCCCTTCTCCGCACGATTGCCTCTAAGTCACCTTACTAACCAGAACAGGGGGAATTTGTTCTGGGTTCGGGCCAAAGGCTGAGCCCGGAACCCTCTCCCCGCCAGGAAGCGCTCTGGGCTCAGTCCATTAACGAGCTCGGAGCCCTCTCCTCGGACAGCACGCCAAATACGCATATTAATAACTCTGTTCTGAATTATTTGTAAGTGTGAACTCGTGAAATAATGAAAAACAGAGCCAAAAAACAAAGATATAATAAAGATCTTCAATTCAGGCAGAAAATCCAACAGCACATGACTAGAAAGTATAACACATGTGCTGTTGCCCGGACAAAGATGAAAGATTACTTGGTCAGGAGATACCAAACCAATGTTCTTTTTAAGTCAAAGCAGAAAGAGTACATGGTAAAAAGGTACACCACAGATACATCTGTCCAATCAAAGCAGAAAGACTACATGGTGAGGAGGTACAGCACGGATGCTGACTTCCAAAAGAAGATGAAAAAGTACATGGTGAAGAGGTACAGCATGGATACTGACTTCCAAAAGAAGATGAAAGAGTACATGGTGAGAAGGTACAGCACGGATACTGTCTTCCAAAAGAAGATGAAAGAGTACATGGTGAAGAGGTACAGCATGTATACTGACTTCCAAAAGAAGATGAAAGAGTACATGGTGAGGAGGTACAGCACGGACACATCTGTCCAATCAAAGCAGAAAGACTACATGGTGAGGAGGTACAGCACGGATGCTGACTTCCAAAAGAAGATGAAAGAGTACATGGTGAGGAGGTACATCACGAATACTGACTTCCAAAAGAAGATGAAAGAGTACATGGTGATGAAGTACAGCACGGATACTGTCTTCCAAAAGAAGATGAAAAAGTACATGGTGAAGAGGTACAGCATGGATACTGTCTTCCAAAAGAAGACGAAAGAGTACATGGTTAAGAGATATAGAGATGACCCAGAGTTTAGAGCACATCACATACTACATTGTACCTTGTACCAAACACAGAAAAGTGTCAATGATGTTGCATACCACATATTTCATAAGTTGCAATGTGCACTCCGTATCAAAAAGAAATATCAACCATACATCAGTTCCAGAAAAGGAAACACCCCAGCCTTTGGTCAACAAAGTAATGCAATTTGCCATAGATGCATTCAGATGTAACATTCAGCAAGGCCCCACACATGTCTGCACAGTCTGTCACAGAGCTATGTTTCCAAATTAAGTCAGGATCTGTAACAGGAGGAGTTACATTAAAAATCCACATATTGTGGCGTCTTGCTTAACCGGGCAATATGTTCACATTTGTGACAGTAGCTGCAGAGATTCTTGTGTGGTTCCAAAAGAAAGAAGAAAGGAATGGATTTGCCATACTTGTGACAGCCATCTGAAGAGAGGATGCATGTCTTCAATTGCTGTGGCAAACAGACTTGAATTGGCACATATCCCTGCAGAATTACTAGACTTAAATGTGCTTGAACGTCAACTCATTGCCAAAATTGTGCCATTTGCTAAAATTGTTGCACTGCCTAAAGGACAGCAAAGAGCAGTACATGGTTCTGTTGTGTGTGTGCCTTCTGAGGTGGAAAAGACGGTAAATTGTCTACCAAGACATAGCAGTGAGTCGCAACTCCTACAGGTGAAGCTTAAAAGACATGTCCAATTTAAAGGATACCAGCATTTTCACACCATGATCCGGCAGTTGGGAACCCCCACTTTTTTTTGCACATTCAGTGCAGCCGAAATGCGATGGCCTGAATTAAGAACGGCAATCAAGGCGCAGCAAGGTGAAAAGGTTGATTTTTCAGAGCTTGACTGGATGACAAAATGTGAAATCCTTCGAAGTAACCCTGTTACTGTCATGCGGATGTTTGAGAAATGAGTGGATGCACTAATGACTCATCTGCTTTTGTCACTTGCCCAACCCATTGGAAAGGTCAAGGATTTCTTTTACAGAGTTGAGTTTCAAGCAAGAGGTACCCCACATATACATCTGCTTGCATGGGTAGAAGATGCACCTGAGTTTGAAAGCGATTCTGATGAAGTTGTTTGTGGCTTTATTGACCGCTACATAACATGCAGGCTCCCTGATTCCATGGCTGATCCTGAACTTCATCAGATTGTCACAGAGGTTCAACTTCACAGCAGGAAACAAGAAAGACTCCAAGTCATGCAAGAAAGGAAATGTGTTGTGTAGGTTTGGGTTCCCTAAACTACCAATGTCTGACACCCCAATAACTCGCCCGCGACCCCAAAGACCTGAAGAAGAGGAAAACGAAGAGCATAACCACCAAGACAGAAATAAGTCACGATCAGATGCTGTTCAAAAAGCAATGAGTGATGCTAGGATGAAACTCAAACCATTGTGGGATTTGTTGAATGATCCCCAAGTCACCTTCGAAAACTTGTCTGAGCTACTGACAAAATATAATTTTTCCATGGAGGATTACATGAAGTACACCAGAGAGCTGTCCACATCTAGTGTCATTTTGATCAAACGTGATCCAAAGGAGGTTTGGGTTAATGGATACAATCCGGATTTGTTGAGGGCATGGAATGCTAACATGGACATTCAGTACATACTTGACCCTTACAGCTGCATCATGTATATGCTGTCCTATATTTCCAAACCAGAGCATGAAATGAACGAGATGCTGAAGAACGTAATCAAAGCAGTGCGTGAAACAGATGTGAACGAAGAGGATGAAATGAAGCACATGATGCAAGCCTATTTGAAACACAGACAAGTAAGCTCCCAGGAGTCTGTTGCAGACGATATGGGATTTATTCAGCAAAGAACTGTCAGTAAAGCTGCCGTTATTCGATACGCACGGTTTTCAGAGGGAAAACAACCGGAAAAGTTTTATGGGAGATTAGTGAAGCTTTATGTGCCACATCGTTTCAATGCACAACTGAAACCTCCAACATTTCCAACTTATGAGCAGTTTTACAAGAGTGCATTTGTAGAAGTTCCTTCCCACCCTGGTCTCCGAATGCCTGTATGCGCAATAGTGAAAGCACACCAGGAGAAATTCGAAAAACACAGTGAAGAAGTGGACAAAGCAATTGAACAGTTGCAGCAACAAGGCCCATCTGAAAGTGCTTGGACAGCTTTTGCCCCTGAAGCTGAAGTGGATAATTTGGAGTGCATTGGAGAACGAGAAGATGTCAATCCTGATGAAGAAGATATGCAAGATGATGTGCCAGAATACCAGATTCTTCTTAAAGATGGAGTCATTCCTCAGATAAAGGCACCACAGATGAGTGTTGAATTTGTCAGGAAGATGTTTCAAAGTCTAAATGAGATACAGGCTGCCATTTTCTACACTGTCCGTCAGTGGTGTCAGAAGCGTGTCTGGGGTCATAATCCGGAACAGTTTTTTTACTTTGTGCCAGGTGGTGCTGGTTGTGGAAAATCACATGTCATTAAGTGCATATATACAGAAGCAACCAAGATTCTAAGACAACTGCCTCGACTTCAGGAGGAAGGGGATCTCTCTATGCCTACAGTGATTATGAGTGCATTTACAGGAACGGCAGCATTCAATATATCTGGTAAAACACTGCATTCCATTTTAAAACTGCCAAGGAACTTAAAGCCACCTTATCAAAGACTTGGGAATGCTCTAGATGAATTACGAGCAGAATTATGCAGTGTGGAAATTCTCATCATTGATGAAGTGTCCATGATTTCGAAGGATCTTTTTGCCTATGTAAACTGGAGACTTCAACAGATCAGAGGCAGCAAGAAAGCATTTGGAGGAATCTCTGTTCTTGCTGTAGGAGACTTTTTCCAACTACCACCTCTTGGTAAAGCCAAACCGCTCCGTGTGTATGAAGATGATGTTCTGGACTTCTGGAAGGACAGTTTTCAAATAATTACCCTTACAGAGATCATGCGTCAAAAGGAGGACCTTGCCTTTGCTGAGCTTTTAAATCGACTGCGAGTGAGGCAGAAGACTGATGCTCTTAGAGAAGAAGACAGAGTTCTGTTACTCCAAGCTGTAAAGAACCCAGAAGACTGCCCTCATGATGCTCTGCACATATCTGCAACCAACAAGGAAGTTCACATGCACAATACTAAAACAATACAGGCTATTCACACTGACATCATAACCATTGATGCCGAAGACTACAGGAAAGACCCAAGAACAGGAGTGATGAAAAGACAAAATAAACCTGTCACTGGAAAGAAGGATGACTTGCTGGATTCTATACAAGTTGCAGTGGGAGCTCGTATAATGGTGACAAGGAATCTGGATGTTGAAGATGGAATTGTAAATGGATGTTTTGGTCAGATTGTTAACATTGTCACTAAAACAAGAGATGGAATCGCCACTGTACACATGCTAGGACTTCAGCTCGACAATCCAAATGCAGGTCTGAAACACCAGAGAAGAGTGCAAAGTGAAGATGACAACTCTGTATATGTTTAGAGATCTGAAGAAAGTCTGAGAAAAGGAACAGTTCGTCGTCAATTTCCCATCAAGCAAGCTCGCTTACGCCTGCACAGCTCACAAAGTTCAAGGTATGACAATGCAGTCTGCCGTAGTGTCACTTAAAACGATTTTTGAACCAGGAATGGCCTACGTTGCCCTCAGCTGAACAACGTCGCTTTCTGGATTACACATAACAGACTTCATTGAAAAGAAGATTTACGCTGATCCTGAAATCACAGCATCGTTGGAAAATATGAGAAAAGCGACATTCGAAGGAATCATGCCGCTTTTGCAGCACATAGGGGAAATCAACCAGGACGAAACACTTAAAATTATTCATCACAACACGGAAGGACCGTCATCCCACATCGAGGATATCAGATGCCATCATGAGCTCCAGCTATCGGATATACTTTGTATAACGGAAAGTCACTTGTCTGGCTCATGTATTCCACCACATCTCCAGTTGGAAGGATACAAGATGTTTGCACGGAATAGACATGTCTCCTACTCAACCCATGCAGAAATGGCAAAGAAAGACGGCGGTGGAGTTGCAATATTTTGCAAAGAAGATATTCAAGCTCAGTCCAGACAGTACATCCAAAGTGTCACAGACCTGGAGTTTGTTGTCATCAAAATCAACACCCCGATGTGTGCACACTACAGTCTTGAAAAATTCTTGCCAAATTTAAGGGGCCTACTTGATTATCTGGACATCGAAGACAAACATCCTGTAATCATCAGTGGTGACTTTCATGAAGACCTCTTATCTGCTGGAAGAAAGGCTATACTGGAGATGTTTCAATCCAAGGGATATACACAGCTAATCACATCAGCTACAACTGAGAAGCACACACTACTGGATCACATATACATCTCACATCCGGACTTGTGTCTTCAGTCAGGTGTGTTACAGAGCTATTACAGTTACCACAATCCTGTGTACTGTATATTGCAAAAATGACATTCTGTGGTTGGCCAATATTGTCGTGTTTTTTTGCCATACGGAATCCTGGGCATCGACTACGCATTAACTTTCTTCAGGCTCTGTGGTGCTGGACGTGCATAATGTGGTGGTTATGATTGTGGTGTTTCGACAGACGGAATGATGGGCAATAAGTATTAAAAGTTGCAATAGGGCTCTGACAGCCTTAGCCAATGGGTTGACTCGAATGGTTGTGCACTAATTGTTGTGTTGTTATGCCATACGAAACCGGGGGCCACTGAACCTGCATTAACGACGACAGTGGGGGCTCACTGACAGCCTTAGCCAACGGGTTGGTGCGTATGGTTGTGTTGCAATGAGATTGTGGCATCTATGGTCATTTAACAGTGTTATGACAGTGAGCTACAAAGCAGGTACAGCAGCAGGAAGGATGAAGGAGTAATGTGGCAGTCCAAGAGAGGACACTAGGAAGTAAAGGCGGCGGTGGCAGCAGCAGCAGCATACAGGATGCAGTGAGGATTAGTGTGGCAACTCCAGGGAGGACACAGACAGTGAGAGCAACAGCGGCAGTAAGTCATAAATGATAGTAAGGTAAAGTTAGAAGTAGTAAGACACTGTTGTGATGTATTTGCTTTGTGTTCAATTTGTGACAATGTGTAATCGATTTTTTTATTTGCATTCCCCCGCTGTTCTGTTATTATTAATATGTGCTCTTTTGTAAAGTTGCAGGAAGAATTTTGAGACGATAGCAGTCCTGCAGATAGCAGACAATGGATATGAGTGTGCAATATACCATCTAAAGCTAAGAGTTTTAAGAACTTTCTTCAGTCACTGTACTACTGCACATTGTAACTACTTTTGGAGGAATATTTTATTCTAATTCTGATTCTGATGTTTTTCAGGAACTGCCAGGTCAGAATGTCTGAGAAGATCAAGTGTGATTTCTTTTAGTAAGTTGTAACTTTTATTTATTTGTTTTGTTTGTTTGTTAGTATATGTGTATTTAGTGACCCCATTATTCAATTGTTGATTTCATGGCTAGATAATGTGACCAAACCCATTTGGCATTGAGGACAATACTGAAGACTAAAGCAACAAAGGAAGAAGCAGTCTCAGGTAAGTGTCAGTACTACTGGTAAAGTCTAGTGTTTCAGTTCATTTTATCATACAATGTGTTGTTCAAAGGCATGTGCTTTGATGTTAAAACCAATTGTTAAAGTGTATCATGGTTCTCAAAAGAAAGAGTGGCTGAAGGACAAAGGAGTAATGTGGCAGCTCGAGGGAGGAC
This sequence comes from Misgurnus anguillicaudatus, assembly GCF_027580225.2. Classification (NCBI taxonomy): domain Eukaryota; kingdom Metazoa; phylum Chordata; class Actinopteri; order Cypriniformes; family Cobitidae; genus Misgurnus; species Misgurnus anguillicaudatus. Next base: position 7,991,678 of record NC_073348.2, on the reverse strand, counting down.
ACTAGGAAGTAAAGGCGGCGGCAGCAGCATCCAGGATGCAGTGAGGATTAGTGTGGCAACTCCAGGGAAAACACAGACAGTGAGACTAACAGAGGCAGTAAGTCATAAATTACAGTAAGGTAAAGTTACAAGTAGTAAGACACTGTTGTGATGTATTTGCTTTGTGTTCAATTTGTGACAATGTGTACTAGATTTTTTATTTGCACTCCCCTGCTATTTTATTATTATTAATATGTGCTCTTCTGTAAATTTGCAGGAAGAATTTTGAGACAATAGCAGTCCTGTCCAACAATGGAGATGAGTATGCAATATACCATCTAAAGCTAAGTGTTTTAAGAACTTGCTTCAGTCACTGTACTACTGCACATCGTAACTACTTTTGAATGAATATTTTAAGCTAATTCTGATTTTGTTGTTTTTCAGGAAGCGCCAGGTCAGAATGTCTGAGAAGATCAAGTGTGCTAACACCGATAATGACAAGCTGGATACATTGGAAAGCTGGATTTCTTTTAGTAAGTTGTAACGTTTATTTATTTTTTTATTTTTTTGTTTGTTGTAAGTATATGTGTATTTAGTAACCCCATTATTCATTTATTGGTTTCATGGCTAGATAATGTGACCAAACCCATTTGGCATGTCGGACAATACTGAACACTAAACACTAAAGAAGCAAATGAAGAACCACATTGAAGCAGTAGAGGTAAGTGTCAATACTACTGGTAAAGTCTAGTGTTTCAGTGCATTTTATCATACAATGTTTTGTTCAAAGGCATGTGCTTTGATGTGAAAACCAAGACAGTGTAAAAGTGTTTAATGGTTCTTAGAAGAAAGAGTGGCTAAATGTTTCTTGCAAGACATGTATCTGAACTTAATGCTCTGTCAGTTTTGCAGAATCAAAACAATTGAAATAAATACACTAATATGATCCTCTTTGTTTTACCTCCTCTACCTCAGGGTGTCCAGCCAATGTCAGATCCAGCGGCTACATGTTGGGAGCTGCTTCACTACACCGCTCATTGCATTAATTAATTTCATTTTATTTAAAATTTAGTTTTATCATATTAAATAATTGGTTTCTATATATAGATAGATATAGATATATAGATATTAAAATATAAAATATTTGTTTAATATAATAATTGGTTTCTGCTGAGTCTGGTTCCTCTCAAGGTTTTTTTAATCTCCTTTTTGTTTTTTTCCTTGCCACTGTCGCCACAGGCTTGCTCACTGGGGGTGTTGTGCCAAATCCTGTGTCACTCTCATGTCTCTGCCAACTAGGGTTTTCAAAACAACAGTTTGCAAGTCGATACAAATATTTATTTATTAATTGAAATTATAAAAATATAAATAACCAGGGCCCCACAATTAATTATAAATAAAAATGTAATCATGTTAAAAGCCCCTCTGGTTTTCTGAAATGACAGGACTTTACTCTTATTACTCTTATAAATACCTGCGTTGTAATAAACCAAATCGTGAACAGTAATAGAGTATTTTAAAATATTTTTGAAAACAACATGCAGAAGGTTAACAATAATCCCAACAAATTTTTACCGGTATTATCCCAAAATAAAAACTTGTGTTAGAATTTTTGGAAGTGAAAAAAATTTAAGTTTTGAAAAAAAAAATTAAAGCAAAAATTATTGTGTTAAACAAGTTAACAAATAAGGTGGTTACTACACATATAGGTATATAATTTTTCTCTGTGTATATTGTATTATTTCAACAGTAAAGTATTAGAAATTGAAGAATTTAAAGCAAATGTATTATTCTGTTAAAGAAGTTAACAAATAAGTTAGTTACCACACATATATAGGTATATCATTTTCTACTAGTAAAAGTATATTGTTGCCACTGTAAAGTAATTGTTCCTTTTTCGCATGTAGTAAAAATTGGTAAAATGTATATTTAAATGTGAGCTATTACAACATTTTAGGATCTAGCTGTGCATTTAGGTGGGATTTGGCACAACAGGCGTTTTCTAAATCTTTTAATAAATTTGTTGAATTGGCACATCAAGTGTTTTTGTCTTTATTGAAACCTCTTCAATGACACATTAAAAATGTGTTTTTGTGAACTTCACAGAATGTCCAAGGGGTACTCCAGAAAGCAAGGTTAACTTACCCTCACATATATGTATTTGTATGTGCATATTTTTCATTAAAATTTTAATTGCAGGAACTAATGATTGCAAAAAAAATAATACATGAGTTTAATTTATTGACAAGGAAACTGCTGTTAAAAGCATCAGGGGTGTATTCCAGAAAGCAGGTTATGTGACTTACCATTATCATGTCATCCAAGATGGCGTGACCCTGTGCAGACGTGTTTCTTGTTGCTCTGTGTATTTCTGTTCATGTGGACTATTTTAAGTAAACTTCACGTTTACTTTTCAGTTGGATTTAATACTGGTTGTCTCATCCATAATTCAAGCTCACTTTAAGCCGCCATCGGAGCTGTTGCTAGCTGGTTGCTGCTAACAACTGGTGCTAGCCTCAGATTGACAGCTGCTTGAATGATAAACAGCTACAACGCTAACTGCTATAATATCACCTGGTGCTAGCTGCTACAATACTTAACATCTACGGCTTCGTTCCGGATTGGATTCGACTTGTGAATCTGGGTTGCTAACCTCTGCTTGTCGAGGTGCATCCCTGCTGGGCGTCCGGTTTGCATCGGCCATTTCCTCTACTACGTGGGCCTGGTGTGGATTGTTGGGGCGCTTGGCGATCCATTTGGGGTTGAGCTGTCTCCTGGCTGCCTGGGAAGCGGTGCTGGTGGCGTCACGGGCCCGGTTGGGACTGGTGCTCTGACGCGTCGCCTCTGGACTTGGCGCTGATGTTTGGAGCTCCGTTGAGCCATTTGGTCCATTCCGGCGTTGAGGTCCTCCTTGGTGCTGCTCTTTGCGTGCCTCCTGGTGTTGTGTTGCCGGGGGTTTTCGTCTGCTGTTGGCGCGCGGCACTGTTCGGCTTCTACATTCCACACTCCACATTTTGGTGGTCGCGTTGCCGCTGGCTCCTTTTCGCCGGATTGTGTACCTGTGTACCTTAATACATCGAATTCATCGGACATTTAATCGCCATCGGACTCTACATGCACTCGGTCTCGGTTTGTGAACTGATTTGTAGCAGTGTTTCTTCATACTAGCTTTGATGCTCACAATTTATTTACGTTACTCACTATTGTTATATGTACATATTTTGTACAGTGTTGCTACTTAACGAACCCTGATTTATTTATTTACTTTGATTTTTGTGTATTTTCATCAATATGTCTCGTTTCCTTTGTTTTTTTTTTTGTTATTTGAGTTAGTTTTTGTTGTTTTATTGCATTCTAGATCTCCTTTTTTAGCACAGCATGCTTCAGATGATCTTTTTATTTCATCCTTCACTTCTGTGACCCTAGTTGATTTAATTAATCACTCTAGAGATAAAACTTCTTTTATCATAACTCATCAGATTGGCCCACCTGCTCAGCATACTTATCTTAGTATCCCATTATCTGCACATAGGGCTTTGATTATTTTCTATTCAGCAAAGTTACCCATTTTACCTATTCACTTTGCCCATCGTACGAAACGCCCTGTTCTTTCTAGTTTTTGTAGTTCTTTAATACTTATTTTACTCGCCTCTGCTGGTGATGTCGAGCCCAACCCTGGTCCATTAGTCAATTCTGCTGTTTCAATCACGCACCGTAAACATCTTGGTTTTATGCATATTAATATCAGAAGCCTACTTCCCAAATTAGACTTGCTAACTGCTCTTGCGCACTCGGCCAACCCCGACATTTTAGCTGTTTCGGAATCAAAAACCATCAAAAACTCAGAAGTGTCTCTTCCTAGTTTTACTATTTATCGTCAAGATAGGTCCACCAAGGGTGGCGGAGTAATACTTTATTGTAAAGAGAACTTGCAGTGCTCTGTTCTTTTATCTAGGTCAATATCTAAACAATTTGAACTTCTACTTTTAAAAATACATCTCTCTAGAAATAAATCTCTTATTATTGCTGCCTGCTATAGACCACCCTCTGCCCCCAGTTGTGCCCTAGACACTCTTTGTGAATTGATTGCTCCTTATCTATCTTCAGAGTTTATATTGTTGGGGGACTTGAATTTGGACATGCTCAATGCCTCTAACAATTTGTTATATAAGTTTGACGCTTTAAACCTTACTCAAATTATCAAAGAACCTACAAGATATAACTTAAAGTCTACTGACAAGGGCACCCTTATAGATATTGTTTTAACTAATTCACCTTTTAAATTTACATCTGCAGTTTACAGCCAGGATATTAGCGATCACTGTCTTATAGCTTGTGTCCGGAATAAGTCTGTAGTTAAAAGGCCTCCCCTTATCACTATTAAACGTTCCTTAAAACATTTCCATGAGCAAGCTTTTTTACGTGATTTAGCACAAGTATCTTGGAAGGATATTGATCTTATTCCATCTGTGGAGGATGCCTGGTCATTTTTAAAAAATTCCTTCCTTGATATTTTAAATAAACATGCCCCTCTTAAAAAATTTAGAACTAAGAGCAGATATAGTCCTTGGTTCACTTCAGAGTTAGCCGCTCTAAGCCAAAAAAAAGAACTCCCTTTGGCGTGCAGCAATTTCTACAAAAAAACTCACTTGAGCTACAGCTTTTTAAAGAAATCAGAAATCGGTACACACAAGCGGTCAGGAATGCTAAGGCTAACTATTATAGACAGAAATTTGTTTCTTGCGGTACTAACTCTAAAAAGTTTTGGGATACAATAAAGTCTATGGAAAATACGAACTCCACTGCACAGTTATCCACTGCTCTAAGAACACAAAATTTTGTTACTACTGACAAGCCCACCATAGTTGAAAATTTTAATAAGCATTTTGCTATGGCTGGGTCTGCTTTCCATCTGGCAACTCCTTTCTCAACTACTAGTACATCATCCCTTGCATTACCATGCTCGTCCTCTTTATCTTTTTCTTTTACCCATATTCAGATAGCTGATGTTTTGAGGGAACTGCAAAATCTAGATCCCCTTAAATCAGCTGGATTAATTCATTTGGATCCTTTTTTTCTAAAATTGTCTGCTTCAATTATTGCTTCGCCTATCACCAGTATTTTTAACCTCTTCCTTGACTCGTCTGAAATTCCAAAAGACTGGAAAGTTGCCGCAGTGATTCCTTTATTTAAAGGAGGGGACACGCTCGACCCAAATTGTTACAGGCCCATTTCCATTTTGCCTTGTCTCTCAAAGGTCTTTGAACGCCTTGTCAATACACAGATCATCACTCATTTAGAATCTCATCGTAGTTTTTCTGATATGCAGTCGGGCTTTCGAGCTGGCCATGGGTGCACTTCAGCCACTCTTAAAGTTCTAAATGATATTATATGTGCCATTGATCAAAAACATTATTGTGCAGCAGTTTTATTGACCTGGCCAAGGCCTTTGATTCTGTTAATCATACCATTCTTCTTAGTAGGCTGAAGAGTTTGGGTTTTTCCGATAATTGTCTTGCATGGTTTACAAATTACTTTTCGGAACGTTTCCAGTGTGTTAAATCTGAGGGCCTGTTATCTAGTCTTCTGGCTGTTTCTATGGGGGTTCCGCAGGGTTCAATCCTCGGGCCGACCCTTTTCTCTATATATATTAATGACGTTGCCCTTGCCGCAGGTAACTCTATGATACACCTATATGCAGATGACACTATTCTTTATACGTCTGGCCCTTCTCTAAGCACTACATTACAAAATCTTCAAGCGAGCTTTAATAGTATTCAGCATTCTTTTTGTGGCCTTCAATTGCTTTTAAATTCTAGTAAAACTAAATGTATGATCTTCAAACGATCGCTTTCATCACCTATCTGTCCAATAATCATTACCCTTGATGGGTTTGTTTTATAATGGGTTAGTAATTATAAATATCTAGGGATCTGGCTAGACTCTTCACTTTCTTTCCAAACCCATATTAATCATCTTCAATCTAAAATAAAATCTAGGATTGGCTTTCTTTTTCGTAACAAGGCCTCCTTTACCATCTCTGCTAAGCATGCCCTTGTGAAAATGACCATCCTTCCTATATTAGATTACGGTGACGTGATTTACAGATCTGCCTCAAACATTTCTCTCAGGAAATTGGATGTACTGTATCACTGTGCTATCCGTTTTGTTACTAATGCCCCATATAGCACTCATCACTGCAATCTTTACGCATTAGTTGGATGGCCCTCGCTTCATATTCGACGACAAATACACTGGTATTGTTTTATCTATAAAACTCTTCTAGGTAAAACTCCACTTTATTTAAGGTCTTTAATTACTATAGCCACTCCTTCTATAAATCTTCGTTCAAGAAGGTTTATCTCTTTGGCTGCCACAAAAGCTCGTACTTCTTTCGGTCGTCTCTCCTTCCAGTTTTCTGCAGTTAATGACTGGAATGAGTTACAAAAATCTTTGAAGCTTGAATCTTTGGTCCCTCTGATTACTTTCCTTATTGGGATTTTACATAATAAACACCTTTTGCACATGGATTCTCCTCTTCATCGCTTTCATTAAAGCATCCCGTTACACATGGATTGATATTTGTGATTGGACTAATTATTGTACATTTAATTATGTCCATTATTAATAAAAAAAAATTCATATTTGTGTTCGGACTAAATACTAAACATTTAATTATAATATCAGTGGATGTATGAAACACATTTCCATCAGTTAATTAATGTTAACAATAAAGTACATTTCCATATCAATTTTGTCAATTCTTAAATAACCTCATCTTTCACTTACTAGATAATTTGATATGAATCTAAGTTACAATAAATGTGTGTGCAAATACATTGTCATTATTGAGCCAGAAATCTTAACATATGTTACTTAAGTGACATGGCAATGTTACAGTAAATGGGTATAACAAATAGAAACACATGATGCACGTTATAATAATAATTACTGAGAGACAGAAGTTACCCCTGCCTGCAGTCTCTGATATGCATTTAACCTGACCCGCAGAATGACACAGATAAAGCACATGATTTAACACTGACACACAGAATGACACCCATGAAGCATAGACTTCATTAAGTGAAACACCATTGAATCACAGACATGGCATAGTTGTCAGATATGTTCTATTATCAGTTAGATCATGTACATAATGAAATAAAATTATAAATATATATTTCAAAGTATAATATTTATTTCTTAAACATGCACTTCAGATCCTCAGCCCCCTCTCTACATTTGATCTATAGTTGGTCTTTTTCTAAATCACCTTTTTTTCTTTAAAATGGGCCTTTTCCAGCTGCTTTCCTGAGCTATAATTTTTGAGCCAATGGGAAATTGAGATATTTGATTATATAAGATGATACAGGACATATTACAACATTACACAACGTTACTGTTGACACTAATGTAACATTTCTATTGTCCACTTCTGTCACAGCAGATCCTAATCGTCCAATGCAAATGAATGATCATTTTTAGTGTAGTGTACTGAAAAGCATTACACAAAATTATTGAAAATCTGTAAGGACTGTAAGGAAGCTTTACAATTAAAAGAGGGTTCATTTATCAGCTAAGTAAATGTTTAAAAAGATGGTGATACAGTGTCATACAGACAGATTTATGCAATTTATGTGCCACAACCCTTACGAAAATTTATTTGCATTGATTACAATCAGCAAAATCATGGTTTTACTACATTAACCATGGTTAACTATGGTTTTTAAAAACCATGGTTGTCAAAACCATGGTTATTTTGTGGTTACCATGGTTTTACTGTAACCATGTTTTTTTTGTTTTAACTGTAGTAAAACCATTGTTAATTTTTATAAGAGAAAAGATAATCTTAATAGTCTAATTATATCTAATTAATATATTTAAAATCATATATAAAATCTGATTATTTTTACAGGCTTTTAAATAATATTAAAATAATATTATGTGTATTTCTCGTTGAGACATATATAATATTGGACTTAAATGGGCTAAAATAGGTTCGTATTAATTAATTAATTATATCTGTTTTTTTATCACGCACTTATATAACGTTATAAAACGTTGATTTTGACAAAAAAGTATTGATTTATAATGTTATTTCTCATTTAAAAATGTTTAAGTTCTCTGGCGACTCGTGAAATCTGTGATCCATTGACAATGCCTTTATGTTGTTACCGTGAGCGCGCATTAACTCTGGGTTACTTTCAGCGGGTTGATTGAACTAACTCTTAAACTGTGTTTTGGAACCGACATACCCAGAGTAAGCAAGTTTGGGGTTGATCAACCCAAAGTTCAGGGTTAATCTGATGGTAAGTTAACCCTGCTTTCTGGAATACACCCCAGATCTACTGTAGTATGTTTATTATGCTCTCGACTCTTTACGGCAGTTAATACAAAAATTTGCCACAAAAACCTGCATTTACATATGGGCTGTGGGTAGCATGCAAGAGGTTCATTCGAAGTTGCCGGTGTATAGTATGTTTTAGTTTATAGTAGTTTATAGTAAGTTGGTGATTGTATATCAACAGTGCAAACATATTTGTGTGCATTTTATTTTGTGATTTTACCGAAACAAATAGAGATTGCTCAGCAACCATGAGCTTCAAGAAAGGAAGACCCTGCATGATTTCAGAAACACATTCCTGCACCGGATGACCAACTGGAGATAGGCTGGCATTTTTATTATATTCATTCGTGCCACGAGATGTTTTAAAAAAGTGGTGGCGACAAAATCAACCTTCCAAAAAAGTAAATCCAATCATTTATTTTATACAACTGTTCAAGTGATCTTCTTTATAATATAGTCAGTATTTGCATTATTTTACAATAAAATAGTTGTTCATTTTATCATTATTGCACCTTTTTCTATTTTTTATATTATTTTGATTAAATGTATTTAAAAATTTAAATATAGAAAAAGTCAGTTTAGGAGGCAAATAGGGCCTATCCTAGAGGTAAGTTAAGTAGAAAGTTGGTAATGCATTTTTTGAAGGGTTTATTGTGTAAAAATATCAGTAATGACCAGGTGAGAAATTAAACATATGTGTTTTTTAATTATAAACAAGACCAAAATACACAGGGAATCTTATTTAGAAATTGAGCTGCTGCAAAATATAAATAAGAGTGGTCACTTGTTTTTTTATTAAAATTAAGATGCTACATGAATTTATAATTCTTGTCCTGTTTCGCAATAAACAAACAGACTACTGTCTGAAATAAACAAACTCTCAAGTGCACCCAATGCTGCTTTCTAGAGGAATTAACAGACGAGTCAATGTCTCTGCGTGGATTATTTTCACCTCATAGAAGGTAAAAATATTTAGTAATCTTTAGGGTTAGGGTTTTTTTTAAATGATTCTCAAACAATTATTTTACTCAACTGGCGAGGCTACACTCAGATTGACGGTGGGTCCACACAGTCAGAAGAGACACTTATTGAGAAAGCAGAAGAAATCACGAATCAATTATTTATTTTTTTAATACTAATTGCTTAAATATGCATCGTTCAGAAAAAAAACAACTATTTTTAGAAAGTTTATTTTTTCAATGTGTGTCTAAACCGTGCAAATGTTGACATGCAAGCAATTTAAAACAATTTGAGCGAAAGAAAATGTTAAAGTGAGCTGTTTTCTGTGTGCACACCGTACAGACTGCTACACAGACGCACATACATAACGCACGCACAGAGTAGTTACGGGACCCCTCCCCATAAACTTTGACATAATTCGAGCAATGATGGCGGACGACAGTGTACCTCGTGTATGGATTGTTGGGAGCTCTATAATTAAAAGGCTGTATGCTCACATTTGTGAGGAGGGGCTCGACAGGAATCTCAGCATTTGCTGCAGGGTTACTTGGGAGGGCAGAGGAGGCAGACTCTGGGAGCAGTTGCTTCCAGTACTGCGGTCTCTCAAGGCCACAGCTCCAGCTCCTGATATCCTGGTTATCCACCTCGGTGGAAACAGTTTTTGTCGGGAGGGCCGCAACCGCCTGGATTTCCTTAGGGAAATGAAGACTGACCTGGCCGAAGTCTTCAGTACCTTCCCCAGAACCAGGCTTCTGTTTTCATTTATTCTTCCCCGTCGGAACTGGCGAGGGCAGACTGCTAGGAGCGCATACGGCATCGAACGGAGCCGGCGGTGGATCAACAGTTCTATTGAAAGCTTCTTGGCAGAGAGAAGGATGTGCTGCATTTGCCACTGCAATATCAACCTGGCCCATCTGACCAGGGACGGAACCCACCTGAGCCCAGGCGGCAATGAGCTTTTGCTGCACAACCTCAGAGAAGTTCTGCAGGCAGAACTTCGAAGATGAAGCCATCTAATGTTCACCACACCAACGGCTCTTTTAAGAGCCACCCATTCATTCAAATGAAGCACATTTTTCCAAGTGTAAAAATTGCATGTTGTTGAAGTCTCCTCATGTTACATAATGTTTTTTTAGAACATATAACAAATTTATATCACAAAGAATTATAAGAAATCTTATTACTTTTTATGTAATAAATTATATACATTGCACGACTCACGATTCTTCACTTCAGTGAGTGATTAATTACATAAATCCGCCAAAGCAAGGCATATGTCCAAATGGGGGGGGGGGGCATGATTTTTGTTTAGCATGCAGGAGGGTAAGAGTTTGAATCCACCCTTGCATAGAGTTTTTGGTAACACTTTAAAATGTTCATTGTATAACAATAGTTAACATGTACTAATAATAGACAACACTTATACAAGATTTGTTGTAGACCTATGACTGAGGTGTCAATAAATTATAAGAAATCGTATTACTTTTAATGTAATATATTATATATATTACAAGGCTCGCGATTCTTCACGTCAGTGAGTCATTAAATACATAAATCCGCCAGTAGAAGCCATGTGTTCACATGGGTGGGAGGTAACATTTTTGTTTAGTATGCAGGAAGGTAAGAGTTCGAATCCACCTTTGTATAGAGTTTTTCGTAACACTTTAAAATGTTCATTGTATAACAATAGTTAACATGTACTAATAATAGACAACACTTATACAAGATTTGTTGTAGACCTATGACTGAGGTGTCAATAAATTATAAGAAATCTTATTACTTTTAATGTAATATATTATATATATTGCAAGGCTCGCGATTCTTCACGTCAGTGAGTCATTAAATACATAAATCCGCCAGTAGAAGCCATGTGTTCACATGGGTGGGAGGTAACATTTTTGTTTAGCATGCAGGCGAGTAAGGGTTCGAATCCACTCTTGCATAGAGTTTTTGGTAACACTTTAAAAAGGTCATTGTATAACATAAGTTAACATGAACTAATAATACTAGTGGATGCCAAATGGTATTAAGCCACACCCTTAGCAACCAAATATGAGCACCCTAGCAACGGAATAAACAAAGCTTTATATCTTCGCATCTGAACATCGTAGAGACACAGGGGTTGGACCGTTTTACTTGTGGCTTGGAGTGTAATCACTCGTGGATGCCAATTTTCTCCCTAGCAACCAAATACACTACCCTAGCAACCGAATAAACAAAGCCTTATATCTTCGCATCTGAACATCGTAGAGCAGTGCTTCTCAATTATTTTCTGTCATGCCCCCCCTAGGAAGAAGTAAACATTTCGCGCCCCCCCAACTCTCCGCCGCGACTGTAAATAGTATAATTTATCTATAAAATGACACATCTGCAAAACATTGTATCCTTATTAACATTAAAGAAAACAAGAAAAAAGAATATTAAAAAAAGAAATATCGATCAACTTACAGCAAAGAATAACTTTATTAACATTGTTTTTTAGTCTGTAACAGAAAAGACTTAAAATGCATCAATTTGCCTGAAAAAAAAAAATCCTTATTTAAAGTATAATATTTTTTGACCATTTGATACTGAAAAATTACATTAAATATAATCAATAAATAATAATAAAAACTCACGCGACTTATCAGCGTGAATGGGGTGTAATGTCTTTAAGTGACAGTGCAAAAAATCACTTCCTGAAAAAGTATTTTTTCCCAGGGTCTCTTGCGCCCCCCCTGATATCGCTTCAAACCCCCTGGGGGTCCCGCGCCACTATTTGAGAAGCACTGTCATAGAGACACAGGGGTTGGACCGTTTTACTTGTGGCTTGGAGTGTAATCACTAGTGGATGCCAATTTTCTCCCTAGCAACCAAATACACTACCCTAGCAACTGAATAAACAAAGCCTTATATCTTCGCATCTGAACATCGTAGAGACACGGAGGTTTGACCATTTTAATCGTGACTTGGAGTGTAATCACTAGTGGATGACAATTTTGTCCCCAACAACCAAATACACTACCCTAGCAACCGAATAAACAAAGCCTTATATCTCCGTATCAGAACATCGTAGAGACATCGGGGTTGGATTGTTTTACTTGTGGCATGGAGTATAAACATATACTGGCCCCCAAAATTTGCCACGGCAAGCACCACTTCACATTTTCTTCAGGAAATGTACCTATCTAGTTATTATTATTATTATTATTTTTCTTTTCTGACTTCAGCAGGACTTTAGAGGGCCTAAACATACTCGAAAACTCATGAAACTTTGCGCAGATGTCAAGAGTGATGAAAATTTACATGTGGTGTAGGCCTTTGTGATGTGAAGGATTTGACTCTACGTAAAATTTTGTGTCGGTTTTGGCCCGACAAAGTTTGATGTTTTCCCATGAAACAGGAAGTTGCTGGAACTCATGCATACAATGTCCGATCTGTTCCAAATTTCAAATGATTGCTAAGAGTCCTTACCTGAACACATCTACATAACAATTTTCATTTATAGTCATAGCGCCACCAGCTGGCAACCTGAAGGGACATGTTTTAGCGCCACCTTCATATATTCAATGAAGCAGCCCTTGGACTGTGTTTAATGTACATGTACGAATTTCGGTATGCTCATGTATTATTACAAGCCCTACAAAAAAGCAGAGGTGGAAGTAACGAATTACAACTACTCACGTTACTGTAATTAACTCATTCACCGCCAGCCTTTTTGAGAAAAGTTGCCCACCTGCATTTTTGTGATTTTAACAAAAGTTTCACAAAATTCCTTGCAGGAAAATTTTTTTTAAACTCTTCCCCGCTATTGACAAATTATCTCGTCAATTGAGAAAAAACATGTTCATAAAAACGTGTATCTGAAGAATTTATGTTCATGTGCAATACCGCGATTGTCCACTAGATAGCGGACTTACCCAATTTATGGAAAAACTGAAGCCAAAACGTTATTTACTAATTTTATGTTTGATCTCGTTCTGAATATGATCTCTAACAAGATTCCTTCACAAAAATGCAATTATTTCAGCTTTTTGTTAAAGAGCCAGTAAGATGACAATTTTAAGCATCCTATCACTATTTATAAGTCCCGGACAACAGGTTTAAATGCATGCAAGGTCAAAAAACACTGTAATTTTCTCAAAATATAAATTTAAAATTACCCCATTTCTCAGAGATCCCCAAACGATTCGTGTGAAGCCATTCAACGACTCAGCCTGCCTAAACCCCACCTTTCAGTAGCCTACTCTGCTCTGATTGGTCAACTGACAGAGTGTCCTTGCACACAATGCACAGATCACAGATCAGTCTCACAGACCGGTGGCACAGACCAACAACAGTGCAACATGTATTGACCTCGTGCTAACATGATTTACTGAGAAGACATTGTCAACATCAATACACATCATTCATCATTAATCCAAGCAATAAACACAACGATTGAAACTAACATTTTACACTCATTTAAGCATTTATCTAAACTAGGGTGACCATACGCGCCATTCTTCCTGGACGCATCCCGACCAGGATTTCGGGTTCGTCTTCCGGAAGTCGTAATTGTCGACCACATACGTCATAGAGGATTATTATTATTATTACAGAAAAGCAACCGTTATCTTTTAAGGTAAGAATGAAACTACGATTGTATGTCTTATGTTTTTAACTGAATGGCGAATGCAGTCAACAAATACGACTTCCGGAAGACACACCGAAATCCTGGACAGGACGCGTCCGGGAAGAATGGCATGTATGGTCAGCCTAACCTAAACTAACCGGGTCATAGCAAAACCGTAAATAAGCATGCATTAGCCGTTTGCTAACGTGACTCTCTGACAGTAAATTAACAGTTTAAACACACAACATCATTCATCATTAATCCAAACAATAAAAACGACGATTGAAACTAACATTTTACACTCATTTAAGCATTTATCTAAACTAACATGGTCATAGCAAAACCGTAAATAAGCATACATTAGCCGTTTGCTAACGTGACTCTCTGACAGTAAATTAACAGTTTAAACACACAACATCATTGATCATTAATCCAAACAATACAAACGACGATTGAAACTAACAATTTTACACTCATTTAAGCATTTATCTAGACTTACCGGGTCATAGCAAAACCGTAAATAAGCATGCGTTAGCCGTTTGCTAACGTGACTCTCTGACAGTAAATGAACAGTTGAAACACACAACATCATTCATCATTAACCCAAACATTACAAACGACGATTGAAACTAACAATTTTACACTCATTTAAGCATTTATCTAAACTAACCGGGTCATAGCAAAACCGTAAATAAGCATGCGTTAGCCGTTTGCTAACGTGACTCTCTGACAGTAAATGAACAGTTTAAACACACAACATCATTAACCCAAACAATACATACGACGATTGAAACTAACAATTTTACACTCATTTAAGCATTTATCTAAACTAACCGGGTCATAGCAAAACTGCTTGATATCGTGGCTCTGACAGTATATAAGTTAGAGTTTAAACAACGATATCATTCATCATTAATCCAAGCAATAAAACGACTATAGACATTTTACACTCATTTAAGCAAGTATGTAGCTAAAATCATACTTACAGGTTGTGGTTAGGAGACGCATGTTGTTCCAAATAAAGTGGGTAACGTTACTGAACCATCTTGCATTGCCAAACGTCTAAATCCCTCCGTTAAAAATTAATTTTAACCACTGATTCTTCACAGCCAGACACGTTTAGAATATCCCTCCTTGAAAAAGTCTCCTTTGGTAGTGAAAACAACAAAAGCTGAAAACAGCGTGAGCTGATGTTTACACTCACACACACTAGCTAGCTGTGGGCGGGTCATAGTTTGCGTTTCTACCGCAGGCAAGGCTGTAGGCGGAGATTAGTATCTCATGTGACGTGGATAAGTTCGTGTGACGTGGATAATATCAGGAAGAAGACTCACTCCCTATAACGACTCGTTTCAGCGATTCAGAGTCGACTCCCTGCTTTAGAAGCCAATAACTTTAAATAATCGTGCACTTTTTGGTTCAACTACTTTACACGTTGTTTACATTGATGGACAGCTACACGACACACTGCAATAAAGGTTAGTTTTGATTTTGGATCTGTGTGGCTCTTTAAAAAAAATTGTATTTTTAAAGAAAATACCAATATTTAAGAGTTTATAAGCAGAGAAAAAAACAGGATGAAACGGTTTTGTAAACCTTTTGTGAAAATCATAAAAAATGCTGGCGGGGAATGAGTTCATTTAAAAAAAATCTGTTTTTAAATAAAATAACCCAACAAGCTTATTTATGTTGCATCATAATTCATTAATAGTAATAACATTAGACCATTTTTATAACTTGATAGAAAATTATATGAAGAAATAATATGAAATAATATAAAATTCCTTTGTTATCTTTTCAGAGAAAACATCCATCAAAGATTGATCAGTACGATGACATTGTGACAGCAGCAGCACGTAGTCAACGTAAGACCACAGCCACACCAAACAAGCTCTCATCAAGTAAGCAAGCCAAGTTACCAGATGTGATGTTGGCAGCTCCAAGCAAACGTGTCCCTCAAACAACTATTGACAAGCTAATCATCAATTGTATATGTGAAAGTGTACAGCCATTTACAGTGGCAGAACAGCCAACTTTTAAAGAAAATTACCACACTGCAACCTCAAGCCAAAGTCATCTCCAGATCCACAGTCCGTACCAGAATCTGTGATGCTGCTGATGAAATGAAGAAGACTTTAATTGCAGAATTGGCTAAAGCCAAATTTGTTGCAACCACCACAGATTGTTGGTCAGCTCATCAGAAAAGTTACCTTGGTGTAACGTGCCACTGGATTGATGAGGAGACCTTAGAAAGAAGATCTGCAGCCCCTACTGAAAAATCCAGCTAAGACCAGCATAAGCTGGTGAGCTGGTTTTAGCTGGTCCCCAGCTTAGTTTTAGCTGGTTTTGCTGGTGTAGGAAGCTGGTTTTGCTGGTTTAGCAAGCTGGTCTAGGTGTGTTTTGGTCACATTTTAAGCTGGTCTAGCTGGACTTAGCTGGTCATGCTGGAATACCAGCTGGCCCACCAGCATGGCCAGCTTTGTCAGGCTGGGAGGACCAGCATAAACCACCTTAAACCAGCTAAAACCAGCTAAAACCAGCTACCAGCTTATGCTGGTTTTAGCTGGATTTTTCAGTAGGGGCACTAGCATGCAAAAGATTAAGGGGGTCTCACACATTTGACGTGATTGCTGGTGCTCTTGATGATGTCCATTGTCAATACAAGATTAAAGACAAAGTTGTAAGGACCACAACCGATAACGGATCCAACTTCCTCAAAGCTTTCCATGTGTTTGGAATGCAGAAAGATGCAGAGGTAGATGATGATGAAGAAGACATGGATGCTCTCGATGTAAATGACCATATTGAGTATCATGATGCAAGTACAATCCTCGATGAAGACTCTGGTATGGAATATCAACTACCCCCTCATCAACGATGTGCATGTCACTTGCTCAATCTTGTGGCAACAACTGATGCTTCCCTTGTAGAGGCCATGAATGACAACTACAAGAGGCTTTTCTGTGCTACATTTGCAAAATGCCAGGCCATTTGGAACAAAACTGGGCGATCTCATTTGGCTAGTGAAGTGGTAGAGGACAAGTGTGGGCTACAGATCATCCGCCCCAATGCAACACGGTAGAATTCCACCTGTCTTGCCACTGAAAGAATTATACGCATCATTGATGAGAAAGGTGAAGATTCCATTAGGGGTGTATGTGACGAACTCAAGGTGAAAATGTAAGTAATATTAGTTAACCATGTTTGCAGTCATTCCCTATAGTCATGATGTGACTGAGTTGTTTGTCATAAACATGTTGTATCTTTCAGGTTGAGTCCTGCAGAAGTTGCATTACTCCGGGTGTATAGCATCACCATGAAGCCACTGATGAAAGCTTCAAACATCCTCCAGTCAGAATCCAGTGTTTACATGGAATGGCTGCTGCCAGTAATCCACCAGCTTCTATCCAAACTCAACAGGCTAGAGACATCAAGCAAGACCTGCACACCACTCATCAGAGCCCTGCAAAATGGCCTGCATAAGCGTTTTGGACAGATGATGGAGGATCCAAAATTGGCTGCTGCTGCAGTCCTCTTACCCAAGTTCAAGACCTCCTGGACTGACAGAGCAGATGTTATAGAAGCTGGTAATTTCAAATTTATGATCTCATTTGTGTCTATAACTGCACGCCTGTAAAAGCATGTATACTTTTATAACATCTCTGTCATGGTAGGCCTAAAAGGCAGGGGTGTGATTCTTCCGGAAAAATCCGGAATTCCGGCTTTCCGACCTGAAAATGAGGCTTTCGTGAATCATGCAAATCCAATTTTTTTTGTGTTTATTTGGGGGGTCGCAACTCGCAAGGCACCGTTATAAATGACCGCATATCACTCCGCAAGTAGTCTATTTATTTGTCACGATCGAACTCTATTCAAAGCAGAGCTCACCAAAGAGCTTGCAGTCAGATCTGGCGTGTGGTCTTGGCTGCGAATAAAAAAAAGGTAATGCCTTCGCCTACAAATAAAATGAGAGAAACACATCTTTCACTCTCAACCAAACTAACAAACTAGCCAATCAGAAGTAGAATGGGGAGGGGTCTTTGAGGTGTGGCTGAGATCCAGCTGCAGATGCCGCGCGGCCGCGGAGATGTCATAACAAGTTAACGTTGTCAGCAGGATGTGTTGTGGTTTTCCTTTTCCTCAAATAAAACAATCTTCAGTCTTAGGTTCTGATTTCAAGAGATAGACTTTTATTTTCCGGACAAAATAAGAAGCCGAGCCTGCCTGATGAATCTCCCCAGAACCCGAGTGAAGTTCTGGGGACATTCTCCAAATCAGTCTGAAGCTCTCAGCCAGGCTTGGTAAATATATATGGTCTTTGTCCCTCCCCTCCATATGCTTTAACGATATGTTTCTGTTCAGGCTTGTAACTTGAAGAATCACATGACAGTCCCCAGACCAGACCAGTGTCTTGGTCCCATGACCTATTTGACCCTTGGCTGTTTGCTAATACTAAAACCCTTTGTGCCTGCCTGTCCAGATGGCTCTTTAAACTACCTTGAAACCCGAATACACCCAGCTGGTCCAATAGCAATCCCATGGCAAACAAACTCCTGATCCGCATACAGCATAACACATGACATAATGCATAACTTCATGGAAAACAAATTGCATGTGATTATAATGGTGTGATTATAATGGTAAACTCATATTCATCATATAAATGTAGATTGGGATTAAAATAAAACTTCTTCAGATGAAGAGTATGTATATGAAGCCTAGGCTAGGTAAGACGACCTATTTAATAAAGGACTTAAATCAGTGGCGCTGGGCATGAATAGAAGGAATAGGCAGAGACAAACAGGATTTTAGTAGTAAGAAAATTAAGAGAACCAGGTGTTTGCTGCTTTTACAAAACTGTCCGTTTCAAATCAGACCGCTATATGCCACTTATGTAAATATCAGATTTCTCGTCGAGGTGAAATGCTGTCTCGCAATATCAAAATAAAGTTGCGTTTGTGTCAAAACGTTTGCTTGCATTATTATTCTGTAATCACTTACGTTAACGCACGCATATAAGTTACGCGAATCAGATCCAACGTCATCCTGACGAACACACGCCTGTATTTGCTCCTCTTAATGGTTTGTGAATCTTGCGATTACAGAATAATATAATGACAAACACACACATTCATGGATCTGGTTTCCCTGTGTGTGTGCGTGTGCAACGCGTAGCTCGACTGTGCCAAAAGAACTATGCAAAAGACAAATGCACTTGACTGCCTTTCCAGAAAGTCACAACATTTGAATTAAGTAACTTTAATGTAACAGTATCCACTTTAAATTCAGCGTTCAAATGTTGTAATCAATAATTAATCTTTATTTAAATGCCCCCACTAATTATTCTATAAACATTAAACATGTTTTGACCAATGGCAAATCTCTCATCATGTATGTGGCTTGTGTGCCTTATTATTATTATTATTATTATTATTATCATATGCAACCAAAGATTTAACCAAAAGGGAACACATTTGTTTACAAGAACATAAAAATCCTCATAGATCTAGTCACTTATTTGTACTCTCAAAATGCACCGTATTGATGCATTTACCTTTAAATGCACAAAATGATTTTGTTTAGTCTGATGCAGTGGCAAGGCTACATAATGGTCAGGGTGGCACTTGCCCATGCTGATTGACGATTGGCCACTCAGATCGATCAATTTATATTTCAACTGTATTTCATATATAAATATATATGTGCGTGCGTGCGCCGTGCGTATGTATGTCGCCACGTCATGGTAGGTGTGCCGTTTATTTTCCTGCTTTTTTGTCCTTTGGCTATCACACCTATGAAAAGGTTGTTATTAAAGTATCATTTGTTGTGATTTAGATAATTTAAATGTGGGTTTACAAAAATGCTCCCATAAATTGAATTTATTGTTTTCAAATTACAGCCTTGACATACTTGAAACAACATCTTGAAACTTCAGAGAATGAGGGTAAACTTCAAAGAGAGTCATCTGATGATGACGTTTTCTTCTCCAGACCACTCTCCAAAAGGTCGCAAAGTCCATTTGAGCTTGATGGTTACCTTGCATGTGCCTCGGACAGCATGGACCTGCTTCACTCCTTCCCAGCCATCAAGAAGCTGTCTCTGAAGTTAAACACAGCTCTGCCTGCCTCTGCTGCATGTGAACGGCTTTTTAGCTGTGCTGGTCTACTTTTCACATCCAAACAAAGCCGGATAGACTCTGTGAACTTTGAAAATCAGCTTCTGCTGAAACTGAACAAAAGGATCAGGAAATGAAATGTTCCAGAGTTTAAGGCCTTTGTCCAGTTGTTGGTTTGCACTGAGAAGTTTATACTGTTTATACATGTTTAAAAATCATTTAACTTTCTTTAAACAGACAAAATTCCTGTAAAACACAAATTGCCTGTTTTTAATCCATTCATATGTCTTATTTTATTAAATGGATTTGATGTTTATACAATAAATATCACTGGCTAAAAAGTAATTAGTACTTGAGTAGTTTTTGAGAGGGGTACTTTGTACTTTTACTTAAAGTGTATGTTGCAGGTTAACCACCACTGTCGATTAATGGGTACATAAATCACTCAAGATATGTGTATAATTTTTAAAATGTCTCAAAAATGGTCTTAAAGACCACTTTTTTTTACGTTTTTGGTATTAACGGTTTTTTTAACGCAATTCTGCGATGACGTCACGTTGGGGAGAAGTGGAGAAAGACTCAGCCAGAGCCATAGAGATAGATGAGACATTTATTGCTGTTTAATACTTACGTATATAATTTGGAAATCATAAATACATCGTAGGAAATATATAATGTGTTATACTGCAAAGTTACCTTGCTAATTATTATTTATGATATATGTGGAGATAAATAAAACTTCGCAAATCTGCTGATTTGATCCATTCATGTCCTGACCACCAGGCTAGAGATTTTTAAACAACCTTAATCCACACTTACTAGTCTATCAAATAATATCTCAAATATATTGTTTTGTGAAATAAAAGGATGCTTTGTTATATTGTTTATGCGATTATAACGAATCACACGATCATTTTATACGCAGCAGCAGTCAGCAGCTGCAGCACACTTGGATCCGACCGCATACATACTGTAATAAACAGGCGTTCGGCGGCTTTTTACATCACGACAGGCTAAGCCATTTGAGGAGGAACCGCTCATTGATCACCGTATTTTTATAAATCCTGTACATGTTTGGACCTGCCGAACAGGTTGAGCACTTTTATATACTTTATTGAGCAGAGAGGCTGCCTGCACAGTTTGACCAGCGGGCTGCGGGAACCGGCGCACATCACGCCGCCAGACGGTGTTGCTAATATAACTTGAAATGTATAACTATTATCAGATCGGCCCGGGAAAGTCCCGACTCTCTCGATTGCCATTCCGCTATTGGCTGTAAGAAAGTGAGTGCGTTTGGGTCGCTGGTCCCCGCGAACAGACTTGACGTGCTTCACTCACCTTCCAGGATTAGAGACATGCTGCCAAAACCGTTTGTGCTGAAGATCGCATAAAGTTACACCCATTTCAGGCAGGATCATGGACCCCCTCAAGCCAGCATGCACGAGTATGTTAATTGTTTGTTTACTTTCTACACGAAGATATGCTAACTTTATGCTATCTGGCTGTCTGCCTATCTCTCTATACTAGCCTATCCATCTGTCTGTCTGTCTGTCTGTCTATCTGTCTGTCTATCTGTCTATCTATCTGTCTATCTATCTGTCTATCTATCTGTCTATCTATCTATCTATCTATCTATCTATCTATCTATGTATTTATCTATTATCTGCGCTATCAGAACTGTACTTTACTCGTCTTTCTATAGTCATTCTCAATGCTCTCAAGGCGGCTTTGGTCAATTCTCTCCCCAGCGTGACGTCATACAGTGCGTTGTGAGGGAAAGGAGAATCATTGCAAATTGCTGTACTTTTTCATACTTTTTCGGGTTTTGTGATACCCAACAACATAAAATACAATGGATAACAGTTTAAATGTTTATTATCAACAAGCAAATTGCACAAATTCGTTGAAAAATTTTACCTGCAAAACGCCCTTTAAGTACATTTTTAACACAAGTATTTTTACTTGTAATTGAGTATTATTTTAGCAACTACTTGTACTTGTACTTGAGTACAAATTTTCAGTACTCTTTCCACCTCTGCAAAAAAGTATCTTGGAGCAACGCCCTACACCAAACAAGAAGCTATTTTGAATTATTTCTCTGATTTTGGCTCAGTTTTTCTCATTTCCAGCAGTCATACTTTAACTAACTCCTCCTACAGTTTTCGTCGGATCATCATCATATTTGGCGAGTCTCATCTTAAGGCCTTTTTGATGCTAAATTGCGAAGGATTTGATTCCATGTTAAAATTTGTGTCTGTTTTGGCCAGCAAAAATTTGATGTTTCGCTATGAAACAGGTTGCTGGAACTCAGGCATACAGTGTCCGATCTGTCCCAAACTTCACATGATTGCTAAGAGTCCTGACTTGAACACATCTACATGTCAATAGTCACTTATGGTTATAGCGCCACCAGCTGGCAACAGGAAGTGACATGTTTACAATGATTATGCAATGTCTGATCTGTCCCAAACTTCACATGATTGATAAGAGTCCTGAACTGAACATATCTACATGTCAATAGTCACTTATGGTCATAGCGCCACCAGCTGGCAACAGGAATTGACATGTTTACACTGATTATGCAATGTCTGATCTGTCCCAAACTTCACATGATTGATAAGAGTCCTGAACTGAACATATCTACATGTCAATAGTCACTTATGGTCATAGCGCCACCAGCTGGCAACAGGAAGTGACATGTTTACACTGATTATGCAATGTCCAATCTTTTCCTAACTTCACATGATTAATAAGAGTCCTGGACTGAACACATCTACATGTCAATAGTCACTTATGATGCCAATAGTCAGTTATGGTCATATCGCCATCCAACTAGTAACAGGAAGTAACATGTTTACAATGATTATGCAATGTCGGATTTGTCCCAAACTTCATGATTGATAAGAGTCCTGAACTGAACACATCTTCATGTCAATAGTCACTTATGGTCATAGTGCCACCAGCTGGCAACAGGAAGTGACATGTTTACACTAATTATGCAATGTCTGATCAGTCACAAACTCCACATGATTGATAAGAGTCCTGGACTGAACACATCTACATGCCAATAGTCAATTATAGTTATAGCGCCACCTGCTGGCAACAAGAAGTAACATGTTTTACACTGATTATTCAAAGTCAGATCTGCCACATCTATGTGCCAATATTTACATCTAGTCACTCATACTCACACACTCACTCACTCACTCACTCACTCACTCACTCACTCACTCACACACACACACTCGCTCACTCACTGTCTCTCTCTCATGCTATCTTACACGATGCTACCTCGCTGTCATTTGTAATTAGCAACAGGAAATGTGGCACATTATCCTACACTTTTAAATGGTTCACCTGTGTTTACATGCTTAAATGCCTATTTACTACTGTTCCCTTTAATTCTTATGCCACGGCGTGGCGGTGTCATGTGTGCGAGGGCCCTTCCAAACTGCTTGCAGTTTTAATTTCGCATTGGTTTTCTTTTTCTTCTTGTTGTGGTTTATTGCCGGTTAGCACACCTTCGTCTCTAATGTGAAATTGAAACTTTCTTCCCATTGTTTTTGAAAAAACAAAGAGAAAAACTTCTGCTTTAATTTTAATATACTGCCACCTACTGTTTCGTTTCCAAACATACCTGAACTTTTAATGCAATCATCATATAAAATATAAATAATTTAGATTTAAAAAACAAAATAAGTAAAAAAAAACAAATCCAATACAAAAGTATTTATTTTTTAGCCAATTCTGACACAACGACAATCAAATACATAAATAAATTCAATTTCATGCATTTAAAACATCCCATATAGTAGTCTCATGCCCCCTCTCGATACAATGTACATTAAAAAGTGTTATAATCATTTCTAGTTATGATTTAAATTTGACCAAATAACAAATTAAAACAATCACCAACATGACCGAGACCGTTTACACACACTATCGCTGTTCTGTCTGGATTTGTAATGTATAGGTTTAAAATAAACATCATTAAAACGTCAAACATCAGCAATAAAGTTTATAAATTAAAACAATTTACCTATAAACACATAATAACATGAAAAATAAATAATTCTTAATACATTAAAATGCAAAATCCACCTAAATAATTTATTAACCAGCAACCCCATCTTACATTATTAGCACATGTAAAGGTGAGATCAGAAATGTTCTTGTTGTGTGCTAATCTATATTTACTTAAATTTACTTATTATATTTGATTTATGAACTTTACAT
The DNA here is from genome assembly GCF_027580225.2 of Misgurnus anguillicaudatus. Taxonomy (NCBI): domain Eukaryota; kingdom Metazoa; phylum Chordata; class Actinopteri; order Cypriniformes; family Cobitidae; genus Misgurnus; species Misgurnus anguillicaudatus. The sequence goes on along the minus strand of NC_073348.2, from coordinate 7,967,447 downwards.
AACAATTCACAAAAACTTTAGGCAGCGGTCTAGTCTCCTTGCGTAATTGAGCCTGAGGGTTTCGCTCTAATGTTGATTGATTGTTTATTGATTTGATTTTGATTTGTTTATTTGCACATTTAAAATACAACTTTAATAAATCCATAAAAGGAAACAAAAGAAAAAAAATACTGTGCGGGAGAGAGTGAGAAGACCCTAAGGTCTTATAAAACCACTTCCCCGAAATCTCATTAAATGAAACATAATATTACATGATCAAACAAGACAATACAATCAATACATAAATCATTGTAATATAACAAATTTACAAAATAAACTTATTTGTATATTAACATTTTTTTCAATTCTAAACTAAAGTGATTTTAGTCTTTAATGCAGAATGTAAATGATTCCATAGGAAAGGCCCTCTGTATTTTAGTGTAGATTGATTAGCTGTAGTTCTACAAAAAGGAAGATAAAAATCTTTGCAGCACCTTGTGGAGTAGGCATGAACATCCGAAGAATACATGAAAAAGTTTTTAAAAGCTCTGGGCAAAATTTTTGCCATATTCACATACTTATACATAAAGATGTTTATGCAATAGATGTTAACATTAAATATTGTCAAGATATTATATTTTATGAAAAGTGGAGCAGATGATGACAATCTATTTGAGTTACTCATTATTCTTAAGAATTTCTTTTGTATTAATAAAATCTTATTTAAATATGTTTGGCATGTTGCACCCCAAACAATATTACAATACAAAATATAAGGATAAATTAAACTGTAATATAATGTTTTCCTACATGAAATATCAATTAAAGAGCGAATTCTACTCAATATACCAACAGATTTCATTATTTTTCTGCAAACATATTGAATATGATATTTCCAGGTTAGTTTTTGATCAACAACAACACCTAGAAATTTTATTTGATTCACTTGTCTAATTTTAAAACCATCAATTGATACCTCAATATCTTGATAATCTCCTTTGTTTTTTGTACTAAAAATCATAAAATTAGTTTTTTGTATATTAAGAGAGAGTTGATTAACTTTAAACCATTTAGAAATATTTGTAATTCTTCATTTGCTTCTCTTATCAATGTATCAATGTTAGAATGAGATAATAGAAGACATGTATCATCTGCAAACATAAGTGGCATAACCTTTTTACAGACAACTCCTAAGTCATTGATATAAATTAGGAATAATAGAGGTCCCAAAATGGACCCCTGCGGTACCCCACATAAAAGTTTTCCCCTACTTGAGCTGAGATTATTAACATAAACAAATTGCTCTCTCTCTTCCAAATAGTTTTGTACCCAAGTTAAAACTGTATTTTTAATACCATAATTTTCTAATTTTGCTAAAAGAATATCATGATTTACTGTGTCGAATGCTTTCGACAAGTCTAAAAATATACCAATAGAATTATTTTTCTAATGCAGATTTTTTGTAATTTTGTCAACAAACTGCAAAAGAGCCATTTCTGTAGACATATTCTCTCTGAAACCATACTGATGATCATATAAGATCGAATTTTCTATTAAATGTTTTAATATCCTTTTATAAACTAATTTTTCAAGTATTTTAGAAAAAAAAGGTAAAAGTGAAACAGGTCGATAATTATTGAATAAATGTGAGTTCCCAGACTTAAACAAAGGAATTACTTTAGCTAATTTAAGATCTCTTGGTACAACACCTGTTTTGAGTGACAAAGAGAGAACATAAGTTACAGGCTCAATAATAAAGGAAACTACTTTCTTTATGAGACTAGCTCTAATTTCATCATGCCCTGGAGCTGTATCTTTCATCTTTAATATAATTTCAAGCACTTCATTAGGAGTTGGAGGATCAAATTCATTTAAACAAGGAATAGACAAATCAAAAATTTGTGAATTAAATTTTCCTGTATTCACAATGTTTTCTGCCAGTGAAGGACCAACATTCACAAAAAAAAATCATTGAAACCGTTTGCTATATCGATGGGATTTTGATAATTCTCGATACCATCGGATAACTGAACTGGAATTTCTCGAGTTTTTTGTTTTTTATTCAATAATTCATTTATAATATTCCAGGTCTTTTTTATATTTTCACATGAATTTCCCAACTTTTCAGAAAAATATTTTTTCTTAACCTCTTTTAAAACTTTGCTGAATTTGTTTTTATATTTTTTATAATACGCAATATTTAAAGGTGTGGGACTAATGAGAGATTTTTTATACAACTTATTTTTATTAATAGAAGATTTTTTTAATACAGGTGTAAACCATGGCTTAGATATATCCCTGTTTTTACTTTTGCTTTGTACCAATGGAAAACATTTATTAAACAAAGATGAAAATATATTTATAAATGTCTGATACGCTTTTTCGGCATCCTGATGTCCGAAGACATGATTCCATGATATCTCAGCAAGTAACCTTTTAAAAGACTCAACAGATTTAAAAGTAAGTCTACGATGTTTCATACTATGGGTTTGTTTTTGTTTTTGGTGAGAATTTGTAAAAAGCAGAAATACAGGGAGATGGTCTGAAATATCAGTAAGCATTACACCTGATGTGATTGAATTTACAAAATTATTAGTTAGTATATTGTCAATTAAAGTTGCCGATGAGCATGTTATCCTTGTTGGTTTATCAATAAGTGGATAGAAATAATAAGAATAAATTGTATTTAAAAACTCAAGAGAGGAATTTGATTCATGCTTCAAAAGATCAATATTAAAATCTCCAAGAAGAATACAAGTCCGATTCTTAACACTTATAATCTCCAATATAGAGGACAAAGCCTCATTAAAGATGTCAATATCATTATCAGGTGGTCGATAAATGCAACCAATAATTACAGTTTGACCATGAAAACACCTACATTTTGGAATTTCTATAAAAACTGCTTCTACATCAGTTTCAGATAAATGAATACTCAGATCTCTCCTTTCTAAAAATTCAAAATCTTCATGAATAAAAAGAGAAACTCCACCACCTTTTCTATTAGTCCTACAAAAATGTACTTCATTGTATTGAGGTAAAGAGTAAAATTGCTTGATGTCATCATTCAGCCACGTTTCAGTCAAAGCAAGCACAGAAAACTGATGTTCTAAGGTTGATAGAAACTGTATAAATAAGTCAAAATTTTTAGGTAGACTACGGGTATTCAAATGAAAGGCAGAAAACATATCCTGCTCATAATTTTTGAGCCGTGCATTAAATTCAACTTCATTATAATAATGGCATGTATCACTCGATCTTAAATTTAAACTATTTTTATCTGGATCAACCAAATCATTATATGATCTATCCTCATCACTATCATCTGGATTAAAGACCAAATGTCCTGCAGAAAAACTTTGTAAGAATGACATTAAGAGTAAAAAAGTCCAAACAAAAGGCAGCAGTTAAATACCTTTACATGTAAGGCATTTTAACTGGATCGAGGAGGATATACAATCAGTTGATCATGCTTTAGAAAAGCAATGTTCCCCTTTTTCCTCTCTTCTCTAAGTTTAGGAAGCAGTTCTTTACGCTTCATACGGACCTTGTCAGAGTAATCCTCATTGATATAGATGGTTGTGCCTTTTAAGGACTTTGCTCTCTTCAGTATTTCTTGTTTGTCCTTATACTGAAGAAATTCAATTAGAATAGATCTTGGTCGTCCAGTGGAATCGTATTTCCCAATTCGAAGTCCTCTTTCAAATTCAATATGCTTTGGTTCAATTTTAAGATGCTCCAGAAAAAGTTTCTTTACTTTTGCTTCGGTTTCAATCCATGTTTCAGACTTTACATCAGGAACTCCATCGATCACAATGTTCTTTTTTCTTGATGTGTTATCCATGTAATCCAGTTTACCCATTAAGCTGTTTAAAAAAGCTTGGTATTCGCCCAGACTTTCTGCAATGGCTTGATGTTTTTCTGCCATCTTGCTCGATTTAGTTTTCATCTCATCTACTTCAGCCTGAGTAAACTGGAGACTTGTTTTTAAGTCCTGAATGTCTTTTGTCGCACTTTGGACATCTTTAAAAAGGTTATCCATGCGAACACACATAGAGTCCACAATCACTTGAACACATGATTTAAAACTCTTTTCTTGTTGGTCAAGAAGTTCTTTAAAGTAAGTCTTTAGTTTTTCAAGCATCTCCTGGACCATAGGAAATGACACAGAGTCGTCCTCACCTTTTCTTGGCATTTTGATGTTTTCAGAGCTTGATTTGTAGAACCAGGCTGGGCCAGCTTGAGTAGGCCTTAAATACAATTTATCAAATATCACTTTAGTTGTTAACCATCCACCTTTTGTAATCCACAATCCAGATATATTTTGAAGTATATTTTGGAAAAATATAAGTATGGTTACTACAAATATAAGTATGGTTATTCCAATGAGAAATCTCTCAGCACAGCACAACATTTCTTTCAGAAAAATATTTACACACACTGTACACTTGTTGCACAAATTTAGCTATGCGCCAAGTTGTTTGATGGCTATTTTCACATTAACTAACAATCTCGCAAGTGAGTTCTATAATAAAAACTGTTACATCATGTTGATCTGCACCACTCAACCTATAGAATCTGTCATTTTGACTGTTTCACCGCACATCAGACTAATATTTTTCTTATGAAAATAAACCATGTTTTTTTGCAATAAAAGTCCAATAAATTTTGTATTTATACAAAATGTGTATTTATAAATACTAGCAAAACAATGGTTTTACTATAATATTGTTTTATGATTTTTTTATATTCTTTTCACTCTATTAAACATTTTTTAAAAATATATATAATTTCTTCGAAGCTGAAAAACCTACACCTTTTTTAAGTTAAACATTTTTGAATGTTCTAAAAATTACTGCATCAATACATTTGACACATGCAAAGTGTAAACCCTTGTCAAAAAAGCCTATTAGAATTTCATAGAATCCTGTAGGCTTCTAAAGGATTCTTAAAATCCTATTGGACATGCAGCTTTATTTTAGTGGATTTAGTGGATCATGTTGCTCAGAAAGTCGAACTTTACGGCAAGTTGCAATGACCATAGGTGTGATTGGCAAAGGACAAAAAAGCAGGAAAATATATGGCACACCTACCATGAAGTTGGGACATACATACGCACGCACACACACACAAAATGAAATACAGTTGAAATATAATTTGAGCTCAAAATTTATAGATCTGAGTGGCCAATCGTCAATCTGCGTGGGCAAGTGCCACCCTGACCATTATGTAGCCTTGCCACTCTATCAGACTGAACAAAATCAGTCACTTTGTGCATTTAAAGGTAAATATATCAGTGTGGTGCATTTTGAGAGTAAAAATAAGTGACTGGATCTATGAGGATTTTTATATTTTTGTTAATAAATTTGTGCCCTTTTAGTTAAATCTTTGGTTGCATATGGTAATAATAATAAGGCACACAAGCCACTTACACAACTTGATAAATAAGATTTGCCATTGGTCAAAACATGTTTAACCCTCTGGGGTCCGACCATTTTGGGACACTCTCAGAGGTTCTGACATGCTCTTACATTTGGTCTTTTTTCAGTTGCTTTAAAACATAATAATGAGAAGTGTCTCATACCACTGCGTTCAGCACAAACTGGGCTAAAATATTTTATGAGCTACATGTATGTACATGTTTGTATTTTTGAGAGAAAAATGTTTATGCGTGGTTTTTAAAAAAGCAATTTTTTAAGTCACTGATCTAAGTCCACAAAACCCATACTAAACATGTTTTAACAAGACTTTCCTAAACATAATCTAGTAGTCTAGAGTTTTTTCTTTAAAATGATGTGACAATCACCATGCCTACACTGTAAAAACATATTGTGAAATTCACAGTAATTAACTGGCAGCAATTGACAAGTAACTTACTTTAGAAAAAGCACAGTAAGTTACTTGTCAATTGCTGCCAGTTAACTACTGTGTTTTTTTTCTATAGTAAGTTACTTGTCAATTGCTGCCAGTTAACTACTGTGTTTTTTTTCTATAGTAAGTTACTTGTCAATTGCTGCCAGTTAACTACTGTGTTTTTTTTTTCTATAGTAAGTTACTTGTCAATTGCTGCCAGTTAAATACTGTGATTTTTTCATACAGTAAGTTACTTGTCAATGGCTGCCAGTTAACTACTGTGATTTTGCCGTACTGTAAGTTACTTGTCAATGGCTGCCAGTTAACTACTGTGATTTTTCCGTACAGTAAGTTACTTGTCAATGGCTGCCAGTTAAATACTGTGATTTCTTTTCCACAGTAAGTTACTTGTCAATGGCTGCCAGGTAACTACTGTGATTTTGTTCCACAGTAATTTACTGGCAGTCATTGACAAGTAACTAAGCAGAGATTATATATTTTTTATATATAGTTCATTGTGGTTTTCCCTACAGCATTTGATTGGTTAGTTATTTTCTGTAAACATTCATCAATGTTAAAATAAAGTTGTAATAGTCACCCTTAAAGGTTGAGTTACAATTATTTAAAAACTCATGACTGTTAAAAGAAGGAAATACAAAAAACAAATCTAAAACAATATACAATTCCAAGAGTGTTAAAAGTCCAAATGTGTATATAAAGTTTCCAGCGTGTATATAAAATCCAAGAAAGTGATATCCAAAGTCCATAAAATGTAACTGGACAGGTAAGCCCAAATACACAAACTCCACACACCAGCAACCGCTTGTTTTAGCTATAGCATCAGCTAACCATGTGCTCCTGCTCCTTCCTTTTATACAAAGTTCCATGTCATGTGACCCCTCACATGACAGGCAGACGAGGCAAAATAAAAGACATACACACATAAAATAGCAAAAGGATAAATTGGCTAAGAAAACATGTAAAACTAATTTAAACTCAAAATATACATAAGTCACAATATAATGAGTGGTAAAACATGTATCTTGTTTGATCACGTCACAACGTTAATGATCTAATTTAAATATGCTAAATTACAAAACAATACAATAAGTTTTCTGATTTGAGGGAAAATGCTACTGTTTCACAGATATGTACTAAATAATTTTTTTTTACAGTCAAATACATTCAATAAATGCATGCTAACATTTGTAAAATAACATTTTAATTTGCATGAAAAAGTATGAATTCCCAAGAAATGCATCTTAAACTTTTGTAACAATCTAAAAATAACTAAATATAATTCAGTTTTGTAGATATACAGGACAATCTGTAAATAAAACAAAATAATTAATTATCAATCAAAAGTACACTGCAAGTAAACTGTAAGTTTCCTCCAATTCTTATTAAACACAATATTACTGTGAAGTATAATAACTGAAATGCAAAACAAGTTTATGTCTACAATATTTTCACTCCAAAATAAATAGTTCTAGTGCACAACACAACCATTGATTCTAAAAATGAGTCTAAATTCAGAATCCTAATTTTACAGTGTATAAATAACATTAAAACATGCCCAAAAAGGTTAGTGAAACCATACCACAACAGACAATGTTAAGAGATTAAAAAGCTATTTTCATTTAAATTGCTAGTAATCTACTGGATCATACAGTATGAATAAACATGTTTACAAGATTTACTAAAAGTTAGAATTCATGTTTTAATTCTATTCAACATGCTTAAACACATTATTGTTTAATTTACATTAAACGTGCCTGTATTGACATTTAAGTATTAAATAATATCAGATTTGAGTGGACTAGTTATCAGATGTTTAAGTGAATCACCAAAACATGACTCCAAACAATGGACCTTTTCCTATAGATTATGTATCATATATGTGAACAAAGTTATTAATTACGTTATTTATACACACTTCACTTTGATGAAAAAAAATTTGGTGCAATTTTATTTTCTGTGTGCAGGTTTAGCCACTGGGAAAACTCTAATGGGCATGACTGCTCTCCATTCAGAGGGCTTATGTGTTTTCATGTCTCACCAGCATATGGCCAGTAAGATGATTTCAGTGTAATACTGTTTAAAGTATCTATTAGCCTACCATGTGTATTTTCTCTAAAATTAAATATTTAAGATTGTTTTTCATAAATTAAGGACATAAACACTTTGTACAAGAAAAATATTTTCTTACATAATATCGCCAACAACACTCTTAGGTGGCTAAACAGATCCTATCTAAGCCATCATCTGTGTCCATATTCCAGTTTATTGTTAAAACAAGCTTTTGACAGGCAGATTAACAAAAACAGCTACAATCAACAATATTAAAACCGTACTTGTGTGTGGCACTTAAACAGACATACTGGGTGCATCCCAATTCAGGGGCTGTGGCCCTCCAAGGCCGTATCCGAAGGCAAATGACATCACCGGGCCGTGACGAAGGCTGTCTCAATTCGAAGGCTCCTTCATATAAAAGCTTCTTAGTGTGGCCTTTTCCCCCCTGAAACAGAGTTAGGGCTGTAACGATATTGTCCCATTAAAAAGACCTGCCTGATTATGCATCGCGATTCAGTGTTTCATGCGCAGCTTGTGTGTGTACTTTGGCGTTTTGGTCAGTAAGAAGTCCTTATCAATCTAAAATCATTATGAGTCGGAGTCGTTTATAATGTGCATTTTAAATAGCAACGCTCGTTAAACAAAATCATTCAAAATATTCTTTATTATCATGAAAATACCTGAAACTATTTGAAGAACAGCAATATAAATATTCCTGTAGACATTTTCTGGAATAGCGTTTGCAATGCTAGCCTACTTCTTCTGTGGCACAAAGGGAGTTTCTGCACGAGAGCGCCCCCTGGCATTTGGATGTTGCGCCATTACACCGTAATTCATGCAAATTCATTAATTGAGAAAACGCGCATTTGCACGATAAATCTTTACAGCCCTACCGAGGATCCATAAATGTATCCTTTACAGCCTTGGCTATCCCAAAATTCAATATGAAGTCTGGGTATTTTGAAATAAACATTCAAAACTGTAGTTAAATAAAAGTGTACATTTTGCTAATTAAAGGTCCTTGTGTCTGTTTTACTATTATAAATTATGTTTTAGTGATGTAAATTAATATTATTGCTGCAATGTTGTGTGTTGCGTTTTGCATTTGTATATTTCTAAGGTTGGTGAATTTAACATACTGTTGGATAATTTAATCTGCATCAATGTGTTATATTTTCTAAAGTAAAATAAAAAAATCTGACAGGTCTCAGCTTTTGTGTCCCAGTGACAAGCGTAGTTGCCGGGAAAAGCAAGTGATGCCCCCGTAGGCTAGACTGTCTCATTTCATTTCACTTCGTGGTGTTTAGAGGCTGTTGCCTTCAAATATTGAGCCTTGCCTTCAAAGTCTGCGGCCTTAAAAGGATCCAGACCCTGAATTGGGATGCACCCTCAGTTTGCTCAAACTAAACCAGTGCTCACACAGCAGTCATTGGCCAGTTTACTGAATGACAGTCATATTAACCAATTATACTCAAAGCAACATGACGAGTCAGCCAATACAATTAGGTAACACTTTATTTCGATAGTCTACTTTAGAGATTTTACTAATTACAAGTAACTTTGCAACTACTTATCCTACCAATCTTTACAGTATTAGTAGACTGTCTGCTTAATATCTATTCACACTTTATTGTGATGATCCCTCAACAGACATTCAACTGACTATAATTATCTTTGCAGGTGCATGTCAATTTATTCCACTAACCCTAACAGTCTACTAACACTCTAAGGACAGTTAGACAGTTAGTTGAAATATAGTTGCAAATTAGTGAAAGTTGGTTGACATAGTTGAAAAGTTATTTATAGTTGTATAAGTATTAAGTGTAACCTACAATTTATTTCAGTGTGGTAACATATTAAATGAAATGTTGTGTGTACCATATTGTAGACAAAACAATAATCATTGTGAACTTTCTCCTTTAAAGAAATAGAAAATAAATCTAATTTGTCATTACTAGCATAATACTTAAAATAATACAAAATCAAATATACTTTAAAATGTTTTCCCAACAAAGATTATTGAAGAAATTATTTTTTTCAATTAATTTTGTGTATCCTGAATAAGATTAGACATCAGCATGTTGCTAACAAAACTTGTTGTAAAATGTGCTGTAACACATCATGAAGTTTGATTTCTCAGAGTTTTTCAAAATAAAAGTCAATCGGGTTTAAATGTCAGCAGTTCCTGTCGGGATGAAAGTAACACTTGTTACTCTTCTCCCACTGCCAATACTGTTGCATTATGTTGAAAATGTATATTTTTTTTTATTTGATTTAATTTTTTTGCGTTCAAACTGTTAAAAATGTTTGTTCTTTTCAACAATTCAAGTTTGTACTGTCAGGTTCCTTTAGAAACATTTGATGAAACCAACATTTAACCGAAAATACATATAAACAAGATCATAGTCATGTTTATTTACTAAAACAAGTGTAACACAAAAATCTATCTTGTTCTGTTCTGTTACTTTTGAGCCACCTGTGTGTTACTTTCGTCCCTGCTGACAGAGTCTAAGGCCATTTTGTTTACAAAATTTCACCTGGAATTCATAGTCCACACTTGAGTTACTGATCACAGCAAAAATATATCTGTCTAAAACATTATCTTTTAAAATTAAGTTTTTCTGGAAAATGGTACTTTCGCCCCTGCTCACCCCCATTATGAGTCTCTACAGTAGAATGTTGGTTACTGTGAACCTCTACAGTACATTGCTGGTTACTGTGAATCTTTGCAGGATATTTTATTCACTGTGACTTTCTACAGCACATACCTTTTTACTGTGATGTTTACAGTTTTAAAACACTACTGTGATTTCACACTGAATGCACTGTAATCCACTGTGAACTTTATTACAGTTATTTGCTGTGCATGAACACAGTTAATTACTGTAGATTTCACAAGCATTTTTTACAGTGTATATTATATAAAATCTACTGTTGGGTAAGTACATTTTGTATTATTTGATTAACGTGCTTAAGTTTTACTTGTTTGACACAAATGAACCAAAATAAACATTGCCAGAATTGTCCACACTGAGTATGGCTAAAATTAGCTAATAGGCTAAAAGGTACTTTGAACTTACACATGTTATACCATAGTATAAAGTATGTTTAATGATACAGTCAAAGTTATTACTTTAGCTTATTAATGTAGCCTTTGAGAATTTCTTTCAGAAATTAAAACATCTGAAAGAGAAAAGTTATTTGGCATGATGGAATTGTAATGATTTGATTGCCTACACATTGCACATGTAAAATGTTAAATACTGTTCTGTATTAAAAGCTCAGCATAAGTGTTTGATTAACTTCCTATGTTTTTGTTTTGTACAAAGAAAGAGCAGAACCTAATCCAAATAAAAATAAACAAGCTGTTAAAAGCCAGGTAAATGCCTCAGTTTTATACACTTAAACACATAGGAGTTGGAATTTGTGGGGTTAATATCAGTAATTACAATTTCATTTTATTTACAGTTGAAGGTGGTCAACACAAACCAAATGAAGATGTTGCACATTCCACAAACAATAAAAAAAGAAGGTATGGCAAACTGTAGATATGGCTTAAACAGTCAGTCTACATATTTGTTAATGTTCTAATGTGTCATATCTTCTTGTTTGTGCTAAAGATCAAGTTTTGTGTCCAACACACTTTAATGAGACGTGCCCGACCCCTGACTTTGTCTACCCTACATTAAGTTGTAAGTTTTTGACTGCTTTGCTTTACTTTGAAAAAGAATCATGCTTTCAAAAAGGACTTTTATATATTTCGATATGAAACTCAAAAATGTATATAAATTGTTTTGGTGTATTTTGTTTACACAGGCACACTTCATGACAGTAAACATCGGTATCAAGATGATGTGATTGATCTTTACCCTAGAATAAGGTGTGACACTATGAGACGTACGTGCTACTGATGCTTTTTGTTATTTTTTTGGTGCATTCCCACACTATACAAACACGTTGCTTGGCTCCAAAGTGCATACACTTTTGACTTTATAATGTCATTCTCATTTATAGGTAAACATTGTTTGAAGGGTGACATAATGAACAGCCATCTTCCAGACAACCGAAACAGGCAGAGTATTGTTTTCTTGTGTATTGTCATACACCTAAAGAGGATTTTTTGTAATTGTACAGTTATGGTGTTATTCATTCATTAATGTGTCCTTTCTTACCTTAAATAACTTGTCATTTTTCACTCCTTGTCTACAATACCAAATTCTGGATTGACGCCCCAGTACCAGAAGGCACTCCAATCCCAGAGAGCATCCCATTGTATGTGAGAACTTTACAGTCGCATCTTATTTTAAGCAGATTCTACTAGGGATGCACAATATATCGCATGTGATTGTCATTGCACATCTCGTCAGTGAAGATGGTTCCATGATCGCCATCACCTGCTTTCAGATGGAGCGGCATTTACTACACAAAGCCTTAGTTCACTGACAATTGGGGCAATTTCGCATTAATTATCGGGGACGCATCTCCTGCGATACATGCGATATGGCCCAGCTTGTCAGTTTACCTCGGCTTTGTGTGGTGGATGCTGCTCCATCTGAAAGCAGGTGATGGCAATTTACTACTAATCAAGGAACCGGCTTCAATGACCAGATGCGCATGATATCGCATGCGATTTATCATGCATCGCTAGAAACTACATTAGTGACAACACAGCTTAGAGTATAAACATGTACATTTCTCTGAATTTGAGTTAATAGTTACAAATACAGAGCTTATAATGTCTGTCATTGCTCAACCACAAAGACCTAAAGTACAGCCATCTGATTTCATAACTAATGCAGTATTACACTGTGAAGTGATTTACTGTTAATATTTTACATTACCATATAATTAACTATATTTGTACAGGTGAGGTAACACAACGAAAAAATAACAGGATGGAGACTACCTGATTCTTCACCTATGGCCTTAGCTTCAAATGCAAGAAGTAAGAAAAGCTATATGACGTGTATTTTGCATTATGAATGCATTATGAATACATCAAAGATGTTGATAACAAGTTGATCTGTGTAAGTTGTGATATAAAGAATATGTATATATTAGGGCTGTCAAAATTAACGCGTTAATAACGCGTTAACGCAAATTCATTTTAACGCCACTAATTTTATTAACGGAGATTAACGCAACGCGCAATTTCTGTTTGACCCTTGGTCCAGCCCATAGTTGAATGAACAGAGACGCAGACAAATGTGACTCTCTCTAAATGAGTAAAAGGTTTTCATAGAAATAAGAACATTAAGCAAATCGTCTACCAAATCCAATGCTCTAAATGCTCGTTGGACATCTGATATGATCTTTATTTATACGTCTGAGAGGTGTAACGTTACCGTCCTCCTAATGTTTAATCTAATGCAAAGATGCGTCTCAATTCATTTTGGTTTCGCTTTTATGCATGACTTAGAAAATAGACTGCAGGACTTGCTTGATGTTTAAAGAGTCATTAAGAGAGATAAAGTTCGGTACCTGATTAATGTTAAAGAGTTATTAAGAGCGACAAGACTCAAAAGCGATCTCCTCACGCTGACTGACTGACATCTGAAGCGCGTGCACACAGACGCGCGAGTGCGCGACCCGGATATATAGACATCTACACAAAATTACAGTTTTACAAATATCTGTTTTGATAAGAATTCACTCAGGTAGGCTCTATAATCTGTTATGTTTTAAGTAAATGTTTGGTTAACTGTTGGGTAAAACCATCTGATGTGTAACATTATATTAGATCACTTAGATTTTAAGCAGTCTGTCTCAATGTCAATCAAACAAAAGGAAAAAAAGTTGAACATACATTGATGATGTTTTTGCTTTGTGTGTGCTAAATCTATTAGTTTTACCAGTGATTTTAAGGTATTGATGTGGTAATATAATGTATGGATGTGGAAATGTTTGTGGTAATTTGACTCTTTCAACTTCAAACACGTATAGTTCTGTCATATTTTGTTATATTTCAACAAATCATGCATTGTTCTATGTTTTAATAGAGAATGTCAAAATATGAACAACTATTTTTTTTAAATTTGCTAATTCCGACTCAACTTGCCAGCACAGGTCACAAATGATGCAGCAGCAAACAAAAATGGAGAAAGAAAAATCTTCTGAAAGGAAAATTCATATACAAAACAATGGCTGGTGATTCTGTTAAAATGTAAACAGGCTGTTGTTAACATACATTTGCATAAAGCAACTATATATATGTATATATGATTAGAATATTAAAAACCTGAAAAGTGTTAAATTAGGGTAAATTTAGAATGGATAAAAATGTGCGATTAATTTGCGATTAATCGCAGTTAACTCATGAAATCATGCGATTAATCTAGATTAATTTTTTTAATCTATTGACAGCCCTAGTATATATATTTCCATCTATCTTTCTATAACATTATTTCAATTGTTTTCACATTTAGGTCCAGCAACTGTCTGAGCTGGTGGATATTCTATCAGAGACTGCATGAACAATGTTATGAACAGGTATGTGTTTCCCTTGAATTGTGTAATCCTGCATAATATTGCAGGAATATATATTGATTACAACCATAACTAACCCAGCAATTTATATTACTTAAATTCAGGATTTAATCTGTCACACATCACTTGTTCAGAACTATTAAAGTTCGTAGTGGCTCAAACAGTCAGCCATACTGAAAACAAGAAATCAAATTATAAATTCAGTGTAAGCCAGTGGTGTCAAACTCAATTCCTGGAGGGCCGGTGTCCCTGCAGAGTTTAGATCCAGCCCTAATCAAAAACACCTGATGCGTTTAATCAAGGTCTTCAGGATTACTAGAAACTTCCAAACAGGTGTGTTGGAGTTGGTTGGAGCTAAACTGTGTAGGACACCGGCCCTCCAGGAACTGAGTTTGACACCCCTGGTGTAAGCCATTACTTGTCACCAAAACCTATGGATGAGGATATTGTTTATAGCACATGTTACATGGTAGATGAGTAGTTGTGAAGTGTTAAAACATAGTGTATGTTTGAACATTGCATGCAATTGCTATGTTGCACATTACTGTTAATTGTAATTTATTGACCATTAAGGTTATTTGTCTAAGGTGAAGTAATCTTACATTTCTTTTACGGAATGATGTCAAATTGTCTTATGGCAAAGTTCAATATGAGGGGTGGTGGACATCTGGAAAATAAGTCTTTTAAAGGCACACCTTTGTATTATGTTATTCAAGGTAATTTGGGGAATATGTTGATCTAAAAAAAACCTCTTGTTTTTGTATATTGATGTAATTTGTATTGCTATGATTTATGTATTTAGGGGACATCACAGCTCACCTGTCTTTATCAGAAATGTCCTGTTCATTTTTTGACAGTTACACACCTAGTTTAGGGTCTTTCTCAAGGGCACCACAGTGGTCTTGAAGAGCAAGGGGAC
This sequence comes from Misgurnus anguillicaudatus, assembly GCF_027580225.2. Taxonomy (NCBI): domain Eukaryota; kingdom Metazoa; phylum Chordata; class Actinopteri; order Cypriniformes; family Cobitidae; genus Misgurnus; species Misgurnus anguillicaudatus. The sequence continues at coordinate 7,952,137 of NC_073348.2, read as the reverse complement.
AAATGCTGTTGGTCCCACAACTGATCTAACACTTATTTAAAGCATAACATCTTTTATACAATAATTTATATATATATATATATTAGGGCTGTCAATAGATTAAAAAAATTAATCTAGATTAATCGCATGATTTCATGAGTTAACTGCGATTAATCGCAAATTAATCACACATTTTTATCCATTCTAAATTTACCCTAATTTAACACTTTTCAGGTTTTTAATATTCTAATCATATATACATATATAGATGCTTTATGCAAATGTATGTTAACAACAGCCTGTTTACATTTTAACAGAATCACCAGCCATTGTTTTGTATATGAATTTTCCTTTCAGAAGATTTTTCTTTCTCCATTTTTGTTTGCTGCTGCATCATTTGTGACCTGTGCTGGCAAGTTGAGTCGGAATTAGCACATTTAAAAAAAATAGTTGTTCATATTTTGACATTCTCTATTAAAACATAGAACAATGCATGATTTGTTGAAATATAACAAAATATGACAGAACTACACGTGTTTGAAGTTGAAAGAGTCAAATTACCACAAAAATGTCCACATCCATACATTATATTACCACATCAATACCTTAAAATCACTGATAAAACTAATAGATTTAGCACACACAAAGCAAAAACATCATCAATGTATGTTCAACTTTTTTTCCTTTTGTTTGATTGACATTGAGACAGACTGCTTAAAATCTAAGTGATCTAATATAATGTTACACATCAGATAATTTTACCCAACAGTTAACCAAACATTTACTTAAAACATAACAGATTATAGAGCCTATCTGCGTGAATTCTTATCAAAGCAGATATTTGTAAAACTGTAATTTTGTGTAGATGTCTCCAGGTCGCGCACTCGCGCGTCTGTGTCACTGTGTGCACGCGCTTCAGATATCAGTCAGTCAGCGTGAGGGGATCGCTTTTGAGTCTTGTCGCTCTTAATAACTCTTTAACATTAATCAGGTACCGAACTTTATCTCTCTTAATGACTATTTTAACATCAAGCAAGTCCTGCAGTCTATTTTCTAAGTCATGCATAAAAGCGAAACCAAAATGAATTGAGACGCATTTTTGTATTAGATTAAGCATTAGGAGGACGGTAACGTTACACCTCTCAGACGTATAAATAACGATCATATCTGATGTCCAACGAGCATTTAGAGCATTGGATTTGGTAGACGATTTATAATGTTCTTATTTCTATGAAAACCTTTTACTCATTTAGAGAGAGTCACATTTGTCTGCGTCTCTGTTCATTCAACTATGGGCTGGACCAAGGGTCAAACAGAAATTGCGCGTTGCGTTAATCTCCGTTAATAAAATTAGTGGCGTTAAAATGAATTTGCGTTAACGCGTTATTAACGTTATTTGACAGCCCTAATATATATATATATATATATATATATATATATATATATATATATATATATATATATATATATATATATCGTCGCTGCCTGATGAAACTCACGTATGTCCAAAACGGTAACTTTTCAGAAAGTAAAAAAAACACCGTATATCAAAAGCAGTTGAATCTTGAATGTAGCGTTGTCATACTTGGTACGGCATATTTACATGTAACCATATTCTTGCCAGTGTCATGATATAATCCACATTTGACCAAAATTGAGTTTAAATGGACATGCGTGCATATTTTACAGTAACTTTGATCGATACATGTTCTTCCGATCATTAATTAGAATGGCCAAGTCGCGTTTCGTATTGACAGATGAATACGCTCAGTTTATTAAATTAATATTAATTATAAGTGTATTAAATGTCTCTCGCAAACCATTAAGGGACAATGAATCAATACACTGACATGGTAATGCAACACAACAGGGGCGTCAGTTTGTGTTGAAAAGTGGTGGGGACAAAAGATCAGATAAAAACATTACTGCAGGACAGGAAAAATATTGAATAACGCGCATCAAAAATGGGCATAGCGTAGGCCAGTCAACAACAAGAAAATACTCAGCATAAATTTATAAACCCTCAACAATGTCGAATGCACACATCACACATGTAACAGTCCCTGCAGCACCAGCTCAACCGAACAATGCCAAAGCACCATACCGTAGAAAACAGCAGCGCGTTTAATAAATGATTACAATGAATTTCATTACATATGTACAAGAAAACACACCATAAGCATACAACGCAACATATGTGACCCTGGACCACAAAACCAGTCTTAAGCATCGCTTGATTTTTCAGAACATTTTAACCAAATGCTTTCAAAAAGTGGTGGGGAAATCCCCAGCGTAAATATCACCAATGCTAGACAGATACTTTGTTTGCACATTCCTACCGTAATTAAGTAACTCCTAGATGTTAGTCTAGCGTCCGGGGGAAACGTTTACCTCGAAGTAAAGCCATTGTCATGTTTATTCGGCTATATCCAGTGCTGAGGTTTGATGAAACTTTACGAGACCGGCGAAATGCTTCACAGGCGGAAGATATGCGGCGTGATTGACAGCTTTGACACCAAACGGGTACGTGAAAATTAGATTACATGATTTCACAAGTTTTCATTGGCTATTTAGGTATGTGACGCATACTGTATGTGGAAATGAACCTGGACATTCAATCTGTCGAAAAATCTCAAAATCGGCAAAATGAACATACGTGAGTTTCATCGGACAGCGACGATATATGAAGAGTTTGGTTCCAAAACGCGATAAACGGCATTTTTGAAAAAAATGAGTTACTGCCAAAATCAGTATTATATCAGGTCAGTAGTTAAAAGTAAATAATTAATTTTACGCAAAATCCACTACCCGCCGTGATATTCTGTCATCTTTTCTCCCTTTTTTCCCAAAATGCGACAAAGCCACTCCTCCTTTTTTACAGAACGCAATAAATCCATTTCTGATATTACAGCGGACCATTCACACAATGTAAACAAACATGGCGGCGCGCTGAGTACACGGAATCCTAATTTTCCTCATCTACTTTGTACTTCGTGATCAACAAACAAAACAAAATAATACTTTAATAGCATTGCCAAACCTGTGATGGTTTTCTGTGACGGGAAAGAAACGTAAGCCATTAACATCTAATAATTTCCGCGAGAGGCACTCGGTTGCTTGTTCTCCAGACAGCATCAAGCTTCTCATGCTAAAACATTGTGTTCTTAATATAACAAAGTAAGTGTTTTGGTTAATGCCATTAATGTTTATTTTTTAATCATTGTATACCACTAGTCAACTAAATAAATATAAAACGGTAAAGATGAATGCACATTTATACATTGATTTAATAGATTTATAGCATTTTGAAATAATAAACTGTCATGGATTTATTGCATTTTGTGGAAAAAAGAATTCGTTTTTATAATAAATCTTTGAAAATCAAGTTATGGATTTGAATTTTTTATGTTTTTATAACCTAAAGATGCTATCTGAAAGTTTGTAACAGAAAATAGTGGTTTTCATCTTGTCACTTTCTTGGTATAGAAAACACGTTTTTACCGAAATTTGTCAAAATGGATTTATTGCGTTTTGGAACCAAACTCTTCATATATATATGAAGATAACTCCGTTTTTAAAATTTTTGTCAAAACATGTTTATTATTCTGTTATCATGTTATTATCTTGTTATATGGTGCTACCTAGCTGTATTTTTTAAGTTATGAAGGTTTAAACCTGTTATGATTTCGGTCTTATTGGCTGCTTTGTCTTTGTTTCATTATGTGTTGTGTTCTTGTTTTGACAGCTCCACACGTGCGCGTCTTCCACCTGGTGATCTCATTATCTCTGACTTCTCTCACCTGCGTCCCGCACCTGATTCTTATTATTGTCCAATCCGGTTTGATTTAAATTCCCCTCGTTTTCTTTGTTCTTTGCAAGTTCGTCTTTGTATGTACCTGCCCGCTAGCTTGTCTAGTTCTAGTCTTGTTGTGTCTAGTGTCAGTTTCTCGTTTATTGGATTATTCACCGAGCTCTCTGCTGCCTTTGCCTCTTCAGATTTCCCCGTCCTGCCGTCAGCCTCTCCCGATTGGTGTGTCACCGTCATCACTCTGTGAACTCTGTCTGTGGAATCTCCGAGCGCTGTTTTACATCTTGCGCTGTCCAGCCGCAGTGTGCTCTCGGGCGCGTAATTCTGCGTGATTCTCGGACTGCTACAGTGCGCTGTCCAGCACAGACTCTGCTGAAGCATCTGACCGCCTCTCTCTCTCTTTGTCCCGCCAGGATCTCTCCCTGTGCCCTGTGAAGATTACATCAAGTGTTTACTGAAAGTGGATGTCCTGCTGTGTTTCCCACTTAGAGTTTTTGCCGTTACATACACACACATACATTACATGAAGACATTGAGTGTTTTTTATTATACATACCCACTGATTCTGTGTCTCATTAAAAACCCTCTGCATTGGGAATCTTGAGTTGTGTCGTTCGTAACAGGACGAACTTGCCAGGATGGATCCCGCGGAGGTTGATGCTCTCCGGTCGGCGCTTGCCCAGCAGGGCTCATGGTTAGGCCAACACTCGGCCCGTCTCACCACCACGACACAGGAGGTCGAGGATTTATCCACACGCATGTCCGACCTTTCCTCTCGTCTTGACCAAGTGCGGCAGAACACCTCGCAAACTAGTCAGCAGCATGAGACGGAGCCCCATGCCTCAGCCCCACCATCATACGATGGCGATCCTGCCTCCTGTCGAGCGTTTTTATCACAATGTTCCTTGGTCTTTGCCCTCCAGCCAAGTCGTTATGCTTCTGAGCGCACCCGGGTTGCATATGTTATTACCCTGCTGACTGGCAAGGCTCGTGAATGGGCTACAGCTGTGTGGGATGCCGGCGATCCTTGCTGCCGATCCTTTGATGAATTTCGCGAGGAGATGGAGAAACTTTTTGATCGCTCCGTTCGCGGGGACGCCGCTGCGGCTCGGTTGGCACATTTGGTTCAAGGAAAACACTCTGTCACCGAGTACGCCATTGAGTTCAAGACCTTAGCGGCTGCCTGCCACTGGAACGAAGCGGCTCTTCGAGCGCAGTTTGTCGAGGGGTTGACAGACGGGCTTCAGGATGAAATCGCTGTTCACGATCTTCCCCCCACTCTGGATGCCATCATTGATCTTGCTCTTCGGATCGAAGCTCGGAGGATGCTTCGCAGTCAGCGCCGTTCTCTGCGTCAGCGTGTGTTTGTGGATGAGACCTCCATTTCTTCCTCGGCCCCTGTGTCACCCTCAGTCGAGTCGGAACCCATGCAACTGGGGCGCATGCGCCTGTCACAGAGAGAGAGAGAGAGGCGGTTACAGAATGCCCTCTGTCTCTATTGTGGAAAGCCCGGACATTTCGCCAAGACTTGCCCGTTAAAAGCCGCCGCCCATCAGTGAATACGGGAGTCCTGGTGGGCGCCACCTCTTCAAAACTCTCCCCAGTTTCCAGTACCCAACTCCACGTTATGTTGTCCTTCGCTGGGCGGGACTATCCATCCACTGCCCTTCTCGACTCTGGCGCGGAGGGCAACTTCATTGATGAAGCGCTGGTTCGCGCCTGGGGTGTCCCGGTTGTCCCTCTCCAATCCCCTTTGGATGTCTGGTCCCTTAAGGGGCAGCAGATGGCGCGGATTACACACTGCACTTCTCCTGTGAGTCTCTCTGTGTCTGGTAATCATCGTGAGGAGATTGTGTTGCATATCCTTCATGCATCTCTATCTCTTATTATTTTAGGGCATGGATGTTTAGCGCAACACAATCCTCACGTTGATTGGCAGCATAGTATTATCTTGTCTTTGTCTCGGTCTTGTCATGTGTCATGTCTTGGTTCTGCTGTTTCTGGTTCTGTTCTTTCTCTTCCTCAGGTTCCGGCAGTCGATTTAACCGGGGTCCCGGCGGAGTATGCGGATATCGCTCAGGTGTTTAGTAAAGCCCGGGCCACCTCCCTTCCTCCTCACTGGCCATATGATTGCGCTATTGATCTCCTCCCCGGCACTTCTCCGCCTAAAGGTAGACTTTATTCTTTGTCGGGTCCTGAGAGAGAGGCTATGGACCAGTATATTAATGATGCCCTGCGTGCAGGTCTCATCCGTCCCTCCACCTCGCCCGCAGGGGCGGGGTTTTTCTTTGTTGAAAAGAAAGACGGCTCCCTGCGTCCTTGTATTGATTATAGGGGTTTGAATGACATTACTGTTAAGAATAGGTACCCCCTTCCTTTAATGTCTACTGCGTTTGAGCTTTTGCAGGGAGCGCAGGTCTTTACTAAGCTAGATTTACGCAATGCCTATCACCTGGTGCGTATAAGAGAGGGAGATGAGTGGAAGACAGCATTTAATACCCCTACTGGACACTTTGAGTACTGCGTTTTGCCTTTCGGGCTTTGTAACACTCCCTCAGTCTTCCAAACTCTGGTTAATGATGTGCTGAGAGACATGATTAACAAGTTTGTCTTTGTGTACATAGATGATATTCTCATCTTTTCCCCCTCTATGCAGGAACACACTCAGCATGTCCGCCGAGTCTTACGCCGGTTGTTAGAGAATAAGTTGTATGTTAAGGCGGAGAAGTGCGAATTCCATCATAAGTCAGTTTCGTTCTTGGGTTTTGTTGTCGCCCCAGGTGAGATCCGTCCTGATCCAGCCAAGATCAAAGCGGTTGCCGAATGGCCAGTCCCCGAGTCCCGTAAGGATTTATTAAGGTTTCTGGGTTTCGCCAATTTTTACCGGCGATTTATCAGAAATTATGGTCAGGTTGCTCAGCCTCTTACTGCTCTCACTTCCACTAAGGAGAGGTTTGTCTGGAATTCAAGTGCTCAGGAGGCCTTTGATAATTTAAAGTCCCGGTTTATCTCTGCTCCTGTTCTCTCTATTCCAGATCCGGCTGCTCAATTTATTGTGGAGGTGGATGCTTCGGATGTCGGGGTAGGTGCCGTTTTGTCTCAGCGGTCTGTTAAGGATGGCAAGGTGCATCCCTGTGCCTTTTTCTCAGAGCGAAATTATGACATAGGTAATCGGGAGCTGCTGGCGGTCAGACTGGCTTTGGGTGAGTGGCGTCACTGGTTGGAGGGGACCTCGGAGCCCTTCCTGGTCTGGACGGATCATAAAAATCTCGAATACATCCGTTCAGCCAGGAGGTTATCTTCTCGTCAGGCTCGTTGGGCACTCTTCTTTGACAGATTTAACTTCACCCTCTCGTACCGGCCCGGTTCAAAGAATACCAAGCCCAATGCTCTCTCTCGTTTGTTCGAAACTCCCGGTTCTGCTGGGGACGAAACCATCCTCCCTGAGGGGCGGGTGGTGGGTGCCCTGCGCTGGGGAATGGAACAACGGGTGAGACGGGCCGGCCGGGAGGGGGAAGTGCAGAGGGGGGCCCAGCGGGTCGATTGTGGGTGCCGAATGCGCTTCGCTCCGAGGTCATCCGGTGGGGTCACGAGTCCAAGTTTGTTTGCCATCCGGGGGTTCGGAGAACGTTGGCTACCGTACGTCAGCGTTTCTGGTGGCCCTCTATGGGTCCCGATGTCAGACAGTTTGTGTTAGCCTGTCAGGTTTGTGCCCGCAATAAGGCCTCTCATCAAGTCCCTATTGGTCTGCTTAAACCGTTACCCATCCCCTCTCGTCCTTGGTCACATATTGCCATTGATTTTGTAACCAATTTGCCTAGTTCTAAGGGAAACACTGTTGTTTTGACCATTGTGGACCGCTTCTCCAAGGCGGTTCATTTTGTCCCTTTGCCCAAATCACCCACTGCCAAGGAAACTGCCCAGGTAATGATCGAACACGTCTTTCGCTTACATGGTCTGCCCACAGACGTTGTTTCAGATAGGGGTCCTCAGTTTATTTCTTGTTTCTGGCAGGAATTTTGTAGACAAATAGGCTCCACAGCTAGCTTGTCTTCAGGGTATCATCCTCAGACCAACCTAAGTCCTAAATCAGAACATGCTTCTTTTTTGCTCATGTCCACAAATAATGTGTTCTTTAATGTGTTTAATGCATAAAGATCTACACCAAGCGACAAGTGCTATGGTTGTTAGCTTATATACATTCTGAAAATTTCATGTGTACTTTATGTGGATGGAGGCCTATGATTATTGCTTCTGACTGTAGGGTAATTAAATATAAGGTAGCCTAAACACATGATAGACTAAACATCACATAGGCCATAAATCCCAAAAATAAGGCATAGCTGGCATCGATCTGGTACGCGGATCTGTGCCGCATCTCTATGCGGGACTGGGCCAGCTCTGTTCCATTTCCAGTTAAGATCCGTGAAACTGATCCTGACCACTTCTTGGCCGATGTGCGTTTGGATGCTGGACCGTGTTAGTTAAACGGATCTGATGCGGATGGAACGGTATGTGTGGGCCAGCTCCACCCCAGTGTTGTTTTACTGTTTTGGTACGAGAGTGGGCCAGGGCTGACCCATCTCTGGTGCAGAGCCATGAAACAACTCCTGATCACTTTTGGCCCGTTGTGCATTTGGACACTGGACCATGTCCGTGAGATGGATCCGGGGTGGATCGCATGGTAGGTGTGGGCCAGATCCACCCCAGTGTGGTTTTGCTATCTGGGTACCACACAACAGGAGATGTCTTCATCATCTTGCCCTGACTCTGAATCACTGGAGTCCAGGAAAGATGAATGCTTTGGTCATCTGCTGTTTTGTCTGAAAAACAACAACAAACAGAAGATACAGTTATGCATTATGACGCGATATTCCTATTTAATTATAAAATACTATTACAATAACAACAACAAATTACTATTACAATAACAGCAAGGGCTACCACAATAGATAAAACATGCTGGAGGGCTACTTTTTGATATAGAATACTCGAAACGTTTTTGTTTAACTTTTATTTTACTTGTTGATATGTTTTAATATTGTTTAAAATGATAACATACGTAAACCAAGCCAAGCTAATATAAAAAAATATGTAATTATGCTCACCGTTGTCTGAACTGATATTCGCTGGGTGCATTTCTTCAAATTCTTCAATCACTTCTTTTGCTGGGTCCTTGGATTGCATTTCACTTCCACCAATCTCTCCAGTAAAGTTATCTTTCAGGTCTTTACACATTGATGGTACATCACCCACAGCGGGTTCATGACTGGTTAGCAGCAGGCTCTGTACGTTATCTGACGTAGCCCTTTTGGATTTTTTCTCCCAAACTCCATTTTTGAAATAGAGCTTTCTGTGGTCAAAATATTGTGTATAACACAGTTTAGTGTTGCAATGTTCACAGAAGCGCCGAGGTCGTTCCAGCACACCGCGCTTGTTTATAGACTTGTTCGCCTTCATGCCGCACCGCAAGAATCGACAGTCAGGTGACGTCAAAGTATCGCGAGAGGGAGACGAAATATGATTTCTTGAATCATTCTTGCAGTACTTCGACGTCATCCGGCTGTCGGTTCTTGCGGCGCCGCATGAAGTCGAACAAGCCTTATATCATACGCATGCGCGCACGTCTCACAAGATTTTCTTCATATCAGTAACCTCGCATGTGATTGGAGGAGGCCGACGAGCTTCTCGCCTTCGTCCAATCACGTGCGTGGTTATGGCCACAACTCATACAGCAGAGAAAGAAAAGACGAGCATATAATAACAGACGTTTGGTGTTTGTAGCTCCGAGAAGACGGGTGCACAATCCCAAGATTGCGGTAAGAATAATTTTATGTATAAGCATATTTTTAAGTAGCACAAGCTAAAAGCCCAAGCTGTGTGTTTTATAACTTAGACGTGTTTTTTGTCTTGTAATTTTTAGGAGGCTGTACGGCGTCTCTGAGGCACGCTGCCGGCGCTATGAACCAGAGCAAGGGTAACATGACGTTACGATTGAAAGAATATGTCTTTATTCTTGTATAAGGACATAGATACGTTAATAGATCCGAGCTTAAAGCTCACGTAACACACGCTGTTTCTGCATTTCTGATATTAATCTGGAATACCTATGGAGTAGTATGACATCCTTTATATCTCTGAAGAGTCTTTAGTTCTAATCAGATTTATAAAAGAAAGATTAGCTTTACCGAATCTTTCCGATAACGTACGAAAAAATGAAGAAGGAGGAGTTATAACACGGGAGGAGCGGGTACGAGTCATACAACACTATACAACACTGTTTCACTACATGTTCGTGTCATTTATATAATATACACGCGCCTATTTCCAACATAAGACAGAAGTCTTACTTACCACGTGTAACTCGTCATGACCCGGTTCTGAAAATCCACCGCATCAAACAAACACGCAAAACTCCGCTGCTAATCCGGATAATAAACTATATCCATTGTTTCCATAAGGCTGGATGTCTTCTCCTTACATCCAAAAACACACTTCTTGTTGTGCCCAGAGGTGTCAAGTAACGAAGTACAAATACTTCGTTACCATACTTAAGTAGATATTTTGGGTATCTATACTTTACTTGAGTAATTATTTTTCAGACGACTTTTTACTTCTACTCCTTACATTTTCACGCAATTATCTGTACTTTCTACTCCTTACATTTTAAAAATTGCCTCGTTACTTCTATTAATTTCAACTTGTTTTCTTTTTTTACATTCCGCTTGTCATCGTTAAAAAACCTATCTTGATAAATTGCATCATCCAGATGAATCGATTGTGGTTGGATGAGAAGTATAAACATACACCATTCCGACTCCCTATTGGTTTGTACGCAATCCCCGCCCCCCAGCTGACTGCAGATGATCAAAAGTTTGTTCGATAGCGCTGCACAGAGAAACATAAAAGAACCGCGAGAGCGATTAGAAAGCATGCAGAGTGTCTCCCCTCGCGATGCTTTGATATCATCCGCCATCCGTTTGTACAGTAACAGAACGCGGCATTCTGTCTTCAAATGGAAAAGTACGAAATAAAACTCGCGCATCACTTTCAGGTCAGTTCACATTCACAAGCCTGTGTAAATGTATAGCTGGCTGCTGTCATCTGTGTGATTTAAATAGTGTAACAATACCAATTTATATCATGTAACTTCAGTTGTTCAACTTAAATGACATTGTGCTGCGTTGCGTTTTGAAGCATGGCAAAGATATCTATGCTAAAGGCATCTGTTGTTTTGTATATGCTAATAACTGCCGTCAATTTTATTTGCATTAACAAAACCTACTTAGCTGAATGCTTGAGTGTTAAATCAATGAAACACATAACCATATATACCAACTTTTGCTTAAACCTGACTTTTAATTAACTTACAATAAAGACATTTAGTAATTCTCCAAAATTGCTTGGATTTATACTGACTAAAGTAAAGTATACAAAAGTCCATTAGCTACACAAGTACAGATGCAGAAATAGGCTATAATATATAATTGCATATGTGACCAGTCACGGAAAGTAGGGACACAAGTCGGATCTGGGGCATTTTGAGTTATTCATAGATTCTGAAAGTGCAGATTCTAAGCTTTCCAACGATGTGTAACACATGGAAATCTGATAAGATTTGGAGAAGTTGTGGCCATTTGAATGTAACACATTCAAGAAAGAGAATGCTGAGAAATTTGAGAAAGAAAAAAGTTAACACTTTCCCTTTTCCCTGGCTGGAGAGACAATAGGGCTCATTTACATCTCATTTAGCTAAGCCATACCCCCTGTAAAGCCGTTTTGAGATACAGAGGTTCTACCATCATATGTAGTATTTTATTACAGAAGTCCGAATGACAAAATGCAAAAATAAACAGGACTTTTAACGTTACCTTTGCGGGGATCACAAGTCGAATCCAGTCTGTTTCAGATGTGTGAATCATCCAATGATTTTTGTCCACAAATGCGTATAATCCGTGAAATATAGATATATAGTCTATTTCTCATGAACTTCTGGTAATACAATATAATATACAATCTGAGGATTATTTACATCGTAACATGTAAGGGTATATCAGATTACACTCCGGTATTAAACACATGAACCCGCCTTCAAAGTTTGTATTTAAAATAATAGATAATCCAAAAACAGCACCGTCGAAAACGTGAAGTCCTTAAGAGATGTTACCAATCGCTCGCTCGTTCCTCCATCAGCCAATGACTTCATGGAAAATATTGATAGACAAAACATGTAGCCAATTATATAAAGAATACAACGATCTCTGTGTAACTTCTGTGTGTTTGGACAAATAACAGTCAGCCGCATCACTGACTTTATGGGGCGCCGCAGTCGGATGACGTCAGAGTACCGCGAGAGCGAGTCGAAATTAAACTACTCCGTAAGATTTCTTAAAGAGCTCTCGCGGTACTTTGACGTCATCCGACTGCGGCGCCCCATAAAGTCAGTGACTCGGCTGACGTATATGCGGTTGACTGTTATTTGTTCCGCCCCAGCTTCTTTTATATTTCTTTTGTTTTGTGCGCCCGAGCTTCATTTACAGTCTGGGGAGACGCACGCTGTAAGTTTAAAAAAAAATAAATAAAACTCAGCAAACATGTCTAAGGGACAGAGCAGCCACGTCACTACAGTCACGTGACTTCACGCTCGAGCCGGAAGAGAAGACAATGCTGAATAAAGTCGTAATTCTTGCTATTTTTGGACCAAACTGTATTTTCGATGCATCAACACAATTTTACTGACCCACTGATGTCACATGGACTACTTTGATAATGTTTTTATTACCTTTCTGGACATGGAAACCGTACATAGATTTTCAATGGAGGAGACAGAAAGCTCTCGGACTAAATCTAATGTTAAAACATCTTAAACTGTGTTCCGAAGATGAACGGAGGTCTTCCGAGTTTAGAACGACATAATGGTAAGTCATTAATGACATTATTTTCAGTTTTGGGCGAACTATCCTTATTCAGTAGTCACGCTGTTCCCTTTGGGGGCGGAGGCGAAAACACAAGCTTATACAGTATGTAAATATACACACAGACAATGACGCCCCCCGCTGCACGCTAGAATCTCCGGAAAACAAGCCTATTTTAACCGCAAAATGTACGCTTTTAAATATACATAAACTGCTATCTCAAACACGGAGAGGCTTCTTCGTGATCTCAACTAACAGATTCTGCAATAAAACGAAAATCACAAATTTTGAAAAAAAAAACTTTGTTTCTCATTTTCTCGAAACTTGTGCTGCCGACTTGTGTCCCTGGTTTCCGTGACGGGTCACATATTTGTAGTTTGTGTTGCTGTCAAAATACAATTATAATTGATAACAATAGCATATTTGTATTCTCACACATACTATAGTTGTGTGTGATTTTGTTGTTTTTTAACTAAAGAGGGCACCACTGTAAAAGTTTGGCCACCAGCGGCACTGCTCTGAAGATTGACTTTTTGCACCATTACAATATTTATATGCAACTAGTCATTATATCTTCATCTCTATTGAACACATGTTAATGCTCAGTAGTACACATATATGGTTCTTTAATGCAGTTGTTATCAAAAAATTTTTGCGGCCTCCCTTGTGTACAGTGGATTGACATAAACATTCTAAAACTTAAAATTTGAATTAAGCAAAACATTTTAAATTATACAATTTATTGCTGTTGTTTAGTAGCCTTATTTTTCTGAGGTTTAATTACACAGAATTTATAATAAAGTAATGTATTTCATAAAATATTATAAAACTGGGGCCCCTGGCACCATCTGGCGACATCCAGTTTGAGAACCACTGCTTTAATGTATTTGTTTGCATTGTATTGAAATGCGTTCATTTTTAATGGGCATATACCGTATGTGGTTGAAACAGATAGCCTAGTGCAGGGGTAGGCAACATGGAGTGCCGATGTCCTGCAGTGTTTAGCTCCAGGTCTTATCAAGCAGACCTGAACAAACTAATAAAGGTTAAAGTCACCTGAAACTACAGGTAACCAAGGTTTTATAAGGGTTGGAGCTAATCTGCAGGACATCGACACTCCAGGACTGACGTTGCCTACCCCTGGCCCTAGTGCATCCCAAATTTTTTAACATTAACATTTTAATAACACTATAGTTATTATGGCCTTTAGAAACATTTTTTAGAGGAGATAGGGTAGTGCCCAAAAGGCCCCTGTGGTGCGGCCTAGGCTTTTTTCTCTAATGACATTTTTTTCCTTACATTTACTTTTACTTTTATACTTTAAGTAGTTTTGAAACCAGTACTTTTTCACTTTTACTTGAGTAAAAAGCTTGAGTTGATACTTCAACTTCTACAAAAGTCTTTTTAAACCCTAGTATCTATACTTCTACTTGAGTAATGAATATGAATACTTTTGACACCACTGGTTGTGCCATTGTTGACTTTTGAAATTAAACAAGGCTGAGTGGCGTGATAAGCTGTTAGCAAGCTCTAGCGTCTCCCGCTGACTGACGGCTGGGCGGGGGAAGTTTTCCAGCGGAAGCCCATATAAAGAAGTGATACGTATCGAAAACCCCTGAAACGTCAGTTACAACCGTAATCGAAAAAAATTAGCCAAAACTTGTACGAACCCTGGCGAAGTGCATTCGGCACAGAAATACTCTGAAACATGCCCAACTTCATTTTTGACACTTTGCCTACGTTTAGCATGAGGAAACAACTCTATACCTGTGTTAATAAGTCAGAATGCTTGAAATACCATTAAACCCCCCCTTTAAACCCGCACATTTTGTTTTCACAGACTAACGTTGCGTCATAACGAAGCCGTGACCTCCTATTTCCTTGGGGCTATTTCAGCAAGTCCATATTTAACTGCTGAGAATGACGACATTGTTTGTAAGTATTACTTCTAATGTTTTTCCTCATTCCTTGGTTAATTGTACCGTGACTCTTTTTTATTAATACCAGTCTCATTTAATTGTTTTCCAGCTGCCTGTAAGACGTATTATGAGTCGGTACGCCGGAGCTTCAGATACAAGCAACCTGAACTCGCATCGCTTTAGGAAACTGCAAAAAGTTTAGCTCGGAGTCGATCTAGAAGAAAAAGGGTACGATTTATTATATTAGATCAGTTTTTTTTCAATGTGAGTGTTTTTCAGGTCACTTATTGTCTATTGATTGTATAACAGTTGCTGGAAGCGAGACAAAGTGTGCTGGCTGAGGATGCGATGGACATTTGGAAGTGTGCAATCATAGATATATACGACTGCAAAAGTGACTTTTTCCAATTGTGGCGATACGAAGTAAGGAAATATGTCTAGAATAATCTGACTACGCCACCCTGGATAAAATACCAGGGAAAAACCAACCCAGGCACACAGGTAAAGTCTACCAATTGAAGGCAAAGGAAAGTGGAGACATACGTGTCAGTACAAAATTATATTTTATTATAAAATATGTAAAATGTTGTCATTCTTTCGCACAAACCCCCAACAATTAATGAAACTCTAGGGCCAGGATCAGTGGGAACAGGGCAGGCCCACTGCAACCATGGAGGTTGTCTAGATGCACCCCAATTCACACCACCGCAATTTCCCTGCACACCCCAGGAACATATGTCACTACACAGCACACCGTGAACTACGCCACTCCCTGGAAGCAGCAAGCCCCCCTGCTCCGCTCGAGTCCGTGTAGGCCCTTAAAGAAAAAAAAAGAAACAAAATATCAATTTTACACACTATAAATAATCCAATCACACATACAACTGCGGGGACAACAATTGGCACTTTAACCCCAGACAACAATCAGTGGGTCAATGCCTATAAAACACTGAAACAACACGGGACAACTCACAATACACAAATCATGGTAAAGAAAATTAGAAAGTAAATCAAACCATACCACACACCAAGTATACAAATCACAGACAAACTAATATAAATGAAATACACAACATTACACAAAAAGAGGGCCACGCCACTAAGAAAGTCCAGCTGAAGTAATGTGACACCACCCTCGGGGGTGGTCGAACGGCAAATGCTGCGGAGACCCGTAACATACGCCCACTCACAGAGCATTCATGCACAAGAGCAAAACAGCAACGATGTCATAAAAGCGTTCATTGGGAATAAGGGTTTAATTCAATCATGTTCTCCATTTACCCCTGATCAAAGAAACAAACATTAGTTTATCATTTAAAAACTTCAAAACCACCCCAGTGCAAGGGATAAGAGGAATACTTACGATTTGTTTTAAACGCTAGACGCACAGCTGTATTGACTACTCACAGATCGCAGCAGCAGCTCAATTTAACAGAATTTGTCAATCTGAATTTGTCCGGCGATCTTTGCAGCGATAACTAAAAATAACACACCATGAATCTCACTGCTCATGTAATCAGAAAAAGAAACTAACGTACCTGCCAGCGAACTCTGCCACGATCGTTCACAACAACGCCACCAGCCGCACTCTAAATTAGCCTATAAATAGTACACACATTAGTCTCACAGCATACGAGTCATCACTCCTCCGGCAAAAGCCAAACATACCGGGAGAGAAACAGCACCAGGATCCGGAAATGCCAGGGAGAACGAGAAGCATCCCACACCAGCGAACTCTCTAACTGTCACAATAAAAGTCCTTAAATAGTATACACGCCGCCACCCCATTGGTTCTGCCGACTACACTCGACCCAACCAATAGAAAGAGCACAAAAACTACTCCAATCATATACCCAGCATTACCTCAGCCAATTAAATACAAGCCTCATACTACACAATGATTTTTAGGGATCTTTCCCGAATGTCTTGGGCACTTTTTGACGTGTTTAGAGGACAACATAAGAGACTTTATGCTGCTTTGTACATAGTTGTGTGTTTCTAATTAAAGCTCTTTCTTTGAATGAACAGCTGTGTGTTTATAAATAAAGCTCTTTCTTTGAATAAAGAACTGTGTGTTTATAAATCAAGCTCTTTGTTTTCTCTTATATTCCTTGATGGTGTGTAGCACAATGACATTAATATATAATCAATTATTATAACATAAATTATATATTTTTAATATTATTATTATTGGGGTTTACATTTATAATGAGCCAGGGTGCCCAATAACCCCCCTCTTTAGAGTAACGGACCGACTTGAATTTACTTAAAAATCCCTTGTGATTGGTTTGCAGTGATCTACCAACCATTCACGGGGGATTTTACTTGTTTAAAAGTAGTGGCTTCAGCCAATACTGAGTGAGTACATTCAAGTGGGCCGTTACTCTAGTTTCGCTGCTATTCACATGCTAATTAGGTCAGAGATGCTCTACCTGGCCAGGAGAGGTTTCGCTGCTATTCATATGCTAATTAGAGGCATCGCACCCTGCGGGGCTCTCCACCTACGTCATGGTTCGTTTACGACAATTTGTGGCACAGACGAACGCGACGCTCGCTGCCTGTAAATTGAGGAAAGCTGCCGAAAATTAGGGAGATTTTCGGGAGCCTACAGGCGCTTACGGGGACGAAAAATCCCACTTTTCATGCAGTGTTGCCTTTTCATTCGTAAAACAACTTCTACTCATCTTTGTGTGGCGGGGCAGTGGGGAGAAACTGAATAATTAAAACTCTTAATACTCAATCTCAAGATGTAATAGAAGCAGACTACGCCACCCCTGTTTACAGGGGACAATGACAACCCAAAAATAGGGCACAGAGGTTCGTTACCATGGAGGGCAAAGAGACGTGGATGGCAGTACAAAAATATATTTTATTTAATCACACAAATGGATAAAACATTCAATATCAATTATAACATATTGCTATAGAAGCCACAATGCGTCAATTTTCCACAGACACACAAAACAAACTTTAAGGCAACCAAGGCTTTACCGTAGCCGGGCAGGCTAGCAAAGAGTAATTATCCTAGGCAAAACCACACACACACACACACAGTGAAGTGTAAGCAGTTACAAGCGGCAAACCACACTCCGTGCTCAAAGACCACCACCACACGGCAAGAAAGCTAGCCTCCCGACCCGGGGCCTGGCTGCCTGAAACAAACAAAAAAAGACCATTAATGAATGAATAAACAAAACAAATTATAATAAAAGTGATTTCCAAGATGTTGGGGGGGGACTTACAGTTGGTAATCAGTCAAAGAAATCACTGAATAACTCAAACAAAGAGATTAGTTTTTAACCAACATAATATTCATAAACAAAATGAAAAAAAAAACAAATTAATTCATACAATTGTATGAATTATTAAACTTTTGAAGACAATAATCAATTTCACACACACTTACAAACAGCCAGTGGCGGTAACTAGAGGCCCATGCACACGTCACACATGCGGCGAGGAATAGATTGAAAGCAGTCCTACTCCAGCCACCAGCTGTGGTATAAAACAACAAAAACAAAAAAAAAGGAAAATCTGCACACATGCAGCAGAGCAATGCAGCCAAAGAGCACAGCAAAGCAGAGCCACCAGCAGAGGAGCGAAGCAAAGAAGCGAAGCAGAGAAGCAGCAAGACAGCAGCGCCGTCTTAAAGCATTTAAGCAGCAATCTGCCACCCCAGTATTTACGTAAGAGCGCTCATTCAGCAAATCAATCGTCCGGTGGTTCCAATGAGACTCACACACAACGCAATCACTGACAAATAATGTTCACAGAACCACACATTGTACCGTAGCTCACAGTATATGCCACCACAGCTTACACGCCTGAGTGAAACCTTGCAGCTGAGGATTAATGACAGCCTGGACCCACCGCAATGTCTCAACGTGTTATTCCAGCTTTGACGGAAAACCACTCGCGCGCACACACAAAAGGGCGGAGTAACCAGTGACGCATCTCCAGGTGGCATAAACGCAATCTTTAAATAGACCAGCATTAACTGCTGATAGGCTAATCATTACTTGGGAGGGAACCTACCCTACCACATATGCATTAACTCTGTTAGTGTTTCCCACAGGATTTTGAGAGACTTTAGCATATATATGTGACGTCATCACGTGTTTGCATTTCATTGAGTGTTGGCACCTGAAATAAGTTTCACTTCTATCACTTCATTATCTGTTTTGTTGTCAGACATAAAACGAGTAGACTATAAAGTAGTGGCTAAACACGACCCAGTAACACCTTGTGTTTAATCTTTTAACTGCTGCTAAAATCGTGTTTTATTAATGTGACATCCTCTGACAAAATCACCATATTTTACATTGAAGCCTTTACTGCTGTTGCTCTTCTCATCATTGTGTTATAGCCCTGTTTTATTTTAAATATGAGAGAAAACACTGTTGTTGTTACACAGACTACAGAACACGTGCGCTTGCACACCGCATCATAGGGAGAGAGAAAACCAATTGTCCCCACAAAGATAGCAATACCAGTGTTTTTGTGACCTTGGGGGGACATTTTGACGTCCCCATGAGAAAATAAGCTTATAAATCAAACAAAATGATGTATTTTGAAAATGTGAAGTAGCAGAAGGGTTTCTGTGATGGTTGGGGTTAGGGAATGGGGTAGGTACTAATGGGCTGGACGGCGCGCATGTGCACACAAGCATTACTCATTCTGATTGGCTGGATGGGAGAGAGCTTCGACTATCAACAGGTGATTCCATTTCCCGGGAGTTCTGGACGTGCACGTTGTGGAAGAAATCAATTACAAAATGTTTTAATAGGTTCAAATGATAAGTGTGGTTATGGATATGGTATTTAGAAGACACGTTTATCCAAAGCGATGTACAAACAGCAACAATACGAAGTTCAACTTCACAGTAAAATGGGTCATTCCACTATGGCAAATTAAAAAATAAGTTTAATCGATTTGTTTTAAATATCCATAAAATGAAGACAGCTTAAAAGGAAAACCTAATGTTTTGATATTTTAGTGTACGCTGTGGAGAAAAGGTAAGTAATCAATTACAAAACGTTTTAATAGGTTCGAATGATAAATATGGATATGGTATTTAGAAGACGCTTTTATCCAAAGCGACGCACAAATAGCAACAATACGAAGTTCAACTTAACAGTAAAACGGGTCATTTCACTCTGGCAAATTAAATAAAACGTTTAATCGATTTGTTTTAAATATTCATGAAATGAAGGCAGCTTAAAAGGAAAAACTCATGTTTTGTTTTGGTATTTTTGACATGCCTGCCTAGGTGAAAAAATACTATAGTACTTTTATAGTAAATACTGTTTTTGAACCATACTATGGTAAATTGCAGTGTATTGTATATTGTAGTATTTACAATACTTTGTTAATGAATGCTAGAGCATACTTACTTGAACTGATAAACTGCAATAAATAATATAGTATACTTTTGTTTTTACTACAGTAAACTGTATAATATAGTTGTAGAAAATGTATTGGGTGAAGTGTTTGACAAAAGTAATCTGATTTCCACAACAAATTAAACCAAGTACTTTACTATAGTATAGTTCAAAAACACTATAGAATTAAATATAGATTACTATAGTATTTTACAGACACATGCGTTATTGTTATACAATAGTTTTAATTAGAACTATATTATAGTTTTCGCACATGTGAGCATAGTAAAAGGACTGACAAGAGTAACAGTTATGACAAGACACATTCTTTAGTATACTCTGCACATATTTGTTTATATAATATTGTAAAGTTTTACCTTTTTAAATTGCATTATATTGTTTTGCACTATTATAGTTGTATTCGTGAAGCACATTACATTTCAAAGAGATCTAAAGCCTGCAGGGGTGCAAACTTGTCACCTTTCGGCGAAATTCGCCGTTTTTGATCCAAAATAGGTCATTAACATGATTCGTCTAGATCCTATGAGTTTTTGAAAATGGGGGTGAGGGTGGTCTGTGACAGGGTCGCAGTGAATTAAATTATGAAAATCATGTCCAGCTATTGTAGTAACGATGTCAATTCACTAACCAGTTTGACGGGTTATGTTTTACAATTTATAGCCCCCTCATTTGCTGCCGAAGTTTAAGCAGTCTGCAGATTGAGTGCACACACTTAACTCATAGTATTTTCTCATTCGAGGTTACGCGTCCACGTCACGTTGCTGTGCCCGTGGTCATAAAAGCTTAACATTTGTACACCGCAGTTTTAAATTAAGTGATTTTAAGACGTTGAAACACAAACAACAGTGCTATATGCGCTATATACCTGTTTCTGTTTGAGAGGAGCGTGAAAGCCGCGTATCCGCTTCTCATTAAGCTTGTGAGTATTTTTGCCGCTGTATTAGCCTTTAATACAAAAATGCGTCAAAAGTCCCGGTTTTTGCAACTGTCCTCATATAAACACGACAATTCAGGGCTTAAGAGAAAGTAAACAGCTAAAAGAGAAAACACATGTGTAACAGTATAGTAGATCCGGAGTCAGAATTCGGTCTTAAAGGGGAAGTTATCTAATTTTGCTCCTGTCTGTCACTCGTGTTAATCAAACAGTATTGAGAGAAAATCTCTCACTGCTCTTAACTAAATCACTTTTCTACCTTTAATAACATTTGTACGTCGAATTGTACACGAGTTTGATTCAAGTTGCTCGTTCAGGGTTCATATTCTTAGAGCTATGACTGTGGAACAGAAAAAACACTAAATTATTTGTTTATGTGTACTACTAAATAATAATAAAAACGCACATTTCTGTAACACTTTACAAAAAGGTTGTATTTGTTCACATTAGTAAATGCATTATGAACGAAAAATGAACATTATATTGTATAATAGCATTTATTAATTCTTGTTTATGTCATTACAGTAATTGGTATTAGTAATTGATGTTGCATTAACTAATGCTAACAGTTTCACATTTGATTTAAATTAAAATGCTAAAATGAATAAGATTTACAATAAATAAATGACAAATTATAATATGTATGTCATGTATGTATGTATGTATGTATGTATGTATGTATGTATGTATGTATGTATGTATGTATGTATATATATATATATATATATATATATATATAATGAACGCTTGTGTCTTCGTCACCTTTTTCACCCCTGATGAGTTTGCACCCCTGGCCTGGTTTCACAGACAGGATTTAGACTAAGCCAGGAACATACTGGTGTGGGTTTTGAGACAAACAATTACACATTTTAAGATCTGTCAGTGCAAGTTGCTTTCAGTAAAAACAGCTCAAACATGAATTTTAGTTGGACTAGCTTAAGCGTTGTATGTGAAACCGGAAGCTATTGTTTTAGGGTTTTGGAATTAGACCCTTGTGTCCATCTGTTTGTCTGTGTATGTCCCCTCACATCACTTAAAATATATTGATATACTGACAGCAGGAAAATGTTATGTGAATGTAAGGAAAGCATATAGCTCAATTGAAACTGTTTGAATATCCATGTTACATTTTTGTTCTTAATTTTCTTAGCACTTGAAGATTGGTCATTTGGGCGACTGGTAAACGATGAGCACAGGGCACCAAATTGCAGAATGAAGTTGATCGAAGCAGAAAGGAAGCCACATCTCTGCCTTTTTGCACTGAAGAAAATTACTATAGGAACTGAAATAACTTATGACTATGGTGGGAAAGAATGGCTCTGGCGTCAGGTGGGTCATTTAGATTATTTCGTATGATTTAGTGTCAAGGTTTAAAGCCTATACATCTATATGTCTTTATAACAATGAAATCATCTGTACAATAACAATTGTGTAGGTGATGTCCAAGTTCACAAGTGCATTTTTGTTTAACTTGTTTAGACACAGCTCAGCTTCTTCTGCGAAAGAGGGGTTTGAAGAAATTGCTGTCCAGCACCAGGAGATTTCTCACTCCTACGTTCTCAACAGATCTTAACAGTGGTCAGTAAAAGTTTTGAGTAAATGTTGTTAACTTCTGGCAATGCATGGCATGCCTGAGGGTTTGCAGCATGAAAAGCATGTGGCAATATCAGGCCATTTTTAGATGATTATTTTGTGTCTTGACAGAATTTTGTCTGTTAGGGATGTGAGTTGAGTATGTTATGCCTATATTGGTTTTATGACTCGAGGAAAGCCAAGCACTGATTCTCCCTGTGTTCTCCTGTACAGAGACAGAATCGAGATCAGCATGTCAAAGATCTAGAGCCGCACCAAACAACTCTGCTTCTGAGGTGAGTCTGAATTGGCCTTTGTTTTGAAATTGACCAATGGTTAGAAGTAGGCAAGGCAAGTTTATTTGTATAGCACATTTCATACACGGAGGTAATTCAAAGTGCTTTACATAGAAATGAGAAAACAAAAAATCAAAGACACTTGAATTTAAAATATCAATTTCACGAGTTCGCATTAACATGTAATCGATAGGGAATGAGATAAAGCATATTTGGCGTGCTGTCCGAGGAGAGGGCTCCGAGCTCGGAATTTTAGCCCGAACCCAGAGTACTCCCCAAAAATGCCACATAAATGACAGCAGCCAGAAAAACATCCCCAAAAAGTGTAAGCGTAAAGACTTATAGAAAGCGGTGGAAAAACTAGTGGTTTGACTGGGGGGGCTCTCGCAGCATCCGACGGGGGCATTGTCTGAGATGCTCGCAGCATCGGACGGGAAAGCCCCGCCAGCAGTCAAACGGGGAGCGCATTTGCGAACTAGAACAAGGTGCGGAATTGAACGAGTTAAGGCCAATTCACTGGAAGGCCGCTGCAGTGACCAACGAGAGCTTTGGTTGAGATGCTAGCAGCATCGAACGAGACGTCTCCACATGCAGAGGGGAAATGCTGGTGAGGACGGTGAGAAATTTAATAAGCGAGACAAGCAAAATTCGAATTAGGCGTTTGACCGGGAAGACCCTCGCAGCATCTGACGGGGGCTTTGGCTGAGGTGCTCACGGCATCAGACGGGAAGTTCCTGCCAGCAGTCAAACGGGAATGCTTTACGATAAATTTTTTTAAATAAGCAAAATTAAGCGTCCAACCGGGAGGACCCTCGCTGCATCCGAAGGGAGCTTGAGCGAAGATGCTCGCTGCATCGGATGGGTAGGTCCCGCCTGTATTAAAAAGGAAATGCTTGATATAAGGTTTAAAAAGCAAAAAAATTTGGTGTTCGACCGGGAGAACCCTCGCAGCGTCCGAAGGGAGCTTTAACGGAGATACTCACAGCATCGAACGGGTAGGTTCCGCCTGCAGTCAAACAGGAAGGCTCTAGAATAGGGTTAAAAAGGCAAAAAAAAATTTGGTGTCCGACCAGGAGGACCCTCGCAGCATCCAAAGGGAGCTTTTGCGGAGATGCTCACAGCATTGGATGGGTAGGTCCTGTTGCAAATTCAACATGAAAAATATAAAGGTAAGAAAATTATGAGTGATGGGGCTCGACCAGCGATTTGAAGGGGCGAAACTTAAATTGGTGAAAGAAAATCCCGCACTGCCTACAAACGGGGAGCCCATACAACGACGTGCACGGTAGAGTGCAACTGTGTGTGAAAAATGCTGGGGAAAAATATATACGAATACTGTATACATACAGTGTATTCTCACAAGTATAAACGCACGCAGATAAATATACATATAATTATTTATTCATTTTAATGAATGTGCAGGTGAAGCAAACAAAACAAACTAGGCGAACACGAGATTTTCTGATATGCAAGTGGTTGAATCTAATGTAGAATTTGAATGATTCTGACATCCGGCAACTGAGGGCCTAAGTTTGTTGATTAGAGAGGCCGTTTGGAGCGGGAGTGGTTGGGGCACTGATGCTGAATGAATTAGCTGAATGAAAATTTAATTGCTTGGATATCAGACTGGATTAAAACAAATTTTACCAAAATCTCGTAGCCAATTAAACTCAGTTGTCGATGAAAAGAGGATCAAAACAAGTTTCGACCAGGATCGTCTGTACTGCAGGTAATTTATTAGCGAATTATATAATTGGATGGGGTTCGGTAAACTGAAAATAGAAAGTGCCCCTTCTTAAATTTGAAAGTCTTACTTTTTTGAAGAAAAACTAGATTGTATCAAGGTTTTAGAACTTTTTAATCAGAAGTTGTAGGGTAGATGACTGGACTGAAATTTTAGATGACTGCAAATCCTGAACAGTGAAAAAGCAAAAAAGCAAAAAACACAAAATGAACACTGCGTCCAGTGTGCGGGCAGTATGGATGGAGTGGTAGAGGGAGTGGTGACCGAGCCGAAAGGCGGAAAGGCACCTAGACATTAAGTCAATTGTAATGGGCGGCATGGAGTTTGGGCGAATGGGCTTATTTCTAAATATAGTTTTGATGACGGGTGAGAGTTTTAGAGTTGTTAATAGCTGATGAAGGTTTGCCAAAGATTAGATTATGAAAATTAATGCCACTTAATTAGCCTGAATGACTTAACTGTTGAATAAATGAGATGCCCAACAAAGAAAAATCCGGAAACGGACCTGAAATGCCCATGGCATCGGAGAGGTAGACCCCATATGCAGTCGAAACAAGAGTGCATATATTAAAAGGCGTGAATTTTTTGGAGCAAAACTGGGCACCAATTTAAGTGTTTGACAGGAAGGACCCTCGCAGCGTCTGCGGGAGCTTTAGCTGGAATGCTCACAGCACCAGACGGGTAGGTCCCACCTGCGGTCAAATGGGGCTCACCCAGCACTTTGAAGGGGCAAGACGAATAAACAGAAGAAAGAAACTTTGCATAGTTTCTGATTGGGGGAAATGTGCAGTACTGCAAATAGCAGAGCTTAAAAAGAAAACTATTGTTATTTAATGACAATATAATGAGGTTTAGACAAGCAGCAAATGCTGATAGAAATTTACGTGAAATAAGAGCTGATATGCAAGCGCTGAGCAATTAGAAAAAACACGATTGAATTGGCATGTGAACATGCGAATGTGATTGGTAACAGCGGGAATGCTCAGGTGTTGGAAACGAGCAAATTAATTAGTTCCAGGTGTGGTTTCCTTACACTGTAAAAATCCAATTAATGAAATGTTGGACGGGCAAAAAATATATATATATACAAGTTAAACCAATTTTCTTAGTTACCAAAAAATAATTAATTGGGCCAACAATTTGAGTTTTACAGTGTAGAGAAAAAAAAAAATGGTTCATGGTTAAATGATTTACCGTTGAATAATACCTTTGGAGGATAGGGTAAATGTCTCTGAATATAAATCGAGGTATCAAGATTTTACCTGGTGACTTTGTAAAAACGGTTTTGTATAGGGTGACCAGATGATATTGGCTGAAATTCGGGACGGGGGGGGGGGGGGGTCATCCAACAATAGTTTTATTTATTAATTTTATTTAATAATGAATTAGATAAATTAATAGAAACAATACAACGTCAGCATATTTCGCGGAGGTTTTAACTGCTGCCAGCAAAATGAGAGCCTACAGTATAAAAGCAAGATGCTGCAGCCAATGAGCAGCCGGCGGCGGCTGGCTGCAGCCAGTGAGCAGCTGGCGGCGGCTGGCTGCAGCCAATGAGCAGCCGGCTGGGGCTGGCTGCAGGATGACTTAACCTCCTCGCTCATGTTTTATCAGACAACTACTACTCAAGATTTTGCTTTAGTATAATTTTCGGGGAAATTAAAGCGGGATTCGGGATTAAGATTTTGCTTCAGTATGATTTTCGGGACAATTAGAGCAGGATTCGGGATTCGGGACAGCAGCTTAGATCTCGGGACTGTCCCGAATTTTTCGGGACGTCTGGTCACCCTAGTTTTGTATGATGACTTACTAGGGATGGACTTGCATCCAGTTCTGATGCCGGCAGGCTAACTACCGGTGATGGAAAAAAAAAAATAATAATAAATAAATAAGAATACGATTTTGCTCCCTGGCACATGCGTGGCAGTTAAATTTGATTCCGAAGACCATCGT
This sequence comes from Misgurnus anguillicaudatus, assembly GCF_027580225.2. Taxonomy (NCBI): domain Eukaryota; kingdom Metazoa; phylum Chordata; class Actinopteri; order Cypriniformes; family Cobitidae; genus Misgurnus; species Misgurnus anguillicaudatus. Next base: position 7,925,615 of record NC_073348.2, on the reverse strand, counting down.
AAAAGCATAGAGAGGGGGCGCAGTGTTTCGTTGACAAATTTAGAAAATTTGAGCGTTTTCAATTTTATTTAGAATGCTACCAGAGCAGCATGTAGGACAGAACAAAATTTTAGATGAGAGGAGTTTACATTTAAAACAAAACTGGCTAAGGAGATTAAATACGACAACGCTATATGACCGAAATAGCTTAAAACCCAGAAACCCGAAGGAGGTGGATGGGTCCCATGATTTGCACTCAGCGATGCCAAAATGCCAGGATCTTTAAAACTTTTTGAACTGTGAGGGAGATCTGCAGGAAAAGCATCGGGTGGTTAGATTGAGATTTTTCAGCGAATATGGGAATTGCATAGTTACATTAAATAAAACCGAAAACCCAACTTTTTTGCGACTGATTTCCCCACAAGTTAAATAAACCGTGATGCGGAATTGAATGCGGTAGCCTATATTACGCCAGCGGGCGTTAAATGAATGCTGCGAATCAGGGTATTAGACTAACGTCAACTTTCCCATGGTCTATACTTGCAGGTTTTTATTTTACGGGCTGGTTAAAAATAGGAAAAAACGCTTAAAGGAAGATTAAGAGATTACCTTGTGCGGCATATGATTTAAACAGCTCGGGATCTGCAGAGGCAGATTGGAATAATATATTTCGAGTATGCAGGGATCCTGGGACAGAATTAAGCAATGATTAATGTCAGACATAATTTAAATGGTAAAATCAGCGTCATAGCTCCACCATCGATTACAAAAGAACGAATCGACTGGCAGGTGACGAATATAGAGTTAGATTTTGAAATAAATAACCCCCTAACATGCGGAGCGCGCTGCTGCGGGTGCTGAAAAACCCTGGTAAGCTGTATATCCATCAGGGTATGACGCGAACATGGAACAGCTTTTAACGTCGGACTCGGCGGCAAGGATGGAGCTAGTTAGTGCACTTCTTAGGGAACAAAACACCGTCCTGTAGAAGAACATACGAGCCGACACTTTAACGCCGGGCACGATAGAGGCACGGTGTCGGCAGTAAATGATCGTCTTAATAGCGGGAAAAACCATTAAAGTAAGTTCGTATTGGGGGGTCTGTGAAGAGAAAACGCAATATATTCTAAAATAGTGTGTAATAAGCGAGTTAGGTACGCCTGGTAGCGTATCACCAGCAGCTGGAGACGCTGCTTCTAGATAACTTACATAATGGCAAATGTGAGATCGCACGACTCGAAAAACTACAGAAGTGACTGACATATTTGATTTAAAAGTATGATTCGGGCCGGTGGTGATAGCGCAAAAGTCTGCCGTTGTGATGAAAGCGTGAGCGGTTGCTTATTAGGTTTGCAACTAGAAGGAAAAGCAGAGCAAATTATTTCTGTACAGTAGCTAAATCAATACAAAACGAAGGATGTAAGTACAATACTTTAAGAGTAACGTGGAAAGAAAAATCAACACGGTCTACATTGAGATCGAGAAGTCCGAGTTGCGGAGGAAAATATCGATAAAAAGGGGAAGCATATATTATATCGATTAAAAAACCAATGACTATTTTGGGTCCCTGACTGTGTTAATAATCCGTGCGTTTCAAAACGATTGCATGGGGAGGTACTGAATGAATAAGGATCGGTGGTCTGCGGAGGCAATCTCCCGTTATATTTGGTGATATTTAGAACAGGTTGAACTAAAAACAGAGGAATGAGAGATAATAGCGTCAGGGCTTGAGCCGCTAGCGGAGGCAGCCTCACGCTAGGAAGCACCTGAAGTTAACATCCTATGGACAAAAATACAGATGAGGAAAATGGATTGCGACGCTGGCGGATATAACAGAAATATTTGGTGAAATGGAAGCGGCAGCCACTGTTATGCGGGCGAGGGAACTGATTGAAACCGGCGCTCTAGGACGCGGCCCGGACCTGCCGAGCGCCTGCCACCGGTGGTGAGATGCATTAGGAAAAAACCCGGTACTCGGCGGAGTAGGGTGGAAGGTGGAGGGCGCGAAATTTGGGCCCGGTGGCCTTGCTTGCTAGATGAGTACGAGAGGCTCAATGGGAAATGGTTAGTAGTCTGAAAGGAGACATTTAGTGATAGCGTTAAACCTGCGCGAAAGATAGTTCAATAGTGATCGTTTCGAGGCTTTTATCAGTCCCCGATTAATGATTCGGCTCGATTGGGCCGGATAGGATCCGAGGCGAAAAAATGGCGGACGTCTCGCTGGCAGGGGCGAGAGTAGGATTCGGCGTCCTGGTGTGAAGTGGAAAGTGTCGGTTAATATCCCCAAATTTTCAGGTAGAAAGAAATTAATCCTTGTTGGTAAGTAGTGGCGGGCCGAGAAAGCACGTCGTCGCACAACAACGCTCGAAACCGGATGTGACGACACATGGGCGGGGCCAAATGCTGCAAAAAATCTGTCACGGGACAGAGGTGAGGGACTGCCATTTATAGGCACCTCTTTGCACTGATTGGTTGGATCACATGACCATGCTCCTCCCGAACTTAGTTAAATAAACTTCATTAAAAGAAAATAAATGTGATTTTAAATGTGTGAAAAAGAATAAAACAGAAATAAAAGTATAAAACAGTTAAAAATAAGAATAAAAACAAGAAACACTGAAAACTGTGCTCCATGGAACATCACTTTTAATTTCTAAGTAAACGTCTTTGCAGTTGTGGTGGAAATGTCCTCTATGCAGTATGGATGGTCTTTTCTAACCACGGTGTCCTCCCAACACACGTGTCTTTCTGAGTGTGCCACACACTGGGAGTTCAACAGTGGAAGAGTCAGGGTTTGAGCATGGATGTCATTATAAGTGCGAAGAACAGTGTCCTTGCATACCTTGAGTTTGTCTGTGTCACACACACACATGTTCATACACAATCTATACCTTTTTTCTAGAAAGAAGAGAATAATCAGTTTCCTCACCCCTATCACTTACCTGCGTTTCATTAGTGGTTGTAATGTTAAATTGAGTCTTAAGTCTAAAATTCAGAGTGTTAAATTTAAGGCCTTAAAAAGTCTTAAAAACACCCAGATTTTTATCCTAGGTCTTAAATTTAATTTACCCAAGTCTTGAATTTCTTACCTCCGTTCATTCCCGAAAAGCGCTGTCCGCAAAAAATAAAATGGTAATTTATAATGCAGAAGAACTAACTTAATCAGTGGTGGAGGCAGAAAGTGTGTGATGGGTGGGTGTCTAAAAAGAAACGTTCCGCACTTTGTCATAATCCACGCAAATCGTGCCATAAGCTATATTTTAAGTGTTGTGATCTGTCCGGAGACTGGGTTTGGCGAGAAACAATCCTCAAATTTAGTTTTGTATAAGCGAAACTCTTTTTCAGGGTAATTTAACCAAATAAGGCCCTGTTTACATTAGAGCATTTGCGTTTTAAAACGGCATTTTAAAATGAAAACGATCCTCGTTTATACTGGCATTTTAAAAAGAATATTCATCCACACTATAAACGACCATAAAGGCATGAAACATGACCAATCACGTAACTGGGCATGCGCATAAAAGTGGAAAATAACTTATTACTCTAATAATAGCTTATCTGTGCGCATTTATGCAGCCTTGGGGTGTGCGATATTGACACAAATTCATACCTGGATCCTTTGCCGGCAACTACACAGACACTATTTTTGAACCTATAAAAAAAGTCTTATACTGTTCTAGCTCCCCCTACAACATATAAATATGATTAATAGGTTATTGTTGATGTTATAAACCAAACAGCAAGGTCTTTATGATTTTAAAAGGAAGCATTCAAGTGAACAGTACTAAACAGTAGCGAACTTGAAGCAAAAATACTTTTATAAGAGGTAAACACCAAATAACTTATCTTCCCTTAAGCCCGGAATACACTGCACGATTTTTGTCCTCTTATAAGATCATTACCTTATCACAATGTGCGACATGTATCGTTTAAACTCGGGTACGAGAGGCATGTAGACTGTACGATGATGACACGGAAACTTCGGCGGCAGCGTCACACGTTGCGCAACATCACCAGCATGAGCTCGTGGTAAACAAATACCGGCGCGCAGGTCGTAGCAGCAAACGCACTGAGCGGTGATCATGCCGAATTTCTGACACTGTCAGAAAACTATCGTAGGCTGTCTTTGGACGCAAGACCGGGAAAACGGCTGTCTTTGAATCTCTCTCATTGTACGACATAGGACCACCGATGAAGAGCCACGATCACAGAAATCGCGACCATAGTTTCACGATGGCAATCTTTCGTCTGGGACAGCCAATAGTCGTGCAGTGTATCCTGGGCTTTACCTGTCGCTGTTCAGTGTGTAATTAATTAATAAAAATTAATATGACGTTCATTTTTAAAAGTATGCGAGGTCCGTGCACGTCCTCCGCTAGCAACACAGAAATAGCAAAAAGTGCAATTGGCTAAACAAGCATTAAATATAAGTATGACGTTGATTTTATTGTTTTTATTATTTTATATTCACAAAAATCAAAACATCGATTAAAATTAGGAGACAAATTATATGAAACGAAATTTATTTTAAAGTAGCAAAAAAAACTTTAAACTCGAAAATGATGTCTGACCCATTACAATTCTCCCTTCATATTGGCCTTTATAACGCCCTATATGGCGTTTTAAAATTACACTCTATCCTTTGTAATAAGCTACCTAAATTTAAACAAAACAAAAACAAAAATACAACAATATTCAGACCCAACAATACTCAAACATAAATATAAAACATTATCTATAAGTATATATGTTAAAACAATAGCGTTTATAATAGCTGGTTGGTAGATGTTTACTATTTTTGGCAAAACCTCCGTTGCAAACTCCATTTACCTGAATAAATATAATTTTTACTTTGAAAATTATGCGCTTTCACGTTAACATCAGCTGTTCGTTTACATAAGACCCCGTCTGTGTTCATTTACACTCAGAGCAAGGTCTGAGTTCTCAAACTATAGCAGGGTCTTCAGCGTTTGCGAACGAATCCGAATCCGAGGGTCGAAAACGGTGGTGTGGTGTAGTGTAAATGAAAGGCGTAACATAGCAAAAGTAATGCGTTAAAGGATAAACGCATTTATGTAAACATAGCCTAAGTTAGTCCGTGGCTTACTTGAGCATTTGCCAGGTTTTGAAACATGGACCAGAAGCGAAAAAAAAAATCAACACTGCTTTATTGAAAATCAACTTAAACAGTCGGGCCGTCGAGTCACGAGCCACCAACAGCGTGTCAACTTTAGAACTTTACACAATTTTATATTTTAGACTTTAATATTGCTCTCTGCTGCAATGCACTCGTACCTACTGTAATGCGCCCCTCCTTCAGCTCCTACCTCAAAGTTTGCCTTAATTGTTCTACATATACATTGCACAGGTTTTGTACAACTTTAACACTATAGAGTTTATTTAACACCAACTAAATCTTTATGTAAGATATATATATCAGGGAGCTACACTGCGACCAAAATGGTCGCATATGCGACCTTTTGAACTGCCGTTGCGACCCTAATTTTTAATGGGTCGCAAATGTGCTACCTAATGTTTTAGACAATATGCTATGATTTACTATAAGCATTTATTAAAACAGAAATGTGGATTTTAAGAATACATTTTATAACGTGCTCTGAGCCATCAACACGTTGGCTTCATTTTGCGTGAAAGCAAGTCGTGTCTCTCCCTATCAGTGTGCGTTTGTGTGCTCAGCTGTTTCTCAATGAATAATTAGGTGCGACGCAAGCGCAGTGTCTTCCATGTTTCTGAACTTGAGCAGAGGTCTTTCTTCACTGAGGACGCGGGACCCGTATGGTTCCGGGTTTATATTTTAAATGGTCTGTCGGGTCCGGTTAGGTCCTAGTTTAATTACTTTGGGTCCCAAGTCTGATTAATATTGTGTGTATAACCCGAGTCGATCGGAAAACGGCCATGAGCGCTACCGCGCTAAAGCTCGAGTGCAGTTTTAGCGTGCCTCCGGTTTCTATGGCGATGGTTCTTGTTACGACCACGCGCAGCATTTTTCTTTCTCACATTTTTTTAATAATCTTATTATTAATGAACCATATCTTTTCTAAAACCATATCCATATTAAGTTTAGACAGAGATTGTAGCAAAAAGCAATGCTAATGTCAAGCCAATTGCACTGAACGAGCAAAGCAATGTAAAGTCTGTCACCAAGACAGCAAGTAGACTTTTAAATTTGAAATAATGAGTGGATTAAGCTTTTTAAATCGGCAAGAGAGAAATAGAAAGATAGAGCGGAAGCCGTAAAAGTGCCTATCTAATTATTACCATTATAACATCAGTCATAACATCAGTCACATTTATAATCTATAGACCTGCACTGTCTATTAATATACTATATATAGTATTGTATTATATTGAGTTTGATAAAAGGGGTCTAATTGCTTCATATATCAGTGCAAAAACAGTAAGTGTTTTCGTGGTGCTTTGACAAACAGTGTCAGCTTTGTTAATGGCAAAGAAAGTTTGGGGTGGTTAGATTGATGAAATATAATGTGAAATTAATATTAATTTTCCAAAAATCAAAGTATTGTGTTGTGTCACACATTATTAGTTCTTCGTCACATGTATAGTAGACCATTATTTGTCAGTGGGTAATAATTGCCTTTTTTACCGGCTACCACCACCAAGTAAATTTCAGATCTTTGGGAAACACTGCAACGTTTAAGAAAACAAGAAGGCATGTGCAAAAGATGGCAAGTAAAATAAAAAGCATATCTGTATGCAATACAGTTTCATTATTGTTCATTATTATCCAGAGCGCCTTAATATAACTTGAAAAAAATATGTGCGACCAAATCATATTTTGCGCCAGTAACTGAAAAAGTTGGTAGCGCAAGTGCCACCAGTGGAAAAGGTTAGTGTAGTTCCCTGTATATATATATATATATATATATATATATATATATATATATATATATATATATATATATATTTATATATATATATATATATATATATATATATATATATATTTATATACATATATAGGTTTAGAAACTAGATGTTTTGTGTTTTTTTTTAAATGCCAGATGAAGGTTTACTTTATTATTTAGAGGAATTGTCTTCCTTGCCTTCATCACAAGAGTTCCAAGTAGAAGCATATCTTTCTCTTGTGTGTGTGCAGGAATTGAAATAGATATGCTTCCCTATTATATCTCAAAAGTAACTAATTTCTCACTTTTCATCTCTTCTGAAGGATTTGTAGAAAAGATTTTGTGAAAGTAAAACAGCAAAATGTTTTAATTCATGATAAAATTGTGCATGTAAAGGTGTTTTATTTCATGTTTTGAATTGTTGTTGTTTTCACAGTGTACAATCCATAACCTGGTTTTTGAATTGGTAAGAGTTGGCAAATGCTGGATATGCCATTCACCTATGACATCTATCAGATGGCAAGGTGTAAGATGCAAACGTAAGTGTGTTAATCTTCTTTTAATTAATGCATTTGTCAGTATACCATAAGTATCTTAATTTCATGCCACATGTCAGTTCCAGGCTCACACCTTTAAATCATAAAAACATTTTGCTTGAATGTTTTATCAGTTCAAACCATTGTGGTGGAAAACACTGTAGTGGCAGAAACTATGACATATCACGCAAGTGAGTTTGCAAGCTGAAATTGCCAAACCATTTTGAAATCATATATAAATTGTTCAGTAGCTTATTTATGTATTGTTATTTATCTGAACGGTTTAACAACACTTTATCTTATTTTTAGAGAGTATTGTTTCTACTCATTATGTTGCACATTTGAATATTATATTCAAGTTCAGCGTTTTGGAAAGTTTTATAGTTCAAGGTACTTTAAAATATGCACTATGTATGTGGTCTGCTCCTGAAATAAACATTCAGAAAGATGTAATGCATTATTTTTGTTAATATGATTATTAACATATATACAGTCTGTTTAATGGAATGATCAAGTATTTTCAATAGTCTAGTCTTTATTAGGAAAAAAAAAAACACAAAAACTGAAACAACAAATCGCAATATGTATTGAATAGGCACACAATTATCGGGATCGTATTTAATCGGCAAATTAGTGAATCGTCCCAGCCCTACTACTAATGTGTCTGTTTTTACAATAACAATGTTTTATAATCAGAATCTCAAATCTCTTGATTGTTAGGACGATGCAATATATATATTTGTAAGTTTAAATCTGTTTGTATCTGTCTGGAAATCCCATCAGAATGCACCATTTTGAACAGTCATTTTCCAAAAAAATCCGCTTTTCTTTCTGAACTCACTTCATGCTTAAGTTTTTTTAGTTCACTTTATGGTTATGTTTAGTGGCGTTCGTGAAGTGTGATGTGTGGGATCACTACATCATTTTTTTTTTTACATTGAATGGGTAATTTAAAAAAGCTCTGTCACTCTAGTGAATTCTGCCTTAATGGTTAAAACCTGTGTTCATTCTTCTAAATAGAAAATGTTAGCCATCACTCAAACTGCATTTGTACTGAACTGTTACATTTTTTTATTTTGAATGTTTCAAGTGTGAAGCTGTTTGTATTTAATAAGAAAATGAGTATTGGTCAGCATGGAAAACTGATCATATGTTGTCTAATGCTGTGGTTTGCTTAATTTTGTCTGTCAATAATGCTCTGGTGTGTGGCATAAAATCTGCCTCCAAAAATCCTCAGAAGACTGGGATATAACAGATGTAAGTGTACATCGAAGTATAATATGCTTAATGTCAATATGATGGCTCTTAGCAGTTTGTTTTTGACATCCGTCCTTTCCATGTGTATTTCTGTTGTTTTAAAGTATGCTGTATTTATTTAATTGTCATTCCGCCTCCTGTATGTAATCCGTCCGATTTATAACTACTACCTGTGAGCCTTTATCCGCCGGTTTTATTACAATTCTGTGATTTTGTTAAGCGATTGTATGGCAAACATATGCTGAAGACTCAGATTAGACTTTCTCGGTTTCTTGTACCTAAATTTTCTCAATACCTTATTGTCTCACTCAATTAAGGTCCGAATTTCACTCGAGATTGCGATCAAGGGGCAGTTGCCACGTAGAATTAGCAACAAACAGTAATCTAACATTATTATTATTCAAACCAAAATAATCCAAACATTTTAATCTTCTGTTATAGTTATGCAGAGCTCCGAGCGATCATAATTTGTAATGTTTGAATCGTGGAGGACGGACAATAACTCCCTCTCCCCCCTACATGTTTACCTGGTTGAAACAGTTGTTCAGACCGACGGATAAAATAACTTTCTGCATTGAAGGTCGGGGTTCTGCTTTCTCCAGGACCCCGCGAATGTGGTAGAACAACTTCTTCTCCTATAGTGATGCCTGGGGTTAGGAGTTGGGTTAGTCCAGAGGCTAGTCCAGACTCGGTTGTGCATTGGCCATCAGTCAGCTGACCACTCTAAGCAATCCCAACGACACTCCAAAGACCAGCAGTGTCCCCCACTACCTATTATACAAATATATGTAATATTTACATATAAGATGCTCTCTTGTATATGGGAAATATAAAAAAGGAAATCCAAATTTAAGGAAAATCTGCACCTAAGAGAGACTGAGAGACCACTACCAATCCATAAGATGACACCTCCATTAGCTTCAGAAAATTCAAGGAATCGGTGTGTAGATATAATAGGATTAGATCAATTGTATATATGCGTGTGTGTGTGTGTGTGTGTGTGTGTGTGTGTGTGTGTGTGTGTGTGTGTGTGTGTGGCTCATTAATGCCTCTAGCTTTCTGAAGTCAATCTATCCCTAAGAGACCAATGTGGATCTGATTGTAAACCTGTCACTTTGAGTTCTTTCAGTCCATGTTTTAAGAAATGATGTACTAAGTGTCTACGTTTATCTCTTTTGTGAATAATATTGTGCACATGTCGGTAAACCCTGGTGTTTATTTGGTTTTTGGTTTGTCCAACATATTGTTCTTGACACTTTTTACAAAAAATCAGATAAACACAATTAACCGTGTTAGAGGACAGACTGTTTTAGCTCAAAAATTTGTTTTTTAATCCTACTGCGTATCCAACGTCTGTGAACATAATATTTACAGGTTCCTGATTTTCATTCATGTGAGAGGTTTGGAAACCTTACTGTGTACTAATTTGTCAAGTAAATTTTTGTTTCTGCAGTGAGCTGCAATAGGTTTATGCTTCTGTAAGCAATTAGTGGAATCTGTAAATTTGAAAAAGTTTTCCTTAATATTCTTGTTAAGTTGGATACTTTGATTACAAAATCTAGAGACCATGGGGATGATTTTGGTCCTAGGTGGGTCACACACTACAGTTACAGGTTTAGGTTTTAAGAAAAGATTTATGTATACTTCTCAAGAAAGACCTAGAGTAATTTCCTTGCCTCAAAGCTGAAAAAGTGTTTTGGTAGCTATATCAAATTGAGCTATCTTTGTGCAAATCCTATGAAACCTGAGCAGTTGGGATTTAATTATGCCCCTCAATGTGTGTTTGGGCTGAAAGCTAGATTTGTGTAATAGGCAATGTGTGTCTGTATCTTTAAAGTATACTTTAAAATCTAATCTGTTTGTAGTGTTAAAGGCTGTTCCCTTGTATGAGACTACATCTAGGAAATTCACCTCAGTGTCACTGATTGTGAATTTGATCTTAATGGAGCTTTGATGATTATAAAGATGTTCTATGAAATTTCTAGAGTGAGTCCAGATTCCCCATATGTCATCTAAAAAGCGCAAGTAAGCGTGTGGTTTTAGAGGAAAGGAGGAGAGAGCAAATTCTTCCAAGATCGCCATAAAAATGTTTGCGTACGAAGGGGAAAATTTCTTTCCCATGGCTGTTCCTTTAATCTGTAGGTAAAATTTGGAGTCAAATTTAAAATCATTTTTGTTTAAATTAATATCCAGTAATTTAAAAATATATTTAAAATATATTTTTACTGCTTCAATCCCTGCTGCTTTTTCAATATTGGTGAATAGACTGTCAATGACTATGGTGAAAAGGAAAGCTTTATTAGGGATATCAATGTTTTTTACTTTAGAAATGAAATCCTGTATGTGTCCTTCAGATAGCTAGGATGTTTTTGAGAGATGGGGCCTAAGAAATATTCAATATATTTAGCTGTATAGTACGTCTTGCTATTACAGTCTGAAACTATAGGACGTCCTGGGGTATTTTAAAGGGGACGCTCCACTTTTCTGGTTCTTTGTGTATTTTAGGTAATAAATAGAATCTTCTAGCCCTGGGAATAGGGGGGCCTATGCGATATTCTTTTTGCTTTTCCTTCAAAACATTTTTTACATACATTTCCTCTAAAATACTCCTCACTTCCGTCATGGTGTCTAGATAAATAGGTTTTTCAAGACATTTATAGTGTTCGGCTACGACTAATTGTCTCTGTCCCTCCACACATATTGGTCTTGATCCATAATAACCACTGCATTGCCTTTATCGGCTGGTTTAATCACAATTCGTCTGTGTTGCCTTTATTGGCTTGTTTAATCACAATTCGTCTATTATTCTGTAACTCTCTAATGGCTTGTTCTTCACTCACTGAGAGGTTTGGGCGAGGCATAATTGACCAATTGAGGTGTCTGAGTGCATATTAATCAGCTCTGATTATGGAAGCTATATGTTTAGGCAAACTAGATAACGTTGGCATCCAATCAGAACCATGAGTGAAAGGTAATCTGTGTTTACGGCGCTTTTTGCCTTCAAAGAAAGCCTCCAGTAAAGTATCCTATGATATTTCTTTAAGTCTTTCTGGAGTTCAATTTTTTTGTGTTTTAATATTCTGTAGAGTTGGAATAAAAGATAGGCCTTTAGAGAGAATAGTTTCTTGTGTTGGTGTAACTATAAACGAATTGGAAAGATTAATTAAGAGACTATGCTGTCCAAATTTTTGGCTTATTGTTGGAGCAAGTTTAAATGTTGCGCCCATTGTATTAAGATAGCTCTAGCCGTGGCAGGCCTCCAGTGTATTTGGTCAGTGTCTACTATGAAGTGTGCATGGGACAATGCAGGGATAAAGTTTGTGTTGTTCTGAATATAAACATTCAGCTGTTCTAGGAAAGATTGCTCCTCCATAGGCAAGGATCTAGAAAAATTAAGCATAGGAATATACAGTTCAGTGTCAGGTAGACGTTTTTTTCACTATGCCAATGACTTTCACGATTTCTTTCACAACCTTCAATCTGTATATTTGCATCCTATTGTTGACACCAAACGCCACCACGAGTTTTACTGCAATAACAGCCCTTTGGAGAAGATTGCTGGCGTGTTGGAACTTAGCGCCAGGGAAACTGTCAATTTGCAGGTCTTTAACGTAATATGCAGGAATTCCGGCTATGTTTGAGTCTCCAATTATTAGGATTTTTCCCGAATTGTAAGACTCCAATCTGATAATTTCCTATTTGTATTGACGTGTCTAGTGGGTTTACTTGAAGATTTCGGTGTTGAGGGTTGTGTAGAAATTGGAATCATTCCCCCCTCAGCTCCAGCTGGAGTGGGAGGTTCTATATTAGTTCTAATTGTACTGCTCTCATCAATCACAACACTGACGGTATTTGGTTGTGGTTGTATCAATTTAGTTTGTGAAGTGGACTGTTGTGCGTCCTTAGTCAGTTGTGCGTCATTCTTAGAACTAACAGGAACTAACTGTTCTACCGGTACAGCGGTATTTAAAGGAGAAGTGTGACCATCGGAGGAAATGCGTTGAGATTTGTATTGCCTCACTAACTGAGATAATGGTGAATGTGAGTGTTCTGAATCCGCCGTATGGTTAGATAAAAGAACTATACTAGATCCCCGCGAAGGTGCATGCCCGGCCGGAAAACTGTCATTTATTTCATCGACCGGCTGTTCATTGGGTTGAGGAGTTATGTCTCCACTCCCCATCTCGTCATTACTACTGATATCAACATGATGTAAATTCGCACCTAGAGTAGGAGATCACAGGATACCATGTTCTGTAGTGTTGTCCTTCTCAACTCCCTGGGGTTCGAGAAGTGGTTCCTGCGATGCCCTCTCTACAGGGTTTTTCTCAACATTTTCATCTTGTGAGTGAAGTGGAATTAGTTTTACTTTAGTAGGTGGATTATTCTCAGTATTTACCTCACGAGTACTTAATGGAAGTAGTGTTACTTTAACAGGTTGAATATGTGGTGCGGAAAGACCACTCAGATGGTCTTTCAGGTGTACGCGCATTTGCGTTATAGCGCCCTCGGACCTGTGTGGGTCGATGCTGGGTGCTTTTGCAAGCTGTTCTTTGCTCTAAAGGGGTCAGGACCTGTTTGGGTCAGATCGGTGACGAAGTGAGAGGGGGGGGGGCGGGCTTGTTAAGATCCCATTCTGTCTGAGTATTATTGAGCGGAGATGTTTGTATCTGAGCATTAAGAAGTTGCACTGGGGACAATGCCGAGGTCTGTTCGTGCCCTCCAATAGGAGGCGTGCACTTCACAGCCTCGGCATTGGAATTTGGTGGAATAGAAAGAGGCTGCGGTTGCGCAGAAACAGTTACATCATTAACACTCGTAGATACTGCCAGAGAATCCATTGTAATGAGATCCGTTTCACCTATTGTTTCTGCCACCAAGATAGTCTCTGAGGAGATCTTAGATACGGTAGATGTTATCATAAAAATTACGATCAGCCCATCGTGTCGCCACTTCAAACGCCTGAAACCAGTCATCTTTATCAGCGTTATTTTTCAGTTCTAAGACTGTATCCTTAATCAACTCATCATAGTGATCTTGTAGTATTAACTGGGTCGTGTATGACCAATTAGCAGCATTCCCCTTTAAAAATTGTGTTACTTTTTTGTTGGTTCTAGCTGGCCTTAACTGTATCTACGAGGAGTCGTTGTAGTCTTTGGTGCATTTCTTTTTGTACTGACGTTATGCAGATGATATACTAAGCGAATTAGGGCATAAATGAGCTTAATCAAATTTTTTAACCTCGCGGAGGCCGGTATGTAGTCAGAGTTCGATCACCTAGGTGTACGATAGCGTGGTCTGACATACCGGTCTCGGCAAGGAGGTAAAAAGTCTGGTGTTCTGATACTGTGGGTATCAGAAAAAATCCTATCGTGCGGGGAAGGATTCAAAATGACGTCCCGGCCCACATGATTAGCAAAGGAAACCGATCTGGAGCCACGTGTGTCCACACGTGCAGAGTTATGGATCACTGTGTGACGTTCATCACCACGAACTGGAAAGTCATCAAAGCTGTCAGAGTACTCTTCTGATTCATTCACTAGAAGAAATCTCTCCTCTGACCTCTGTTGTTTTTCAGAAGCATTCATTAGATATTTTTTCTTTTTGTGTTTGCGGGCTTGGCTCTGTATGTTGGAAATGGGCTGTCTTTGTGGATCATGACTTATATTTCTGTGTTATTTTCATGTGAATGTGAATCAATATTGTGTGTGATTGGTTCAGATAGCTCCCCCACGTAGAGTGCTTCACGTCTTACTGTATTTTCTTGGTGTACGATAGTAGGTGAGTTCTTTGAGATGTGTAACTTTTGAAGATGGAGCAATAGTTGTTTTTTTGCAATAGTGTTTTCTATATCAGAATCAAAGTCACTTTCGATTTCAGAGCCATCAATTTGTTGTGTTGTAACATTGAGAAGAGTCTTGGTTCTTTTTTGGTATTTTTGGCTTCGATGAAACAGTGTTACCATCGTAGTGGTATCTTCTATCACGTTTTCTATTGGCTGTTCGTTGGTTGCCTTCATCCTGACGTATATGAGTGAATTCTTCATACCGGTCCCAGTCTGGATTTGTGCGCACGTCCGTGTCTCTCCTCTCAGGATGTCGTGTTGGATATCTATTAGTGTTACGGTGAGAAACTGTGTCTTGGTCCTTCTGAAGTTCTCTTGTGTGCTTGGACGGGCGGTCCACGTCGACTTTCTCTCCCTTTGTCGGAAAGGTCACGCCCTCTGAAGTGTGCACTAACAAGTGCAGTTTGTGTCCTACTCTGTCTAAAGCTATGACTGCTCACATCATTATCATCATACTGATCGTTGCCCTCGGGGCCTGGAAAATCTCTATATTGGATTACATCAGCGTGGCGCGCGCCCGATCGATAAAAACTAGGACCCTGGCGCTCCCTGTCTGAATAAATCGGGCGAGTGCCCGCACGAGAGGTCGAGGCCTTATTCTGTTGTTATGAGAAGCATCATGGTCATAGACTGCGACAGTGTTAGGATTTGTGTAATGTCCGCCCTCCCAGCGCAGCGGATCATTAGCACGAAATTTAGATGAAGAAAATAGTTAGATTACTATTAGATTTAAGAGCAGGATAAGGCCCGCCTAGACGGACACAAGGAGTGAGCCTCAGTCCACGTCCGTAACGAGCTTTCACCATTTTAATATATACAATGCAAAAATTAAAACTTTCCTTACGTTATATGGCAGGTTGCGACGTTTCAGTACACGCTGTACCTTCTTCAGGTGAACCAAAAACGTGTTGGAGGTAAAGATGGCCAAAATTAATGCAAGATATACATAAGTAAAAGTTGTGTTGTCTAAACTGAATACACAGTGCTAACATGGGTTAGGGTTAACCCTTTGTTAATTTTTACCACTCCACTGCACCTATATTAAAGAATTTGGCATAATGTTACAGATTAAAGACCTTGCAACAGTTAATGTCATACTGTATAAAATGTTACCTCACAGCTGGTAGAATTCCCCTTTGCATGCATAACAGAAAGAACTGGCGTTATCTCTGTTAACGGCTGCAGATAAGGAACTGACTTGGTAACTTTTTTGCAAATAGGGCCAATATCGACACATCATGTCTGTGCAGAAGAATTAGCAGCTTGTATTTGAGGCCAGATCTTTTTGCAAAAACATAGGATAGGCAAAAATTTCACCCCTATACATATTCAGTCCTTTAAGCTGGATGTTGTGTCTGCAAACTGTAACCTCAAGCCCTTCTTCATCCATTTTATTGCTGGACTTCTGTATTGTCCCCCTAGCAGCAGCCCATGTGGATTTTTCACAAGAACCTCTTCCATGCATCTGCAAAACCGTTTAAAATTGCAAAACAAACAAAGTAATAAATAGTTATATTTCAGAAAAGAGTGACAAAATATTGTGCAGAATTACTTTGTTGGTATTCAGTTGAATGCCACATCTTTATCCTTGGTCAGGAAAAACTCCATCAAAGAATGACTGTTCATCTACCCTATAAAGTATATATCAGAGTAAAACAATATGCATTACAAAAGGCCAATAGAAATACATAATCCTTTGATGTATAGGTTATGCTATTACTCTGTCTTTTTTCTAAAACGGCATAGTTTGTGATTTCCATCTGCAGACACTGCAACTGTATCTGGGCGACATGCAGGGCATAAGAAAGCTTCTCTTTTTCATGACGACAATATGTCCATTCCAAGAATGCTTTTTGTAATGTCTTCTCACAAATAGTTTCACTTTATGCAGCTCCAAAAAGGAAGAAAGGTCATACCAACCTACAACAATCAGGGCCAGATTAACACTTTGTTATACCCTGGGCAACAATATTCAAGGGCCCCATCATCACGACCCCAGGATCACCATAATATGGTCCCCATCAAAGACATTCACTCACATATGATGCTATGAAAACAAAACAAAACACATCAGCATCTGTATAATCTCCGAAGTGTACTCTTGCACCCAGCGCAATTGACTTTGTCAGTGACGCATGTATCATTCGTATTTTGCACCGGCGCACAGCAGGTTTTTCCCTCCACAGACGCATGTCGTCAAACTAGGGAATGAACTTGCGCTCCCTGGGCGGTTCAATGTAAAAAAGGAGCGTGTTCTGGCGCAAACCATCCCTGATGCTATTTTGCAGTTTCAAAAAACAATTGCGCCATTGACCAAAAAAAAACTAGTCTAAAGTCAGTGGCCCGTTGCATGTGGTTCATTATGCTATTTTAAGGGCGCATGCTTGACCATAATGTATAACGTGCACAACGCGCACACACTTTGCTTATCTAATCTACACAGATGCAACAGTTATTTTTGCAAATCATAAATCGTTACAATAAAAAATATTAACACATGAGATAAGGGAAATCATTGTGGTGAGCATTGTGGTGATAGTTTTTATTTATTGTGTGGCTGCGTTAAAAAATTCTCATGCAAATAACGATTAAAATATTTTCATACGTTTGTTGTGTGGTTGTATTACGTTTATTTTATGTATATAATAATTAAAATGTTTTCATAAGAAACAATGTATATGAACTTGATTTGTAAGTGTACTTTGGGGTTGGACCTTGCTTGCGTTTCTAGGGTCCGATTTCAAAACCCCAAACCCTTTCAGCGGTGAGGGTGGACGAGCGATGTCCTCTGCTGGCGTCATGTGTAGAGGCAGATCCACCTCCGGTTACACGGCGTGCCCGATTTATGCTGGCAAGCTTGGGATTCCCCCGTCTCCTGATATCATTGTAGCACTTGGCGCAACGTCCTGGGGATTCCGTTTATGAGTTGAACTCATCGACCAGAACTAACAGAGATGTTTTGAGGCTTACAGTCACAAATTCTTTTTTGTTCCTGACTGTAGAGGTAACAAACACGCTGGAGAATTATATCACTAGCTAATAGGGGGACTAAGGGGAACGCACGTTTTGGAATCGGTGGAATCGGTGACTCGTGTCAGAGCCTTAGCTCCGCCCCACAGTGCGTCACCGCCCCCAAACGCACGTTTCCGAGCACGGCCCGACCCCCTCTTCACGCGTGAGCAGTTTGAGCTAAATCCGACAACGTTGAAAATTTGGTGCAAAAAAATGGCATGTCGGTTTTTTTGGACCAAATTTTCAACCTCGCCGGATCTTCACCAAATTCGCACCACGCGTCGAGCGTGCCGAGACTAAGACGGGTGCGCGGGTCCCGCCTTCCTAGCTCGTTCCTGTGCCGAGATAGAGGCCTGACACGTGTCAGCGATTCCATTCAAAATAAATAGTGCGTTCGTGTACATGTCGTACGTGCGCGAAAGTTACCTCGCCGCTCCCCGCGCGTCGTCCGTGTCGCGGTAATGCGGTCGAAATCACAGAGGCTCTAAAGCGAAAAAAATGACACGGACCCATTATTCGTCCATTGGCAGACTATTGCATGCACGAATACATGGAAACTGTCAGTGATTCAAATGACCGCAGCTCCGCCCGTGATTAGGCTACACCATCGACCTTGGACTCGTTGGAAAGGTCTAGTCCGGACCTTTCCGACGCACCCTCGACGGAGTGTCTAGGACTTTCCCGGGTCGAGAAACAAAGCCCTGAACATAGCTTTTTTCACCCATTTTCACAAAAAACCCTAAGTCCAAACTCAAAAATCCATCTCACAGAAATTTTACCAGGCGAATCGGCGTCGTCCGAAACGCCTAGAAAACTTGTTCCCTGGTGACAAAATTTCGGACCCCATACTGAACGACGGACAGGACTTGGTCAATAATTTGGACCAAATTTTTGACCTCGCCCGATCTTCACCAAATTCACACCACGCGCAGAGCGTGCCGAGCCTAAGACGTTAAGGCGTATGCCGGTCGCGCATTCCTGACCGATCGTTTTGACCTCGCTGGATCTTCACCAAATTCGCACCACGCGTAGAGCGTGCCGAGACGAAGACGACGGCGTGGGTCCCACCCTCCTAGCTCGTTCCTGTGCCGAGATAGAGGCCTGACACTTGCTTGTAGATAGTCTGCCAATGGACGAATAATGGGTTCGTGTCAGTTTTTCCCTTTAGGGCCTCGGGGATTTCGACCGCATTACCGTGACACGGACGACGCGCGGAGAGCGTCGAGGTAACTTGCGGCGCGTTCGACACGTACACGAACGCACGTTTGTCGTACGTGCGCGCAAGTGACCTCGACGCTATCCGCGCGTCGTCCGTGTCGCAGTAATGCGGTCGAAATCCCAGACCTTTCCAATGCACCCTCACTCGAGTGTCTACGACCTTCATGGGCCGAGAAATAGAGCCGTGAAGATAAGCATTATTCATACATTTTCAAAAATGAAAAGCTATATCTCGGCGAAGGAACGTCGTTGGAATATGGAAATGTTCATGAACAATATGGAAAGTTTATTTACTAAGAATGATCACAAAACGATGTTCATTTGTGGGGATTTTAATATAGATATTTTAAATCCCAATAAGCATAAACTGACAGATGAATTTATTGATTTAATGTTTAGCATGAGTCTTTTCCCACTTATAACAAAACCAAGCAGAATAACATCACACTGTGCAACTCTAATAGACAACATATTTGTAAACCGAATATATAATAGTCTAAAGAGTGGGTTGCTACTAAACGACATAAGTGACCATTTGCCAGTTTTTGTGGTGTGGGAAGGGGATCACGAGAAGTATAAGGTAGTTAAAGGGCGTTTTGCAGGTAAAATTTTTCAACGAATTTGTGCAATTTGCTTGTTGATAATAAACATTTAGACTGTTATCCATTGTATTTTATGTTGTTGGGTATCACAAAACCCGAAAAAGTATGAAAAAGTACAGTGGTTTTCAATGATTCTCCTTTCCCCCACAACGCACTGTATGACGTCACGCTGGGGAGAGAATTTACCAAAGCCGCCTTGAGAGCATTGAGAATGACTATAGAAAGACGAGTAAAGTACAGTTCTGATAGCGCAGATTATAGATAAATACATACATACATACATACATAGATAGATAGATAAGATAGATAGATAGATAGACAGACAGATAGATAGACAGACAGACAGATGGATATGCTAGTATAGAGAGATAGGCAGACAGCCAGATAGCATAAGGTTAGCATATCTTCGTGTAGAAAGTAAACAAACAATTAACATACTCGTGCATGCTGGCTTGAGGGGGTCCATGATCCTGCCTGAAATGAGTGTAACTTTATGCGATCTTCAGCACAAACGGTTTTGGCAGCATGTCTCTAATCCTGGAAGGTGAGTGAAGCACGTCACGTCTGTTCGCGGGGACCAGGACTAGACCTTTCCAACGCACCCTCCACCGAGCGTCTACGACCTTCCTAGGTCGAGAAAAAGAGCCCTAAACTTTAGCATTTTTCACATTTTTTCAAACGCAGAAACGATTGAGGTCAAACTCAAAAAGAGCCTATTTTGAAAATTTTTCCAAAAAACAAAACAAAAAAACAGTTCAGAAATGCATCCATTTACGTTGTTAAACAGTGAAATTGCATGTTATTTACCATGCAATTAAAAACGTACCAGTTCTCAGTGACAATAATATTGCATGTTATTTACCATGCAATTAAAAATATAAAGAAACAACCAAACACATGATTAAAACACATATAAAAACTTTATTGAACATACATTAAACACTTAAAACAATTTAAACTTTTTAAATATCCTCCAGTGAGGGGTACTGCGGCCCTGAAATGAAAGAAAGATTAAAATTAATTAAATGATTTCCTTTAACGGTAACATAATTAAAGGCACAGCATGATACATACCTAGGAGCGTATCCCCCCGCTGGAGAGGGGGGGGATACGCCGATATTGAGGCGTGTCATCTCTTACCACGGAAAAACAAAAACGACAAACCTGCAATAATAATTCGCTTTACGAACAGAAAAAACAAAAATGCTTTACTTACGCAAGGGAAAAAGCTCAGGGGGACTGATGTTTATGTTAATGAGCACCTTACGAAAAAAATGCAGAGATAGCCAGAAAGGTGCGTTTCCTACGGAAGCAGAGGAAAATCCAGTCAACCTGGACAATAAACTGCAAGGTTTTCATTAAACTTAATGGGTCACCCGAGGACGCTAGAGTACTGTACGTAAGACACATTGAGGAGCTGGATAAGTACCAGTGATCACGGAATCAATAAGATCATGTGTATCGTTGTGTGTGACTGGCGTGATCTAACATGACTATGGACTCTTTTGAGGAGCTTGACTGTTTAAACTCGACAACTGCTGGAAATGAAAGTGTTAATGATGATTGTGATGATGGTTGGAACTTAAAAACTTTCAAATTCACTGATCATAATCTGCATGTTTTTGAACAAGATCTTGACCCTGAAAACGATTTTCTTAAGAACATAAACAATAACTGTGATTATTACTCGGATGATCAATTTAACATGAACATAACATCTGATTATGGAATGTCAATTGTTCATTTTAATAGCAGAAGCTTATATGCAAATTTTCTGCACATCAAAGAATACTTAAGTCATTTTAACAACCCATTCCAGGTTATAGCCATATCTGAGACCTGGCTTACTTCTGAGAAGGGTGTTGATTATGAGTTGAATGGATATGAATTGAATTATGTTAATAGAGAGAATAAAAATGGAGGTGGAGTAGCTTTGTATGTAGACAGAAGATTCAATTATAAAATTGTGAAAGATATGACAACTAATATTGATGATGTGATGGAGATAATAACGGTTGAAATGAATTTGGAAAAAAGAAAAATGTAATTGTAAGCTGTGTATACAGAGCCCCTGGCTCAAATATGGAAATGTTCATGAACAATATGGAAAGTTTATTTACTAAGAATGATCACAAAACGATGTTCATTTGTGGGGATTTTAATATAGATATTTTAAATCCCAATAAGCATAAACTGACAGATGAATTTATTGATTTAATGTTTAGCATGAGTCTTTTCCCACTTATAACAAAACCAAGCAGAATAACATCACACTGTGCAACTCTAATAGACAACATATTTGTAAACCGAATATATAATAGTCTAAAGAGTGGGTTGCTACTAAACGACATAAGTGACCATTTGCCAGTTTTTGTGGTGTGGGAAGGGGATCACGAGAAGTATAAGGTAGTTAAAGGGCGTTTTGCAGGTAAAATTTTTCAACGAATTTGTGCAATTTGCTTGTTGATAATAAACATTTAGACTGTTATCCATTGTATTTTATGTTGTTGGGTATCACAAAACCCGAAAAAGTATGAAAAAGTACAGTGGTTTTCAATGATTCTCCTTTCCCCCACAACGCACTGTATGACGTCACGCTGGGGAGAGAATTTACCAAAGCCGCCTTGAGAGCATTGAGAATGACTATAGAAAGACGAGTAAAGTACAGTTCTGATAGCGCAGATTATAGATAAATACATACATACATACATACATACATACATAGATAGATAGATAAGATAGATAGATAGACAGACAGATAGATAGACAGACAGACAGATGGATATGCTAGTATAGAGAGATAGGCAGACAGCCAGATAGCATAAGGTTAGCATATCTTCGTGTAGAAAGTAAACAAACAATTAACATACTCGTGCATGCTGGCTTGAGGGGGTCCATGATCCTGCCTGAAATGAGTGTAACTTTATGCGATCTTCAGCACAAACGGTTTTGGCAGCATGTCTCTAATCCTGGAAGGTGAGTGAAGCACGTCACGTCTGTTCGCGGGGACCAGCGACCCAAACGCACTCACTTTCTTACAGCCAGTAGCGGAATGGCAATCGAGAGAGTCGGGACTTTCCCGGGCCGATCTGATAATAGTTATACATTTCGAGTTATATTAGCAACACCGTCTGGCGGCGTGATGTGCGCCGGTTCCCGCAGTCCGCTGGTCAAACTGTGCAGGCAGCCTCTCTGCTCAATAAAGTATATAAAAGTGCTCAACCTGTTCGGCAGGTCCAAACATGTACAGGATTTATAAAAATACGGTGATCAATGAGCGGTTCCTCCTCAAATGGCTTAGCCTGTCGTGATGTAAAAAGCCGCCGAACGCCTGTTTATTACAGTATGTATGCGGTCGGATCCGAGTGTGCTGCAGCTGCTGACTGCTGCTGCGTATAAAATGATCGTGTGATTGAAGAAGATTTTTTAATTCAGAACTTAAATCAGAACTATATCTTTGGTGAACATGGTACTCAGATTCAAATGTGTTTTGCAAGTATGTATGTCTCATGTTTGTAAGCTGAAGACTAGCAGTCTTAAAGACTGCAATGTATGCAGGGTTTAAAATATGGTAACTGAGAGCAGAGCTAAAAATGCATAGGCTGACATTTGGAAGGAATGAAGTCACCACACCTGTCAAACATAAAAACATGCTAAAAACAACTACATGGGAGGGGTTTCAACTTTTAGAGAACTGTATATTAGGTTGCATTCTGAAAAAGACTCTTTAGTTGCTTGGCCACCAACTCGGCCTTATTGTTGTATGCAATAAAGTCATCTTTTGGCAATGGAACCCTCTGCTGAAAATTATTTTTTATAATCACTACAAAAATCCACAACATTTGGCGCCCGAACAGGGACTGGAAAGGAGCATGGAGGTGGATGACCGCTGTGGGCTAAGTTTGGATGAGCGGCATACACAGGACCAGGTGAGCAGTTTTTGCTTATTTACTGGTGTACTGTTGTGTTGCTCATCTGGGTTGGCTCATGGTGGAAAGACTTTCACAATGCTCTTCCAATATAAGAACTAAGATTAATATAAGATAAAAAGGGTTCCATTTCCAAGGATTTTGATGCATGGTGTGATATTTTTATGATGAAGAAGGGATTAAACAGCCTGAGCTCAGGTGTAATCTGTGGTTTTGCTAAGTAAGCCTTGTTTTAGCATTAACCTGGAACAGATTGTTATATTGCTAAGGGGCAATAAAAAGTTAAATTGCTGAGGGGCAATGAAATATATAATCTGTGTTTATTTTTAAACATATAAAAGGCCTTTGACGAAGGGCCTTTGACGAATAAAATAGACTGTAACAGATTATAAAAAATGCTTATTGCAAGAGGGCTATTGATTAGATGTAATAAGCTGATACACTGTAAATGAATTTTTTTTTTTTTATAACCTTTATTTAACTAGGAAAGTCACATTGAGGTTGTAACCTCTTTTACAAGTGAGACCTAGTCAAGACAGGGTTAGATAGCAAGAATAAACAAATAACAATCCACAAACAAAACCAAACATCATTAATAAATACAACAAAGAATACAGCAGCATAAACATTTAGATACTCAATACTGTTCACAGAAACGAAGAAATTAAGAGCAAGTAGAATTTTCAAAGCACCTACACTTAACAATGAGCAATTCTTTTATTCTGTGTTTGAAGTCACCTAAAGAGATAAGGGACTGCAGCTTAAGTTTAGTCTGCATGTCATTCCATGACCAGGGGCCATAATAGAACAGGCTTAACCTTCCAGCCTCAGATTTGATAGCCGGCACTTTAAACTGTAACCAGTTATGTGACCTTAGATTGTGGCAACATTGGAAAGATAAAAATTTCTTATATAAGTAATTTGGAAGTTTTCCTAAAATAATTTTATAAATTAAAATGTACCAATGTTCAAGCCTACGCAAATGCAAAGAGGACCATCCTACCAAACTATAAAGTAAACAATGATGTGTCCTAAAACTAGAATTTGTAATATATCTGAGAGCAGAGTGATAGAGGGGATCAAGTTTGGACAAAGTGGACAGAGGCGCAAATCTGTAAATAGTATCCCCATAATCAATCTGTGACAGAAAAAGGCTAGCAACTAAGCGTTTTCTTGAAGCCAAGGAAAAACAGGACTTTAATCTATACAGAAAACCCAATGTGAATTTTAATTTCTTTACAAGAGAATCAACATGATATTTAAAATTTAGGTTTTTATCAATCCAAAATCCCAGGTATTTGTAATTATCCACAGATTGGATACAAACTCCATCTAGTGACTTGATGTGGAAGGGGGGTAGCTTTGTTCGCCCAGTTTGAAAAACCATCAATTTAGTTTTATGCGGATTTAACAACAACTTCAAATCTATTAAAGCATATTGCAGGGTATTGAAGTCTGCCTGCAGGTTAGAAATAGCTAACTGGGCTGTGGGAGCACAAGAATACAGAACTGTATCATCTGCATAGAGGTGATATTTACAATAATTAAAATTATCACAGACATTGTTAATATAAACTAAAAAAAACAATGGACCCAAAACTGAACCCTGGGGAACGCCCTTAGTTATAGATACTGGGTTTGACATATCGTTACCATATTTGACCATTTGTGAACGATTGGACAAGTAGCTATGAAACCACTTGACTGCGTTACATCCAATACCAGCTCTGAGCAGGGTATTAACCAATAATGAATGGTCCACAGTATCAAACGCCTTTGTGAGGTCTATGAACAGAGAAACACAGCTGAGTTTACTGTCCAGCGCCTCTTTGATGTCATCCATAACTTTTAAAGTGGCGGATATTGTACTGTGCCCCGACCGGAACCCGGATTGCATATCATTTAAAATATTATGCGAGTGGAGATATGATTTAAGTTGGGTAGCAACTAATGATTCAAATATTTTAGAAAGAACTGGAAGATTAGAGATGGGAATAATTTGTATGAAGAAAAAGTAACATGGTTTTGGAAGCAAATCCATGTTTCAATTTGTTAGGTTAAGTATTTAAGCATATGTTGATTTGACATCAATACTGCATTTTATTTACAGTGTATGAAAAAAATAAGATAAAATTAAATAATCTGTGTTTACTCTGTAAGAGGGCCTTGACGGATCCAGGTAGACTGGAACAGACTATTAAAAATGCTTATGGAAAAAAAGGATAAAATTAAATAATCTGTGTTTATTCTGTAAGAGGGCCTTGACGGATACAGGTAGACTGGAACAGACTATTAAAAATGCTTATGAAATAAGCGGATACACTGTAAAATAATGATAGCAAAAGGAAAAGTACTTTGGTTTTTCAAGCCATTAATGTGTTACTTTGTTAGGTTAGGGTAACAAAAAATGTATATGTTGATTTAACATAAATGCTGCATATTTTAGAGTGTATGGATAAAAATAAATAAACAGAGCATGAAACAAAAGTGTTATAAAGTGGATAGGGGTCTGCAAGGGCAGAATTATTTTTTATGAAAACAGCTCTTTATATATATATATTTATATAATAGAGGTCTGAACGGATAAAATATTATTCTGTAGATACCGCCCTAATGCATGATAAAAAGTTTGACTTGTGAGTAAAAGTGGAAAGGATCCTCAACAGTGAAAAACAAGTGGTGTCATGTTTAAAGTGTGAATGACTGGGTGTATGTTATAAATAGAGTGAGTGCAGGCCTGACTGAGTGCTGTGGATGAAAGAGCTAGCAGTGAAGTGAAATACCGGTTAATATAAGTAAAATAATAATAATAATATATTATTTATATAATAAAGTAATAAGAGATTAAAATTATAGGTAAATGGTATATATAGGTTGAAAGGAGGTTTTTACATCTATATTTTATATCTTAATCCAATGAAAAAATATTTGTGTTTAATACTATTGTAAAGGGATAAAAATAGTATTTCTTGACAAATAGAACAAATTGAATTGAAAGAGAAACATTAATTAAGTAAGGAACTGCTTGACAAACATTTGCAGTGTAGAAAAAGTAATATTGAAGAGAAAATGGTAAGCTTGACGTTTACTTAGCTTGAAAGTTAACTGGAATAAAAGTGTTTTTATTTGTTAATTTTTTAATGTTAAAAAGTTAAACAATTGCTAAATATGATAGAAAAGATTGAATGAAGAAGTAACAGGTGTAGAGTAAAGTCATAGTTGTTATTCTTGTGGAAGTATCTATTAGGCAGAGATCTGATAAAGAATGTGTTGAAGAAATTGTCATGAAGGGAACATTTGATGTTGCAATGTGTAAAGAAATGGATATTGTAAATAAACCTATATTAAATCAAAAGAAAGAAAAGAAGGATGGATTTAAAGAAGAAAAGCATTGGCATTATTCATGAATAAAGGGGAACATATATAGATTAGAAAAATGTTAAAGGAAGTTGATAATGGAACAAAAAGAAAGTGTGTTAAATGTTAATCTATATTTATCATACTGTAGAAGGTTGATTTCCAGTACTCAAGGGCACTGTGGAAATTATAGGTAAAATGTAAATGAAATGATCAGTAGTTATAGAATAGGAAAATTAAACAGGTTTGGGAGTAAAGCTTAAAAATGAGGAAAGATACTAAATTAAAGAAATGTAAATTATTATCAGGAAGAATATGAGAGTAAAGAGTGTAGAGTAAAAAGACAAAAGGCATTGTTTACACACAGAGGTGAAAAAAGATGAGGTAAAAAGAGATAAATGAAAAATAAGAAATAAAAATAGGAAAAACATTAGAAAGAATTAATGAAGTAAAATTAGAAGAGAGTAGAGAGGGAGAGTAAAGAGGAGGTGTCATTTGATGGAGAAATGTGGATATGGGAAGAAAAAGGATGGCTTAGGCCATTGGCCTTACAATTTCTTAATTTAATAAAGGTATTAAGGACCTTGGGAGGCTGATCACTTACCCTCAGGCATTCATGGGGTTGGGAAAAGGACTATGTAGAATGACCACACAGTGTTTTGAAATGCAAAGTGAAAAACAGTGATGACTCTGGTGTTCAGCTACTTTCAGCAATTCCTCCAAAAAGCCAGAATCCTGTTCCCATCATAAATGACTTTGCAGCATCACCATCCCAGAAAGAAAACAACTTGAACTGGGAGAGACAAAGAAAACATGCTGAGGACAACAAATAGCCTGTCCACGCTAAGAGAGACTTTCGCTATGTCCATGTACCAGCTCTGTGAGTGAAGGGGGGAGGGTGACAGCAGCCTTTCAAAGTACAGTTCAAGGTTCAGAAGATTTGTTAAGAATATGTTTCTCTGGACAAGTATTGGTAATTCAATGTATGGATACAACAATAAACAAAACTATAACCATATCTATTCTCATATCAAAATCACACTCCTGTTTACTGTTTACTTGTTAAACAAAATATGCATAATTTGGGTTAAGCCATTGGAATTTGTGTTTTCCAGAAGGGTATAGGGAATATAGATATAAAGTAAGTAAGACATGATATTAAAGTGATATTAACTGAATCAAAGCAAATGTATAATAAGTAGTGATGTACAACAAACAATGAATTAATTGGAAAATGTATTGAAGCACAAATTTCTAATGCAAAGTTATCAAAGTGGGAATTTCATTGTATTATAATATGATCATGAGAAAGATATTCAACTTAAAAAGTGGCAAAATAAATTATATGACAAGAAATTGATATAACATCAAAGGAAGGTAAACATTAGATTAGTAAGAATTAGTAAAGAGTATGGTTGAAAATCAGTTAATAGAATAATGACTTAATGTAACTGACTTATTTCCACAGGTCTCTTGTATACTGGAAAAGATTGTGAAGAAAAGGATTTATGGGATATGATGGAAAAAAAAACTATATAAAGCCAGTGGATCTCCATAATGTTTAAGAATCACATTAGAATTATATGTTATAGTCAATCATTTGTCAGGAAATAGTTTTCATAAAAAACAATAAATGCAGATGATAACAACATGCAAGATTAAGAAGATGTATTAATTGTTAAAAGATGTAGAGAACAAAGTACTAATTGAAGTATCCAATTAATGCTATTGTAAGACTAAACAGTTGATATCCACATTCACATTGCTAACAAATGTTTTCCCAGATGACAAATACTGTAATTGATATTTGCTTTATATATTTGAGTTTTCAAACAGAAGAAATATTTGTTTGTTTTTTGGGAAACTAAACAATATCCAATTCGGTATGGGAACAAAGAGGCTTTCAAAAGAATGAGGGTATACATAATCAATGTACTGAATAAGTGGGGTTTAATTTCTGCATTAAACATTATCAAAGTAAATGGCAATCATAAAATATTAAACTTATATAAAAAATAATGATATTTTGTCACAGGGAACAACACAGCAGATTGGGAGGCTAAAGAAGGCTCAGAAAGCCACACAGAAGTTTTGCTTAGTGTTAATATAAAAGCCTTAATTAGAAGATAGAAGAGAAGAAGAACAAGCAGGATGTTATGAACATTTTGTGGTACCCAAAGGGGGACAAAGAAAGACATTCAAGACATCTAATGTACACATTGGGGATAAATCATTCTATAATACAGTAAAATGGTGGTTTT
Organism: Misgurnus anguillicaudatus; assembly: GCF_027580225.2. Taxonomy (NCBI): domain Eukaryota; kingdom Metazoa; phylum Chordata; class Actinopteri; order Cypriniformes; family Cobitidae; genus Misgurnus; species Misgurnus anguillicaudatus. The sequence continues at coordinate 7,896,732 of NC_073348.2, read as the reverse complement.
AATTTCAAATTAAAAACAGAGATATAAAATAACAAATTAATATTAAACATTAAAAAGAGAAAAAATGGGTATTATTCTCCATATTTGAGAAATTGTCTGAATATTTAAGTGCAATACTGGTTAAATTTCTGTTCAACAGGTAAAGCTAGTGCCAAAAAATAAAGATAAAAATGATAGAAGAAGTAATCCCTAAATTTGAAATACTATTAGGAATAATTTTAGATAATGGATCAGCATTCATCAAAAACTACAAAGCGAATACTGCAACAGTAAAGAATAAAGGAAAAACTAAAATTACCATAGTGTTTACCATCTTTAATCATAAAGAGTAAACCATCCCTTCAAGGTTAAACTCAGCAAAACATGGGAAAGCATGAAACTGAACTGACTGGATGCTTTGTCTCTTGCAATAACGAGTGAAAGACTTCAACTAACACTGCATGGAATGCTTATTGGTCGACCAATGCCAATACCAATTTCTGCGATATACTAGATGTGATAACAAAAATTCATCCCCAAAAAAGGACTTCCTCTGGAACGACTGCAGATGGAGCTTTTGGAACCATTACAAATAAAGATGAGATCTTATGTGATAAAACTAACTGTATGCATAAGCTATTTGTGTGCAGGAAAAAGAAAAGGAGCCCGATGAGGAGATGGAGATAAAATGCCATATTGTGCCATTGGATCTAGTGAATCTGAGGGTCTTCAGGAGAGAGTGACATAAACAGGGACCAGGGAGAGCAGCCCTAACAGCAGGCCAAGGGGAAGGAGCACATCTGATGTCATCTGAGCCATTGCACAAAGTTCCTAAAATACCAGCTGGAAAAGAGGACAACAAAAACACGATGCAAAAGGAGAGCTGAGGAGCAGAGGAGAACTTAAACACAATAATGAAGAGGAGAGCTGAGGAAAAGAAAATAGAAAAAAGGACATGAGACAGAAGACAACAACAGAAAAATGACAAGCAATTCAAGTCTACAAAGAGATAAAAGAACGAAGTAATGACCACTCGGGGCATATCAAGCAACAACAACAATGTTAAGAAAAATGTGTAAATGAGAAGTGACTTTCAGGAGCAACAACCAATGAGTGCAAAGCAGTGGAGTTCACAAGCAATACACAGGGACAAAGTTGCTGGTAATGTGTAAAGGACACACAAGGAAAACTTCAAGGAATTAGTCATGGAAATTGAAAAATAAAGCTAATAACCAGTTTGACAATTATCAGCAACATATTGTAAATTCACACGACTGCAGTCAATAATCAAACTCTTTTCAATTAACTTTTCACCTATCAGCAAGGATCAGTAACACTTCAGCGAGGACCGGTAACACCAGTGAAAACTTATTCTACAATAATCTCAGGAGGAACAAAATCTAGATAAAATACTGAAGATACCAAAACAACAAGGAGACAAGGACATCAAAAGAAGAAAAAGGACATCAACGGAAGGAAAAAATATATATATTTTGGATATTTTATGGGAAACAACAAAAACATAATGAATAGCACAAATGGTACAAAATTTTCAAAGATAAGAGAAATTGGTATGAACAATTGCTTATTATGCTCTGAATTATGAAAGGTAATAATAATCAAAAGTCAACATGATATTATAGGGGTGTTCAATTTAACAAATTGACAAATTCTGGTTTAAATATCCATTTTATAGGGCATATTTTGGTAAATAGTCTCAATTTTGGAAAGTTAATAAAAGCATTAAAATAGAAAAAAGGCAGAATAGGGGAAAAAAAAAATACTAAAGATTATGAATGCTACAGTAAACCTGATGGAACTAAAAATTAGGGATATTTAAAGGGAATATTCTATAACATAGAACTTGAACAAATCAAATATAAAATTCCAAAAGCTATTATAAATCCTTAATAATTTTGGCTTTAGGTATGGAAAGGGTGGACAATGCTAGTATACAGTAAGAAGAATGTGGAAATGAAATCATAGCAGTGGATTATGAAGATCAAACAGTAATTTTAGCAGACTTCTTTTGGTTTAATTTTGAATTGATGGGAAATGATAACTTATGGTAGTTTTGCAATTAGAGAGGAACTATATATGTACCAGACTAAGGTTTAATTCAAGAAATCATTATGGTTCTAAGTTTGGAAAAATACTGGGAAAACTAATGATAAAACTAAAATAGCTTATCCCAAAATTGGTTTGGTATATATTCCTATTTATATGTTACAATTTAAGCAAGAGATGAGATAAAATCATGGTTAGGATAAATATTGATTTAATCTAGAATGAATATTAAATATAATCAACAAAGATTTATTAACTTTAACAAATTATGCTTTAACAGCCTTAGAAAAACACAAATACAAAGGGGTATAGTTTTATTGTATGGAGATTAATGTTATGCTAACAATATAACATCAAAATAGGTATTCATTGAAGCTATCAATAAACTTAAGAGTTTATGATAGAAACTGCAACTAATACAGGAAGAAAGAATCTTAATGTGGAATTAGTGTGATTTAAAATTAGGAAAATGGGTGTTTGGTTTGTCAAATTATCAAAGATATATATTGGTATGTCAAATGATTTATAGGTTAAATGATGCAAATTATTAAAGGTATAGGTTAAAGGATGAATATTATCAAAGGTAAAGGATGCAAATTATTAGAGGTTAAGGATTTGAGATTTTCATTGGATGGATTGTTATTTTACTGTGTACTTCCTATATTGAAACAAATGTGGAAATATCAAGATGAAGTTATTTCATAGGTCATTACAAAGTGCATCAAAATGGGTTTTGCAAAAGTTAAAAAATGGTAATACAACATCAGAAAAAGATAATAAGAATTGAAAAGGTATTTGACTAATTTACACTCTTATGATGAATATGAATATTTTTATGAGTTCTGATTTTACAGCAACAATGACATAATGAAGTATATTCCATAATCATAAAGGTTTGTTAAATTAAGAAGCAGGTTCTTTTACTTCTTCAAGAAGAAGATGTTTGTTCCACACTCCACCAAAGTGCGGCAGCATGATTAAGTCATTGGTAAGAAAAAGATGGTTTAGTTAAGCCATTAATTAGCTTAACTTAAGTAAACTGGATTATGAAGTTGCACTTTGAGTGAGACTTGTGAAAGTCTCAAAGGGTGGAATGAAGAAGATTTTTTAATTCAGAACTTAAATCAGAACTATATCTTTGGTGAACATGGTACTCAGATTCAAATGTGTTTTGCAAGTATGTATGTCTCATGTTTGTAAGCTGAAGACTAGCAGTCTTAAAGACTGCAATGTATGCAGGGTTTAAAATATGGTAACTGAGAGCAGAGCTAAAAATGCATAGGCTGACATTTGGAAGGAATGAAGTCACCACACCTGTCAAACATAAAAACATGCTAAAAACAACTACATGGGAGGGGTTTCAACTTTTAGAGAACTGTATATTAGGTTGCATTCTGAAAAAGACTCTTTAGTTGCTTGGCCACCAACTCGGCCTTATTGTTGTATGCAATAAAGTCATCTTTTGGCAATGGAACCCTCTGCTGAAAATTATTTTTTATAATCACTACAAAAATCCACAACATGATTCGTTATAATCGCATAAACAATATAACAAAGCATCCTTTTATTTCACAAAACAATATATTTGAGATATTATTTGATACACTAGTAAGTGTGGATTAAGGATGTTTAAAAATCTCTAGCCTGGTGGTCAGGACATGGATCAAATGGATCAAATCAGCAGATTTGCGAAGTTTTATTTATCTCCACATATATCATAAATAATAATTAGCAAGGTAACTTTGCAGTATAACACATTATATATTTCCTACGATGTATATATGATTTCCAAATTATATACGTAAGTATTAAACAGCAATAAATGTCTCATCTATCTCTATGGCTCTGGCTGAGTCTGTCTCCACTTCTCCCCAACGTGACGTCATCGCAGAATTGCATTAAAAAAACCGTTAATACCAAAAACGTAAAAAAAGTGGTCTTTAAGACCATTTTTGAGACATTTTAAAAATTATACACATATCTTGAGTGATTTATGTACCCATTAATCGACAGTGGTGGTTAACCTGCAACATACACTTTAATGAGATTAGTTACAGGAGAGTCAGAACTGAAGAATCAATAAATGCACTCAGAAGTGAATTACTTGCATATAATTGGAAAAAATTGTATGATGAGACTGATACCAATAATGCATATTTAATATTTTTGACCACTTTTCAATCATTATATGATGAGCATTGTCCTTTACAACAATTTAATACAAAGAACAAATTTAAAGAGAGACCATGGATGACAAAAGGATTAAAAAACGCTTGTAAAAAAAAAGAACACTTTGTATAAAGAATTTATAAAACACAGAACTAAAGAAGTTGAAAATAAATACAAAAGATATAAAAATAAATTGACCAGTATCATGAGGATAAGTAAGAAAGATTATTATAATAAAATATAAAATGATAATAAAAATGATATTAAGGGAATATGGAAAGTGCTAAACAATATTATAAGGAATGGATCCATGACTAAAAAATACCCACAGTATTTTTTAGATAAGGAGATGACTTTAAGTAACATGAATGAGGTAGTCAATGGATTGAACAACTTTTTTGTAAGTGTGGGATCAAATCTGGCCAATGAAATTAAAATTGATCCACAGACTGAAGGTGAGGTGAATGCTGTGGATTATTTAGACAGTAACCCTAACTCTATGTTTCTGAAACCAGCTGAGGAAATGGAGATTATTGAAATAGTTAAAAATTGTAAGAATAAAAAGTCAACAGACTGGAATGATATTGATATGGTTTTAATTAAGGACGTCATTGGTGCAATTGTTAAACCATTAACTCATATTTATAATTTATCTTTTAAAACAGGTGTATTCCCAAGCAAAATGAAAATAGCTAAAGTCATCCCACTACATAAAGCTGGAGAGAGAAATCAATTCACGAATTACAGGCCATTGTCCTTACTCTCTCAGTTCTCTAAAATATTAGAAAAATTGTATGTAATTAGATTGGATAATTTTATTGAGAAGCATGAATTACTAGTTGATAGTCAGTATGGATTCAGGTCAAACAGATCTACATCAATGGCATTAATGAAGTTAATTGAAGACATTACCAGTGCTATAGATAACAAACAATATGCAGTGGGTGTATTTATTGACTTAAAAAAAGCTTTTGATACAATTGATCATCGTTTGTTAATCAGTAAACTGGAAAAGTATGGTATCAGAGGAGTTGCATTAGATTGGATGAAAAGTTACATAAGTAACAGACTTCAATTAGTTCAAATAGGAGAATACAGATCTGAGTGCTTGGGTATCACCTGTGGATTACCACAGGGGTCAATATTGGGTCCAAAATTATTTATTATGTACATAAATGACATTTGTAGGGTGACTAACCACTTAAAATTTGTGATTTTTGCTGATGATACCAATATTTACTGTTCAAGGGAAAATCTGAAGCTGTTATTGGAGGTGGTCACAGCAGAAATTAATAAGTTAAAAATATGGTTTGACTTAAATAAATTATCATTAAATCTAGATAAAACCAAATTTATGATGTTTGGTAATCGTAAAGTTGACACACAAGTAAAATTAAAGATTAATAATGTTACAATAGAAAGAGTGTATGAAAATAAATTTTTGGGTGTGATTCTGGATTATAAGATATGTTGGAAACCCCATATCAAATATGTTAGAACAAAAGTAGCGCAGAGTATTGGAGTAATGGGGAAAGCAAGGCATATATTGAGTAAAAAAGCACTTTATATTTTATATTGTTCCTTTGTGTTGCCTTACTTAAATTAGGTAGGATACTATGAGCACACTAATTCACTGTTTTTAAAATTGCACACTCTAAAGTTTAATGATCTAGTTCAATTTAAGACTGCTCAATTAATTTATAGAGCAATAAACAAACAGTTGCCTGGAAACATACAACAACTATTTTCATATAGGGTTGGGGGTTATAACTTGAGAGGGGATTTAAAATTGAGACAACATAGGACTCAAACAAAACTCAAAAGTATGTGCATTTCAATTTGTGGGGTGCTTTTGTGGAATGGTCTGAGTAATTCTATCAAACAAAGTGTTAATATGCTGCAGTTTAAAAAAGGTACAAGAGTTTTACTTTTGATAAGTACAAAAGTGGTGAGGGTGAATGATAAATCATTACTGATGTAAAAGAACATGAATTTTTATTTATAAAAAAAACACACAACACAATTAACACATTTAAATGACCCGCAAACACAGAACATTTGAACATTCTACTTTCAGGCCTTATCCAAGGCCCGCCTCAGGACGCCCGAGACCCTGCATATTTTGTTTCGGCTCAACGGGCTCAGGGCGGGCTTGACCGGCGTCAGGACCACCACCGGTCTCTTGGCGGCCCTCTTGGGCCGGCTCAGGAGGCCCATCGGCGGTGCGGCCTGCTCCGGTTCCGCCTGCCCGGGGTCGGCCTGCTCAGGGTCGGCCTGCTCGGGGTCGTGGACCGCCGGCGAAGCCGGTTCCGCGGAGGGGGCGGAGAGTTCGCTGGGCGTCCGAACCGGGGACGCCCCGACAAAGGACGAGAAGGAGGAGTCCGGGCTCCTTTCTTTTTCCCCCCCGAGTACTTTTCCAAGCTCTGAAACACAAGAAGGAGAAAGAAATTAGCATCGACGCAAGCCAAACGCGGTCGGTTAAGAGCTACGAAGGAAACACACAGGGGGAGAGTCGAGGCTGGACACCCCGGACTCCTGGTATGGCACCGCCTCGCTTTCCTCCTCCGGACTGGAGGTGGGCGGCGAGGAGGGCGGGGACTCGTCCCTCCATCTTTTGGCGGCTCCCCGGACGTGCTTGGTCTTGCGCTTTCTCTTCTGCCCCTCTTCCTCGGCAGCCGGCTTCGCTGGCGAGACCTCCTCCCCCACCAAAGCCCCCTCGAAGAGCCGACGGTCATGGCACATGAACTTCGACACTTTCTCCCGGTCGGCCTTCGATATCACGTGTGTCCGGCGCTTACGTGGGTGGCGATGGAGGTCCTCACGTCCATGAACGTGGGTTTCCCCGGCAGGCCCATCGACACCCAAGCCCCCTGAAAGTAGTTGTTCAAGTTCTTACAGGGGTTGGGTGTCGACGTGTAAAAGAATAAACGGGCGTCCGGCCCGCCGACCAGCCGGTCGCGCAGTGCCAGGAACCGCCGAAACCATCCGTACTCCTCGGTGGTCAGGGACAGCTGCGCCGGGCCGAACGCCCGGTTCGTCTTGTGTAGAGAGATCTGCGAGAGAGAAAAGAGAGAGAGAGTTAGGTCGTGCCAGGCGCGACGATTTCCGATCTACGCTCGGGGTAAAACGCTTACGTTTATGAGGTAGTCCCCCGTGCTAGGCGACTTGACGGCCCCCTAAACCTCCCGGATGGTTAGGTTCTGAAAAACCCCCAGCCGGTGCCCGTAAATGGAGGCGTAGTAAGCCGTCAAGTAGCCATAGAAGGAGAACTGCGTCTTTTGCTGCAGGTCGTTCTCGAGCTGGTCTGTGGATACAAGAGCACACCTGAGTAAAACAGAGACACGAAACCGGACACAATGCCAAACCGACAGCGACTTTGACCTACCCAGGACCTCCGGTATGCGCTTCTTGGCCTCCGAGAGGCATCGACGAAGCACCACCTTGGGGATGACGCGGCCCTCTTTGGCCTGTTTCACCCCAATTTGGTGCATAACAACACCTCTACGGAGGCACTTCAGCAGGGCCCTGACCTCCCGCCTGATCCCCAGCATGGATTTCTTGGACAGGCGGGAGGTCGGCGGAGGGGTCTCATGGACGTAGTCAAGGAACTGGGCCACGTTGTTCAGGTAGTGGTTCAAGGTGGTCTCGGTCATTTTGGACGCCCTGAGATTTGTCACCCACCTGCGTACACACACAAAGAGAAACGAGAGTTAATAGCGCCCCGCCGGCGTCAAAACGACAGCAGAAAGACAACAAGGACCGGAACTTACGTCCTCATCCTCTCAGGGTCGTCCATGAACCGCAACGTGGCCAGCCTGCTTTTCCCCTCCCCCATGTAGGCCACGAAGGCCCTGATACGGTAGATTTTGCTAGTCACGTTGTCCCTCAGCTTCCGGCTGGGTTCCGGCCCCTCGTGATGCCTCCTGAACTTCACCAGGAGCTCGTCTAGAGAGAGAGAGAGAGAGAGAGAGAGGGAGATAAACATTAGCATTATAGACTATCGACAGTAGGAGGTCGCTGGGAATAAAGACTGCTACTCACTAAGGGCGACCACGTGGTCCGGAAACTGAAACTATATGAAACTCCCATTCGGAAACTATATTTGACTTTTTAGACCCGAAAGTCAATTGTTTCACTTTTCCTGCTATTTCAGACCCTGGATGTCACGAGCTGCCCGACTCGACTTAGACTCTCCTGGGGTGCAGCCCCTTGGAAACAATTTAAGTAAAAACACAAAAATACTATATCGGCCCAGGAATGTCGTAGAGACGTCTCCTGGGATGGAGCCCTTTGGAAACAATTAAAGAAAAACCAAAGGAAAAATGATCTCGGCCCAGGAAAGTCGTAGAGAGGTGGGGTCGGTGTCGTCGGAAAGGTCTCGTCGCCCCCTTTAAAACGATCCGACCCCCGAGTCTCTGGGACCTTCCCTTCCAAAGATATAACGAATTTGTCCTCGTATTCAAATGCCCCTAGCTCCGTCCCCGAACGTCGGCCAGACTCGAAGGTAGGCTCGTTCAAAAGGTCTCTCCTTCACCTTTTCAACAACAACGAGTCTCTAGGACACTGCGTTCAGGAGATAAAACCACATTTATCCTCCCATTCAAATGCCCCTAGCTCCGCCCCCGAGAAAGCCACGCCCTCGACTTTGGGTTCGTTGGAACGGCCTAGTCCAGGGCTTTCCAACGAACCTTCTCTACGCCCTTCCCAGGCCGAGAAAAAGAGCCCCAAACTTTGAGCCCCTTCTCTGGCAAAAACAATTGAGGCAGACCTGTTAAAGGCCCCCTATAATGCTATTTAAGAAAAAAAAAAAACTTTTCAGCCCAGAAATGTCGTAGAGACGTGTGGGTGGTTTTGTGGGCATGGTGTCGTCGCCCCTTCAAAACGATCCGACCCCCAAGTCTCTAGGACCTCCCCTTCCAAAAATATAACGATTTTCCCTCGTATTCAAATGCCCCTAGCTCCGCCCCTGAATGGGTCACACCCTCGACCCTGAGCTCTTTGGAAAGGCCTGGTCCTAAGTGTCTACGACCTTCCTGGGCCGAGAAATAGAGCCCTAAACATGAGTTTTGTCACATAATTTCAATATTCAAACGATCGTAGCTCCGCCCCTGATTAGGCCTGATCCGACTCCGGCACCAACAGACGGTCGTTAGCGGGAAACTGTCAGCTCTCCCGCGAGGCTGGGAAAAGTCGTAAAGTCCCCGAAATCGACGCCGGCATCGGCTCGAGAAGCGGCCCTACAGCTCCTCTTCCGAACGTCCGAGGAGTACGCGCTTCCGGGTTCCTTCTTCGGTGACCCCGCCGTGCGCGCGTGCCAAGTTTCGACCCGATCCGACTCCGGCACGAACCCACGGCCGAATCGTGGAAAACTGTCGGGTCTCCCGCGAGGACGGTAGAAGTCGTAACCTCTCGGAATTCGGCGCGCGTGCTGCCGGAAGGCTCTGGCCCGACATATCCGACACCCGCGTTCTGACGGCGCACCGCGTGCGCGCAGGACCGGCGCAAAGTCCGGGTTTTAGGGTTCGCAACTCTGCTCGCGAAAGGTCTCCGTACGCGAACCCGCCGGGAAAAGGCCTAGGCGCCCGAAATTCGGCGTGCCGTCCGGTGGAGGGCACTCCGACCTCTGCCTCAACGTCAGGGACCACACCAGCCCTCATCTGCAAACAGCACTGGTAACTGATGTGTGTTGGGTTCCCGCTACGTCAGCAGTAACAATCATAAATATTTTAAGAACAAGCGGGTGCCCGATGTCCCTTTAGCTTTCCCTATCTCTGTCCTGACATGTGATAGAAAGATGAAGGCCGTCTCCAGCCGCACAGCAATTCTATCTAATCTACTGCCTATTATACGTCATTCTGAGATTGATACAGTGCCAAAACCAGTTACTGTTAAGTTAGCACTTCTTTTAGTTAATGATCTTATCACCACCAACAACCTGGACTTTATGTTTCTAAATGAAACTTGGTTAGATGACAGCTGCAGTGCTACAGTCCTCAATGAATCAGCCCCACCCAACTTTACCTTTATAAATGTCTGTAGAGCTCTTAGAAGGGGCGGAGGAATAGCTGCTTTATTCAAAGATGCCTTTCAATGCAAGCAAGTGTTACATGGTGATTACCAGTCTTTTGAATATTTGTGTATTGCTTTAAAAGGTACACCACGCATTCTGTTTACAATTATTTATAGACCTCCCAAATACACCTCAGCATTTGTTGATGAATTCACAGAACTTTTATCAACAATTTCCTCTGAATTTGATTATTTTGTTATTGCTGGAGATTTTAATATTCATATAGACAATGCAGAAAACAATGCTGCAATTGAACTGTTAAATGTTTTAAACACCTTTGATCTGACCCAGCACGTGCAAGGTCCTACACACAATCGGGGACACACTCTTGATCTGCTCATTATCAAGGGTCTAAACATTTCATGTACTGTAATCAAGGATGAAGCGCTATCTGACCATTTCTGTGTTTACTTTGATTTATTGATCTGTCCTGATGCTAGATCTGTCTATGTTAAAAAAAGGTTCATAAATGAGAACACCAGTGAGGTATTTATGAATGCTATATCAATGTTGCCAAACATATCGGCAGACTCTGTTGATGTTCTCCTTGAAAACTTTAACATAAAAGTTAAAGATGCCATTGATGGTATAGCTCCAGTAAAGGTCAAGGTGATCCCTGGCAGACGTAAAGCACCCTGGAGAAACACAACAGCAGTACAGCACATGAAAAGAACATGCAGAAAAGCTGAACGTATGTGGCGGAAAACAAAACTTGAAGTACATTATAGCATCTATAAAGTCTTCGTGCTTTCAATGTAGAACTAGGCACAGCTAGACAGACCTTCTTTTCAAACATTATAAACAAAAACATAACCAACACTCGCACTCTTTTTGCTACTGTAGAGAGACTAACAAACCCCCCAAATCAAGTTCCTAGTGAAATGCTCTCTGACAACAAATGCAATGAGTTTGCAACCTTTTTCTCTGAGAAGATCAGTAATATCAGAATGGCGATCAATACGGCCTCATATTGTACTGTGATCAGTCAGATATCATTGCAACAACCTCAGAAATTAGCCATTCTCCCAGAATTTGACATAATTGATATAAAAACCTTGGAAGAAACAGTACAACATCTTAAAGCATCAACTAGCAGCCTTGACACACTCCCCACATCTTTTCTCAAAAAGGTACTTAACTGCTTAGAAACTGACCTCTTAAAAATAGTAAATACCTCTCTGATCACAGACACCTTTCCAGAGTCATTAAAAACAGCAGTTATTAAGCCTCTCCTAAAAAAGAGTAACCTAGACAAAACCATACTTAGCAACTACAGACCAATCTCAAATCTTCCGTTTATAGGCAAGATCATTGAAAAGGTGGTTTTTAATCAGCTGAACAAATTCTTAAACTCAAATGGCTATCTGGACAATTTTCAATCTGGTTTCCGTCAGCATCACAGCACAGAGACAGTGCTCATAAAGATAATAAATGATATTCGCTTAAACTCTGATTCAGGTAAAATATCAGTGCTGGTGCTACTAGATCTTAGTGCTGCCTTTGACACAGTAGATCACACCACACTCTTACATAGACTGGAAAACTGGGTAGGGCTCTCTGGGATGGTCCTCAAATGGTTTAAAACATACCTACAAGGAAGAGGTTACTATGTGAACATAGGTAACCATAAATCTAAGTGGACATCCATGACATGTGGAGTCCCACAGGGTTCAATTCTTGCACCGCTTCTGTTTAATTTGTATATGCTCCCACTTGGTCAAATAATGAAAAAGAACCAAATTGCTTACCACAGCTATGCAGATGACACCCAGATATACTTAGCCCTGTCACCCAATGACTACAGCCCCATTGACTCTCTATGTAAATGCATTGATGAAATTAACTGTTGGATGCGTCAAAACTTCCTCCAGTTAAACAAAGACAAAACTGAAGTCATTATATTTGGAAATAAAGATGAAACTCTCAAAGTTAACACATACCTTGACTCTAGGGGTCTAAAGACACAAAATAAAGTCAGAAATCTTGGTGTAATTTTAAAGTCTGACCTTAATTTCAGTAGTCATGTGAAAGCAATAAGCAAATCAGCTTACTACCATCTCAGAAATATTGCCAGAATTAGCTGTTTTGTCTCAAGACAGGACTTAGAGAAACTTGTTCATGCTTTCATCACCAGCAGGGTGGATTACTGCAATGGACTTCTTACTGGGATCCCCAAAAAGACCATTAGACCGCTGCAGCTCATACAGAACGCTGCTGCCAGAATTCTGACCAGAACTAAAAAATCTGAGCACATTACTCAAGTCCTCAGGTCCTTACACTGGCTTCCTGTTACATTTAGAATAGATTTTAAAGTATTGTTACTCGTTTATAAATCACTTCATGGCTTAGGACCCAAATACATGACAGATATGCTAACTGTATATAAACCTAAAAGATTACTCAGATCATTAGGATCAGGTCAGTTAGAAATCCCAAGGGTTCACTCAAAACAAGGTGCGTCAGCATTTAGTTATTATGCCACCTCTAGCTGGAATCAGCTTCCAGAAGAGATCAGATGTGCTTCAACAGTAAACACTTTTAAATCTAGATTAAAAACACATCTGTTTAACTTTGCATTTACTGAATGAGCACTGTGCTGCTTCACACTGACTGCACCTTTAACTCAAGTCACTTTTACTTCTGTTTTATTCTTTTTAACATTTTAAAGTGTTTTTATTAAAATCACATTTATTTTCTTTCTAAATTCTCATGTATCTTTGTTTTTATTGTGATTTTATTGTGTATCTATTATTTTTACATTTTCTTTCTTCTCTTTTATATATTGTTTTCTCATTTCTATGTAAAGCACTTTGAATGACCTCTGTGTATGAAATGTGCTATACAAATAAACTTGCCTTGCCTTGCCTTGCCTACGGCCTGTCAGTGCCCCCGCGAGGCCGGGAAAAGGCCTAGGCGCCCGAAATTCGGCGTGCCGTCCGGTGGAGGGCCCGCGCACGACGTCTCCCGTTCCCGCGTGCCTTCGGTGTACGGCCTGCCCACAGCTCCGAACACGTAATGGGCAAATAGTGGGTCCGTGTCATGGGGCGGGGGTCGGGGGTGCGGTCAGGAGGGGTCAGGGGGTCGATCCGCATCGATAACGGGCAAATGGACAAATAGTGGGTCCGTGTCATGGGGGGGTGGTCAGGAGGGGTCAGGGGGTCGATCCGCAACAATAATGGGCAAATGGACAAATAGTGGGTCCGTGTCATGGGGGGGGTCGGGGGGGTGGTCAGGAGTGTCCAAGGGGTTAATCCGCACCAATAATGGGCAAATGGACAAATAGTGGGTCCGTGTCAGTGGGGGCGTGTCCTGGGGGGCGTGTCCGGGGGTCCGGAGGGGTGTGGCGCTAAATCCGGACCAATAATGGACAAATGGACAAATAGTGGATCCGTGTCAGAGGGGGTCGAGGGGGGTGGTCTCGCAACTCAATGGCACCCCTAGAGGTGTCCATTACCTGGTAGAACCAGCCTTGCAGGTAAAATCTTTGAAATTTTAAAAGTGTCCATTCTGTAACTGGTTTAACGCGTCCATGGTTGACACGAAAGGCGTACGATCCCTCACCCCAATTATGGTGACAACAGTGATGCCACAGTTACTTTGAAAAAGTAATCTGATTACTGATTACTGATTACTCCTTTAAAAAGTAACTAAGTTACTTTACAGATTACTTGATTTTAAAAGTAACTAAGTTAGATTACAAGTTACTTTGTTAGTTACATTCCAGTAGCTGCCAACACCCCCACTGCCTCAACATTAAAAATGACAACCGGTTTTGCCAACACTCACCTTATTGGAAGTGCATTTTTAACAGTAACGTAAACAATGTATCTCCTGACATTGTAAGTTGAACTGTTGTGTTTTAAAAAACTAAAAAAAAAAAAAAAAATATATATATATATATATATATATATATGTATATATATATATATATATATATATATATATATATATATATATATATATATATATATGAGTCTTTCTTGACTTCACTTAACATAAATAGGGAAGACCAGGGGCCATTTTCAGAAAAACTAAATTTTAAAAGTTAATGTTTTAGAAAGAGAGATATTTTTGCTGTGGTCAATAACTCACAAGTGTGGTCTATCAAAACCAGCTGGAGTTTTGAACAAATGTGGAACGACTTCTTTGTGGTTTTGCTTTGGGCAGGAGTGGTGAATTGTTGCACAGTGGATTTTTGTGTTACACTTGTTTTTATTGGATATATATGATTGTGACCTCTTTGGTATGTAGCTGCAAACTTATTTTTTCATTTAACTTTGTAAAAAATAATTAAATTACATTTTTATTTTAAATTTCAGTTTTATCAAATGTTTCAAAAGCAACCAACAGTACAAACTTAAATTGCTGAGACAAAAAAAATGCAATAGTTTGAACACTATGAAAATAAAATTAAATCAAATTAGAATAATATCAATTTTTTAACATATTATACACAGTATTAGCAGCGGGACAAAAACTAACAAGTGTTACTTTTGACCCGACAAGATCTACTCACAAAATAAGTTTAAATATAGTTTAAACTCGACTTACTTTTATTTTGAAAAACTGAGAAGTCTTCAGGATGTTATATAGTAAATACCTTGTAGATTTATCAGTATTGTAACACATGAAACGAGAAACACAACGCGTTGTAAGAAAAAAGACTGCTTTTAGAATATACTTATCATGGTTGAAAACACAGTTCTGGATCTACACGTGGAAATCGGTGAGTAAATAACGCGATATTTGTCAACTCTTTCAGAGGTTATGTGCTAATATGCTGTCATAGTGAGATTTAGATGTTATCAGGGCTCGGAGAAAATCGCTTTGTTACTTTCGTTCTTCAACTCTCCCACACTTACTGGTTTTGCACTGAAGTCCAGCTTTTGTTGTTTGGGTAGTGGATGACCTCCTGCTCACTACTTCTCACCACCGGGTGGGACTTGCTCTTAAGTTTGACTGTCTGTGCCGTGCCGCAACTCCAAATGTTTTTTTTTATTTGACGTAGTGTTTTTTAGCTGCATCTCTCTTCTCTCTCTATTGTACGTTGTTTACGTTTGTGTCGCTTACACGGACCTGAGTTGTCCTCACTCCTCAGTTATCACACTTTCTCTCTTGGTCTCTGTGATATCCACACGGGCTGGTTCCTTTCTCATTGCACGAAATCCAGTCGTATTCATCCGACTATTACACTGAAGATATGCATGTCAATACTCTCACAGCATCAATAAACTTCCAATAAACTCAGCCAACCGATTATCCTCTTCCTTCGTTTCCAACAAGCGTCTCATTTAGTCCTCCGTTTCCACGCCACAGCAGCACGATATCCACTTCACCACTATATACGGCCGTACCACCTCCGACTGCAACCAACAACAGCGGTCAACAACAACACTAACCTTTGGTTTTCCTGTCTTCTTTATACTCCTTCGCATCCTTACATCCTCCAATCCCTGATCGCTGCGTTTGTTTGTCACACCTGTGTATAATCAGCTTGATTTTGGTCGCGGCGTTTTCCCGAATGTTCCGATGTTTCCGCTTATGCCGCCGGGTGGAACTCAACTCCGGGCGGAACCAATCTTCTAGAATTTTGGTTCCGCCCTATGTAATCTTCACCGTGTGACACAAGTATGTAAGAAAAGGTTTGTACTCTAAAAATATTTTATTTGTAACAAACAGGAGATAAAGAATTTACAAACGGCTCTCCTCACATTTCAGCACTATGGACAGCGGTTTTTTTAGCAAAGAGTTTTTTTTAACCATTACTTAAAAATGTTTCTCATCTCACCATATCCGCATGTACAGAGTCAATACAATAAATCCGTGAGGTAGCATTAAAAAAACATTTAAAAACAGATGCATTTGTTTAAAGCAAAGCATTTATTTACTTACCAGGCTGCAGGCGAAGCAGCTCTTTGCGCCTTCTAACGTCTCATAATTAGTCCTCATTTATGTCCAAGAGACTCAATAATAACCTTTTACATTCAATCCTTTAATCTTTCATATTTAAAAGCATTTTTGTGCTGCTGCGCATTCATGTACTTTGTGATAAGAAAACCCGCGTTGTCCTCCCGTTTATAGGCGCATATTACTAATGCGCTATTTAAATAACATAAAACACATTGCGCCATTGACTTTAGACTTTTGACCAGGTTTTTGTTGGTCCATGGCGTAGTCTATTTTAGTTGCCTCAAAATAGCAACGCGCCAACAATGCGCCTGAACACACCTCGTTTTCAGACCAGAACGCCCATGGGCGCAAAAGGGGGCGCAAATGCATTTGCTATTTAAACAACGTGGCAGTAAACGTGTAAATTAGGGTAGAAACTAGCTAAAGACACTTGCGTCGGCAATTGCGCTGGGTGTAAGATAGAGCCCGTACTGTTCATTGGGACTTATGGAATTAATCATTTTAATTGGGTTGTGGATATTTTTGAACTTGAACTTCGTTTGCCATGGAACCGTGGCTCCGGTGTTAAGGATTCACTACACCAGGGATCAATTATTGGCAGCTTCCCGATGGCATACTTCAGAGGAATAACCGTAAATCTGCACCAGGAACTGACGCTGGGAATGGTAAAAAGAGGAAGCGTGGGAAAAAAGGAGGCGTTCGTCAGCGATTACGGCGTAAAGCGCTTACCCGTATCCCACTGCCCTCAATGATCTTGGGGAATGCTCAGTCATTACGGAACAAATTGGACGAGTTGCATGGGAATGTTCGTTTTTTTTTCATGGAATACAGAAGCAGCTGTTTGATGGCATTCAAAGAATCTTGGCTAACAGAGCAGGACCTCGACAATGATTTGTGTATTGATGGATTTGGCATTCCATTTTGTACGGATAGAAGCGGAGAGATCACAGGTAAATCCCGTGGTGGGGGTGTGTGCCTCTATGTTAATAAGCGCTATTGTACTGCGGTGACTATTCGGGAGAAAATCTGTACACCTGACATTGAGTTATTGTCAGTATCCCTTTGTCCATTTTACTTGCCACGGGAATTTCCACAAGTTTTTATAACTGTTGTGTACATTCATCCTAAAGCTAACAATGTCAATGCAACGAACATTGTATCTGACGTTGTTCAAGGACTTCAGAACATTTCTCCAGAGGCGCCGAATCTTATTATGGGAGATTTTAATCATGTGTCACTCAAAAAGGCCCTGTCAAACTTCCATCAAACATTACATGCCCAACAAGATATAATAAGATTCTGGACCTCTGCTATGGAAATATAAAGGGGGCATACAAGTCGGTGCCATTGTCAGCATTAGGATCTGCTGACCATAACTGTGTGCAGCTCCTTCCGATTTATAAACCTTTATTTAAAAAAGAAAAATCTCAGATTAGAGAAGTTAAAATGTGGTCTGAAGACTCTGTCGTCCGCCTGCAAGGGTGCTTCGATTGTACAGACTGGGAGGTGTTAAAAGACTCTTGTGAACAAATTGATGAATTGACTGACGTTGTATGTTCATAACCTTTTGTGAGGATATGATTGTGCCTACATGTAAATTTAAGGTTTTTCCAAATACTAAACCGTGGATGTCAAAATCAGTCAAAATGAGTTTACAGAGTAAGAAGCTAGCCTATAAGCAGGGGGTAGGTTTAGAGAGAAGCATGGCAAGGAAAGAAGTTAGAACAGAGATTTTTAACTCTTTCACCGCCATTGACGAGATATCTCGTCAATTAAGAGAAAATGCGTCCCCGCCAATGACGAGATTTTCCGTCTTTCCGCAATACTGCTATTATCCACAAGGCAACTTTTTAAACCCGGAAGTATTGCCCTATGGCAAGCTGCTGCATGTCCGTGTATGTTTTAAAGACCGCTCTGAATGGGATCTCTATGAAAAGTCCGTCACAAAAATTGAATTATCTCGGCTTTTTGCTCAAAATGTGGTGTTTTTGCAGAAACCTACCCATATTCAAAAGCTGATTACAAAAGAACCACTTAAGGTAGGATGAAACGTTTTTTTTTTTTTGTTTGTTTGGAAGCAGAGAGTCTGTTCTTTCATTTGTATGTATATTGCATATTGTATGTTTATATATTTAAAGAAGAACATTTTCTGGATAGCATTAAACTTTGGTGAAAATCATGAAAATCGCTGGTGCTGGCTGGCAACTTTTTAAAAAAACGCTGGCGGTGAAAGAGTTAAAGCTAAGCAAGCATACAAAGTTAAATTAGAGAAAAATCTGGCAGATAATAATTTAGGCTCAGCTTGGTCTGGCATGAAGAAAATTGTGGGATTACAACACAATGTAAATAAGGGCACTGTGTGTGTAGAGGGTTTTAAATCCAATGTTGATCTTTCTAATGCTCTTAACGGGTTTTACTCGAGATTTGAAAGTTTTAATTTTAAAGATGAAGTAGACGAATTACGATGCCTGTGTAAAGATGATTCCCACTTATTCTTGGAACAAGCAGCAGTGGAGAAAATGTTTCTCTCCACTAAGGTGAACAAGAGCCCGGGACCAGATAACATGTGTGGTAGAACCTTAAAGCACTGTGCAAAGCAATTAAGTTTTATTTTTTCTGAGATTTTTAATTTATCATTACAGACACAAAAGGTACCTAGCCTGTGGAAAGAGGCAATTATCACTCCTGTTCCTAAATGTAATATTCCTAAGGTGCTTAATGATCTGAGACCAGTCGCCCTTACCTCCTTAGTTATGAAATCATTTGAGACTGAGTTATTGAGTAAGACTAGACAAGTCCTTGATCCCATGCAATTTGCATACAGAGCAGAGAGAGGTGTTGAGGTGTATTAAGTGTATCTACTGGATCTTCACAAGGTTGTGTTCTTTCACATTTTGTATACTAACTTGTGTCAAAGCTTACATGAAAAAAGAGTTTTTATTAAGTTTGCTGATGATACAGTCATAGTAAGCCTATTACAAGGGGACCAGTCTGGCCATGGCCCAGTAGTGGAGGATTTTGTGACTTGGTGTGATGATTCGTATCTACAGTTAAATATTACTAAAACAAAAAATATGATCATTGATTTTAGAACTTCTACTGTTGATCACGTTACCACAACCATTAAAGGACAGGTTTTTGATTGTGTGGAGAGTTACAAGTACCTAGGTATAATCATTGATTCCAAACTGACATTTGACTTGAATTGTGAAATGATCTGTAAGAAAGGTCACCAGCGTTTGAGTTGCCTTAGGAAGCTTGCCAAATTTCACACTGACAGACACATGATGACATTGTTTTACTTTGCTTTTATTGAATCTATTATTTCTTTTTCCATTGTGGTGTGGTATGGAAGTCTGTCAGGAAAGAACAAAATTTCCTTAAACCAAATTGTCAAGTGGGCCAGTAAGATAATAGGAGTAAATCAACGGACTCTAGAACACATTTACAGTCGTACAGGAAGGCAACTATTATTTTAAATAATGAGCTGCATCCCTTACATAACCAGTTTCAGTTACTTGCCCGGTTTGTGGCCCCGAGATGGAAAACAAGACGCTACAGGAATACTTTTGTTCCTGTGGCAATTGATTTTTAAAATAAGAATAAGAAGAGATATGTAGATGTTTTATTAGGTGATAGCTAGTTTAAACGCAAGAGGGGATATGTATCTGTCTGATGCAGCTTGTCATGAGGTTATTAGTCTGTATTTATATGTGAATTGTTTAATGTTTTTATATCTTGTATGTGTTCTTGGGACAACGAAATTTTTATATGCAAAACAATTTTACCTTCGGGTATGAAATAAAGAGACCTTGACCTTGAATCATCATGGCTCAATAGAGTCTCAGCCACACTTGGATTAACTAGAAAAAATACATGCATGCATTTATTAGTTAAAACAGGGGCAATGACCATTTTTAAGTATAATAAATGAACACAAATGGTTTACCAGTACAAGTGTTTGGTTATGTGATATGCAGGCATATCTAGAGCTTCAGTGGCCTGTACAAGATAATAATGGTTTGTTTATTCAATTTGTTGGACCAGAAAAATTAGACATATTAGAAACAAAAAATATTACTTGCTTTTTCCTTGTTTAGTTTCTTTTTTTGAATGTACCAGGAGCCCTTTTCATTCTCTTTTTTCCATCGGATCCTTGGAAATTGTCTTTTTACGTTACAACTTTTCAGAAGTTTCCTTCTGTGTGTAAATATATGAATAATTACACTTCATTACATTTAAGAACATTGTTTCCAAAGATTTAGAGAAAATACCTCCTCCAACTCTTGCAAATCAGCCATTATTTCATCTATGGCAAGCTCAAATTCCTTTTCCATGGCCTCTGCAGTGGGATCAGGCAAACCATTGGTGGCCATTATTCTCAAGTTCAAGTTACTTTACTGCAAACAATACCCATCTATGGGTACAAATAAAGTCCTCATACACACATCATTCAGCTGATTTTAAAATGTAAAAACATCCAATATGAAATGAAAAATTTAAAGTTTAAATTGTTAAAATGTTTAGGAAAAAGGTTAAAAGTTCTTAAAGTTCTTACAGGTCAAATGTAAACAATAAGACAACCACAATGCATCTAACTACGACTTTTCCCTGCAGCAATTACACTGAGGAATAAAATGTTTTTTTGTCTTTTGTTCTACACCTAGAGATTGTAAATCTATGCCCAAAAGGGAGAAGCTCAACCTCTCTGTGCAATGAACGAGAACTGTTATTTAAAATTGAACCAGTTATGCGCTGTAACTGTTTTGTGTACAAGGTCTCCACGTTAAGCTGTGGCTCGCCGATCAACCTGCTAGACGACTTCACTATTTGAGTTTTTATTTTTCACAGAGAGGTTCCCAAACCAGACTGCTAGTGCAAATGATAAAACAGATTCAATAAAAGCCTGGTAAAAGAGGGTCATAATGGATTTGTCTGTAGAAGAGAAGAACATATAAAATATATAATCTAATTCATTTAGGGCATGGATAAAAGAAATAAAAATATAAAAGGGGTAAATTAAAAATATAGCAAATTTCATTATGAGAACTGAGTCTACCTCTGTCCATGCATTGATGATGTACCAGGGTTATAGCATATTAAAACAACAGGAATTTATTCTTTATGTATTTACAATTTCTGTCAACGTCAATTCGCATTTAAATCAGAATCAGTGAATTAAGGGGAATTGTGTACACAAACGCAAATTTAAGCATGCTTGTCTTTGCCAGCTAGATATGTGCCGATTGGTAAGTTGATGACTGTCTGTGCGCAGTGCAAACATGCAGTGTAAAAGCGTGGTATGACAACTTGGCATGCGCTGTCCTTGCAGTTTGAGTCAAACAGAGACGAGTAAAATAAACACATATATTTTGATCATGCATTGTTGTTCCTATTGTAAGTTGCAGCTGCTTGCTGTAAACAACAAGTTTCTGACCTCCTCGAGCAAACACGATCGATCCTGAGGTTGTTTTCACATATGTTGGTGCGCACCGTGGTGCGGCCTCGGAGCGCACCAAAATACATTGTATCATTTTTCAGTTAGTGCGGTCCGTGTTCACATATTATTTTTTTTACTGCACTCGAAATGCCGCACCGTACACCACGTGACAACGGTCAGCGCTGTCATTGGTCTCTGACAGCTCTTACCGTCTCATGACCACCCCCACGTTTCCATGACAACCAGCCTGACAGAGAGAGCGCAGCTATCAAGATGTGGAGATAAACAATGCACGTCTTTGCAAAGTTTCTTTGCTTTAACGCGAAATTGCGCAGCTGTTCTATTAAAGCCTTTCTCACGGAGCCGTTTGTTAAAAAAGCCCGTAATGTCACTATTTGTGTGTGGAGGACAGCAATGCATTTATACAATCACGAGACAGAGAATCTCTGCAACGGACCAGGATTGGCTTGTTTGTTGTTAACCCACAATATAACACCCGGCTCACGTCACAACGGAAGCCCAGTGGCTCAAACATGCGGAGAACTTCCTGTATTTGGTTCGGCCCAAGGTCCGGCAGTGTTCACACCACAGGTGGGTCGCACCAGAGTTCGGCGACAGCCGCTCCGAGACCACCTGTTTAGAGCGGTCTCGGAGCGACCGTTTAGTGCGCACCCGAGTGCGGCTGTTGTGTTCACACTGACCCAAACGCACCGTACTCGGAGCGACACGTCATTTGGGCCGACCTAAACAGTGTATATGTGAAAACACCCTGAGAGTAAGGACACAGACGTTGATGGGCTACCGTCAGACAGACAACCTAGATAACTTTAAAGGTTGGAATTATTTTATTATTAACAAAACGCGTATTACCTGAAAAATGGTAGTGTTGACTTCTTTATAACCTTTAATTAACCCGCATCAGTAGGACTGAAATAAACTGAGCGCATAAGCCCCTCTAGTGGACATTTAATACAATCAATACTACATTTAGGATAATGGTCACTACCCATACTACTTTGCTCACATACTTCCCATTGACATTTTCTTGCTAAACTAATGCACAAGAGTACAAAGATTACTCCTCTTATCCATGTCTTTCCTTCCACGACACTGCATGTCACTTTTTGTTCACCTAGGGCCAGGCATGAAAACGGGTCAGGGGTAAAAAAGGAGAGAAGGGTGCTCGAGGGGCGACATGGCCTCTGATGGGGCCGTGAGGTGTGAGGACCACCCGGAATAAATATTACTGCCTCATTAGGGGACATGCTGTAACCTAACTTGTTTATTCTTCAGGCATGTGATTGGCCAAGGACAAAAAAACAAGAAAGGAACCCAACATCCCAGCAGAAACAAAATGCACACCATAACATAAGCAAAAACTACATTATGACCATTATTTCAATTTACATCTGCAATTATTTTATTTTGCCATAATCTGACCAATCACAAGGCCATAAAATTTTAAGTTGGCCTTGGAATAAGGTGGACCTGCAGGCCTACAAATAATTTAAAATGACTTAATTTTACAAAATAGTACTGGTTAAATTAACTACATTATGGTTTTTGAGTCATGGGTTGAATAATTTTCAGATAAGCAAAAAAGTGATGTGGGAAAATAAGAACAAATCAAGAAATTACAAGCATATAAAATATAAAAGAACAAAGTTTCAAATAAAGTAATATCAAACAGTATTGGTTAGGTAGAGAAACAATATCAAATTAATATAACACTGTTTTCATTCTTTAAATTAAATATAATAGATCTTTTTAAAGCTATAAAGGTGATTTTCCTTTTGTCTTCTGTTGTTTGACTAACATAATGACTCAAACATAAGCATTTCTTATAAGATGAACTGTCCCTTTAATATTGGCAGAGAAGCGCTGATCTATACACTCACGCATGATCAACTGCTCACTTATAATAAACAACTGTTTTTATGACAATACTTGCTGAGACTGTGGTATTACAAGTTAATTTGTGAGTATATCTCCTGTCAATCCCAAAGAAATATGCATTTGCGTGATTTTTTTAAACATGCATTTCAGTGCGTGGGCTTTTGAGTTGTACACGTATGCCCACCGAAAACAAATCACTTTAGCATCTTTGTCGCTCAAATAGTCTAAAATCACAAACTCCTTAAGTTGCGCTGTCCCGTGAGCGAGACACCTAAGTTTACTTTAATATTTTCCATATACATAAAATTTATATCACAACAAACTATATATTGTTGGAAAGGTTAAGCCTCTAGAATACATTTTCCACAGTGTTTTATAAAATAAATTATGTAGGGAGGGTAATTGATTCAATTATAAAGAGAGTGCGCCTCAAAACATTTATATCCTGTGAAATGTCACTGTCCCGCCAGCGGGACGTCAACATTTACTTCAGTGTTTTACATGTGAATTCTTATCCAATCATGACAAATTATACATCTTTTGAATGCTCTAAGAGTGTAGATTTTATTTATTATAACCATTTCGGTAAATGCCACAGATATACAGGTGGGGCCACGTTGTTATATATTTGTAACACCAACACCCTGTTCCAAACCTAAACAATCATATATATCATATAATCACCTTAACAATCAACAAACTATATATCACTGGAAAGCTCTAAGAGTGTAGTTTTCAGATTGCATCACCATTTTGGGAAAATTATGATGTAGTGAGAGAGATGTCAGTTTCTAAAATGTCACACTGCCACAGGTGGACTCAATTTGTTTTTACATAACGTCCCCTTAGAATTATAAGGTTCTAACTGACATTTTTGTCAAAATTGAATTATTCACATATTCTTATTCATTGACAACTTATTTACATTATGTGATTTTTTTTCCAAAGTTGTGTACATTTTGGGATGTTTTATTAAAAAAAAAAAAGTTCTATCTACAAAGTCGAACTCTAACTTGGCTCTATAAGGTTCTATCTGCGTGAGCTAATCAGCACTTCGAATGCACAGAAGAGGACCAATCAGGATGAACTTTATGGGGTGGTTTATCAGTCAGGGATTAGTTTAAGCCAGAACTAGACCTTAGTTTCACTGGGAAATATAACTAGTTTTAACAAACATGCCTTACTAAAAACATTACTTGTGTGCATTTTGAGGAAAAACAAAGGGCACTGATGTATTTTAAGATATGCCAGTGCAAGTTGTTTTCAGTTTTGACAGCTCTTACATTTATTTTAGTCTAGGAATAGTTTAATCCCTGTCCGGGAAACCGAGACTATATGTCGTGTCCTACCCAGTCTCATCTAGATGCGTATAAATAGCACGAAGTGTAAAAATCGTGCAATACATACGCCAAATTCCACTTGACCGTGCATATGATACGCCAGTCCTTCCCATTCACTTAAACGGTGCAATCTTTTTTTGTCATTTTCTTTATTTATAATATTTTTCTGTCTTTTAAACCATTTTCGCTTGGGTTTAGGGTAAGATTTTAGATTTGCTTAATGAGGTTATTTAATATACAGTTCCCTTTCAATACGGTTCACTTCGCATTGCGTCAGTTAGCTGACGCTATGGGGGAAACTCCTGTTTACTCCGTGACTGAAGCCTATTGGTTAACGTCTGTAGAAAATACAGACCAATGACGTTTGAGCCCGCGCGGGGCGTGGCAAACACGTCCCTATATAAGACGGGGAAATACGTCAGGAGCTCATTACTTTTCTCCTTCAGCGCGAACCTTCTCGCTGCTCCGAAGAAGAAGCCCTTACTCGCCGTCGATCTGAGCACTGCAGCGGATTACTACACGCCAGCGTGTTCCCCTGCCGCTTTCCGGTTTGAGCATAAAAGAGCGAATTTCATCTAAAAGAGCAGAAGCGCGTTGAGAAAATGTCGCTTCGGCATTGCGGCTCATGCCGAGCCCCTTTGCCTGTGGAGGATTTCCACAAAGAGTGCGTCATCTGTCTGGGTCCTGCCCACGCCGAGGCCGTACTCACCGAGGCGGGCTGCGCCCACTGCGAACGGCTTCCCATCGCGGTGCTGCGCTCCCGCCTCAACGTCTTTAAAAGGAAGGCTTCCCGTGCTC
This sequence comes from Misgurnus anguillicaudatus, assembly GCF_027580225.2. NCBI lineage: Eukaryota > Metazoa > Chordata > Actinopteri > Cypriniformes > Cobitidae > Misgurnus > Misgurnus anguillicaudatus. Next base: position 7,871,063 of record NC_073348.2, on the reverse strand, counting down.
TCCCGCCTAAACAGCAGCGGAGCCGTGGAGCTGAAAAACGCCCCGATGCCGAGTCTACGCTGGATCATCCCCCGCGTGCTCTGTCTCCCCGCCGTCATCCTGTCACCTTCGTCCATGAGGACCAACGCCCCCTGCCGAGTGCTAGCGGCATGGTTTCCTTTGGGTCCGGTGATATTGTGGAGATGATGTCATCCTCTGAGGAGTTGGAGGATTGGGCGGCTTCGGATGACGACGCCCGCGCCGCCGCCGCTGAAGAACCAACCTAGTCGCGTCCTCACGACTCTAAGCTCATCCGCATTCTGACGAAAGCTACAGCGGAACTCGACATTCAGTGGTCGCCGCTGTCAGAGCCTCAACTCAGCCGGCTGGATGAGTGGTATCTGCAGCCTGGGCGCCGTCAATCATCCCGCCAACGGCAGGCGCCGTTCTTTCCTGAGGTTCACCAGGAGCTCACTAAAGCCTGGCGTGCTCCTCACTCCACCCGAGTGCAGAGCGCCGTCTCCCACTTCTTCTCCGTAGTGGACAGCGCCGACGAACATGGCTACACGAAGATGCCGCCGCTCGAGGAATCTGTCGCCGCCAACTCTGCCCGTCTTCGGCCGGCGGATGCAGGGCGAAGATGAGCCATCCGTCAAAGCCCTGCCGTCTGACATTGTTGTGGTTTCCCTTTTTCGGATGAAACAATCTTCAATCTTAGGTTTTGATTTCAAAGATGGACTTTATTGTCAGCCAAATAAAGCCGTGAGGAGATCTTGCAAGATCCACTAAAGTTTTACTGTACCCCAAGTGGTATATATAAGCTGGCCTCCCCACCCCATGTACTCCATATATGGTCTAATATTCAGTAACATATGGTTTGTATCATATGGAAAACATATGGCATCACTTTGTCAAGAGTACAGTACATCTTTTGTCTTAGCCTTCAACATGTAACAACCTTCGCCATGTATAAGAACATACTGCAATGCATGCTGGTAAATTTCATACACACAATGGTGAACTATGGTTATATTCATATAGAAAACATAATGGTAAACACACACTAGTAAACTATGATTATATTCATATAGAAAAACATAATGGTAAAGTAAAATTATACTTAATTCCTTTATATTCGGATTAAAACAAACCACTTCATTCCCCGCTCTGAGGCTTATTTAGCCTCACTTTCCTGTTTATTTATTTTAATCCGGAGTGCCGTTTCATAATTCAGTTTCTCAGTTATCACTATACATCGTGGTTAAAGAAAACCACTATACATTACCAATTACTAAATTATGCCACTGCACTTCGAACTATGGACAATAAGAGCAAACATCTTTCCATTCTTATTTTGTCTTTGAATGTAAAAGTAAAAGAACTTAAGTCCTACATAAACAGTTTGTGTGCAATTGGTTCTGCACTTGTCTGCGGCTGTTGTAGTTATATTGAACATATGTGGTAAAACTGGGTAAATACATGGTACAAAATATATGATAATTATACCGTATATATAAATGTTGGCAAATGAAAAGCAATAATATAGTAAGTAATTAAAACAAAAATAAAGTATGCATAGAGAACAAATAACTGTAAAGTAAAATCAAACCAAGTAAGTAGAAATAAACAAAATTAAGTAAAGCATGCATAATAATTATAAAGTAAATATAAAGTTAAATCAAAAAATAAGTAACCAGAAATAATCAACAAAACTAAGTATGTATGATAACCATAAAGTAAAATGTAAATTTAAATCAAACCAAATAAAATAAGTAAATTGAAATAATTGATACTACAATCTAAGTTATGTATGCATGATAAACACGAGAGACATTAAATTGAATAACACAAGTGAATATAAAATTCCCCAATATGAACTAAAGCTAAGCATACATATAAAACCCAATATAAACTAAAGCTAAGCATACATATAAACCCAAACCAAAAAGTAAACTCAAATCAATAAAACAAAAGTACTACCTAATAATACATTTTAAGTAAGATTCGTGTAATACGTTTTGATTATACTTAACCTACATGCGCTTGAGATTTGCTTTTATTCCTCGTTTTCATCCTCCTCAGAGGTGCTTGAATATTCATTTACTAACTGTAGGTTCATTACTGTTCTGTAAAGTAAGTCCTGGTAATGCATGGACTGATCATTTTGTGCCTTTAGTTTTTTATCATCCTGATAAGTTGTCATTTCCATTTGTTTAACAGTAGCTTTGATAACGAGGGATTTTAATAACGGTATGACACAACAAAATAATAATCCTCCGATGCCGATCGCTACTCCTACAAATATTCCTAATTTTGCTAACCAAGCTCCCCATGCTCCTAGTTTTAAATCGAACCAATCCCACATTTTCTCATCCCTTCCGGCATTAGTTGCCATTTCAATCTGTAACTCTTTGAGTTTGGTCATAGCTTTTGTAAACGTACCTTCTGGTGCTGTATTATTAGGTATGAAAGTACAGCAGTAATTAGAAAATAAAATACACACTCCTCCTTTATCCGCTAATATCCAATTAAGCGCGAGTCTATTTTGCCATGTCATTTTACTGGTTGCATCTAGTTGCTCTCCAAGTGAAGTTAAAGCTTCATTGGTGTGGTTAATGAATCTCTGCTGGTTATAGTATATATAATTGATCCATTCTGTATTTTTATTTTGTGAAATCCAAATGAATATTGACTCAAAACCTGCTTTAACTTCATCTCGGGCCTTAAATTGATTTGGTATACCTCTGGGTTGACCTATTGCGTCTATGTATACTGTAGGATCTGATTCGTAACCTCTCTTAACTCTATGGTTACTTGTGTCCTTTGGTTCTGATTTGTAATCGAAATCCCATTCCATTATATGAATCTCCTGTATTAGTCGTACTCTTGTACATTTTCCTTTCCATCCTAATGGCAAAGAAGGTAAAAGTTTTCTATGTCCGCAAATCCAGAAAAAATCTGCTATTGCTTGTGTTTGATCAGTATGGGTGTCTACATCGGGGAATGCTATAGTTTGATTTTCACAGATTTTTTCTGGAATCATTTTCTTCCCATTTCTTATTCCTGATGACCTCATAGGTGGGAGATCTAAAGTATCACTGGCTTGTCGAACTTTTGTCTTATCTAACATCCAAATTACTTTGCATTTTCCTTTAAATTGTCCCATATTAATATTCCCTGTGGTTTTTACAAAACACTCATATTCCTTACTATAATCTATGATGTACCATTGTGGGATTTCTATTTGGTCATTTCCTACTTGCAGAATTTTTGATACATCAATACCTCTGCATCTAGATGCAAATGATCGTATGTGTCGATACATAAGTCTTTCTCTACTATTACTTAGAGAACTCAAACATTCTGCTGGACAAATAGGTCTGTGCAGTTTCATTTTACAATGGAGTCTATTCATCTCCGCACATTTTTCAAAATCAAATGGATTTGGCACTACTATTACTTGACTTGCAGGTGATTTAGAACAAAACAAACAGTTTTTTCCTTGTAAATCTGTTGCTGTAAAGGTTGCCCATTCATACCATTGATTACTTTTTGCCGTTTCCCATAAAATGTCTAGTTGGGCATCTTCTCCGTACATACTGTAATCATCCTCAATATCTCTACGTTGTTTTCCTCTCCATGTTAGTTCAGTTGTATTTGAGATTGTATTGTTCCTCAGTCCTTTTGAGGGTTCAACAATCAATGGCAAGTTCGTTTGGTTGAGCGTTTGTGTTGACGGTAGTAACGTTAAAGACTTAAGGGATGTGTTATTCAAAGTCTCTGTGTTTGTATATGGCGTTGACATACGGGATGTGTGATTCAAAGTCTGTGTGGGTGCAAGCGCTGTTGACGTAAGGGATGTAGAGTTCAAAGTTTGTGTGGTTGCAAACGTAGTTGATGTAAAGGATGTAGAGTTCAAAGTTTGTGTGGTTGCAAACGTAGTTGTTGTAAAGGAGGTATGGTTCAGAGTCTGTGTGGTTGCAAATGTAGTTGATGTAAAGGAGGTATGGTTCAGAGTCTGTGCGGTTGCACGCTCCGTTGCTTTAAAAGTTGTAAGATTAAAAGGCTGTGTGGTTGAAAGTGAAGTTGATGACAGGGAAGTGTGGTTCAGCATTGGAGTTACAGGTGTTGAAGTCAATGGCAGGGTGGTGTGATTCTGGGCCTGAATAACTGGAGGCGGAGTCGTGGTGTTGTTTAAAGCATGAACTGGCCACAAGCATATGATGATCAGGCATGTCGTCAGATGTGTTCTGTCCATGGTCATTTCCTGATGCCGCATCTTGTGCCTCATTGCTTTTAGCAGAAGTTTCTTGGCTGGTTGTTCCAAGGCTGTCCTCTCCAGTCACTGTTTTTTCTTTATGAGCTTTAGTGCAGTGGTTTAAGTGGTACCACGTGTTGCTGCCTTCCACTCGGACTGCTGTTGGGGTAGAGGCCACCACTTTATATGGTCCTTCCCTTCTGGCTTCGTTCCATTTCCTCCTGAAAACCCTCAGATAGACTTGGTCCCCTGGGACAATTGGACATGTGGTCTCCGTCTCCTCACAAGGCTGCTTTCTCCTTTCCTGCACAAAAATAGCTTTATGGATAGCAGTTAGCTTTTTCATGTAGGACCTTAATTCCATTTGCAATTGCTCTAATGGAGGCCCAGAATATGGACCTCTGCAGTGTGGAGCGGGCATAGGTCGACCTGTAAGCATTTCATGCGGTGTTAGATGTGTAGTTCTGTTAGTTTGCATGCGATAGCTCATTAGTGCAAGAGGTAAAGCATCAATCCAGTTAAGTTTAGTACTAGCACATATTTTGTTGAGTTTTGCCTTAATGATTCCATTGGCTTTTTCAACCATCCCTTGAGATTGTGGATGATAAACACATCCCAATCTTTGCTTTATTCTTAAATGTTGTAGTACTTGTTTTACTGTTTTTTGAATGAACGCTGATCCATTATCTGAACTTATTTCTGATGGTATTCCGAATCTAGGAATAACCTCTCTTGTCAGAAATTTGATTACTGTTCCGGCTCCTTCGTCAGCCGACGGTACAGCCTCCACCCAACGACTAAACCTACAAATAACAACAAGCAAATATTTCTTACCCTGCACTCTCTTAATCATATCCACATAATCCATAACCAAGTGTTTAAATGGTCCCTCTGGTACCGGAATATGACCTATTGCTGTTGTTATTCCTTTTCTGACATTGTACTTGGCACAAATTTCACATGTTGACAAAAACTCCTCTACTGTTGCATACAAATAGGGAGACCAATATCCTTGTTCTTTAATTTTTCTAATCACTTCTGCTCGAGCACAGTGGTCAAATCCATGCGCGTCTGTGATTAGAACATTTAACAGTGCTGTTGGTGCAACAATGTGACCTTCATGCGACCGCCAAATGTTTTGGGAGTCTTTTGTGGCCCCTCTTCGGTGCCACATAGATTGCTCATATGGTCCTGCCTGTTGTTGAATCCGAGCAATATCATCAATGGTTGGGTTGGGTTCAATAAGAACTTCTGGAGCTATTATTGCCACCTGACACCCGGAGGCCTTTTTGGCCTCTGAATCTGCTGCATTATTACCCTTGATGACATAACTATTTCCTTTTTTGTGAGCTTGACATTTGATAATGGCCAGTCTTTTTGGCAACATCATAGCTGAGATTAATTCAACAATCTGTTCAGCATGTTGAATAGGTGTGCCATCACTTCTTTTAAAACCTCTTTGTTTCCATACTGCCCCATAGTGGTGACAGACGCCATGGCTATAGGCTGAGTCTGTCAGAATGTTTGCTGTTTGCCCTTTTGCCAATTTACATGCTGCTGTAAGAGCTTTTAATTCTGCCAATTGAGCTGAGCACGGCTGTGCGCAGTGTTGGGACAGTACAGACACAAAATCCTCTCCCTCTTTTTTCACTACTGCATAACCAGTGTGAATTCCTGAATGATCCCTGAAACTTGATCCATCCACAAAGTAAGTGACTTCTGCTTCAGTAATTGGGGTAGATTCGAGATCGGGTCGTAACCTGGTGAAAGCTAACGAGTCAGCAACACATTCATGTGGCTCACCTTCATAAGCCAAAGGAATCAACTCTGCAGGATTCACCGTGTTACACCGTTTAATTGTTACATCTGGATGTGTCAGTAGTAACGAATATGCCAAAATACGGGCTTGTGTCAAAACAAATTTTCCCTGTTCAATTAACTCTGCAATTTTGTGATGGGTATATATGATAACTGGATACCCCATAGTTATTGAAGAGGCCTTTTCATATGTTTGAAATACTGCTGCCAGACCTTGCTGATAACAAGGTGGATATCCTTGTGCTACATTGTCTAGTTTAGTACTGTAGTATGCTATTGGTTGCTTTTTCCTACCACTGCAGGTTTCTTGCATTAATACTGCAGAAGCATATCCATCGGCTCTGTTGGCAACAAACAGGTGAAAGGGTTTAGTATAATCAGGTGTACTTAAAGCAGGTGCTTTTTGAAGCTCCTGTTTAATTGACTCAAAGGCTGCTAATGCATCTGTAGTCCACTTTAAGGGAGCACTAAGATTTTGTAGCCCAGCCTGTTTCATAATGTCTCTCAATGGTGCTGTTCTGATTGCATAATCTTCTATCCAATCAGCATTGAAACCTGTCATGCCCAAAAAAGTCATCATCTGTCCTACTTTTTGTGGCAATGGTGCTTTACTTATGCCTTCTAGGTGTGCTGGGGCTATGGCCTTTGTTCCATATGAGATTAACCTCCCTAAATATTCCACCTGTGGCTGGCAATATTGTAGTTTGGTTTTGGATACTTTATGACCTCCTTGAGCTAGTTTAGTCAGTACCGTTATTGAGTCTCTATGGCATTGTTCCAGTGATGTTGAACAAATCATCAAATCATCCATGTATTGCAGCAAAGTGCTGTCTATTATGAGATCTTCCAAATCAGCTTTGAGTACCTGATTAAATATTGTTGGTGACATTTTGAACCCCTGTGGTAATTTACAATATGAATATTGTTTACCAGCATAAGTAAATGCAAACAAATATCTACTTTCCTCAGCAATTGGTACACTGAAAAATGCAGAACATAGATCAATCACAGTAAAGTATTTGGCATCAGGGGGGACATTTGTTAGCAGAGTGTGTGGGTTTGGCACATCAACTTCACTATCCTCTACTATGTCATTTATTGCTCGTAGATCATGTACGAGGCGCCATTTAGTTTTGTTTGCTTTAAGTACAGGATAAATTGGAGTATTACAATAGCTGCTTGTTTCAAAAAGTACCCCAGCTTTTAATAATCCTTCAATAGTAGCCCTTATTCCCAATTCAGCCTCTGGGCGTAATGGGTATTGTGCTTTCCTGGGAAGGCAGATGTTTGGTTTAAGTTTCACTTTCACTGGGCTGGCTGATTTTACCAAGCCCACATCTGTTTCATGTTTAGACCACAGCTCTGGTGGGACTTGTCGTTCCACATCCTGTAGTAATTCAGCAATATAACTCTCTTCTGTTTCAAGTTTTGTCATCATTTGAATTTGTTTCTGCTGATTAATAATTACTTCCTGAGGAATTCCTAACAGTGAGGTTCCATACAGAATTTTAATGTAATTTTTATCAGCAGAATGAAAAATCAAGGGATTTTCTGTTACCTCCCATTGACTTTGTGAGGCCTTTTTCAGCATAGGCCCAACATCTTTTGATTTCCAATTTTCCCCTACATACAGAGATATATGTGGTACAGAATCAGCTATAGTAAACCATTTGTTTGTGAAGTCATTCTCCTTTAAGGTTATAGCTGCTCCCTGTTTGCCTATTATGATAGAATCTGAGATTAACTCAATTTGTTGCCCTTTGGTTTCTTCCTGCCATCTCGTTTCAAGTTCTGTACCTCTTAAAGGATCATACATCATTGCACAATGGAACCGTGACCTTGGTGTTTGTGCATCAGGAATCTGTGCTTCAATGAATTTACCCCATTTATCAAGTGCTTGTTTAACCTCATTCTCAATCTGTCCTAACCAGTACACATTAGCTTTTGGCTCAGAGATCATCATTTGAGTTCCTTTTATATCCACATACACTCCCTCTGCAGAACACCAAATTTTAAGACCCAATTTACACAAAGCATCTCTTCCTAAAAGGTTAATAGGAGTCTGGTTTGATATCAGGATTGGTAAGGTCACACGGTTGTTTTTAGTTTGTAGACAAATCGGAGCGGTCATTGGAATTAACTGAATTTGTCCCGAGAATCCTATTGTCTTTACAAATTTGCCAGACATGGGGAGATGTGATGCATAATTTGAATTTACACATGTATAAACCGCTCCTGTGTCTACCATCATGGGTATGTTTTTTCCTTCTACTTTAACCTGTAAAATTGGTTCTTGATTTGCATTAGTGGTTAAAATTGGTAACTGACTCTCCCCAATAGGATTCTCTGGGCATCCCTAAAAATCTGGATTTGTCCCTACCCAGGGATTCACAGGACCCCTCACAGACCTCTGCCAATTCTTCCCCCTTCTACCCCCAGGGGACTGGGTCCATGAATGGCTCGGACAAGCACTCTTCAAATGACCTTTTTCTTTGCACCCCCAACAGATGATGTCAGAAAGTCTTTCTGCTCCTCTCCTGTCCCCTTGTGGTGGATTTTTTGTCCACCCCATCGGCCCTGGCTGTTGATTGTATACATTGATGATGGGCACGGGGGTCTGGTGTGCATTAGGAGGGTTTGTTGCGGGAGGGGTCGGCTGAACAGCTGGTGGAGGAGAAGTCACCGGAGCCATCACTGACATCTGGTTGTGTTCGTCTTTCTGCACGGCTGCTTGAATCTTTCTCTTGTTTTTGTTTGAAAGTTCTTCCAGCTGTAACTGTGTCAGTTTTCTTCGCAGTTCTTTCTCTTGCGTTTTCAGTTTCTGTTCATTTTTTCTGAATAAGTCCACAGCATGAGACACATGGTCACAAAACTCTTTGTGTGATTTAGAGTTTAGACCTACCACATCTTCTAGTTTGCTTTTTACAGTCTGTGGCATAGCATCCACTATGGCATTTCTAAAAAGGGTGGTCATAAGAGGATCCCCCTCGGGGTCTCCCTCAGTCTCTTGTTTCCATCTCTTTAATTGCCTTTGAACGTAAGTGAGGGGATTTTCTGTTTCGCTCAGTTCCTCCCCCTTCAGTGCCTTGGGGTCGATTCTGGTTTCATACTCAGTTCGTAAAACTCGCCACACTGCGGGGCGGTATGCATCAAAAACAATTCCATCCATGTCGTAGGAATTCACGGCTCTGTGTAGATTAGCGTCTTGGAGGATCTGATCAGTCTTAGCTCCCCCTACGATCTTCGCTAGAAGGGCTTTGATGTCTCCAACTGCAATCAGCTTTCCAGCTAATTCCTCCTCCAAAATCCTGATGAACTTGCCAGCCCCCTCGTGGATGTCCGGGAGTCGGTTGACGAGTCCTTGAAGATCCTGTGAAGCCCAGGGGACGTAATTGCCTTGAGCTCCTTTAATTAATATGGGGAGCTGTTTTGTTAAAGGTCTAAGTGATTTTTCTTCCCCGCGTGACCATTTCCCCACATCAACCAGGGACTCCGCTCTCTCTTCGCCCTCCCTGCTTTTTTCATATGTTTCATCAAATAAACATTTTTCTTCACTTACTGCTCTTTCTAGTAAGTTCTCTTTTTTACTCTCTTGTTTTTCTTTTTCTCCCTGCTCATATGATTGCTTTGCACTTGGTGTTTTTATGTTATATTGCATTTTCATCTTTTCTAGTGCTGTTCGTGCTTGTTTGTAACAGTCTAACTGTAATGTTTTTTCTTTTGTTGCAAGAGCTGATTTGGTTTTAGATCTTACAACTGGCTCTCTCTCCTCTTCCTCCTCTTCCTCATCATCTTCTATTTCCACAGTTCCTTTCATCTGCATCTCACCCAAAATCCCAACAGTTCCCTTGAGCAATGGAAACTGACCCTCAGAGCTCAAATAAGGAGGGGGGTCTGCATATTTTTGTTCCTTAGCCTTGGTTTCTTGTTCCAAGTCTTTCAACAGCCTTCTGGCCTGCTTTAAATGTTTACGCAGACTTTCCCCTTCTTTTTTGAACAATGCTAAAATCTCCTGTTCCCTTTCACGTTTTTCTTCTCTTTTTTTGTTTTTCTTACTCATCTCTTTGGTTTTGTAATTTTTAACCAATGTTTCCATCTCCTCACACAATGCCACATCAAAAGTCCCCTCTTCTGGCCATCTGGTGACCATGTTTTTTGTACGTTTTTGCCATTTTTTAGACACTTTATTTATAAGATCCTTACACAATGGATACTTTGATCCCAAAGTTTCAACAGGACTGAATGCCATGTCTTTATTCATAATACAAAAACCCTTAGTACACTTTGTGGGTTTATTGAATTTTATGCGTTCAATTGTTTATTCTCCTATATGTCCCCACAGGTTTTTATGCTTTGAAAGGAGATTGTATAAAATGTTTTCAAATCCAAAACATATCAAACAACAATATCAGCCATCTTTATTTCTTAGTTAAACCTTTATTTTTCATACAGAAACTTTGTTTTGACCAAACCTTCAGTAAGAAACTCGCATTCGTATCAATCCCTTTATTTATTTTTGGGCTCCCTTCATTTTTAGGGCTCATAACGCACACTCTAACCCTTTATTATTTTTAGGGCTTATACATTCAGTCTTTTGTCCCTTTATCTACAGGGCTCATCACTCATCAGTATCCCTATGAATATAGGGCCTATTAAACATTCATAAGTATCCCTTTTAATAGGGCTTATCAAACATTCACTCTACACCCACCAGACAGTAATTACACCCCCCTTTTTCAGCCCAAAGGCCTGTCCAAGGGAAACGCTCTCACTGACTGCCAGATGCAGAGTTTATTTAACAGTCTCTCAGCAGCTTGCAACCTCACTCAAAATTCCCACGCTCACAGACACAGACACAGAGTACTCCAACACTTAAAACCGAAAAACCACACAGTTTTACTTATACACTAAAAACCATTAATCATTTCACCTCCATCCACATGATTAATAAACAATATACAGATAAACACTGTATATCAACTCGTAATATTGATAACACTTCCTCCACACAATATTACCTTATGTGTCCATAACACTTCCTCGACATGTTACATAAACAATACACAGATAACACTTCCTCAACACTGTATATTACCTTATGCAACAATAACACTTCCTCGACAGGACACATAAACAATATACAGATAACACTTCCTCAACACTGTATATTACCTTACACGCGTTCTCTTCACTTACAAATCTGTGTCAAATCACTATGGTCTTAATAGCCAACCCATCAGTAAGTCAATACAGATTCATGCATGCATGCCTTTGTTAAATTGTACCCTTGAAATCAAAACCCCTTTCACATATATGGTTCTTAAATTTAGAAGAGCTTAAATGTCTCACCACTTTGGGCAGTTCTGTCAAACAACACAAACCTAATTTAATAAGCAAAAAGTGCTTACCTTAGTATATGGCCATTCTTGTTTGTGTTGTTCGTCAGGTCCGCCCAGGTGGTTCGGTACTTCAGCCCTTTTCTATCCTGTTCGTGACGCCAAAATGTTGTGGTTTCCCTTTTTCGGATGAAACAATCTTCAATCTTAGGTTTTGATTTCAAAGATGGACTTTATTGTCAGCCAAATAAAGCCGTGAGGAGATCTTGCAAGATCCACTAAAGTTTTACTGTACCCCAAGTGGTATATATAAGCTGGCCTCCCCACCCCATGTACTCCATATATGGTCTAATATTCAGTAACATATGGTTTGTATCATATGGAAAACATATGGCATCACTTTGTCAAGAGTACAGTACGTCTTTTGTCTTAGCCTTCAACATGTAACAACCTTCGCCATGTATAAGAACATACTGCAATGCATGCTGGTAAATTTCATACACACAATGGTGAACTATGGTTATATTCATATAGAAAACATAATGGTAAACACACACTAGTAAACTATGATTATATTCATATAGAAAAACATAATGGTAAAGTAAAATTATACTTAATTCCTTTATATTCGGATTAAAACAAACTTCATCAACATCAACTCTGGCGTCGAAGTCGTACACCGCCGACGGCAACGCCGCATCTGCTCTCCATACGATGGCAGTGCTGCAGGTTTACCAGGCAAAACTCCTCCGTGATATGGACGAGACAGGCCCGGACCCGTCTACTTTTAAAGATCTGCGCAGCCTGGTTGTTCTGGAGAGACATCTGTGGCTGAATCTGACGGAGATCAAGGACTCGGATCGGGTTGCCCTTCTTGACTCGCCCGTGTCGCCGTCGGGCTCTTCGGCTCTGCTGTGGAGGGGTTCACCTAGCGCTTCACTGAGGCACAGAAATCGTCGCAGGCTATGCATCATTTCCTTCCTAAACGATCCGCCTCAGCGTCTGAGACCGGCCGCCCCAAAACCGCCGCCAACTCAACGCCCTAAGCCAGCGCCAGCTAAACCCCAGCAGAGAGCTGAACCGGAGGTCAAGCGCCAGCGTCCTGCACGATCGGCTGGCCCGCCTCGACGCCGCGGTCCCAGCCCTCGGATCACGTTGGACTTGGCGGCGCCGCCGCCTCCCTGAAGAAAGTCTGAGGAGGAAAAGAGGCTCTGGTCCCGCTTCGGCCGGCCCGCCCTCAAAAGTTCTGCGTGTTTCAGTCCCCTCGGGCGCTGGACACACCCCCGCTGTAACAGCGAAAAACAAATTTTTACTTTTTCACAAAAAAAGCAAATTTCCTCCTCTGTACACACACACACGGCTTACCGTCCATAAGCATATCGACGCTCGCCGTCAAACTTCACGTTTGGCAATCCACCCCCGGTATGCCGGGTTGGATTCTAAACGTGATCCAACACGGTTATTCACTTCAATTCCCTCGGAGACCACCCCGGTTTCGCGGCGTTCTCTACACCACTGTCCCAGACGATCGCATGCAGATCCTCAGGGAAGAGGTGCGTTCTTTATTACTAAAAGACGCGATAGAGACGGTCCCGGCGGATCAAAGCGAATCAGGCTTTTACAGTCGTTATTTTCTCGTTCCAAAGAAAGACGGCGGCCTCAGACCGATATTGGATCTACGCGTTTTGAATCGCGCTCTTGCCAAACGGCCATTCAAAATGCTTACAGCCAGACGAATCATGGCGCTAATTCGACCAGGTGATTGGTTCATATCAGTGGATCTGAAAGACGCTTACTTTCACATTCCGATAGCACCACGTCACAGGCCGTTTCTAAGATTCGCGTTCAACGGGACAGCATACCAGTACAAAGTTCTGCCCTTCGGATTATCTCTGGCACCACGCACATTTACCAAATGTGCGGATGCGGCTCTCGCCCCTCTCAGACAGAGCGGCATCCGCATATTGAATTACCTTGACGATTGGCTTATTCTAGCCCAGTCAGAGAGGGAAATTATTGCGCACAAGACCGTTGTACTCCAGCATTTGGAGAATTTAGGGTTCAAAATCAACCTCCAGAAGAGTTTGCTTACCCCCACCCAGCGAATCGCGTTCTTAGGCATGACGCTCGACTCGTTAAAGATGCGGGCATGGCTTACACAGGAATGCGCGCTCACGGTCAGACGCGAGGCAGCATCATTCATAGCGGGTTCACATCTCCCTTTTAAACGATTCCAAAAAATGCTGGGTCTGATGGCAGCAGCATCCCCACTAATACCGTTGGGAATGCTGTTCATGAGACCGCTTCAGTTTTGGTTGAAAGCGAAAGTTCCGCCCCGTGCTTGGTTGTCGGGCCGCTTATTAATCAAAATCATGTACAGCTGCGTGAAAGCGCTTTCGATATGGACATCCCCTCCCCTTTTCCTCTCGGGCACTGAGCTCGGCTCCGTGAGCAGGAGGAAAGTGGTGACTACGGATGCGTCTGCGACGGGTTGGGGTGCGCACTGCGACGGCGAACCCGCCTTCGGTACGTGGAACAACCAGTTGTCTCAGCTACATATCAACCACCTCGAGATGTGGGCGGTTATCTTAGCGCTACGGCACTTTCGACCGAAACTCCAACATCAACACGTTCTAGTGCGGTCGGACAGTATGACGGTGGTCTCATTCATAAACCACCAAGGAGGGCTGAGATCTCGCTCCCTCTCCAGGCTGGCGAAACGGCTTTTATTATGGCCTCACGCGAATGTACGCTCGTTAAAGGCGACTCACGTACCGGGTGTAGCCAATACGGGTGCCGACATTCTCTCACGCAGCGGTCCGCCGCCGGGAGAATGGAGACTGCATCCTCAGACGGTCGAGAAAATATGGACCGTCTTCGGCCGAGGCAAGATCGATCTGTTTGCATCCGACGAGAACGCGCATTGCCCGATCTTCTTCTCGAGACACCACGATGCCCTGTCGCAAGCATGGCCGGCGTGTCTTCTATATGCTTTTCCTCCGGTGGCTCTGTTACCACAGATCCTGCGGAGGATAAGAGAGACGAAATGCGCGATAATTCTGATCGCCCCGCTTTGGCACAATCAACCGTGGCTCCCCGACCTATGGCAGCTGTAACATCAGCACCATGGCCAATACCGCTGAGGAAAGACCTCCTATCTCAGGCGAGAGGGACGATTTGGCATCCACAGCCGGAGCTATGGAATCTACACGTTTGGTTTCTGAACGGCAACCGTCACGCCTTTCAGGACGAGCGTTAAATACTTTATCAGAAGCTAGGGCCCCATCTACCAGGCGCCTTTACGCTCAAAAGTGGTCTATTTTTTCTGATTGGTGCACGACAAAAAACTTAAACCCAAACACCTGTGAAGTGGACCATATTCTCTCCTTTCTACAGGAAATGCTGGACAGCGGTCGCGCGCCCTCGACGCTTAAAGTGTATGTGGCAGCAATAACGGCAAATCACGCCCTTATCGCCGGTCACACCGTGGGAAAACATGACCTTGTCATTAAATTTCTCAGAGGCGCTCGCAGACTAAACCCACCGCGACCTAACACGGTCCTGTCCTGGGATCTGTCCACGGTTCTGAAAGCGCTGCGCGGTCCCCCTTTCGAGCCCCTCGGGCAGGCTGACCTGCGCGCTCTCTCGTTTAAAACTGCTCTCCTCCTGGCGTTGGCATCGGTTAAACGAGTGGGCGATTTACACGCGTTTTCAATTGACCCGTCGTGTCTGGAATTCGGTCCTAACGACAGCAAAGTGATCCTTAGACCGAGAGCAGGATACATTCCTAAAGTTTTGACCACGCCATATAGAGTTCAGGTGGTTTCACTTCTCGCCCTCCCACCGGCGGACGGCGAACAAACCCCAAACACGCTTTGCCTCGTCAGAGCGCTAAGAATATACACAGACCGTTCCGCCTCATACCACAAGTCAGATCAGCTGTTCGTAAGCTTCGCGCAACACTCTTTAGGTATGCCGCTCACTAAACAGAGGCTATCTAAATGGATCGTCGAAGCCATTGCTTTAGCTTACGCCTCCCTGAATGAACATTGTCCTGTCGGTTTGAAAGCGCACTCCACGCGTGGTATTGCATCATTGTGGGCTTGGTCTACGGGGATTTCTATTTTTGACATTTGTAATGCGGCCGGCTGGTCCTCGCGTCTACGTTTGTCAGATTTTATAGCCTGGATGTCCCTGCCTTACAAGCACAGGTCTTATCGGCTTAATGTTCACGCGACTGAGTTCCTGTATGCCTTCACGGTGCGCTTCGAGCTCACCGTCATGGCTACCTATTAATATATCATGCACAAGCTTGCGGCGCGCTCAGGGAACCCACCGTCTCGTGCTCTATTATATATGCATCATGGTGCGTTTAGAAACTTCACTGTATGCGTATTAACTGTCTCACATATGGTGCTTTCACTTACGCTCGCTAGAGCTATGTACACGCTGGGTATAGGGCCACATGCAGTGTCTCTCCGGTAAGGGCACCTCAGCCCGTTGTGTATGCACGGCGGGATGGGATTACGTTCCCCCATAGCGTCAGCTAACTGACGCAATGCGAAGTGAACCGTATTGAAAGGGAACGCTTAGGTTACTCACGTAACCCCGGTTCCCTGAAATAACGGGAACGAAGCATTGCGTCGCTGGCCGTGCTACAAACGTCTACGCAGCGAGTGTTATTCGGCTGCGCGCTTCAGTCGAAATAATAATGAGCTCCTGACGTATTTCCCCGTCTTAAATAGGGACGTGTTTGCCACGCCCCGCGCAGCTCAAACGTCATTGGTCTGTATTTTCTACAGACATTAACCAATAGGCTTCAGTCACGGAGTAAACAGGAGTTTCCCCCATAGCGTCAGCTAACTGACGCAATGCTTCGTTCCCGTTTTTCAGGGAACCGGGGATACGTGAGTAACCTAAGCGGTTTCTCCATGTTTTGTTCATATTTAAGCCATGGTCGCTTGGAGTTGGGGTTAGAGTTAGGTTTTGGGTTAGGATGTCATTTTTATATAACAAAAAGTTGTTCTAACCCTAAACCCAAGTGAAAATGGTAAAAAAATAGCAAAAAATTGAGAAGCCAATAAAAAAGACAAAAAAGATGCACCGTTTAAGTGAATGGCAAGGATTGGCGTATCATATGCACGCCAAAGTGAAATTTGGCTTATGTATTGCACGATTTTTACACTTCGTGCTATTTATACGCAACTCCGTGAGACTGGGTTGCTCGTGTCGCCGGATTTTTCCTTGATGACAGGAAAAATCACAGACACACAATAACTGTGAGGATTATGGCACGCAACGCAAAGTTTTTAAGAAACCTTAAGATCGACAGTCCGAATTCCAGGCAAGTTCACCCTACTGTAAAATCCAGCTTAAGCTGGTAAATTGGTTTTAGCTGGTCTTCCAGCTTGTTTTAGCTGGTATTGCTGGTGTAGCAAGCTGTTCTAGCTGAGTTTTGGTCACTTTTTAAGCTGGTCTAGCTGGACTTAGCTGGTCATGCTGGAAGACTAGCTGACCCACCAGCTTGACCAGCTTTGCTAGGCTGGTTGGACCAGCTTAGACCAGCTACTGCCACCTTAAACCAGCTTAAACCAGCTACCAGCTTATGCTGGCCTTTGCTGGATTTTTCCAGAGGGGCAGGGTTTCATGTTTTATTGAAGCTTCCCTGGGTGCCGCCATTGCTTAGCGAACACCAACCTGCTGTTAGCATCCCATTGACTCCCATTCATTTTGGCTTCACTTTGACAGCGAATAACTTTACATCTGTTTAAAGACTCAATTTGTCCTTTTATTATTTCTAAAGAAACACGTAAATGCATAAAAGGCTCCATTACCTTGTATCTTACGTAATGTCCCAGTAAAAGCAGTTTTTGTAAAAATAGGCTAACGATTGCGTCATAAGCCTGCGACTCTCTGTCGCACAGTACAGAAGGAGAAGCTCGCAAGCAATCTTTTACTGTCTATGAGGCAATCAGAGGAACATGGAAGCATAAAAGGGAGAAGCCTATATAAAGTGTCCATATAAGCAACGGGACAAAATTGTTCAATAACGTTTTTAGGAATTGGAAATAATTCGGAAGTAAAATTTATCCACAAACTTTAAATAATTTATCTACTTATTTAAATAATGAAGTATGGGTAACGGGGTATCTAAATTAACGGGGGATGGCGCAATTATCATAAAACTATACATGCAATGGAAGAAACAAAAACCCATCTCAATGTCAATTGCGGTTAACGTTATTCCTTTATTTATTTACAGATATAGGATACGCTTGAAGAGGAATGTAATCCATTTCATCCTGGTCGGAAGCCATCTAACTTACAACATGTCCTATCCTACATAATGTGAAATAAAAAAATCTGTTTCTGATCAAGTGTTTTTGTCCATGATTTATTAGCCAAAACTACATAACACCTTGCTCACAATTCTTTATACATTGGAAAATTATATGGTCAAATGTTTTACGTAAAGAGATTACATAATGTAGAACTGACTCGAGAAGATATTGTATACTTACAGTATGGTTCCTTGGCTTATACATTAAGTCTGTTTTCATCGTTTCCTTCTATCTACATCAAACCATAATATGTTACGTTTATATATATATATATATATATATATATATATATATATATATATATATATATATATATATATATATATATATAATATTAATCTAAAATATTAAGGTTTGATGTAGATAAAAGGAAACGAAGAAGACAGATGGAAAAATTTTGTAAATGTGCGTTTATGCATATGTGTGCATCTGTGCCTATTTAAATAACTTTTAATAATTTTAGAAGATTTAATTGTGCTCGAGATGTAGGCCTATGTATCTATTTATCTGTTATTTTTCATTTTAAATGTTTATTTTATTATAATTTTAAATAACTAAAATTACTAAGAACAGGTTACAATCCAAATGTATTTTAATGTCTATTTTAGACACTTCTTTTGTCAGGCTTATAATGTTTTAATATGTCATATTGTAATTGTATAGCGTAAGATGTTATAGTAATATTATTGTAATATTAATATACATTATATTTTGTTATTACTATACGATTTGATTTCCAAAACACACACACATTAATGTTCAATGTGAGTTTACTTTGATGCGTCATTGACCATTTGAGGTCAGCTTGCTTGCGCTTTACCTGGCAATAGTCAAAGCCCATATTTTTGAAGAGATATTCGACCTTGGAAACTTCGGATCATCGTTCAAGACAGGTATTGTGTTATAGGTGGTATTTTATTAATTCAGTGTGTTAACTGTTTGTTGCCTGTTTTTCGTTACATCATCTTCCTCTATTTACATTAATTGACGTGTTGCTAGCATTTCTCCATCGTGCGAACATGCCTTGCTGTGTAGCATACATGTTCTAAGAGACAAGACTCTTCTCCCGAGTTAAGCTTTTTCCGGTAAGTCCACTTTCTCCATCAATATAATGAAATATTATGATTATTCGAATCGCCAGGCCTTTGCAGCGCAAGTGTAAAGAGTGAAATTTAACTTGAAAATCAACACTTGAGTAAAAATACAGATACCTTACAGTAAAAAAGCAATCCATTAGACTAAATTAATTTGACTAAAAGTCTTAACTTTTTTTGATTTCAACAATATTTAAGTATTTTACTCGTACTTAATGTGGCTAAAAAGATGCAGGTCGTTCTCAACAGCTGAGACATGTAGATGACTTAAGACATGCAGGTGAAATGAACAATTGATTTGTGAGAAATTCTAAAATCAAAATAAAGCTGAGCACAAAATGGACACAACTGCCTTAAACGCCTACAAACTCTCAGTTAAGCTCAAAACAAAAAAGGGCTATAAGTAAACCAACATCCTTCAAAAAGGCCTTGTCAATATAGAAGATATATAAAATAATGTTAATTAAAATTAACTACTCAAAGTCTAATTGCACTGAATGTGCTGGTTTCAGCCTCATCAGCACCTGCAGTCATGACCTCATCTCCAAAATTAAACACCAGAGATTCAGAAAACAAGCACAAAAACTAAGGGTACTCCAAGTGGTATGCCACAACAACAGGTTTATTTTAAATGAATGGCTACAACAATAAAATATTTGTAAATATAGGAGGTGTATGTGCATAATGTGTGTGTTTGTGCATGCGCACGTGTGCATTTGTATCTGTACATGCACATTTATATGGGTGTGTCATACAATAGCTAGTGCCCAGTTTAATTCTTTCTACCAATTTTATTATATATCACCACAGCCACATTTTATTGTTTTGGTTGAATGTGGGTGACAGATCAGCTTATGTATTTTCACTGCAATTGATTCTCAACTGGGGTGGGGGGCAATGAGATCATTTTAGGGTAGCATGGGATGCAGATTCTTTGAGAGAGAAAAATCCATCACATTTTGGTTTAATTTCCATTAAATTCATTATATAAAATGAACGACATGACATTCTTTAAGGTAAATGACATTTATTTCCATTTAATTCATTTTCTTGAACAATGTGATATGCTTTTTTTCTTTCTAGGTTCCCCTTCAATGATAAAGGCAGGTTGCAGCAGTGGATACACAATGTCAAGAGAAAGGGCTAGACACCAACCAACCGTTCTCTCCTCTGCTCCCTTCACTTCACACAGGACTGTTTCATCCCCTTCCAAGGAGGGAACACCCTTAAACCAGACGCGGTGCCAACCATCTTCTACCCCCATTCCCAGGTGAAGGTCAAGGTAAGGCACACCAAAGTCAGTAAGAACACAATGGTAAGTAAGACTTACTCTGACACGCTAGCTGGTAAACGCAGGAACGTCAGTCATGACCATGATAACATCAGTTGCACTCACAGTAAACCACAGACGGTCGAGATGAGTGTAGCCAGCTGCAGCCATAGCCATTCTTCTGCAGATCATCATGCATACACACTGGAAACCTTCCCCAGTCCTTTAAAGAGGAAGGTGGCATTTGTTCAAAGTAGCTTGGGTTCTTGCAAGAAAAAATTGAAGCTTCAAGACCAGAGAGTAAGAAGACTGAAAGTGAAGTCTCTCTCTCGTCACTGATCTGAAATAGAAGCTGCTTGCTTCCACCAGCTGTGGTGATATGCTGGAGGCTTCCTTCAGCAGTGTTGGTAAAGAAATTCTTAGAAGGGCCAAGTGCAAGACTAAATCTTCTAGAATCTTCTGCCTCATCCTCAAACAATCAGGTCTTGGTACAGCAGCATTCCTGCAGACCCAGGCTTTACAGAGGCAACATTCGCTGCCCTCCAATCCCATGTGGAGCAAGGAAGGAAAGATGGTAAGGAGACTGTTTGTGCTCTTATGATGGATGAGATGGCCATCAGAAAGCATGTTGAATATGCTGAAGGGAAATTCCATGGGTATGTTGATGTAGGATGTGGCAAAGTTAATGACTCTTTGTCAGTAGCTAAGGATGCATTGGTTCTCATGGTTGTAGCTGTTAATGGATCTTGGAAAATCCCTGTGGCTTACTTTCTCCTTGACGGGCTAAGCGGACAAGAGAGAGCAAATATTGTCACACAGTGTCTTTACAAGCTGCATGACATTGGAGTGCGTGTTGTTTCCTTGACATGTGATGGACCGTCTTGTCACTTCACCATGATGCAGACTCTTGGAGCCAATATCACAGTTGAAAACATGAGGCCATTTTTTCCTCACCCTGCAAATCCAATGCAGGCTGTACATGTGGTTTTTGACATGTGTCACATGATGAAACTCTTGAGGAACGCTTTTGCTGATGGACGTGTTTTCCAGACAGGCAGTGGCAATAAGATTAGGTGGCAATACCTAGAAGACCTCAACAAACTTCAGGAGACTGAGGGCTTAAGGCTGGGTAATAAACTGAAGATGGCACATATTCTGTGGAGAAATCAGAAGATGAAGGTAAATCTTGCTGCTCAAGTTTTCAGCAGCTGCGTTGCAGATGCCCTTGAATTCTGCAACAAGGAGCTTCACTTGCCTCAGTTTCATGGTTCAGAGGAAACAGTCGAATTTCTGAGAACAATCGACTTAGCTCTTGACGTTCTCAACAGCAGGAACCCTCTGGCAAAGGGTTCCAAAGCTCCTTTGAGAAGTTGTAATAAACTTCACATGCTAAGTCTATTGGAGAGAGCTGAAAACTTTCTTCTGCAGCTTAGAGATAGCTCTGGGAGACATCTTTATGCAGGTCCTAGGAAAACGGGTCCCATTGAATTTATTTCCAGCTCCAGAAGCATTTCCAACATTTTTAAAGAGCTGGTTGAAGCACAGGATGCACCTTGTAAGTATCTCCTCACTTACAAACTCAGTCAGGACCATCTTGAGCTGTTCTTTTCTGCAGTTAGGGCACGCGGAGGCTACAACAACAACCCAACTGCCCGACAGTTCAAGGCTGCGTACAAACGCCTCCTAGTAAGCAGAGATGGGCATAAATACATGGAAATGTATTTCAAATACAAATACAAAATACTGTGTCGAAAAAATGTATTTAAATACAAATACAAAATACTGTGAGGAAAAATGTATTTAAATACAAATACAGTATTTTGTATTTTGAAAATACACAAAATACATGTGAAATTGGTGATTCTGTGCAAGTATCCCTATTAGGCTGAAATCTATCTGGGTCTATTTCTGAATGCCAAAAAGCATTTAGATGTGTGCAACTACTTAGAAACTTTCATTTTATTTTACGTACCTCTTGCTTTCCCCTGCCCTGTAAAAAATAAAAAACTAGAAAAAAAACTTGGTAACACTTTACTTGAAGGGGTGTGCATAAGGCCGACATGACACATTCATAATCATAACATGACATGTGTCATGAACACGAAGAAGATTCTATCCACATCCATGACAACTGCCATTAAGTGTCACCTACTCAACCATGTAATTCCTAATGCAAAGATGACATTGTTTGAGATATCCCCGTTATGACAACCCGACACACAAACCAATACAACACAACTTGTTATAAATTATAAACAATAATTATCAAACTTAGGAAACTACCTAGCTTTGTGGGTTAACATTACATTAAACCATGATTTAAATGGCATTAAGTGTTAATGCTATGTCAAATATTATTAATACTCGGTCAAATAAACATTATGAACTGAAGAATAGTCATGATGCTGTTATAAAAACTATTTAACAGAGTATTAACACTTAATGACATTTAAATGACAAATTATATGTGTATCACTGGTAAAAAGTGGTCAGTTATGTTGTCTTGGTTAATGTCAAGTTGTCATGGCAAGTTATGATGTATGGGTTAAAGCAACACAATGTAGTTTCCATGTAAAAATGACTTACAGCTCCCCCATGTGGTTGAAAAGTGCAACAGTGCCTGGTATCAGACACTCTTCTGCAGGCAGGGGGAGGGGCGGGGCTTTGTGCTCTACCTTCCACCGCCACTTTCAGAGCGTGCTTGTAGCAGCTAGGAGGCTGCTCAGGTTGCAGCAACAGTACAATTTGTCCAGTTAAAAGTTGTTCTATCACTGAAATAATTTTAGAGACATTATTTAAAGGTAAAAAAAACTACATAGTGTTGCTTTAATGTCAAGTTGTCATAACAAAGACATCTCAAACAATGTCATCTTTGCAATAAAAATGACATAATTGAACAAATGACACTTAATGACAGTTGTCATAAACATCCATAAAATCTCCTTCGTATTCATGACACGTGTCATGTTATGATTATGAATGTGTCATGTCAGCCTTATGAACACCCCTTCAAGTAAAGTGATTTTTTATAAAAACATCATAAAAACTTTTTCATGTGTCGTCAAAATGACCCACAACCTAATCAGTTTATATGTTAAGAAATCCATGCATTTACAAACGTCTCACGAGACAAATTATTCGGCAAACTAATTCCTCTCATTGCTGCTTTTTGATGGTTTTGAGAACAATTACTCACGAGTCGCCCTCTGTCATTTCACAGAATTATACAATGGAAAGCACGTCAAGCATAAAAGCCTTTTAGGTTTACACAGTTTTTCAATATTTTACTATGTTCTTAACTGATGAATTAATACATGCCTATCTTTTTTCAATACTGTATGTGCACTTAATCTTTGCACAGCATGTCATGAATGTGTTAGCATTTAGCTTAGTCCCATTTATTCCTTAGGATCCAAACAGGGATGAATTTAGAAGCCACCAAACACTTCCATGTTTTCCCTATTTTAAAGACTGTTACATAGTTACACAAGTAAGTATGGTGGCACAAAATAAAACGTGATTTTTAAGTGAATAAAAAATGAGAACTATATTGTATGGCGGAAGAGCACTTAGTTTGCAGCACTTCAACCTCTGGCGCAGTAACATCATTACTCCTGTGAAGATGTTACTGCGCACTGAGGTCAAAATGCTGCAAACTATGTGCTCTTTCTCCATGCATTGAAAAAATAAAAAGCTGCACAGATATATTTGCTTACCTGAACTAGTTGATGGATGAAAACAGCACCCGGACCTGACTGGTTGACTGGCTCAAAGTATTTTGTGTATTTTAAAAATACAAAAATACTCATCTTAAATGTATTTAAATACAAATTACATTTCATTTTTTTCAAAGGCTTTAAAATACAAAATACAAAATACTATTTTGTATTTCAAATACGTATTTTAAATACATGTATTTGAAATACTGCCCATCCCTGCTAGTAAGACATCAAGTAAAAAATGGAACAGGGAACTGTCTCATTAGAGATGGAACCAACATGTTGGCAGTGACAGTTGGTCCAACTTCTCGTCAATTTGATGTCACACCAGCACTCCCTCTGGATTCTGACCACGACTACAGTATCTTACCTTGTGTCGATTCAATATCTGAGTTCAAAGACGCCGCTATCCATTACATTGCTGGATTTGTGGTAAAAAAGATGAAGGAGAAAATCTTGTGCATGCCCTGTTCTCTTGCACTGAGTTCTGATTCCAGCATGCATGCTTTTATTGCACTGAAAAACAGGGGAGGCTTACAGAATCCATCAAATAAAATTGTGGAGGTGTGTAAAGCCTCTGAAAGGTGCTTTCAGAGACTTCTAAACACCAGTGGAGGGAAGCTTCCTCAAGGAAAAGGATTGACAGCTGCCATTATAAGGTTCTGAGTGATTGTACAACTCTGAAAAAATATTTTTGTCAGCACAATCACATGTTTGAGACCAGTGTTGAGGACAATCATGTTCACACCTTGATTAAGATGGCAGCCTCCATGTACTGCAAGATACGCCTTCATCATTTGGCAAGGAGAGAAACTGAGAAAGTAACAGGGGCTCCTGTGAGAAGGAAGATTAACAAATTAATACTTTTCAATCACCAATAGTATGGTGTTTTTGGTGCACATCTTCCTGTTTGAATAATGTTTACAGCACTTTCTGTGTATCACTCACACTTGGTTTGCTTAGAGCCCGCATCAACGGGGCATAAGTATTTGCTGACTAAACCTGACTTTACACGTGTTCATACATCGCTCACACCTGCTTTGCTTAGAGCCCGCATCATCGGGGCATAAGTATTTGCTGATTAAACCTGACTTTACATATGTTCAGCTTTCACGCTTTTTACTTGCTTTGAGAAAACCACGTCTTTACTTAATATAACTTTTTACTCAGATTGAGGACAGTAAGCAGCAGCACACAAATCACACATACAAACTTTAGTTATACATAGTCACTTGGCTGTTGTGTTAAGTTAAATAACTCAGACAACATCTGTAGTTTACTGTATTATATGCTTTCTAGCCAGCATGTTTATAGAAAAATCAGACCAAAGCGATTGAATTATTTTCTCAGCTATTTTATTATTATGTCATTGCTATTAGAGGTGTAATAGATCCTGGTGAACTTCTACCGCTGCTGCATCTAGAGCAGGAGTCTCCAACCTTTTTGTGAGCAAGGGCTACCACAATGGATAAAACAATCTGGAGGGCTACTTTTTGTTATTTATCTGCTCAAAACGTTTTTGTTTTAATCCAATTCAATTCAATTTTATTTATATAGCGCTTTTCACAATACTCAATTGTTTCAAAGCAGCTTTACATTAATAGAAGCAGTAAAAGCACAGAAAAATGACTTGTTGATTCTATTTTATTTTACTTGTTGATATGTTTTATCATTGTTTAAAATGTTAACATACATAAAAGTAGCCAAGCTAATATAAAAATATGCAATAAATATTACAATTGAGACTATAATTAGAATGTGTTTTGGCGGGACTGATCTAGAGCATTCTCACCAATTGTGTCACAGTATGGTATGGCAACTGCTATGCCTCTTGATGATGCACTGTGTGTTGCTTTATTTAACAGGCGGTGACTGCACTGTCACAGTTGTGGACAGTGAAAATCTTTTATGTACAATACTTTTTTAGTCTCAAATGAATAAGTTCACAATAATACTTTGCTCACATTATCAATTCATTATAAATGTTAGTAAATACTAAAGTGTTGCCAGTATTGTACTGTAAAAAAACCCTGGTAAGGTCTAACAGTGTACATGTCTATATTTTTCATATTGCATACCCATGTGTTCTGCTCTTATAATGCTACTGCACATATCCTTACTGTAAACTATTCCACTAGGTTAACTGTATACTACTGTCTACACTGCACTGTGACATTTACAGTTTAAACTACACTACCTGTCTATACTGTAATTTTTGCACTTCTGGTTAGACACTAACTGTATTGAACATTGACAATGATGGATCCTACCTTAGATCCTCACTTGCAGAATGTTTTTATTATTGTGGTTTTTATCTTTAATCATTTATTTACATAATCGTTTTATGATCATTAGTTATCCATTTAATTATGTATTTGATTATTTAATACTATTTTATCATTTTCAATTTCATTATTATCATTTTTATTATTACATTATTGTTTATTCATTCATTCATTCATTTATAGTATTTCTATATTATATATGTCTCTTATTAATAATTTCATGGTGGTTCAGTCTCACATTTGTGAAGTTTCAAGAGCTGTTCTGTCTGTTTGTAAACAAAGATAGATAAAGAGAATGTTTATGGAAGCCCAAGGTCTAAGAGGGATGTTGCAGCTGAGCAATTTTGATATAACAGTGAATGCTGTATTCATGGGGGTAGACAAGGTTTGAACATTGAGACATATGCAACTGAAACTGCTGTCCATCAATAAAACTCTGTTCTATTATATTATCTAAACCTTCGTCTCACGTCCTGTTTATGCTCTCCTCTAGCAACGATTGTTCAACCTTTTAACTGACAGATGCCTGTTAAACAAGTAAACTTATATTTTTTGAAGTGATCAGGGCTGCGTTTCCCGATAACGTTGTCTCTTAGCGCGCTACGAAGACTCTTAAGTTAAACCTTAAAGGAATAGTCTACTCATTTTCAATATTAAAATATGTTATTACCTTAACTAAGAACTGTTGAATCATCCCTCTGTCATCTGTGTGTGTGCACGTAAGCGCTGAAGCGCGCTGTGACGCTACGATAGCATTTAGCTTAGCCCCATTCATTCAATGGTACCATTTAGAGATAAAGTTAGAAGTGACCAAACACATCAACGTTTTTCCTATTTAAGACGAGTAGTTATACGAGCAAGTTTGGTGGTACAAAATAAAACGTAGCGCTTTTCTAAGCGGATTTAAAAAAGGAACTATATTTTATGGCGTAATAGCACTTTTGGGAGTACTTTGACTCGGCGCAGTAACACCCTCCCTCTCCCATTATGAGAGTGAGAAGGGGAGCAGACTTTTCAGGCGAGTCGAAGTACTCCCAAAAGTGCTATTACGCCATAAAATATAGTTCCTCTTTTAAATCCGCTTAGAAAAGCGCTATGTTTTATTTTGTACCACCAAACTTGCTCATATAACTACTCGTCTTAAATAGGAAAAACGTTGAGGTGTTTGGTCACTTCTAACTTTATCTCTAAATGGTACCATTGAATGAATGGGGCTAAGCTAAATGCTATCGTAGCGTCGCAGCGCGCTCCAGTGCTTACGTGCACACACACAGATGACAGAGGGATGATTCAACAGTTCTTAGTTAAGGTAATAACATATTTTAATATTGAAAATGAGTAGACTATTCCTTTAACTACAGTTATACCTTTTCTAGGCGTGTTTCCCGAACTGTACCTTAGCGGGTTTCTTAAGGTATACTTTCTTACGAAGGACGTTACCAGGTGCTGTCCATGGCGATGGTGCTGAATAGGTTGATATCGATCGCTCGGCAATCAATTATTCACTTTATGTAATAGGTTTCGCTGCCGTATGAGACAGCGCAGTTCTTTATTAAAGAAACATTTCAGAATTAGTTCAAGTTAAATGTATTAGAAATATCTTGTAAAAATATTTAAAATTGCAAACAACGGAATACAACCTTTTATTTTATATCAAACCCGTGCAAAACCCGCAATTAATTTCCAAACGTATCGACTTATCATGCATAAACTGCTCCAATGCATCCGCTATGCCTTCACTTTAAAGGATAATTTATATTAGGGGTTCCCAATAAGTGCGTTGCACAGGGGAATAAGGTGGGTCGTGAAAGTCACCTGCTTGGATGTGCATTAAAATTAAATTATATATAAAAACAAACTGTCATTCATTAGTTCACACGTTTATTGTGCTTGGACACTGGATGCGCAAGCAGCGTGGTTACAATGCGGATAAGACGCATTTCTGGAGCCATGCCTGTTAAATATAACATAAAAATATATAATATATATGATTGCATTAGATTTTAGCTTTGATTAGTTTTAATGTGGAAATTTTGTTGACCTTAGGAGACTATAGAAGCAGTTATCAAGTGGAGCAGTATCTTTTGAATGTTTATAAAGAATATGGCATGCAGTTGCCTCAAAGTTATAAAACATTAAAAAAACTTTGATGCAAAGACGAATTAACATCAATAATAATATTTAGGAAAATCAACAATTATGATTTCGTGATGAATGTGCTCCGGTGGCATGCGATTTTTTACTTGATTTGTTTTATTTGCAGCTAAAATAGCCGGTAAACGAAAGATTTAACGGATATGAAATGCACAAATGAAATAGTAAGATTCGCTGTATAGCTGCCTGCCATAGTTTCACCAACTCCTCCACCCAAAATGTTTTTTTTTAATAGTTTCTTTAGCCTGTAATAATAGTTCGAAGTTGATGTTCCTTTGGAAAAAAAATATTAAAAATCTAACAACCATCAGTGTATGTCTAATTATGTGAATGTTTTATTCTTTAAATAAAAAAATGCCTCATTTAATACGGAGTGTTCTTCAACTTTTTTTTTTACAGATATTTAGGTATATAGACTGCAATATACCCAAGCTTTTATCACAGTCATGGCCCCTAGCGGAGTCAATTGGGATAAGGTATAGCTAAGAGTGCTCCAGACCAACCTTCCGAACGAATGACTTACAGAAGTGATACGTAACTAAGAACGTTTCGGGAAACACGTATTAACGTGTTAACTTCTACCGCTGCTGCATCTAGAGCAGGAGTCTCCAACCTTTTTGTGAGCAAGGGCTACCACAATGGATAAAACAATCTGGAGGGCTACTTTTTGTTATTTATCTGCTCAAAACGTTTTTGTTTTACTTGTTGATTCTATTTTATTTGTTGATATGTTTTATTATTGTTTAAAATGTTAACATTGTGACGACCCTGAGTTACTTCCTGATTCCATGGGTGCAGATCATGGGAGTTCCTGATTGGCTTTGCCCATGCTAATTGATAGTTAGCCAAGAGAATATAAAAGTGCTGTGTTTGATTTGGAGGCAGGCACTCTTGGGGGAAGTTTTCCTCTCGAGTGGCTCATTCTTATGGTTTTCTTTCACATGTAGCGTCCAGATTTTGTTTTGGTAATTTGTATTATTTTATTTTCCCCTAGACATTTGTTTATTATTATTGGTTGTGGCATATGTTTTAATGTAATAAAATTCACATTAATTATATGGTTTGTGTGATTCCTCTTTTGTGTTGCGGCTTTAAACGAGCTGGTCGTAACATAAAATTGGGGGCTCGTCCGGGATTGCTACATGTGTAAGTAAATGCATAATGTATTTAGTGTGTTCACCTGTGAAATGAGTAGACTTCGGGTATTTAGAGTGTTCTCAGCTGGGTTTTATAATCCTTCCATCGAGGCACTGTTTGTTGTTTTGTGTTTGTTATTTTTCTTTTTTTGTTTTTGAAGGTTATCCTGGGCGGAGGTTTTAAATCTCTGTTGGGGGTACGCTTCAGGCTTTTGGTTTGAATTGCCAAATGTCCGTGAGTTTAGCGTTTAAATACCGCCCCGAGTCCGGTACACCTTTGAAGATTAGGTAGGTTTAGTTAGTTGGTTTATTTTAGGTAGGAACTGGAGTCTCTCATTTTTCAGTAAAAGGTGACACTTGGTTATTTTCTGTATTTGTGTGTATAATACCTGCTAAAGATGAAGATAATTTGAGTAAAGACTTGTGGTAAGTTTTATTTATCTCATAACTGAAGTGGGGTTTGCACTCGGAGCATGTATGTGTAACAATTCCGGGCGAAGTGGCTGATGGGATTTGTAGTTCTATTGCTCTAGTTTAGCGGCGTTTCGTCCGTGTTTGTATTGCTGTTTGTTATTGTGTTTCTGCCGCATCCTTTAGTAGAAATGTCGTCGGTAATCGAGGATTTTCTTGTATTTCCTTCGGAAATCTTATTGGAGAGATGTACGAAGGAAGAACTGGTGCAGATTGCCGAGCGCTTTGATGTGGAGGTAACGAGTAATGACAAGAAGCTGAAAGAAACGCTGATGGCAGCTGTGAAAAATGCACTTTCTGAGCGCGGTGTTTTAGAGGTAAGAGCTCAAGTTAATTCAGAGGAATTGTTAACCTCTTCTCTTGATGCTGCTGAATCATTAACCTCTCCTATTTTCGCTGCTGATCAAACTGTGAAGTTTAGTGAGATGTCTTTACAGGAGAAACGCTTATGTGTTGGTGTGGAAAAACTTCGTGTTGAGCGTGATGCTTGTGCACTAAAGGGGAAAGCGCTAGAAAATGATGTTGAGATTAAGAAAATAGAGTTGCAGTATAAAATGCAGTTAGAACATCAAGTAGAGTTACGTACAGTGGAGTTGGAAGCGGAAAGGGAGCAAAGAGAGTTTCAGTTGAGAAAACTTGAATTAGAGCTGAGTGCCCAAACAGGTGAAACTCCACTTGTGCCATCTGCTGAACCCGTATTTCCTGCACCTGTTTTTGATGTTTATAAAAACATTAGATTAGTGCCGCTGTTTTTGGAGAAGGAAGTAGAGAAGTATTTCCAACATTTTGAGCGTGTTGCAGAGTCTTTGAAATGGCCAAGAGAGTTTTGGACTTTACTGCTGCAATGTGTGTTAGTAGGGAGGGCACAGGATGTCTATTCAGCGCTAACTACGGAACAAAGTGGCGATTATGAAGTGGTTAAATCTGCTATTTTGCACGCTTATGAACTGGCACCCGAAGCATACCGTCAGAAATTTAGAAGTTACTCTAAGGCTGAAAAATGTACATATCTTGAGTTTGCTAGAGAGAAAGAAAATTTGTTTGACCGCTGGTGTACCTCAGTAAAAGTAACCACTAAGGAACAGCTTAGAGAACTGATTCTTTTAGAAGAGTTTAAAAACTGTGTTCCAAATGCTGTCGCAATGTATCTTAATGAACACAAAGTAAGCAAAATGTCAGATGCTGCTCTTATGGCGGATGAATTTGTTCTCACTCATCAGCTTTCTGTTGATTTGAGCAGGCCTAAGTTCAATGTTGCTGTTAAAAGTAAAAAGATGGTTGTACGTCAGAATGGTGCCCCAAATGTTGCTGATAATATCTCAGGTACACGTACGAAAGGTGAGATGGTTTGCTTTTATTGTAGGAAACCAGGACATAAAATTTCAGACTGTGTTGCTCTTAAAAAGAAAGAGAAAGGGATAAAACCTGTTGGTTTAATTTCTACATCAAATGTGAAGCATACTACTGTTCAATGTAACGAGCATATTAAACAAGTGGATGTTACTCAGATGGAGACTGTTAAAATTAATGCTGATTTTGCACCTTTTCTTACTGAAGGGACTGTTGCTTTGCCTAACTCCGATGAGGCGGTGCCTGTACGTATCCTCCGTGACACAGGGGCGGGGCAATCTTTTCTTTTGGAAGGACTTTTGCCCTTGTCTGAACGTACTGCTACAGGAACAAATGTACTGGTCAGAGGGCTTGAGATGGGGTTCACAGAAGTTCCTCTACACTGCATTCATCTTAATTCTAAACTTGTGTCAGGTGATGTGGTTGTTGGAGTTCGTGCTATGCTTCCTGTCCCTGGTGTCACTTTCATACTCGGTAATGATCTAGCCGGGGGAAATGTTTGGCAAAAGTCAGATGGGGGTGTTCCACCTATAGTGATGTCTACTGTTGAGAAGTTAAATGGATCTTCTGACTGTCCTGATTTATACCCTGCATGTGCCATAACTCGAGCAATGGCTAAGAAATGTGTGCCAGATGAAACTGAAAATATTCTTTCTGATACTTTTCTGGTTTCAGGAAACTCCTCTCAGTTGGAATCTAGTACTGTGTGTACAGATGTGGAAAATGTGATCCCTATAAATGAGTCACATGTTGCAGCTTACCCCCTTAGATCAATTACTACCAAAGCCATTTTAAAGGCTTTAACAAGTTTCATGTCTATTTTCGGTATTCCAAAAACTATTCAATCTGATCAGGGTTCAAATTTTATGTCCCGAAACTTCTCCAAGGTCATGCGACAGCTTGAAGTTAAACATAATATCTCAAGTGCTTATCACCCTCAAAGCCAAGGAGGTCTAGAAAGGTTCCATCAAACACTTAAGTCCCTTTTGAGGTCGTACTGTGTTGAACTTGACTGTGACTGGGAGGAAGGACTTCCTTGGATGCTGTTAGCTATTCGTGAGGTTGTACAAGAGAGCATAGGTTTTAGCCCTAATGAGTTAGTATTTGGACACACTGTTAGGGGACCTACTGCTGTCTTGGCAGATGAGTGGACGAATTTTGACCCGTCTGAGAATGTTCTAGACTACGTGAGTAGTTTTCGTTACAGACTTTATGAAGCTAGAGCTATTGCTCTAAGAAACCTAGCCAAGTCTCAGGGAAAGATGAAACGGTTGTTTGATCGCAACGTTAAGTCCAGACAATTTCAAGTAGGTGACCAAGTGTTGGCATTGTTACCAGTGTTGACTAGTCCCTTCAAGGCTCGATTTGCTGGACCTTATACAATTGCGAAGTGTCTTCCGAATAACAACTATTTATTAAGTACCCCCGATCGTCGAAAGAAAATACAGGTCTGTCATGTTAACCTACTTAAATCTTATGTGACCCCAGTACCTTCTTTGCCTGTTGATGTTATGACTGTAACTGAAAGTGTTTCAGAAGCATCTGTAGAGGTGGATGACCATTTAGAGGAATTTAAGGGTCCTTCTCGAGGAGAAGTGGAAGGGCGATTAAATAACTCTGAAGTTCTTGTTAATTTTGCTCACCATCTGTCTCACTTGTCTGAGTCAGAGAGGACCAATATAATAGAGTTGGTAAGTTCATTTCCAACCCTCTTCTCTGATGTTCCTACGCGAACGTCTGTAATTGAGCACGACATTGATGTGGGTATGGCACAGCCAGTGAAACAACATGCATATCGTGTAAATCCTATAAAAAGGAAGTTACTTCAGAAAGAGGTGAACTATTTACTTGATCATAACTTGGCAGAACCTAGTTTTAGTTCTTGGAGTTCTCCATGTATTTTAGTGAGTAAATCTGATAATTCGTATCGTTTTTGCACCGACTACAGGAAACTCAATTCTTTAACAAAACCTGATTGTTATCCACTACCAAGAATTGATGATTGTGTTGACCGGGTTGGTTCCGCACAATTTGTTAGCAAATTTGACCTCCTAAAAGGTTACTGGCAGGTGCCATTGACATCTCGTGCTAAAGAACTATCTGCTTTTGTCACCCCTGATAGTTTCCTGCAGTATACCGTTATGCCTTTTGGGGTCCGAAATGCTCCGGCTACGTTCCAGCGATTGGTAAATCATGTGTTGTCTGGGATGACTGGTTGTGAGGCCTACCTGGATGATGTTGTTCTCTATAGTTCCACTTGGTCCGAACATCTTGATCAAATTAGAGAGCTTTTTGTGCGTCTGGCTAAAGCCAACTTGACCATAAACCTTGCCAAGTGTGAATTCGGAAAGGCAACTGTGACATATCTAGGTAAGGTGGTTGGCCAGGGTTGTGTGAAACCGATTCATGCTAAAGTGAATGCGATTTGCGGTTTCCCCAAACCAACTACCCGTCGTGAGTTACGACGATTCCTTGGGATGGTGGGTTACTATAGAGGTTTTTGTCACAATTTTGCGAGTGTAGTTGCCCCTCTGACTGACCTGTTAAGCCCAAAGAGACCATTTCAATGGTCTGAGAAATGCCAGTGTTCTTTTGAGAATGCGAAATCTTTATTGGCAAATGCTCCCGTGCTGGTTACCCCTAATTTTGAGAAGCGGTTTTTACCCGTTGATGCTAGTGCTTATGGGGCTGGTGCTGTTCTTCTGCAGGAAGATTGTAACGGAGTTGAACATCCAGTCAGTTATTTTTCAAAAAAGTTCAATCGTCACCAGCAAGTCTACTCTACAGTGGAAAAAGAGGCATTAGCCCTTGTCTTAGCCGTTCAGCATTTTGAGGTCTATCTGAGCTCTATCTGTGGTCCCATTATTGTATATACGGACCATAATCCGTTGACTTTCTTAGATCGAATGCGAGGCAAAAATCAAAGAATTATGAGGTGGAGCCTTATTCTACAACCTTTCCACTTACAGATTAAACACATACGCGGCAAGGAAAACATCATTGCTGATGCTCTTTCCCGAATGTAACGTGTACCGTTAGAGTCTGGTCTTTTTCTCTGTTCTTCTCTTTCTTCTTTCTCCTTTCCTCCTCAATGTCTTAGTATTAAAGTTATTGTACATTCACATTTAAATGGTGGTATTGTTTTTGGTAATTTTGTTTTCCCTTTGTCAGTTCTCTGGGAGAACTTCCTTTTCGAGTGGGAGGTGTGACGACCCTGAGTTACTTCCTGATTCCATGGGTGCAGATCATGGGAGTTCCTGATTGGCTTTGCCCATGCTAATTGATAGTTAGCCAAGAGAATATAAAAGTGCTGTGTTTGATTTGGAGACAGGCACTCTTGGGGGAAGTTTTCCTCTCGAGTGGCTCATTCTTATGGTTTTCTTTCACATGTAGCGTCCAGATTTTGTTTTGGTAATTTGTATTATTTTATTTTCCCCTAGACATTTGTTTATTATTATTGGTTGTGGCATATGTTTTAATGTAATAAAATTCACATTAATTATATGGTTTGTGTGATTCCTCTTTTGTGTTGCGGCTTTAAACGAGCTGGTCGTAACAACATACATAAAAGTAGCCAAACTAATATAAAAATATGCAATAAATATTACAATTGAGACTATAATTAGAATGTGTTTTGGCGGGACTGATCTAGAGCATTCTCACCAATTGTGTCACAGTATGGTATGGCAACTGCTATGCCTCTTGATGATGCACTGTGTGTTGCTTTATTTAACAGGCGGTGACTGCACTGTCACAGTTGTGGACAGTGAAAATCTTTTATGTACAATACTTTTTTGTCTCAAATGAATAAGTTCACAATAATACTTTGCTCACATTATCAACTCATTATAAATGTTAGTAAATACTAAAGTGTTGCCAGTATTTTACTGTAAAAAACCTGTTAAGGTCTAACCTTTACAGTGTATCTCTCTATATTTTTCATACTGCATACCCATGTGTTCTGCTCTTATAATGCTACCGTTAATACAATGCACATATCCTTAATGTAAACCATTCCACTAGGTTAACTGTATACTACTGTCTACACTGCACTATGACATTTACAGTTTATACTACACTACCTGTCTATACTGTACTTTTTGCACTTCTGGTTAGACACTAACTGCATTGAACATTGACAATGATGGATCCTACCTTAGATCCTCACGTGCCAAATGTTTTTAATATTATGTTTTTTTATCTTTAATTATTTATTTACATAATCATCATATTCATTTCATAATCATTAGTTATCCATTTAATTATGTATTTGATTATTTAATACTATTTTATCATTTTCAATTTCATTATTATCATTTTTATAATTACATTATTGTTTATTCATTCATTCATTTATTGTATTTCTATATTATATATATGTCTCTTATTAATAATTTCATGGTGGTTCAGTCTCACACTTGTGAAGTTTCAAGAGCTGTTCTGTCTGTTTGTAAACAAAGATAGATAAAGAGAATGTTTATGGAAGCCCAAGGTCTAAGAGGGATGTTGCAGCTGAGCAATTTTGATATAACAGTGAATGCTGTATTCATGGGGGTAGACAAGGTTTGAACATTGAGACATAAGCAACTGAAACTGCTGTCCATCAATAAAACTCTGTTCTATTTTATTATCTAAACCTTCGTCTCACGTCCTGTTTATGCTCTCCTCTAGCAACGATTGTTCAACCTTTTAACTGACAGATGCCTGTTAAACAAGTAAACTTATATTTTTTAAAGTGATCTGGTGTACATAGCTGGATCATTTTTTATTTTGTCTGTGGTGTGGAGACCTGATCTAACAACATTAAAGCTAAATCTAATCTAAGGGTGTATTGAGGTATCACCTACCTTATCAATATTCAGTAGGCCACTGACTTTTAATATTTATCAATACAAAGTTCTAAACCATAAGTAAAAAAACACATTTCT
Source organism: Misgurnus anguillicaudatus (assembly GCF_027580225.2). NCBI lineage: Eukaryota > Metazoa > Chordata > Actinopteri > Cypriniformes > Cobitidae > Misgurnus > Misgurnus anguillicaudatus. The sequence goes on along the minus strand of NC_073348.2, from coordinate 7,834,924 downwards.
GTCAAAGTATGTCTACTTGAAGTGTCTACTGTGTTTTTCGATAATAAATATTGAATCATTTGGTTAATAAATATTTCTTTATTATATAAACACTATAAACACAATTTTTGAAAATCTTTAAAAAACAATTTAAAAAGTAAAAAAAAATAGCACGGAGGGGAGAAAGGGTGGGGGGAGAAAGAGCAGTGACTACTGAACAGTGTTATGTCTACCAATGTGATAAGGTATTAAACTAAAGACAAAAGGCACAAACACAACCTCAAAACAATTTAACAATTTCAACTGTTTCGTGTTTAAAACATGTTGAGAGGTTTAATCCAGCATCACCCCTACTGGATTAAGACTCTCCAGGCTTCAGCTTAATTATTTAAAAAAATATCATTACCCATAGTGGATAAATGAACGTTGTCCCTAAGAAACAGTTTAGGTTTGTTAAGTACAATTTGAGGGGGATGCACGATATGCCCCTGCATTCCCAGGACAAAGGTAGCCATGACACTGTTCACCCATTTACGGGACTTGTCAATTTTCCCCGGAAGGCCCGATCTCCACCGACGTCTCTGGGTGATGTCAGACAGCACGATGACCATCTGAGGGAAACGGCGATAGAGATGTTGCAGATCCTGCTTCATTGCTGCGACGAGATCGATGCTCTTCCTGCATCCCAAGTCATTCCTGCTGCAGTGAATCAGCAGGACATCCGGGGCTGCTCTTCCTCTAAGGGACCGGTAGAAAAAAGGAAGGAATCCGTGCCATCGAAGTCCACCCCTGCCAAACCAGTGAACCTTGGCTGCTAGGCCAAGATTGGCCCCTATGGTCTCTCTGGCTCTCTCTTCCCCATGACGAATGTAGCTGCTGCCCATGATCCAAATCACTGCAAACAGCAATCACAATCAAAAAAAATTTGTCAGGATCAGTACACACATTTTAACACACACAAGTAACAAAAATTGATTTCTTTCTATCCGAACTGTGGGATTTGATTTTGTTTTATTAATCGTGCTGTTTATAATCTTAATTTATGTGTATTGTTACGATAATGATTTCTGTGCTGACCAAAAGAAAGTTGTCTGTGTGTCTGGAAAGTTACCAAGGAGGGGGTGGCTGATGTGTGTGTGGGAGCCAGGGGGGCTATAGAAAAAGCCCTGAAGGGAAAACACACAGAACAGATGGTTTCAATAAACAAGTTGTTTGCTTTATAACTATGTTATATTTAGAGAAAGTGAAAATTAATATGTTTAACTAATGAATGCATTTAACCAATTCATGAACAATGGGGTATTGTTGTGTTGTTGAATAATTATGTTTTATATATTTACTGCTTACATTTCATGATGATTGCCAAACGTGTTAAAGTTACAAAGATGTCCAAATAAGGACTGTGGAAATTGATTTTGTTCCATTTTATATTTCTTTAATTAATCATTTTATTCTACAAACACTGTGTGTTTCATATATGCATTGAGCTATTACGTAAAAATGAGGTGTTTGAGTTTGAGAGTGGAAAGCTACCAGCTTGGGTGTGTGTGTGTAAAACTGCAAGAAGGATTATCTAGGAATGTATGTCTGGAAATTGTCAAAGATAAGAGAGAGACAACCATGTATTAACTAATGCTTCAATATTCACAGGATAAAATATGCAATATATTTCTTACTTAATCAGTATTAATCATTGAATAATTCATGTAATAAATGATATGATGTTGTCTTTGATGGATGTGTGTTGACCAGTGGGATGGGGGTTGCATGCAGAGTGGCCTGGTGGGGGGATGGCAGCTCAACTTTGAAGAACAGAATCTCCTGCGCTTGTTCTTTGTCTGTGTGTGTTTATCTTCGCCTACAGGCTAAAACTGGGTGTGGTGATGGAGTCAGATTGACGAGGGGAACGGCCTTTGTGGGTGGAGATTCTAAGAAGAAGATCGACGTCACATACTTTATAAATAACTGTTTTCCCCAAATGCTGGCTGTTAGTCGATTGCCTATTGTGGCCTTGAGACTGCCCAGCGCTGTAAAACTTTTTCATATCTGATCAATAAATAGTTTAATTTTAATATCGTGCCTTTCCTCTAATTATGAACATGCAATGGACGCCTTAAAGTCCAGCAGAACAAAACAGGAAAAAGCCTATGCATACAATTAAACACAAATTAATTGATCTAATCTGTTCATTGAAATAATAATATGACAGTATAGGTATTACACAAGTTTCATTTATTATTTTATTCTCTCTTATGATCAATGTGTTACTTTCCATGTTATGTACTATATTTCTAAATTATACGATAGCTAAATGGCTTACCTTTGTTGTTATCCATGGTGTAACTGCTTAAAGTAGGCTACTGCAGTTGAAGTTTATTTTTGAAGTTGTTTTTGAACAACTTTGAAGTTTTTGAAGTTAAGGAAAGAAACATAAAAATGGCAAACATTAGTTATAGATGTTATTGGTGACATTCGTTATTGTCCATGTATTATAGGCTTTATGTTATTTAACAGGCCAAAGCTTTTTTATATGACTGATTCGTCCATTTCTCTTGCGTTGAAGATAACAGTTAACGAAATTTTGTGGTTATATTTGGCGACCATTTACGTTATACAACACCATGTGCATTAATCAACATGTGCCCAGCAAGCACGTTCGTTATCTATACCAATGCCTAATTTAATCGTGCTTAAATTAATTAAATCATATTTAATATATGTGCTCCCATAAATATGACTCATTTAACTTACATTCTACATAGCTTTTTAAAATTAATTACTTATGTTAACTAACATTTAGTTAGTCTGTGCCTAGTATGTTATCTGGTTATCCCTTTACATGTACCTATTGTGTAACTTATTAATTCATATCACCAGTTGAATATCATTTTACATAACTTTTTAATATTATGCATTAACTTAATATGGCGTACTGGCATTACATTTTTAAATAAATAAATAGTATGCAAAATGACAAAAAAATTCATCATTATATCACAAGTTCTTTAATATCATAACTTCTTAATATTATGCATTAACTTAATATGGCGTACTGGCGTTACATTTAAAAATAAATAAATAAATACTATGCAAAATAATTACCAAATTGCTCCTGTTCACGCTCTGCCTTTCTGGGAGATTCGGTGGGTGTTCAGATTTCTCTTGGCACGGCTATTAGAAGACTTACAATTGTCAGACAGGTTGCTCACTTGATATCTACGTCATCAAGCTCAGTTTGAGTCTGCGCAGTACGCTCGACACCCAGGAAGTGGGTGCTTCTAATTGACTTCACTTGTCTCCGTTGAATTCAATGGGGTCGCTGTGTGGATTTTTCAGTAGGGACAATTTTTTGTTTTGTTTTAGGTCTTGCTGAGGAGATTGTTTTCATAGTTAGACACCACGCTTCATAGGTCCTGATATTAAGAAGCAAGCACTAAGATAAAAAATACAACAAAAAAAAACGATCTAACCTATCCTACCCAAAATATTGCTGTTACAGTAAGTTATGATAAACATGTGAAAGATCATTAAAGCAGTTACCTCAGTATTAAAATAATTTTATAATGATTGTAGCCTGTAGCTGCTCAAAGAAAAAAACATCATCAAAGAATGGGAGAGAAACTGAGGCAGAAGAGGGAAGGAGCAATGTTGTAAATGAACAATGTAAAATCAGACTTTTACAGATAAAAGTGCTAAAAATATCAAAGAAATGGGTAACACTTTACAATAAGGGTGCACTATTAAGCAATTCATCCTTAACTAATGCACAGATAATACTGAATTAATGTATTACTAATGATTATCTAAGCTATTCATTAACTATTCATTAATGATTGCCTCATTAGCAACTAATAAATAGTCTGTCTGATTAATATATTAGTTCATATATGAATTGTTATTAATTAAATATGTAATTGTGGATTAATTCCACCATCACTTCTTTTATGAACTAATAGTGTTAATTAATTTGTTAATTACCACATTGAGCCAAAGCCTTATATTTTAACTTCCAGATAAAACAGGTTAACTAATATGCGTTAATACATTATTAATTACACCATTACAGGGGTGCAAACTCATCAGGGGTGAAAAAGGTGACAAAGACACAAGCGCTCATATATGTGACCCGTCACGGAAACCAGGGACACAACTCGGCAGCACAAGTTTCGAGAAAATGAGAAACAAAGGTGTTTTTTTTTTTTCAAAATTTGTGATTTTCGTTTTATTGCAGAATCTGTTAGTTGAGATCACGAAGAAGCCTCTCCGTGTTTGAGATAGCAGTTTTTGTATATTTAAAAGCATACATTTTGCGGTTAAAATAGGCTTGTTTTTCCAGAGATTCTAGCATGCAGCGGGGGGCGTCATTGTCTGTGTATATTTACATACTGTATAAGCTTGTGTTTTCGCCTCCGCCCCAAAAGGAAACAGCGTGACTACTAAATAAGGATAGTTCGCCCAAAAATGAAAATAATGTAATTAATTACTTACCCTTATGTCGTTCTAAACTCGGAAGACCTCCATTCATCTTCGGAACACAGTTTAAGATGTTTTATCGTTAGATTTAGTCCGAGAGCTTTCTATCTCCTTCATTGAAAATCTATGTATGGTTTCCATGTCCAGAAAGGTAATAAAAACATAATCAAAGTAGTCCATGTGACATCGATGGGTCAGTAAGATTGTGTTGAAGCATCGAAAATACAGTTTGGTCAAAAAATAGCAGAATTACGACTTTATTCAGCATTGTCTTCTCTTCCGGCTTGAGCGTGAAGTCACGTGACTGTAGTGACGCGGCTGCCCTATTCCTCAGACATGTTTGTTAAGGTTTTTTTTTCAAACTTATAGCGTGCATCTCCCCAGACTGTAAAGCTCTGGCGCACAAAACAAAAGAAAAATAAAGGAAGCTGGGGCGGAATAAATAACAGTCAGCCGCATCGTACGTCAGCCGCATCACTGACTTTATGCGGCGCCGCAGTCGGATGACGTCAAAGTACCGCGAGAGCTCTTCAAGAAATCTTATGGAGTAGTTTAATTTTGACTCATGTACTTTGACGTCATCTCTCTGTCAGTTCTTGCAGCGCAGCATGAGTCCAAACACACAGAAGTTACACAGAGATCGTTGTATCCGTAATATAATTTGCTACTTGTTTTGTCTATCATTATTTTCCATGATGTCATTGGCTGTTGGAGGAACGTGCGAGCGAGCGATTGGCTTAGCGATTGGCAACATCTCTAAAGGATGTCACGTTTTCGACGGCGCTGTTTGGATGATCTATTTATACTACCTCACTATTTTAAATACAAACTTTAAAGGCGGGTTCATGTGTTTAACGGAGTGTAATCTCATATACCCTTACATGTTACGATGTAAATAGTCTTCAGATTATATATTATATTGTATTACCCGACATTCATGCGAAATCTGATGTAAACAATCTATATTTCATGGATTATACCCAATTGTGGACAAAGATGGTCATTGGATAATCTGAAACAGACTGGATTCGACTTGTGATCCCCACAAAGGTAAAAAAGTCATGTTTATTTTTGCATGTTGTTATTTGGTCATAAAATACTACATATCATGCTAGAACATCTGTATCTCAAAACGGCTTTACAGAGGGTATGGCTTAGCTAAATAAGATGTAAATGAGCCCTTTTGTCTCCCCCAGTTGGAAAGAAGAGTCCCTTTTGTCTCGATTTTCTCGGTTTGAGTATTTCTGAGTTCCTATATTCAAATGGCCACAACTTCTCCAAATCTTATCAGATTTCCATGTGTTACACATCGTTTGAAAGGTAGAAACTGCACTTTCAGAATCTACTAAAAATGCCCCAGATCCGACTTGTGTCCCTACTTTCCGTGACTGTTCACACACACACACACACACACATATAATATTTGGATCAAAAACGGCGAATTTCGCCGAAAGGTTTGCACTCCTGGCATTAGTGTGCCAATTACTACAATTACTAAATGATGTTAGTCATTAATAATGATGTGCCTCAACAAGTAAAGTCACAACATAATGATATATTTGCAAACCATTAGCTAATGATTAATTAATAATTAATGACCATCACTAGAGTTTATAAAAGCTGTTTAATAAACACATTTTCCAGAAACACATTTTCATAACACATTATATTAAAACATTGACAAAATATAAAAATGTGTACTTCCCTTTTTATGACAACTGTTAGCCTAAACCCTAAAGAAAAAAAACTAGCTCGGCTGAGCTAAAGAAAAAAAATGGGAAGATTATTCTAAATTCTTATTTAGGAATTATTTTGTTCTATTTTACCACTAGAACAAAAGCAGTCATAAACACATTTTCCAGAACACATTTTCATAACATTACATTTAAACACAACATTTAAACATTTACAAAATAATATAAAATTAATTAATATATATCCCTCTTTTTGACAAACAAAAACATAATGTGTCCTGTGTACTTGATGTACTTTTAACAGGGCAAATGTGATGTACTTTTAACAGGGCAAATGTGATGTACTTTAAACAGGGCAAATGTTAATAAAAAAAAAAAAAACTTGTGTGCTTTGTGGTGAACTTTTATACAGGATAGTAATGACGAATGTCTTTTAAAGAGCCAGTAAGATGACAATTTTAAGCATCCTATCACTGTTTATAAGTCCCGGACAACAGGTTTAAATGCATGCAAGGTCAAAAAACACTGTAATTTTCTCAAAATATAAATTTATAATTACCCCATTTCTCAGAGATCCCCAAACGATTCGTGTGAAGCCGTTCAACGACTCAGTGTGACACAGTGTCTTTGCACAGATCACAGATCAGTCTCACAGACCACAGATCGGTGGCACAGACCAACAACAGTGCAACATGTATTGACCTCATGCTAACATGATTTACTGAGAAGACATTATCAACATCAATACACATCATTCATCATTAATCCAAGCAATAACAACGACGATTGAAACTAACATTTTACACTCATTTAAGCATTTATGTAAACTAACCGGGTCATAATAAAACCGTAAATGAGCATGCGTTAGCCGTTTGCTAACGTGACTCTCTGACAGTAAATTAACAGTTTAAACACACAACATCATTCATCATTAATCCAAACAATACAAACGACGATTGAAACTAACAATTTTACACTCATTTAACCATTTATCTAAACTAACCGGGTCATAGCAAAACCGCTTGCTATCGTGACTCTGACAGTATATAAGTTAGAGTTTAAACAACGATATCATTCATCATTAATCCAAGCAATAAAAACGAATATAGACATTTTACACTCTTTTAAGCAAGTATGTAGCTATAATCATACTTACAGTTTGTGGTAAGGAGACGCATGTTGTTCCAAATAAAGTGGGTACTGAACCACTTTCATTGCCAAACGTCTAAATCCCTCCGATAAAAATTAATTTTAACCACTGATTCTTCACAGCCAGACACGTTTAGTATATCCCTCCTTGAAAAAGTCTCCTTTGGTAGTGAAAACAACACAAGCTGAAAACACAGCGTGAGCTGATGTTTACACTCACACACAAACTAGCTATGGGCGGGTCATAGTTTTCGTTTCTCCCGGGCAAGGCTGTAGGCGGAGATTAGTATCTCATGTGACGTGGATAAGTTCGTGTGACGTGGATAATATCAGGAAGAAGACTCACTCCCTATAACGACTCGTTTCAGCGATTCAGAGTCGACTCCCTACTTTGGAAGCCAATAACTTTATTAATCGTGCACTTTTTGGTTCAACTACTTTACACGTTGTTTACATTGATGGACAGCTACATGACACACTGCAATAAAGTTAAGTTTCGATTTTGGATCTGTGTGGCTCTTTAAAAAAGTCTACCAAGGGGACCCTGACTATGTTTGTCAGCCAGCCAGTGAGTCCATTCAATGACAGAGAGGTGTTGCTTCAGGTGTTTTTCTGTTCTATTTCCTTGAAGTCTCCAAATAGTAGACTTGTACTTCAGCCATGCTCTCTCAAGATGCTGGGTGTGGGCTCCACTGTGAGGATCCACAAACCACTGTCTGTGATTTACACTGAAGTGAGTGTAGCCCATGGCAGCTAATGCACCTCTGTATGCTCTCCATTGATCACTTATAATGGTGCTGCCAGGTCGCACATGTTTGACCACGATTGGCACAAGATTTTGCCTTCCTCTTCGCTTTACAAGCCGTAAGACTGGACGTCGCCGCTCATTCTTCACTCCAAGTATACCAAACACCCACTTTCTGCGTCTCCAAGCTGTGGCTGCCCTCCCTCTGCCATACTGTAATAAAAGTCATAAAACATTTTATCACTTGTAGTCGGCAAAGACCTGACACAAAAACAAAATATACTCAATGGCAAAAGAACAGAAATGGCTTCCATATAAGCACTCAAAAATACATATTCATGCTTAGTATGCCTGTAATGGATCAAAATATGTATTATATACTATTAATTACAAACAGAAAATGATTTGTGACGGTTGTCATTTGCTCAAAGTTGACAGAAGGTAGTATTAAAGAGAAAAGTGAATGCAGTTACAATGAATAATAATGCCTGTCTTCAGCAGCACAATGTTTACAATTTTTTGAGTATGACATAAAGCAGTGTTTCTCAACTCCGTTCCTGGAGGCCCACTGCTCTGCACATTTTGTATGTCTCTCTTATCTGCCAGCCTCAGTTTAGTTCATGGAGATCTCTTCTAATAAGCTGATGATTTGAATCAGGTGTGTTAAATAAGCGAGACATACAAAATGTGCAGAGCAGTGGGCCTCCAGGAATAACGTTGAGAACCACTGACATAAAGAAATATGCCACAAGCAGCAGTGGGTTACCAGTGCATTTTAAAACAGCAGTGCATTTTTAAGCAGTATGAGGGACTAGTGGTGTCCTGTGGCCACAGATGTGCTCAAGTCATTCAAGCAAGGCCACAACTAAATTTTTTTCAAATTTTGAATGGTGAATAATATTATTTCTGGAAAAAAGTGTTCATAAATTGTTCTCTATTTATGATCTCCACTGTAGGTTAATCCTTTGTGACTCCACAATTTGTGAATATTCCATGGTAACATGGAGAACACCCTTTAACTCACCTTACGTTTATGACGGAAGTTGCTTTCGTCAATAACAGCAAATTCTCTGGCATCTCCAAAATTTGCCCCCTTCTTCTTCTATATCGCCTTACAGCACATCTGCAAACCTTTCTTAATGTTGCAGCCAACTTGGACAAAGTCCGGGAACTTCTTGCAATCCCATCTTCCATCATGTCGATTTGTCTGAGGTGCAAGCCCTGAGAGAACCTGGTGGTAGTGAAGATAAGTGCATAGTTGGACCATTAAACAAACAAAAACCGGAAGTAAAGTTCAGACCATAAGCTTATCGCGTCACTGCACGTATGCCAGATGAAACAGTCTATACAGCATCTGTTATATCAACACTGGAGAGTTAATCTTTATTAAAAGAATAGCAAAGAATAGCACTGAAGGCTCTTCTCAATAACAAATATGTTTTTACTCTACTGCCAATAGCTTTAGCAAGGGTTTAATTCTGTTTCCTCTTATATGTTTGTTATTTGGATTGGTTGAAGTTAGTCTATTACAAATAGACATTGATTCAATTACCAATGTAAACAGTTTAGGATGACATTCCAGATGGTTTAGTCATGTTTAGTACATTTATTTCTTAACCAAATGCAATCAAAACAAATGCACAGAATTATGTTAACATTAGACAATGTGGTATATTTAATCTGGTATGGATATTCCAGGATGTCTTCAGAGTCATGGCAGGTAAAGGAGAATCAGAACTATAAGGTAACACTTAACTGTCATTATGCACACGTCTACATTGCATTATGTCAAAGGGTTAATCTGTTTAGTTGTAATTGGAAAAATTTAAACCTGAATGTATCAGAAAGGAAAAAAACTCCCGCACACTATCATATACTTGCAATTTAAAATAATTTATTTAACAACGTTTCGGTCTCACGACCTTCATCAGGTATACAAAAAACTTCACATTCGTCTCATTTAAAAAAAATATCACATGACTAATCAACAGAATCACATCTGCACTCACTCAAGCTCATTAGGCATACCTAGACACCTCTCATTAACAATTACAGGTTGAAATATAACAGAGAAAACACACTCCTGTTTTTTAATTAATTACAGTCATTAAAAGCACAATCCACATATCATCAAACAGTCTCAAGTTATAATTCTAGACAGTTACAGTGATCGATCAAACTCAATAACCAATAATCACCCAAACTCATAAGGAAGAGTAGTATACAAAGCACACCGTTTCAAACAGTTCCTACAAAAGATATTATAAAAGACACATTGTTCCAAACCGTTATCATAACATCACATTGAATAATGCCTCATCATTCATACCCATAGGTGATAAAGTCTGAAGGGTATAGATCCAGAAAAGTTCACGTCTCTGTAAAAGCAATTCAAGGTCACCCCCTCTAGGTGGCAAAGTTACTTTCTCAATTCCACAAAACCGTAAAGAGGTAACATCATGATTAAAAGACAAAAAATGGGCTGCAACTGGATAATTTAAATCTTTTCTTCTTATAGAACTTTTATGTTCACTAATTCTCTGTTTCAATTGGCGTGACGTCTTCCCCACATATCCTAAACCACAAGGACATCGGATCAAGTACACAACATGAGTAGAAACACAAGTAATTACAGATTTAATTTGATATTTTTTACCAGTTCTTGGGTGACAAAAAATGATGTTTTACACGTATTGTTACATTGAGCACAGTTCCCACAACGATAATTGCCATTTTGTATAGGGCTAAGTAGACTCTGAGAAACGCGAGTAGTCTGCATACAACTTTGTTCACAAAAGAGACTGATCGAAACACACTTTTACTTGCTAATAGTTTTCATCCAACCTTTTTAAAAAAAGGACTGCCTAAGAGTCAATTCTATAGACTGAGAAGGATCTGCTATTCTGATTCCGATTTTATCGAGAAAGCGAATACTATGAAGAATAAATTTTTGCACAGAGGTTATCCTTTAGAATGGGTGGATGAAGCGTTTAATGCAGCTTTTAAAAAAACGCGGTCTGAATTACTAAAAAAGAAGCTAAAACGAGAAAGGAAGTATTCTTTTACATGTATTACAACTTATTCACCCAAATCACATAGGATAAAATCAATTTTTAAAAAACATTGGCATTTGTTGTCTTCTGATCCAGAGTTGAGAGATATTTTTTGTCACCCTCCTTTGTTTGTATATAAGCGTGCTAGGAATCTAAAAGATAGACTTGTACATGCGCGTTTTCAGAGTGAGAATCCTTGCGTTTCTTAGAGTCTACTTAGCCCTATACAAAATGGCAATTATCGTTGTGGGAACTGTGCTCAATGTAACAATACGTGTAAAACATCATTTTTTTGTCACCCAAGAACTGGTAAAAAATATCAAATTAAATCTGTAATTACTTGTGTTTCTACTCATGTTGTGTACTTGATCTGATGTCCTTGTGGTTTAGGATATGTGGGGAAGACGTCACGCCAATTGAAACAGAGAATTAGTGAACATAAAAGTTCTATAAGAAGAAAAGATTTAAATTATCCAGTTGCAGCACATTTTTTGTCTTTTAATCATGATGTTACCTCTTTACGGTTTTGTGGAATTGAGAAAGTAACTTTGCCACCTAGAGGGGGTGACCTTGAATTGCTTTTACAGAGACGTGAACTTTTCTGGATCTATACCCTTCAGACTTTATCACCTATGGGTATGAATGATGAGGCATTATTCAATGTGATGTTATGATAACGGTTTGGAACAATGTGTCTTTTATAATATCTTTTGTAGGAACTGTTTGAAACGGTGTGCTTTGTATACTACTCTTCCTTATGAGTTTGGGTGATTATTGGTTATTGAGTTTGATCGACCACTGTAACTGTTTAGAATTATAACTTGAGACTGTTTGATGATATGTGGATTGTGCTTTTAATGACTGTAATTAATTAAAAAACAGGAGTGTGTTTTCTCTGTTATATTTCAACCTGTAATTGTTAATGAGATGTGTCTAGGTATGCCTAATGAGCTTGAGTGAGTGCAGATGTGATTCTGTTGATTAGTCATGTGATATTTTTTTTAAATGAGACGAATGTGAAGTTTTTTGTATACCTGATGAAGGTCGTGAGACCGAAACGTTGTTAAATAAATTATTTTAAATTGCAAGTATATGATAGTGTGCTGGAGTTTTTTCCTTTCTGATACGACCTAATTGTTGGTCTTTTTTCCTACGCACCTATTCACTACAGGTGTGCGATGGAGTTTGTTCATTAAACCTGAATGTATCAATTTTTTTTTGAGGGGGGGTAAAGTGTGCCAATAACCTTAGTATTTATTATGTAGCTGTAAGTGATTACAGTTCCAATTACTTGTATCCGGATCGCAATAATTTACTCCCTAATGGTGCGTTTACACCAACTGCGGTAGAGGCGTGAAGCGCGAGTGATTTCAATGTTAAGTCAATGTGCAGACGCGTTGACGCGCGTCAGGAGGTCCCGCGGCGCGGAAGAGGCGTTCGGCGCGGAGCGGAAGACGCGTTTTCCGCCTCATTCGCGCGTGAATGGTGCTTTTGTGCATTTTGCGGTTCACGCGAATTTGCGGCTGACGCCCGAGTTGAAAAATTTGAACTTTGGCGGAATTTCGCGCCGCGTCAACCAATCAGGAGCCTGTGTGCTGCTGTGGTGGCAGCCCCGCCCGGAGTCACTGACTCAAGCAGTCACTCGAAGCTATATGACACAAGTTGTTATTTCTATAGAGGAGACAGGAATAAAAAGGACCTCGCTTGGAAGAGTGTCAGTAAGAACTTTTGGCAACCTGGTACGTTGTAATACACACTTCACTTTTGAGTCAAGTGACATTTACTTGACCCGCGCCGTTTATTTCCCCCCTATAGTAAGGTTACCCAATACAAACTGGTAACTCTCTTGATAAATGCACAATCAACATCAGTCATTTTGCAAACAGACACTAGCACAGCAGTTGCCCCTCCCACAAGAAGCGGATTTTGCCTCGGAAGCGCGTCAAATGCTTACTTTTTCCGCGCGTCTACTCAGGGGTGCAAACTTGTCACCTTTCGGCGAAATTCGCAGTTTTTGATCCAAATATTATATATATATATATATATATATATATATATATATATATATATATATATATATATATATACTGTTATTAACAGATTCTGAAAGTGCAGTTTCTAAGCTTTCCAACGATGTGTAACACATGGAAATCTGATAAGATTTGGAGAAGGTGTGGCCATTTGAATATAGGAACTCAGAAATACTGGTGGAGACAATAGGGCTCATTTACATCTCATTTAGCTAAGCCATATCCTCTGTAAAGCCGTTTTGAGATACAGATGTTCTAGCATGATATGTAGTATTTTATGACCAATTAACAACATGCAAAAATAAACATGACTCTTTTTACCTTTGTGGGGATCACAAGTCGAATCCAGTCTGTTTCAAATTATCCAATGACCATTTTTGTCCACAAATGCATATAATCCGTGAAATATAGATTGTTTACATCAGATTTCGCATGAATGTCGGGTAATACAATATAATATACAATCTGAAGACTATTTACATCGTAACATGTAAGGGTATATGAGATTACACTCCGTTAAATACATGAACCCGCCTTCAAAGTTTGTATTTAAAATAGGGAGGGAGGTAGTATCATAGATCTTCCAAACAGCGCCGTCGAAAACGTGACGTCCTTTAGAGATGTTACCAATCGCTCGCTCGTTCCTCCATCAGTCAATAACTTCATGGAAAATATTGATAGACAAAGCATGTAGCCAATTATATAAAGACTACGACGATCTCTGTGTACCTTCTGTGTGTTTGGACTCATGCTGCGCTGCAAGAACTGACATAGAGATGACGTCAAAGTACATTGACGTCATCCGACTGCGGCGCCGCATAAAGTCAGTGACGCGGCTGACGTACGATGCGGCTGACTGTTATTTGTTCCGCCCCAGCTTCTTTTATTTTTATTTTGTTTTGTGCACCAGAGCTTTACAGTCTGGGGAGATGCACGCTATAAGTTTGAAAAAAAAAACTTAGCAAACATGTCTGAGGAACAGGGCAGCCGCGTCACTACAGTCACGTGACTTCATGCTCGAGCCGGAAGAGAAGACAATGCTGAATAAAGTCGTAATTCTGCTATTTTTGGACCAAACTGTATTTCCGATGCTTCAACACAATCTAACTGACCCACTGATGTCACATGGACTACTTTGATGATGTTTTTATTACCTTTCTGGACATGGAAACCATACATAGATTTTCAATGAAGGAGATAGAAAGCTCTTGGACTAAATCTAATGATAAAACATCTTAAACTGTGTTCCGAAGATGAATGGAGGCCTTCCGAGTTTAGAACGACATAAGGGTAAGTCATTAATTACATTACTTTCATTTTTGGGCGAACTATCCTTATTTAGTAGTCACGCTGTTCCCTTTGGGGGGCGGAGGCGAAAACACAAGCTTATACAGTATGTAAATATACACAGACAATGACGCCCCCCGCTGCACGCTAGAATCTCAGGAAAAACAAGCCTATTTTAACCGCAAAATGTGCGCTTTTAAATATACAAAAACTGCTATTTCAAACATGGAGAGGCTTCTTCGTGATCTCAACTAACAGATTCTGCAATAAAACGAAAATTTGAAAAAAAAATTTGTTTCTCATTTTCTCGAAACTTGTGCTGCCGACTTATATGTGCCGACGGGTCACATATATTTATTAACTTATTAAGGTACATTGTTACACACACTTATTTTTTTACACACTTATTTCTTGTTTCCCGCTTCAAGACTTGTTTGCCCGGAATGGTGGTCTGATCAAGAGAAGACCTGAGAGCCAGTTATAGTCATATGGTGTGGACTCTGGTCCTTGCCTGAGAGGGGGCTCCCGCGAGCTGGGAATTTAGGGGGTTCATGGAATTTTCGCCCATTCAAATAAATTGCCATTGTCTACTTAGTGGGTCCATTGGCTTGCTCCCCTTTCGTGGTCACCCCGATTGCCCATTAACTTGATGTCATTTTACCCTTACTGGCCAGGAAGGACCCCAAGCCCCCCACTATTGGGGAAATGGACACCACCAGAGGCACCCTTGAGCTGTGGGCTACGTAGTCGCAGACCACCAAGCACTTTTTTTGTCCATGGGGGCTTTTTTTGCATTGGGGGTCTTCTCTCCCTGCCCACCAAAGCATTATTTTACCCACTTATCTCTTACTGTTGTTCATTGAGGCCCTAAAAGCGTTATTATGCCCAGATGCCAATTAAACCTTTTTCATAGTCTTCCTCATCACCCACAGAGCCACTAAAATGCCCACCGACCGTTTAGTAGTCTTCATCATTCCCACAGAGCAAGTGTTCTTTCTACCCTGTTGCCATTTAACCTTACTCGGCGGCCTTTAGAATGGCACGGTGCGCCCGTTCCGGCGACCACTGTGGGGCCTGTACAAAAATAACATTGATTTAATGGGAAACTGTTCGATCTCCCGTGCACCGCAGGAACGTCACCCGGGGCCAGGACCTTGCTTTTCACAACGTGCTGAGCCTCGGCTTTTGTTGCCACGGAGCACGGGCATCTGGGTCTTTCCACGGCCAAGTTTGGCAGAAGCCTGCCTCAAGGCCGAACGCCTCCGGCGGGTAAGAACTTTTAGAGGGTTCGTGGAAAAAAGTCCATTCAAATAATTTGCCAACGTACACATAGTATGAGCGAGGGACCGTACGCCTCTATTGGACGCCCCAGCCCATTTAGATAACAGGCAAATGGACGATCCCGTTTTTCCGGCAGTAATGGGGGTAAGAGGGGGACGTGGCCGTACGGACACCTCCAGGGGCGCCCTTGAGTCACGGGGGTGCCCCCCACGACCCCCCCGAGACCCCCCCGTCCACGTGACCACTATTTGTCCATTTGCCCACTATTGGTCTGGAGATCATGTACAACCCCTTTCGCCGGTCCGGCACGCCCCCCAGACACCCCCCCCCCGTCCACGGACCCGTTATTTGTCCATTTGCCCGTTATTTGTGCGGATCACACTCCCTGCCCCCCCAGACGACCCCCCCTCCACCCCCCCACGTCCACTGACCCGTTATTTGTCCATTTGCCCACTATTTGTGCGGATCACCCCCCCTGACCTCCCCTGACACGCCCCCACGTCCACGGACCCGTTATTTGTCCATTCGCCCACTATATGTGCGGATCACCCCCCTTGACACGCCCGACACCCCCCCACGTCCACAGACCCGTTATTTGTCCATTTGCCCACTATTCGTGTGTAAGTCGTCACGTGACCCGCCCGACCCGCCCCGGTGGCCACGGACCCGTTATTTGTCCATTTACCCATTGTTTGTACGAAAGTTCTCCCGTGACCACTACGACCCTTCGCCGGACCCCCTGATGGCCACGGACCCGTTATTCGTACGTTTGCCAACGTTTTTTTTCCCTAAACCTCCGAATACCGAACGGACGTCGCGGCCTCGTCCCTCGTCCGTCAACGTGTACCGTAGTGCCGAGCTCGTGTCTAAAATGCCTTCCCCGTCCGTTTTAGCTCAATTTGGACCCTATTGTTACTAAACCCCCCACCCCCCCACCAGGGTCACCGGCCGAGCGCGTGGCAGTCGTCCGTTTCGAGATTGGACGCGTCTCGGCTTCGCGGGGACGGGCGTACGCGAACCTGTTACGAAAAACGCATTGATTTAATGGGCAAGTGTACGCTCCGTCACGCGGCCCCCGAAGGTCGCACCGTCCCGAAACGCGCGTGGTACCGTCGTGCGGACAGCCCGCCGCGTGTTCCAACGGACCGCCGACCCGCAGGGAGCAGACTTCCGGAACCTACCCTAAGCGGGTTCGCGAGAGAGCCGCGAGCGCGCCGTACGCCGTCGGGACACCAAGAGGATCCTGAAGAGTGATTTTAAAAGCATTCGGACAACTACGTCTTGAAACGGAGCCAGACGCTCGCCTCGCGGATATGTCGTTCAGGGGGCCTCGGATAGCCGCCGTGAGCGATTTCGGGCCCGCGGCTCGTTCCCGAGGAAATCCAACTTCCCCATTAATCCAATACGTGAGGATAACGGGTTCGTGTACGGCGCTTCGAAAGTCGCGAAAGCCTCGCCGCCTTGGCGTTGGCGTGTTCTTAGGCCCACGAGGAGACGCCCCTCGAGGCGTGCGGTTTCGACACCGTTCGGGGCCGCGGGGGCGCGCGTACGCAGACCCTTTACGGAAAAACGCATTGGTTTAATGTAAAAGTGTACGCGCCGTCGCGCGGTCCCGATACGCCCGACGTCACATCCCACCGGCGTCCCGGCCGGGGATACGGTAGGACGCGGCCGAGAACCCTTCACGAGCCGAGTTACGACCCCTAACCCTAGATTTTCGCGCCGGAGCCGCGCGCACGCGACGGGCCGCCGGCGCGCGGGTTTCGGATATGTCGAAGGGGCGCTCGCCTGCTGTCGGCTCTTCGATTTAGGCGAGCTCAGGGCTTACGGCGGAGGCGCGGGCTAACAGACAGTTTCCCGCTATTCGTAGCGGGTTCGCGTACGGGGTCGAAACTTTGCACGCCGGTTCAAGGAGGTCACCCTAGACGGACCCCCGAAGCACAGGCCGCTGCGACGTTCCTGAAAAAAAAGATGCCAAAAAAGCAACGAAAAAGTGAAGCCTGAGGCCTATGCGAATTATAATGGGAGAATTTCATGGTTTTGGACGCCGGCCGACGTTTTTTTTTCGCGCCACGACACCGAGCTTCGGACATGCCGTAGAGGGGCACTCTGCGAGCCAGGGCCCCGAATTTGGGGCACCTAGGCCCTTCCGCGGCCCTTCGGCGACGCTCGGAAATTCGTCGTTTTTTCGTGTTTTTAGTATGGGACGCAAAATTTTGTCACCAGGGACCAAGTTTTCTAGGCGTTTCGGACGACGCAGATTCACCTGGTAAACTTTCTGTGAGAAGGTTTTTTGAGTTTGGCGTTTTTTGTGTAAAATTGGGTGAAAAAGCCATGTTTGTGGCTCTATTTCTCGGCCGAGGGAGGTCGTAGAGACTTGAACGAGGGTTCGTTGGAAAGGTCTGGAATTGTTCTTTCCTACGAACTCAAGACGGAGGCCGTGACCCCTTCCAGGGCGGAGCCACTGGCAATCAAAAACAGAAAATGTGTGAAAAAGGCTAAAGTTTAGGGATCTTTTTCTCAGCCCTGGGAGGTCGTAGAGACTGAAGACGGGGTTCGTCGGAAAGCCCCTGACGAGACCTTTCCAACGAACCCAAGGTCGAGGGCGTGGCCCGCTCGAGGGCGGAGCTAAGGGCATTTGAAAATAAAAGCACGTTTTTTTATATCTCCGGAAGGGGAGGTCCTAGAGACACGAGGGTGGTGGCGTTTTGAAGGGGCCGTAGGGAGCTTTCAAACGCCACTAACCGCAAGTCTCTACGACTTTCCTAGGCCGAGATAGTGGTTTTCATTTTTGAAAACTGGCAAGAAAGTCCTGTATTTGGAGCTCGATTTCTCTGCCGGTGAATATAGTAGAGACTTGTATGTGGGTTCGTTGGAAAGGCCAGGAAGAGGCGGCGTGGCACTCTCGGGGGCGGAGCTACGGGTGTTTAAATATTGGTAAAAAACGTCTTGGACTTGGGTTTTTTCTTGGGTTTGAAACAAACTGTTTACTACGGCATCTTTAACTGTTTGGCCTCAATTGTTTTTGCCTTGTGAGATGCCCAAAGTTTGGGTCTCTTTTTCTCGGCCCGGGAAGGGCTCGAACGAGGGTTCGTCGGAAAGCCCTGGACTAGGCCTTTCCAACGAACCCGAGGTCGAGGGCGTGGCCCTTTCGGGGGCGGAGCTAGGGGCATTTGAAACTAAAAGCACGTTTTTTATATCTCCGGAAGGGGAGGTCCCAGAGACACGAGGGTGGAGTCGTTTTGAAGGCGGCGGAGAGGGCTTTTCAACGACACCACCCGCGAGCCTCTACGACATTCCTACGTCGAGATATTGTCGTTCCTTTTTTGAAAATTAATGAAAAAGGCTTGTATTCGGAGCTCGTTTTCTCGACCCTGGAAGGCTCGCCGCGTGGCCTTTGTCGACTGCAAGAAGGCAAAGGTCATTCGGGACCTGGCCGTCCTGCGAGCCAGCAACCCGGTGGTGCCTATGGTGTCTGCCTTTGACCTGGAGGACGAAGGGGCGGCCGCCCCCGAGAGAGAGGAAGAACGGGACGAGGACGAGCACGACTGCACGGAGAGGTGCAAGAGGCAGAAGACAAGGCTGAAGGGTCTGGTCAGCGACCTGAACAAACAGGTCGACGCCTTGTCTTCTGCCTTGCAGGAGGTGACCCGGAGGTGCAAGCGCCTCATCCGCCGGCCCAGTGCCCATCAGACACAGCAGGTGAAGGACGTCACAACGAAGCTCCTGAAGGCACTGGAGGATCCGGCGGAGGAAGACGCCGCGACTCCGGCCGTCACCTCGCCGCCGCGCTCGCCCGAGTCCGGGCCGTCGACCTCGCGGGCCACGGAGGCGGAACACCTCGGAGAGAGAAGCCCCGCTCACTTCCCGGACCACGTGGCGGTTCTGAGTGAGTTCAGAGGTCTCGCCTTTAGCCGGCATGCTCCTGTCGATCGTCTGTCACGCTAACTTTTGTCTCTTTTTTTCTGTTTCTCTCCAGACGAGCTCCTGGAGTCATACAGGCGGCACCAGGAGGGACCGGCTCCGTCACGGAAGTTGAAGGAGAACGTGAGCGGGAAGGTGTTCCGGATCCGATCCTTCGTGGCCCACATGGCTGAGGGCCAGGGAAGGCTCCAAACGTTGGCGTTCTTAGACGACCCAGAAAGGATTCGAAGGTACGTCGCGCTCCCTCTCTCTGCCGTCGGTACGACGTGAGCGTGTCGCCATTAACCAGTTCTTTGTGTGTGTTCGCAGGTGGGTCGGCAACCTGGGGAGGTCCAAGATCACGGCCACGACGGTAAATCACTACTTAAAGAACGTGGCCCAGTTCTTGGACTTCCTGGCCGAGACCCCTCCGAAAACCTGCCGGCTGTCTAAGAACGCCATGACGAGGGTCCGACGGGAGGTCAGGATGCTGCTCCGGTCGATGAAGCGACCAGTGACGATGCACCAGATGGAGGTGAAGGAGGTCAAAGAGGGCCAACTCATCTCCAAACAGGTGCTTCGTCGCTGCAACGCGGAGGCCAAAAAGGCAATCCCGCGGATCCTCGGTAGGTCGACGTCGGCAAACCTTTCTCTTGCTTTTAGACCGTTTGATTTTACTCACCCTTTTGTTTGTCTTTTGTATCCGCAGACAAGCTGGAGAAGGACCTCTGCCAGAAGACGCAGTTCGTCTTCTAGGGGCACTTGACGGCCTTCTTCGCCTCCATATACGGGCACAGGTGTGGTGTCTTCCAGAACCTGACGATCGCGGAGGTGGAGAAGGCCGTCAAGTCGTCCAGCACCGGGTCGTACCTGATTAATGTGAGCGTTTCCCCAGCGCGAGCATATTTTCGCGAGCGGTCTCGCTCTTTTCTCACACTTTTCTTTGTGTTTCCGCAGGTCAAGTTCCACAAGACTAATCAGGCCTTCGGCCCGGCCCAGCTGTCGGCGACGGAGGAGGAGTACGGGTGGATGCGGAGGTTCCTGGCCCTCAGGAACCGCCTGGTCGGCGGCAAGACGGCAACGTTTTTTTTTTTCACATCGACACCCAACCCCTGCAAAAATCTTAACAATTATTTTCAGGGGGCCTGGGTGTCGATGGGGCTTCCCGGGAAGCCCAACTTTACGGACCTCCGGACCTCCATCGCGACCCACGTAAGCGTCCGACCCGTCCGTCCTACGTAGATTTCTAAATGTTTGCTGCGTACTGACGTGCACTTTTCTTCTCTCTTTCTCAGGCCAAGAACAGCCACAGCGCGGACAACCGGCGGAAGGTGGCACAGTTCATGTGCCACGACACCTCCACGGCCGACAAATTTTACGCCATGAACCTTAGTTCTAAGCAGGCCGTGGAGCACCGTCGGTTGTTCGAGCAGGCGCTGTTGGGCGAGGATGGGTCGCCGGAGAAGGCGGCCGGCTCGGAGGCGGGGACCAAACGAAAGGCCAAGACGCAGCGCGGCCGGAGCGGGAAGCGCGCCGGGGCGAAGGAGGCCTCGCCGTCCGGGTCGACGTCGAGCAGCAGCTCCGAGGAAGAGGAGAAGGTCCCTTTCCAGGAGTCTGGGGTGTCCACCCTCGACTCTCCATCGGTGAGTCGTCCGCTGTAGATCTAGTTCGAGTCGACAGCGCGTTTGGGCTCGTGTCGATGCTAATCTGTTTTACTGTCTTCTCTTTCAGAGCTTGGAAACCTACCCCACCCACCTGGAAAGCCCGGACCGATCGCCATCGTCCTCCTCTTCCTCGATCGTGCCTCCGTCGACCCGGGGCTCTCCGGAAGCGGGCTCTCCGGAGCTGTCCGTCCCCGGGCGCACGACCGCCCGGGACTCCGCCGACTCCGAGCCGGACGTACCCCCGCCAGCCGTCCTCGACCAGGACGTCACCCTGCCCGCCGTCCCCGACCAGGACGTCCCGGAGCCCGCTGCCGCGGAGCCGGACGTCCCCCTGCCCGCCGCAGCCACGCCGGAGCGGTCCATGAGAGGTGGCAGGATCACCAGGAGGAAAGCCATGGTGATCCTGTCGCCTCTGAAAACCATCACCAGTCCGAGGAGGGTTAATAGACAGTATCGGCTCTCGGGCCTCGCCCGCGCCAGTCGGGCGCGAGCAAAGGTCCGGCGGGCTCTTGAGAGTCAAAAAAAGTAGCCCGTGTTCAGAAGGGACTGTGTTTTTGCTTTTATCATGTGTTCAAGTGTTTTTGTTCTATTAATATTGTGTGTTCTATGAGTGTTTTCGTGTGTTCTTTTGTTCAAATAAATGTTTTAAATTAAAAAATGCCTGACTTGTCTTCATTTCTGGTTTTGACATGAATAAATTCCAGGTATATGAAAAAACATTCAACTAAAATAGCTTTAATTTTATAAATAAATTTATTATTCATAAATACAATCAGTAGCAACAAATCCAAGTGAATAAACAAAGAAAAACTTATAATTAAACGATCAATGACAATTATTAATTTAAAACACTTGAAAAAAAATAAATAAAACTTAAAACTTGATCTAGAGTGAAAGGTAATAAGCTTTTGGCCAAAAGAAAATTAACAAGGTGAAAAAATTCGATAGAATAAAGTGAAAACAGAGCCAATACAGAAAACCGGAAGTGAACGGAGCTAATAATTAATAAACTAAAAACGTAACATTAATAACGATCGAAATGCAATTAACATCCCAACGTAAAAAGAAATGAGATAAAATTAATTAAAACGAAATTAAACAATCATTTCAACTTTGACAAAAACGTAAGCCCAAAACCGGAAGTAACCGGCGAGAGCAAAATAACGAAAAACAAAGCATTATTCTTCATCGAAAGGGCAATGACAGCGTAACGTTAACATATACGACATGAAATAAGCCCATGGCGAACTTAAACGGTCAGTGTAAGTGGCATAAAGAAGTAAACAAAAACCCGGAAGTAAACGGCGATCGAAGATTAATTAATTTCAACATAAAGACGTCTTGATTAAACGTGACATTGACCTCGAATGATGTCAATTACCTTTAATAGTTTTAAAAAATCAAGTACAAATAAAACAATGCTTATGAAACGCAAACGAATCCCATTGGATACTGTACTCTCAACGGGAACCCCCAGTGACGTAATCTACCTATACGCCACGGCTAATTAAAACATCGCATGCATACTGATTGCAAAGTTGACGAGGTAAGTTTAATTGCTTGAAACCTTCGTGAACAAAATGAATGTGGTTGATTAATTTGTTAATTGCATATGTACAAAGTTGTAAACACGAGCACCTGTAATGCAAAGGTCGTGATTTATTAAATATATTCATCTTTATTGATGTGACGTAAAGGGTGATGTCACGGTTCAGCGTCTGTGACGCACGTTTTAATATCAGGGCATTCAAATGGTGTCAATTAACCTCTGACCTTTGCTATTTTCGTTCAGATAATGCAATATCTCAGTGCCGGTTGCATTATGCATACGCTTATGCATACTAATGTCACGTAACATCAAAGTTTACGGCTTGTGGCTTCCGTTTAAATGGTTTAACTGCAACAAATAGGCCTTGCAACGTGACTCTGGCCTCTGACCTGTGCTTTTCTCATCTAGACGCTGTCATATCTCGGTGCCGGTCGCATTGTGCGTACGCTTAGCTTTGCATTAAAAGGCTTATCTATTGCATTCAAACAACGCGACTTTGCTCTCGTTTCACAGCCCGCATCGTTGCTATTAACGTCCTCTTTTGTGTCATTTCAGACCATGGCGAAGGTTCATTGCCCCCTGTGTAAAAAAGTTATTGCAAACATGAGGCAACACCTGCGCCTCACGCACGGTGTTGCCAACCTCCGGGAGAGGCAGCTGTGGGTCCTGTTTTCCCGGAGGAAGGTCACAAAGCCTTTCCATCCGTGCCCATTGTGCGGCCGGACTTTAAAGCACATCCGGCCGCACTTTGCGAACTCCCACCGGGAACTGTCGGTGAGTCTACCGTTAAACTTTCCTCGTTGAAATGTCGATAGCCGGTAAATCTCTACGATCCAGGTTTTAAACACATTTCGTCTCCTAGGCCAAGGAGCTTCGGCGAGCTGTCCGACAGTTCCAGTGGGAGGTGACCATGGAGAGGCTTCGTGACCTGCAGGCCAGCCGCCCCGATGTCCCGCTCGTGACGCTCCGGGAACCCTCTGGTAGGTGTCAATCAGAGACTCCTGTTTGGACTTTACTTGCTGTCTCTGGAAAGACAATGGAGCAAAGCTAATCGTGTGTGTGTGTGTGTTTTTTGTCATGTTTTAGAAGCCCCTGAGGATGAAGGAATTCCTTCAGCTCCCACACCCTCCATCACGCCCGCAGTCTCCTTCACGCCTGCACCCTCTGTCTCCTCACCACACCCCATCATCTATTCACCCCCCATGAGCCCACACTCCAGTGCAGTCGTGGAGGAGATTGCGGTGGAGCTGAAGGAATTCCTCATAGGCATGGGTGAGTCTGATGTCACCGCTTTGCTCTCAGCTCATCTCTGTCATTGTTCTCAAAACACAAATTTTACGTTTGTTTTCCCTCGTTGTGTCATTTCAGACATTCCTGGCATGGTGTCAGAGGGCGTTCCGGGGAGCGGCCTTTCCTCGCCTGACCTCGGCATGGCCATCAGTGATTTTCTGAGTAGGCCTCGAGACAACGTCCTGTGTGGCCCTTTGTCGTTCCTTCTGATACAGAAATTTAATGTTTGTTTAATTACAGTGACCCTGGATGGCGATGCTGAGGCCAGAGCGGGGATCGAACAGGTCTCCGGTAGGTTTTCCATTTCGAATCACTACTTTCCTAGCAAGTCATCGGTCCAGAGACTTAAACGAAAGCTAACATTTTGCTTATCTTGTTTCGTTTTTCGTGCAAAGAGTGGGACGCCCCGGCATTCGTGCCAGAAACCATAGGGTTTGTCCAGCTACTGGAGCTGGACTCCTTGGATGACGAGATGGTCCTAGGTATGTTTCAAATCGACGCTGTGCCTTTAATTGTGTTACTGATAAAGGAAATCATTTCAGAACCTAACAAGTTTAATCTTTCTTTTGTTTCAGGGCCAGGGTCCCCCACACTGGAGGCAATTTAAATCAGTTCTATTTAATCATGTTGTTGTTGTTGTTGTTGTTGTTGTTGTGTTTTAATAAAGTTTTAAATGTGTTTTAATAAAGTTTTAAATGAGTTTTAATCACGTGTTTGGTTGTTTCTTCATATTTTTAATTGCATGGTAAATAACATGCAATATAACTGCATAATGGATGCATTTTTGATACAGGTGACATTGTGTCACATTCTTAATTGCATGGTAAATAACATGCAATGTCACCGTTTAACAACACAGGTGGGGAGGATGTCTCGCCGACATTCCTGGGCCGAGATGTTTTTTTTTCTTTTTCTTAAACTGTTTAATACGGCCTCTTTAACTGTTTGGCCTCAATTGTTTTCGCCTTATGAGGGGCCCAAAGTTTGGGTCTCTTTTTCTCGGCCTGACAAGGTCGGAGACACTCGACCGAGGGTTCGTTGGAAAGCCCTGGACTAGACCTTTCCAACGAACCCGAGGTCGAGGGCGTGGCACCCTCGGGGGCGGAGCTAGGGACATTTAAACGTGAGGATAAAGTCGTTATATCTCCTGAACGCAAGGTCCTAGAGACTCGTTGCTGGTGGCGTTGGAAAGGGGACGGAGAGACCTTTCGAACGGCGCCCGATTCGAGTGTGGCCGACGTTCGGGGGCGGAGCTAGGGGGATTTGAATGTGAGAACAAATGTGTTATATCTCCCGAACGCAAGGTCCTAGAGACTCGTGGCTGGTGGCGTTGAAAAGGGGACGGAGAGACCTTTCCAACGACACCAACCCCGTGTCTCTACGACGTTCCTAGGCCGAGAAGGCAAAAATGTACACAAACCCATTATTCGTCCAATGGCAAGCTTTTTACATGCACATGTCAGTCCTCTATCTCGGCACAGGAACGAGCTAGACTGCCGGGACCGACGCTCCCGTCTTACGGTGGACCCCCTCTACGCGCGGCTCGAATTTGGTAACGATCGGGCGAGGTCGAAAATTTGGTCCAAAAAACACGACAGGGGTCTGTCGTGTTTGACGAATTTTCGACCTCGCCCGATCTCCACCAAATTCAAGCCGCGCGTTGAGGGGGTCGAGACGTGCGCGGGAACACGCGTCTCTGGGCGGTGACATGTCGTGGGGCTGAGATAACGCCCGTACACTTGCCCATTAATCCCATTCAAAAAAAAAACGTGGGCTAATGGACATGTCGCAACTGCGCGAAAGTGACTTGGTCGCGTTCCGGGCATCGACCGTGATGCGGTAATGCGGTCTAAACCGCTGAGGCTCTAAAGGTAAAAATGTACACGAACCCATTATTTGTCCAATGGCAAACGTTTTGCATGCTCGTGTCAGTCCTCTATCTCGGCACAGGAACGAGCTAGGCTGCCGGGACCAACGCTCCTGTCTTAATCTGGACCCCCTCTACGCGTGGCTCGAATTTGGTAACGATCGGGCGAGGTCGAAAATTTGGTCCAAAAAACACGACAGGGGTCTGTCGTGTTTGACGAATTTTCGACCTCGCCCGATCTCCACCAAATTCAAGCCGCGCGTTGAGGGGGTCGAGACATGCGCGGGAACACGCGTCTCTGGGCGGTGACATGTCGTGGGGCTGAGATAACGCCCGTACACTTGCCCATTAATCCCATTCAAAAAAAAAACGCGGGCTAATGGACATGTCGCAACTGCGCGAAAGTGACTTGGTCGCGTTCCGGGCATCGACCGTGATGCGGTAATGCGGTCTAAACCGCTGAGGCTCTAAAGGTAAAAATGTACACGAACCCATTATTTGTCCAATGGCAAACGTTTTGCATGCCCGTGTCAGTCCTCTATCTCGGCACAGGAACGAGCTAGGCTGCCGGGACCAACGCACCCGTGCATGGCTCGACCCCCTCTACGCGCGGTTTGAGTTTGGTGAAGATCGGGCGAGGTCAAAAATTTGGTCTCTCCTGTGTACACCAATAATAAGCAATTGGACAATCCATGGTTAAGCGGACATGGGGATGGTGCGTGGGGACCTCCCGTACAAATAATGGGTAAATGGACAAATAACGGGTCCGTGTACCTCGGGGGGGGGGGGGTTGGGGATGACTTCCATGTAACTAATGGGCAAATGGACAAATAATGTGTCCGTGGACGTGGGGGGGGTGGGGGGTGTCGTCTGGGGGGTGGGGGAGTGATTCTCACAAATAATGGGCAAATGGACAAATAACGGGTCCGTGGACGTGGGGGGGTGGGGGGTGTCGTCTGGGGGGTGGGGGGAGCGATCCGCACAAATAATGGGCAAATGGACAAATAACGGGTCCGTGGACATAGGGGGGGTGGGGGGGGTCGTCTGGGGGGGTGGGGGGAGCGATCCGCACAAATAACTGGCAAATGGACAAATAACGGGTCCGTGGACATGGGGGGGTGGGGGGGGTCGTCTGGGGGGGTGGGGTGAGTGATCCGCACAAATAATGGGCAAATGGACAAATAACGGGTCCGTGGACATGGGGGGGTGGGGGGGTCGTCTGGGGGGCTGGGGGGAGCGATCCGCACAAATAATGGGCAAATGGACAAATAACGGGTCCGTGGACTTTGGGGGGGGGGTCAGTGGGTGTGGCCGGACCTATGACGAGCATAATTGGCAATTGGACAAATAGAGGGTCCATGGACGGGGGGTGCAGTCGCCCCCCTGTGTCGAAGTGTTATATCACACCAAAAAGCCAATAACTTCGACCCCCCTTTGCTCGGCTCGTGGGGGGGGGGCAGGGGGGCAACGTTCCGCACTCCCACGTGATTCGAAAGCACACGACCCTCCGATTCGGAGCCTCAGCGAAAGGGTCTAGATGCTTAAGAGCACAAGACAGCTTTGAAGAGGTTTTTGATGCCTCAAATGTCGCAACATCTCCTTTTCGGCACCTGGCGTCAATATGTTGCCCGGTGGCTAGGGACGTACCGAATCATGCGATTTGGGGCCTGCCGAACCTTCCCGGAAAAAGGCAGAGTTCAATTTATGGCCAGTCTTTTCCGTAGTGGCTACGCTTATTATATTGCATAACATGCGTAAGAGACCCCTGACATAACACCGTGCATGATTTCGCGACATCAGATCGCTCTGCCATTTTCCGGGCCGACGACTGGGAACCCATTATATTATATTGAATAAATTGCTGATGATCTGGGAATGTTGAAATGAATTTTTACACCACATAGGCCATGAAAATGATATTTTTTACTACGTAGGCCACAAACCATGTTTAGCTGCCTATTGTCCCATTAGATAGAGCATTTGATCTTAAGTTGCCATTTTCCCTCAAATTTGACCATCTCCCCATTCGGTCAACTTCACAACTCTCAATCTCCATCTTACCAACTCCTTTTATGATGGGCATCGACCTGTGTCCTCTGTGCCACAGGAACTATGCACAGCTCAGCCAGCACCTGCGGGTAACCCACAAGCTACTCCTGGCCCTGGAATCGGGAAGGGTGAACGTGCGGGTTGGTGTTTGGCCCATTCCGGGATGCTACCGGGAATCGAATAGGCTCAACTGGCACTTAAGAGCCACACAGAGTTGTCGGCAACAGTGCGGAGGAACGCGATGGTGGCCTGCAAACGCAAGAAAATCTTGCAGAACCTGCCCAAACTGAGGGCCTCCAACCCAGAGGTCCAAATGGCCTCCTCGCTGGATTTGGATAAGCCTGATTCTGAAGGGAAGAAGGAGGTTCCAGCTGAGGAGGAGGTCTGTGAGAACCAGGGCTGCAGGACAAAGGTGTTTCGACTGGCTGAGGAGAATGCAGACTTGAGAAATCAGGTGGAAACTCTGGCAAGCACACTGAGGGAGGTGTCCCGGCACTACAGATCCCTGAAGCGGCAAAGGGGAAAGAAGCCCTCTGAGCAGGTAAAGAGGGTGACAAAGCAGCTCCTGCAATTGTTCCAGAGGGAGTACACGGACAGGATGAAGAAGCTTGCCTCCCACTCCACCAACGGAGGGCACCTTATCACAGCCGACCTCATCGGCTGTGCTCAGTTGTGGCTACTCGATCCGTACAGCAACCCGATCGGTCCGCGCATGTGCGAAATGACGTCACTTCCTGTTATCGCCGACGTTTTACGACAGTTTGCTCGCATGGGATCAGTTTGGTTTTTACGGTGGAGAGAGACGAATAGCGACATTAATTCCTTTCAATTTTATGTACGACTTCAAAAATTTCTTTTAAAGAGAGAAATTCCTGACTGTCCTTCAGAGTTGCGGAAGGTGAAACGTGCGTCTGGAAATGTTGCCATCAAAGGTAAGGAATAATAATTTAAAAGTAAATTACCGATAGATTTTATAATGAATAAAGTAGACTAACTCAAGTGTACAGCATGGGTCATGTGTTTAATTAATAAAATTATTTTGAAAATAATAAGCCAATTGTTCAGTTCCAATATTTGGGTAATCCTGCTGAAAAAACAACAACAGGAGCTTTCGAGATTCTAATGGTTTCCATTAAAATACTGTTAGGAACCATTAGCCTTTACAAATAAAACAAGTATAACATTCATTTTTTGTGGTGTGTTTTGGGCATTATTTCTGTATGATTTAATTGGGGTTATATTGGTTCCCATCTGCCAGAAAACATCTCACCCAACGATTCCATTACATACCAGTATACCCACAGAGACCCTAATAGTTTCCATTACAACCAATAAAATTTCCATTATAACCATTATATTTATAATTATAATTTAATGATTTCAATCAGTTTATAAAATCTGAAGAATTTATGTGATGTTTTATTGTTTTTCTAGCAGAGTATTAATAAATAATTGACCTTAATGTAGTTTATTTTTTAGTCAGATATCAGTTACTAATATGATTTTTTAAAATCTTTTCTTTATTCTTTTATAGGCTTCAAGTTCCTATAGGACATTTGTTCTCAGGCTACAGAACTGGTCATTTTATCAGACATTACATCTATTTATTTTGTGTTCTCTTTTCAATGCCAGAAACATTGCAGACTTCATTGACCCAGGCTCCTGGACAGAGAAACCAGGAAAAGACCTTGAGGTTGGTTTTGAATAATAAAGTTGTATAAAGCTTTTTTTAAGTATATAGTAGGTGTCTCCGACTATGCTCCTGGAAAGCTACCCTCCTGCAGACTTCAGTTCCAACCCAGCTCCAACACACCTGTCTGTAATTATCAAACAACACTGAACACCTTTATAAGCTGCTTCAGTAGTGCTTCTTTGGGGTTGGAGCTAAAATCTCCTGGACCGTAGCTCACCAGGAGCAGGGTTGGAGACCCCTGGTATATATTTATGCATGTTTAAACAGTTTAAAACCAACTGTGAATGCACTTTTCTTTTTCCAGTGTTTTCCTCAACAGTGCAGTGGGAATTCTTGTGGTGTCTACATGCTGATGGTAAGAATGTTTAATTCATCAAAGCTGTTAGACAGTAAAATCAAAGTCTTACAGTATTGTTTGTATTTCACAGTATGCTCTCAGCATCTGCACATCATGTCCTTTAACATTTACAGAGGTAAGGTGGATTTTCACATAATTATGCTTTCAAACTATGCTATGTGCGCATTTTTATTTTTGTGCGTTTTAGGAGGAGGTGCCATTGATTTCGCCAGTGGTGGTGTATTCAGCTAATGGAAAAGTTTTGCCTAGAAGGGTATGATAGGTTTTCTAATAATAATAATAATTTCAGTGTCTTGGCTGTATTAAGTCACTGTGGTTAAAGTTAACACTCTGGGGTCGGCTGCGGCGCGGGCGCCGCCAACTCTTTATTTTTCAATCACTCCGTAAAGAGACTTAGATAACTCTGCTGATTTTGGACATACAGATATGATTTATACATCATTTAAAACGTTAAAGTGTCTAGTTTTTTTTCTGTCCACTCCCAATAAAAACAGAATGTTGTGCTTTTCGCAAAATTAAGAAAATAAACATGATGCGCGTTTTGTTCTCTTTCCCTCAGTGAAGCCATTTCAGAAACGCGTCAGAAAATTAACTGTAACTTCACGAATACATGTCATATAAACAAAAGATAAATGTCTACATAATGCTTGGAATGTCAGCTTTTAAATTATGTAAGTGAGATCGAAAACATATATTGTCATTCGGTGTAAACTGTATGAGAAGTAGGAGAGGGACCGTCTTTCTAATGTTACCTGATTATCTGTAATGAGAAGAGATCGCCACGCCCCCGCGCCATTGAAGTGAATGAGCAGAGACATCCATATGCATAACTTGTGCCTCCTGCAGTCAATGGATACGCAATCCAGTCCACAACCCAGTCTCTCCATTCCCTGTTGTTTCATCCGATTGCACCAAAACATGACATCTAAATCCTTATTTACTTGCGTATGTGTGTCAGTATCTCCAAACGCGAGTGTTTTCATTGTTCTTCCGTCAAACATTTCACGCGAGGGGAACACACGTAAACAAACACACGAGTCAGGAAACTCGACGCGGTTTTTGGTATTCTTATAAAATACGCGATTGAAAACAGTACAATCCTTATTTACTTGCGTATGTGTGTCACTATCTCCAGACGCGAGTGTTTTCTTTGTCTTCCGTCAAACAGTTCACGCGATGGGAAACGCATGCACAAACACGCGAGTCAGGAAATCGACGCGGTTTTTGGTATTCTTATAAAATACGCGACTGCAAACAGTACAATCCTTATTTAGTTGCGTCTAAGCATATATCTTCGCACAGCACGTTTATTAAACACAGGATCACTCGCATGTGCACACATAAGTTAATAGGCTTGTTCGACTTAATGCGGCGCCACAAGAACCGGCAGCCGAATGACGTCAGAGTTTCGCGAGAGCGATTTAAAAGCAAACTCTTCCATATAATTTCGAGGATCACTCTCGCGGTAGTTTGACGTCACCCGGCTGTCGATCTTTGCAGCGCCGCATGAAGTCGAACAAGCCGACTGCTTTCATGAGCAACGCGTGAGGTAATGGCGGCGGCTGTAAACAAACATTGAGCAAGTTTATCGTGCAAGTTTATCATCCTTGTCCCTTGTTGTGTTTCTACTATAATGATATAATGATTACAAAAACACAACTAAGAGTCCAAACAACGATAGGCAGTTGTTCTTTTGAGCTTTTTGCCACACACAAACCCTGTGTTCACTTTGATTAGGCTACTATGGTTTTTAAAAGGTAACTTATAGCCTACATGTGAAATTAATGTAATTATATATATATATATATATATATATATATATATATTTATATTGTGTGTGTATTTAAATTTAAATTGAAAAGTAAACCATCATGGTTTTACTACAGAGAAAGTTACATTCCTGTTGAACATCCCCACAAGGCTCATGTGGCTCATTATGCAACCCTTTTGTCTCTCAGCTGTCAATCACTGATTATTCAGGAGCATTCCCGCCTCCACGCATACAGCCTTTCCCAAGCAAAAGTGTCTTAGAAATTGTAAATCAATATCTTGCTTTATGTGAACGAGTAGGCCGAATGATTTTCACATCATTTTGAAGAAAAAACTCTAGACTACTAGATCCTGTTTTGAAAAGTCTTGGGAAAACATGTTTAGAATTAGTTTTGTGGACTTATATCAGTGACTTAAAATTTTTGCTTTTTCAAAAACCACGCATAAACATTTTTCTCTCAAAAATACAAACATGTACATACATGTTGATTATATGATATTGTAGCCCAGTTTGTGCTGAACGCAGTGTTATGAGACGTTTGCCATTAATATGTTTTTAAGCAACTGAAAAAAGCACAAATGTCAGTGCATGTCAAAACTTCCCCAGGGCCCTAAAAACCCCTTAGACCCCAGAGGGTTAAACTAGAAAGCTATTACATTAATAGATGGCATCTATGTTTGCATATATTTCAAAGGCATGGACAGAGGTTTGCATACTGGACTAAAGAATCATCCCAACTCCTTCAGGGAACACTTGAGCTGTCTTTAGAGTTTCGAAATCCACCACCACCAAACTGTTGCCCAGCAGAAGAGTTGTGGTTGAACAGGACATTAAAAAGGTAAAGACTTTAGTGGTCATATCCAACAGTTAAATGTGTGCCACTATTGTGCCATTATAATTTTGTATATTTGATTTACAACTTGTGTCTTCACCAGGTGCAGCAGCCAACCATTCTGAGAGACCTGTATACAGCGTGGAACTAAATATATAGTCACAGAGACTTATTCCGTGGGGAGGTGACAGAGCCTGCTTTTCTGCAAATGACCATTGATGACCAACAAAATGCCATCAAAAGGGTCATGTGTGATGAATTCCCTGAGGCAAAGGATGACTTTATGTTTATTTTTCAATGTCAAGAGGACATGGAGAAATTTTTGTCCTACTGCATTGATGAAAAGGCTTGAAGGTCAATGCAATGTTCCTGGAGGGAGGGAGGGAGGGAGTGATTGATTGAGGGAGGGAGTAAGCATATTCATTAATGAATAAATCAGTTGAATAAATCAGTTTTGTCCTGTGTTTTTGTAATCTATTTTTCTTAAATACAAACACTTGTAAAAATATGCTGCAATGAGAAGAACAGTTTCAGAACATATATTTAGAAAATGAAATATTAAATGTAAACAAACACACACATCTGTATGTGATGTCTAACATATGTAAACTATATAGTTTAATTTTACAACATTTTCTCATACGTTTTATTTTATGTTGCACATGTGATTGCGTAGGACAAAAATACCACAAAAACAAGTCAGAGTAAGTAAACTTGCACACAAAACAGACATTACACGAGCAATATTATCAATTGTTGAAAGGCAGACATAGTTGTAAATAGTAAGACTTGAAAATAAAGCGCTATGACAAGGGTAAGAAAAGCGTTAATATCCGAAACTGCCGTAAATCGTATCGCAGTCATTTCGCACATGCGCGGACCGATCGGGTTGCTGTACGGATCGAGTAGCCACAACCGTATCAAGAACTTTTTGCCCTTCATGGCCAATGGAAGGTCAAAGCTCCACACTCTGACCTTCCTGAACGACATGTACAGGATCTGGGGGTGAGTATCACGTGACGGGTCTCCTGTGCGTTTTCTTTTCTGACTGTCTGTCTGTCTGTCTGCCTGCAGGTGGGTGCACAGCCTGAGAAAGAAAGTCATTGTTGACACAACGATAAACCACTATATCAAAAATGTGGCACAATTCATCGACTATGTGATTGACACCCCTTCTGTGACCTGTCGGCTTTCGAAAAAGGCGCTGATGGGAGTCCGTCGGGAGGTCCGGTCTCTGATACGAGGGCTGAAGCGGCAGGTCACAGTCCACCAAATGGCAGTGAAGAGGTCAAAGGAGGGGCGGCTAATTTCCAAGCACACTCTGATCCGGTGCAGGGAATTAGCCAAGGCTACGATCCCGAGGATTTTTGGTAAGTAACCTCGACGAACCGCCTTGTGCTTTTGAACATCACCTGAGCATTGCTTTTCTTGTGTGTTTCAGTGTTGTATAAAGTACTAGAAAGCAGTACTTGAGTAAAAGTACAAGTATTGTACTAGAAAAAGACTTAGGTAGAAGTGAAAGTTGTCTTTTAAAATATTAATTTAGTAAAAGTCTTAAAGTATCTGATATATACTGTACTTAAGTATCAAACGTAATTTTCTGATATTTAATGTACTTAAGTATTTGAAGTAAAAGTAAAAAGTTTTTTTTTAAAGCAAGCGGTTAGAACTCTGATTGTGAACTTTATTGTGACTTTCTTATAGTAAAGCATATTCAGGGTTCCCATTATCTTCTTAATCTCAATCATCAAATAAAAATCTGTCTTTTCCAGCACTTTTCAGGCACAATTCTCTTAAGTTCAAAGAGCAAACAGCATATTTTTAGAGCTGACATCAAATAAAAAAGCAGAAATTTCACTTTTGTATGAACTTCAGGTAAAAATGAAAAATACATTATAACTTATTTCGGTAACACTTTATTATAATGTTCATTAATTAACATTAGTTAACTACATTAGTTAACATGAACTAATGATGAACTGCACTTGTGCAGCATTTATTAATCTTTATTAATGTTAATTTCAACAATTACTAATACTTTATTAAAATTTGGTTAACGTTAGTTAATGCACCGTGAACTAACATGAACAAACAATGAACAGCTTTATTTCTATTAACTTACATTAACAAAGATGAATAAATACTGTAACAAATGTATTGTTCATGGTTTGTTCATGTTAGTTAATACATTAACTAATGTTAAATCATGAACATTATAATAAAGTGTTACCCTTATTTCTTTCAAAACATGAGCATATTTTTGAAAAAAGTGGAGTATCCCTTTAAGTTAGCTGCTCTACTAAGAAAAACTGCCAACTCGTTGTGTGGCAATGAAAGCACTGTGACTTTGATCAACAATGCAAGTGTACATTCACAATGTATAACATTAGCACAACATTATCCTATAACCACTGAGTTTTGAGTTAATTAACATAAAAGGAAATCTCAAGTTTGACAAAACGTATGATGCTTTTGAAGACGTGAATATAGTCCTTAACACTTTCTTTCTAACCTGCCACTGATTAACATGTTTTTAACAAATATTTCTCAATCTAACATTAGCCTACCTGAGGGAATATTCGGCCGGCAGTTATGCTATAATGTTACCATAAACAGTTAAGCGTGTTTCAGTTGAGAGTTCTCTGTGAATTAAATAAAATCAGCGGTGCAACGTTAACGTTGATGTTTATTAAACATGTGCGCCTGGCCATCACATTAGACAGATAATTATCTAATACGGCTTATGATAACTAATGTTGAATCACATTGATATTGTGGCTTTACTTAATAACTATTATTTTAACGTACCTTGATGTGATTCTTCAGGTTGGACGGGGAGTTTTTAAATGACAAAATGTAAGTGATTTTCGCTAGGCATAAGAGGCACTTTATTCGGTAATCGGGAATCTTTAATTCCAATGTACAAAAACATTTCTTACAAATACGGCCACGGATGTATAACGTTAGCTTTCTCACCCTGTTCATCGTCGGGGTGGTCGATTACGATAACGGGAGGTCCTCCAGTATGTGCTTTCATTGCAGTTACAGTTGTGCTTCCTCATCCTTTGCCAACACTACGCTAAAATAGAGTGTGCGTGAAATAGAGTGTGCGGAGCGTGCGTAAATCAATCTTGAAGCACTGATTCGCTAAAACCTCCTTTATTGAGGTCGCACACATTTCTTCTGATTTTATTTTGTAGTAACGAGTAACGAATATGCTTAGTGAAAATATATCGGAGAAAAAGTATACATTTTATCTAGAAAATGTAGTGGAGTAAAAGTGAAAGTTGACATAAATTTAAATAGCGAAGTAAAGTACAGATACGTGAAATTTCTTCTTAAGTACAGTAACGAAGTATTTTTACTTCGTTACATTACAACACTGGTGTGTTTCCACAGACCAGCTGGAGAGAGACTACTCTCAGAAGACCCAGTTTCTTCTGTACGGTTATCTAACCGCCTATCTTGTGTCAATTTATGGACACAGATGCGGCGTGTACCAAAATTTGACAATCAAAGAAGTGGAGGAAGCCGTTCATTCTGGGGAGGTGTTCCTGATTAACGTGAGTGCTCTGTCCTATAGTATCTCTCACTCACTCACTCACTCTCTCTTTCTCTCTTTATCCGTGTCCTAGAGACTGCTTTATCACATTCTGATTTCTCTGCATCTCCTTCAGGTGAACAGGCACAAGACCAACCAGGCCTTTGGACCAGCACAGTTGGCGCTGGTTAAAGAGGAGTACGGGTGGTTTCAGAGGCTACTGAACATCAAAGAGAAACTGGTGGGCAGGACTGAGGCTTTTTTTCCCCTACACTTCCACTAAGAACCCATGCAAAAACCTCAATAATTATTTCCAGATGGCGTGGAAGGAGATGGGTCTGATGGGAACCCCCACTTTCACCGACCTAAGGAGCGCCATTGCCACACAGGTAAGTGGGACGGGCTAGGGAGCTTAATTGGGTCCGATCAGTTTGATGTGTTTCACATCCGTCTTTTATTTTTTTACAGGCAAAGAACTCCCACGGAGTGGACGCGCGGCTGAATGAGGTTTTTTATGAGGTTAATCTAACTGCTCTCAGGCAATGGATCACCGCCACCTTTTTGAGGTGGCATTGGAGGGACCGGACACCTCTCCAGACAAGGTGGTCGATAAAAAGAGAAAGGCGGTGGACAAAGCGCATTGTTCTTCAAAGCGCAAACGCAGCTCTCCCTGCCACTCCTCGAGTCCTGGGAGCACCAGTACGGAAGAGGAGGAGCCTCTTTACCAGGAGTCTGGCGTGTCGTCCCAAGACGAGGATGAGGGGAGTTTCGATCATGTCATGTTCCTATGGCGTTTTATCTCTCTGGCATCTCAAAACATTCTAACTTTTGATTTTTTTTACTTATTCAAAGGACTTGGATGAACCCCAGCCCACACCCAGGAGAATGCTGCCAAAGAACAAGAGGACCATCCTCACACCACTCAAGTTCCATCCCCGGGCCATCCTGACCTCCCCGGTCAACAGCAGCGGCAGCAGCCGCCGTTCGCCCCACACCGAATTGACCAGCGTAAAGGGTCTGTCTTACAGAAGAATCCATAAGAAAAACGTACACACCGCTAGGCATCGCCAAAGCCACGAAGGCTAAGGCAAGCGTCCAAAAGGCCCTAAAGACTCGAGCTAAAAAAAATGCCAAGTAGCGGTTGTTCACCGGCAAATTATTAATTGTTGTACGTTTTCATTGTTGTGTTTTGAAATTTGTTCAGACATGTAAATAGTTAATTGTTCCTGATTTTGCCTAAATGTTTGATGTTTTCATGTTGTTTTTAAATTGTTCAGATGTTCAATTGTTCTATGATGTTTTGTGTTCTGTTTTTTTATTTGATTCACTTGTAAATAGTTTAATTTGAATCCACTTTATGTTTAAATTGCTGTTTGGTTACTTTTTGTTTTAATAAATGATGGCCCGTTCATTTGAACATTCCTCTCATGTGTGATTCATATCTTTAGATAATTAACTTGAAAAACTTAAAAGTTTAAGTTTAAGTTAAAAACTTCAACTCATCTTTAACTTAATAATTAAATTCCAATGTCAATTCATATTTATTAACATGGTAAATTGTAGAACAATAAATACTATGCCAAAGATAAAGCATTATTAACACTGTGACCTTTAATCTCTATGATCTTAAGTGATGAAAGCATTATTAATCTGTGTCATATGTGCTTAATGTGCAGACAGGGCCTATAAACACACTTTGACCTTTAAACTCTATGATCTAAATGGATAAAAGCATTACTAATGCGTGTTGTATGTGCACAATGTGCATGCAGGGACTGTGACCACACTGTGACCTTTAATAATGCTTTAATCCCTTTAGATCATAGAGGTTAAAGTGTTTCATATATCCACAATGTGGATGCAGGGCCTGTGAGCACAGTGTGACCTTTAACCTCCATGAGCTAAAGTGATAAAAGCATTATTAATGTGTGTCATGTGTGCATAATGTGCATACAAAGCCTGTGTACACAATCTTTGTCATATGTGCATTATGATACTTTATGATTAGACATTAGAAAAGTACATTACATATATAAACCCATGTAAAATGCATGGTTTTCTAACGCCCTAGAGTCCGGAAAGAGTTAAAAGTTGCTCTGAGCAAGATGTTTGTAAATATACTGCCTCTGGCAGACATAACAGATTTATGTTAAAGCACATGTCATTTGAAGTGCTGCAATCATGCCACATGTAAGTCTCTTTTAAATCTCTATCAAATGTAATGTTTTGCACTAATTATAGTCTTTTTACATCATGTAATGTGCATGTACATGTGCCATCCACAATTAACTATGTGCTTGTGTCTTTTACATGTGCCATCCACATTTAACACTCTCAGATGTAATGCATGTGTGTTTGCACTCTCACTTTTGTATTTTACAGCATCAGTGGCAGGCCTGCATCCATGTGAACTGACTTTGACCTTTGCATTGTACCTATGTGCTTGTGTCTTTTGCATGTGCCATCCACATTTAACCCTCTCAGATTTATTTATTTATTTATTTAAATTAAGATCCCCATTAGCTACTCCATAAAGAAGCAGCTATTCTTCCTGGGGTCTTACAATATAACCAACATATTAACATCAATGCTTTACAACAATGAAGACAAATACAGAAGTGATCACAACATTATCTAAACTCCATACACACACACACACACACACACACACACACATTCTGGTTTCCATGTTTTGTGGGGACATTCCATAGACGTAATGCATTTTATACCATACAAACTGTAAATTTTATTCCCCTAACCTGCCCCATTCCCTAACCCCAACCATCACAGAAAACGTTCTGTTACTTCACATTTTCAAGAAACATCATTCTGTTTGATTTATAAGCTTGTTTCCTCATGGGGACATCAAAATGTCCCCACAATGTCACAAAAACACTGGTATTCCTATCTTTGTGGGGACAATTGGTCCCCACAACGTGACAATTACCAGGTACACACACACCCACACACCCACACACACACACACACACACATACCCGTTTATCGGGCTAGAGGGACATTTTTTTTAATTTTTCATAAATCAGACTGGGCACAGGGCTGTGGGGACACCGGGATCCAGTGGTGCTAGAGCTACAAAAAACATATCAAAAATCATGAAAAAAATCAGCGAACCTATACACAACTTAAAATTAAAAGATTTTCTTTGCACAAATGAGATATAAAAAAAGTATATTTTTCAGACTTTCTGGTGGTTTGTAAAGACTTTTCTGTAACAATGTCTATAAGGACAGTGTGGTGTACAAGGTCAGTGATGATCATACACACACACACAGAGTATAACCTGCTTTGAAAGGACACAGGGTCTGTAAGGCCGGTTCACCATACACACACACAGAGTATAACCTGCTTTGAAAGGACACATAGTCTGTAAGGCCGGTTCACCATACACACACACACAGAGAGAATAACCTGCTTTGAAAGGACACAGGGTCTGTAAGGCCAGTTCACCATACACACACACACACAGAGTATAACCTGCTTTGAAAGGACACAGGGTATGTAAGGCCGGTTCACCATACACACACACGGAGTATAACCTGCTTTGAAAGGACACATAGTCTGTAAGGCCGGTTCACCATACACACACACACACACAGAGAATAACCTGCTTTGAAAGGACACATGGATAATAAGACCAAAGTGAGGCGCACCATTATAATAACATGGAATCGGGACATACTTTTCAGATAAGCATATCCATTAAGCATGGGCAAGAGCAGGGAGAGCAGCAATACTCCCTCCAAGGGGTAACAGAACAGGACCAACATAATGTATTGCAGATATTGTCCCTTAAACAGGCAATGTGCACCACGGGATATGCTCTTTTCAGTGTCTTGTTTGGGGCATAAAAAAGACTTTTCAATCAAATCCTTGTATCACTTATCAAACCTTGGTCTGTCTTGAATATGTGGGTAACATTATTTGCTTCAAGTTTTTTTTATTGATTGGTCAGCCTGACCTAAATCCAACATGGCCACCGGTGGTGCAGGACAGTCAGATTTTGTGGTAAGTAAATGAATATTAATCTTACTTTTCTTCTTTAAAAAATATTAAAACTGCTAATATTAATTGTGAACATTGTCTTAAGGTGCTGAAGAAGAAATTTCGGTTATATGTTGTTCATATTGTTATTTAGCACATTTTGAAATATATGTATCCCCTGAGATACATTGCCTGATTAGGATATAAAAATGGGATTAACCACAATATTGACTTTCTTTGTATTTTGAGTTGAAAAATGTAATAAATGATCACATTTGCAGGTTAAACTGATATTCGTATATTAAGGTGACTGAA
Organism: Misgurnus anguillicaudatus; assembly: GCF_027580225.2. NCBI lineage: Eukaryota > Metazoa > Chordata > Actinopteri > Cypriniformes > Cobitidae > Misgurnus > Misgurnus anguillicaudatus. The sequence goes on along the minus strand of NC_073348.2, from coordinate 7,794,399 downwards.
TCTTAGCATTTTAACTGGATATTTTATTTCGCGGCCTCACAGCGAATAGGAGTTTTAGGGGCGGTTTCCCGGACAGGGATTAGACTAGTCCTAGACTAAAATAAATAAAAGATCTGTCCAAACTCAAAACAACTTGCACTGACATATCTTAAAATACATCAGTGCCCTTTGTTTTGCCTCAAAATGCACATAAGTAATGTTTTTAGTAAGGTATGTTTGTTAAAACTAGTTATATTTCCCAATTAAACTCAGGTCTAGTCCTGGCTTAAGATAATCCCTGTCCAGGAAACCGCCCCATAGAGCCGATACCAATGAATTCTTCATCACTGTTTTTGTGACAATGCAGCGGTGTATTAGAACCAAGAAATTTAGTTAATTTTCCTCATGCCAGGCATGCATTCCTCTGAATTGCAGCCAATAAAAGGCTTCTGCATGAAACAAACAGTTTATATTGAGGGGTAGTTCAGGTAGTATGCAAAATTAATCAATTGCTAAATAATTTACCAAACTATTATCTAATTTTTTTTTTTTTTGCAGATGGAGAGAAAAAGCACCAATGAAGACATTCAAAAACTGCTCATTCTTAGTTAGGCCTACTTACATTTAGTTGGTCATTTACATGTATTGTTACTAGTAAACCTGTTGTTTAAATGTTGTTAAAATGAATGAAAAAATATGTATGACATGTTTTAGAGCAAGAGAAGAAGTCAGAATCACATAATTTTTGCTGCAAATAAAAAATAAATATTGATGACTTAGTCCTTTTTTATACTTTAAAAGGGAAATGTAGCCTGGGAGATCCTAAATAAATCCTGAATATCAAATTTTAATAATTCCAATGAATATCTTTTACATAAGTTCAGATGATACAAAAAATGTCATGAAATGATTTTTTGCTCATCGTTTTCTACTCTTGACTGTTTAAGGGTTAAATGTACAAAATAATTGAGGAATTTAGTCCGATTCAAGGGGAATAAATGAGCTTTGATAGCATGTGATAATACTAAAGAGCTACAGGTATATTATATATGTATGCTGTGATAAACATCATATTCCAATAGGTAGATGTGATCAGCTGACATTCAGCTGATGCAAACTTGACTAACATTACCTGCCAGAACTGACACAATACACTCGATTTATATGAAATATGCTCTTTGTTTTGTGGAGATTACGAATAGGATTGCAACTTGCTGAGGTCTCAAAGTATATTTAGCGCATTAGTTGATTTCATTATGTTTGACTACTAAACTTAACTCATCTGCAATTAAGCTAAAAACGTTGGGGGGGGGAATCTAGGTTTGTCATTATTAACACACACACAACACAACATTTGTTGAATCACTGAAGTATATTTGATTTTGCCACCTCAAGAATAAATTCCTTAAAAGGAAACATTGTAAAATCACTTCTGAACACAGGACACCAACGTTTAAAACATGCCAGAAATGTAAAGGCTCAAGCTGTCCAAAAGTGCATTTACTTTTTAGCAGTGCCTCTTAAAGGCCAAGCCTCTGTTGCGTATAAAATTTAATAAAGGAAAATAAAAGTAAATCTTGACATTAAAGGAAGACACCACCGTTTCTCAATACTTTATGTTTTCAATATGTTCTTCTCTCAACTAGATGAACTAATATGCATTGAAAAAAGATAGGTACGCATCAATTCATCGAAGTTGAGAAAAGAACATAATAAAACATTGAAAACCGGCTGCGCCCTCCCCCAAAAGGCCAAGTCTAACCACATGGCAAAACAAAACACTGCCTGTTAGTGAAATAATTGAAGAAGTTACCTGAACTATTTCTGACAAAACATGCCTGGGAAGGGAAAGGCTCAATCTGTCCATTTAATGTTTAGCATTTGAATGCCTCTTAAAGGCCAAACCTCTGTTGCGCACAAAATCCCTAATGTTTTGAATGGATCTTGTCTCCAAGATGGGTTGTTCTTTTTCCTTGCACTTCAGGCACTGCTCATTGTTGACAGTCACGCCGTTTTCAATAAAAGGTCTCATGTGTTTCATCACAGCATGTATCTCCTCCTCAGACCATGGTCTCTTCACACACCGCCTTGAAACACGGGAACCTGAACAATTAAAAAAAAAGATTAAAAAGAAAAGATCATGTGAGATTTACTTATAATACACTGACTTTAGATCTGCTAAATATCAACTTTGATTGTTTTCATTAACATGAAATTTCATCACACTGCTTGTTAAAAACAAAATACATCCAGGCAGCTTCTTTATATGCTTTATATGTCTAACCAAACATAATTTTAGTGTTGACTGCACATTAGCAAGTAACACATTATGTGATTCCATGTTGATTTTGATGTTTAAACAACACAAAGTGTGGTGTTCCAAAAATAACACAGAGATGTGTTAAGTTAAAGACAACACATTTTGTGTCTAGTTAAGGACAACACATCTAATGTGTTATTTTAACACATTCATTTAAAGAGTGATGGACATGGCACCGCATTTAAATAATACCTTGAGTAACTGAGTCAGGGAGATGAGGTGAACCAGAAGCTACACAGGCAGCACTCCCCTGGTCATCTAAAAAAAAAATGTAAACACAGTATAAATGTATGGGCTTAAAGTGGCATTTCACCCGTAGAAACATTTATCTTTATTGAAAGTGTCATATTTGTAGTCGAAATGTAACATACATTTAGAATTTGGTGCCAATTTGACTGAGAAAATTGGTGTTTGTAGTCTCACCCCCTCAACAAAGATATTGGACTTTCTTCTTTCAATGATGCAAAATGAGGATTTTTACATCATTGAAAGAAGGAATTGCAACACTGAAATCTGTATTTCTCCTGTCTCAGCGGAGACTGAGGAAATGATGCATGACCATTCAAAAACATGACTGGGGTTCTAACTATACAAAGCTTAATGCAAATGGGTGAAGTGTCCCTTTAAAGACCCTGTCTGCCTACCAGTCAAACACCATGCGCATGGAGGGGATGCATGTTAAACTGCAGAGAGCCAATTCTATTATAATAACTACACTCATGGCAAAGTTGTGAATATGAGCAACAATACCTTGAGTGATAATTGTACTAGGAAATGATGTAGATTTAACACAGGCCAAGTCTTCCCTGTTGTTTTAAAATGATCATGCAAACTACTGAACACATCAAAATACTAGCCACAAAGCATATGCATCACAATTAGAGATGGAACGATTACCGGGTTCACCATAACCATAGTAAAAGGTACTGAAGGTTAGCATCGTTTAAAATTGATCATAAAAACGGTGTATGATTATCATGGTTTTGAAAACTTGCAGTAAATCTTATCCAGCCAGCATCGGTCTAATGCAGATGCATTGCGCAACATTGTTTTTTGAATGTGAAGAAATGGCAGAAGGAAGTCACAGCGCCAGGAGATTTCAGCCTTCTAAAAGGACCAAATCTGAGGTGTGGTCATATTTTGGCTGTTTGTAGGGAAAGTTGGAGTATGATCACCCTGTTTGTAAAACATGCAAGAAGAAAGTCGCTGCTATAGGGGCAAACACTTCAAATCTGCAAATGCAAGGCAAGTGGACTTTGACCTCAATACTAAAACTACATCTGGGAAATAATAACATGAATCTTCCACAAAGAAAAGTTTGCAGAAACTGGCTTTGAGTAAAAGACAAACTAACAAGTTCAGACAAGACTAGGGTGACAGTTAAAGGATAATAATGTATAGTCATTGTGCACTTATTACACAGATTTTCTTTACCACATAAATAATTACAGGGACATATTGAATTGAGATAATCTAACCTGCGTATTAATGCATTTTCTACAGTGTACAAAACAATGGCCCAGACAAGATCATACCAAGTTATAGTAATAATTATAGTACTAATTAGTGTTGGGCGATATGCCCCGTTTTGAGATTGTCCTATCGTCAGCCTGTGAGATCGGCGATACACGATAGCATTAGTTTACTCATTTTCTTATTTGTTAATTTTTTACTCATTATAACAAGTCCCTTGATTGGTGGACAAAAAAGAACAAGAGCAACACCGTCATGACCGCAACCTTCTTAAAACTGATGTCATTAATGCAACCGCGTCATTAAAACCCTAACCATGATTACTTAATAACTGTAAAAACATGCATCTGCGTGCGCGCACATACATACAAACAATTCAATGCATTGGTTTAGTGCTGTTGCAGAAGGCTACACATGTCAAGCAGTGGTGCTCTCAGAGGTGCCTTTTTAAACACATTGGCCCAGCGGAACGCGATCATATTTTAAACACAATCATATTTTAAACACGAGGGACGTATTGCTACAACTTCTTGAAATGTATATCATAGTGATCTGACTTCTTACCGGACGCAGCTCTCTGCACGTACGCGAGAGTGAGAGAGGCGTCAATATGCAGCGGGTCATATTTTAAACAAAAAGTTAAGTTTGCCTCAGCTCACATGAAACGCAATAATCTGAACAAATACATAAGGATTATTAGTTTATGTTTAGACTTTGGACAGATGCGAGAGCGCGTGCACGTGAGACAGAGAGAAGCGCAGCTGCTCATGACGCGGCGCGCTGGATTTAGTGCTAGGAGGAGTCCAAGAAGCGCGCATTAAGTGCAGGTACGTGCAAGAAGGAATTCTCCATTTATAAGCTCTCCGCGTAAAGTGAAGGCCACAAACCCTCATGCGAGGAAAAGCATGCAATGTGGATGTTAATATAAAACTATGATGATAATAATAACGATTCGCCAACTATCGTCATGACAATCGCCATGAAAGCCTGCCATTGGCGATATGTCCGAAGATCGTCGATACACGATACTATCGTCTATCGGCACAACCCTAGTACTAATAGTAAAGTCTGATTTCATTTTCAACACAAATCAAAAACAGAGACGCAAGTGGCATTAATGAAACGAGAGAGCGTGTCCGTTGTTATAATGGGTTATTGGGGTATTGACATTTAAAACTTGTTAAAATGTTTTTAGTGTGTGCATCTGTTCTTTTGGAACATTTTCATCTCATTTTACCAACGCCGTGGTAATACTGATAACTGTGGTATTTTTGGGCACTATAACCGTGATATGAAATTTTAATACCATTCAATACCGTTGCATCCCTAGTTACAATAAAGAGAGATGACAAAAAGTTAAGCCTCTAACAAAGTTTCTAACCATTGTACTACTGGACTAACTTCTGACTAAAACATTTTTTATATACTCTAAGGAACCCATAGATCCCAGCTCATTACATGTGATATGTTGGAAATTGTGATTATACCTTGAGCTGCAGTCTCAGAGAGGTGAGGCGATCCAAGAGTCACAGAAGCAAACATTTCTTCATTGTCTAAAAACAAAGAGACATGTAGCTGTTATCTAAATGTATAAAAAAAGGCATATTCCACCAATACAACTGCAAAATTCACAACACAGAACACCACAATTTCAGTAGCCTTGGGAGCCTATTTTAAGAGTACCTTGCGATGTGGAAACATTAGGGAGTTGCTGTGATCCGGTATCCATATTGTCTACATCATCTATTAATTGACATTGTAAAAATGTTATCAAATGTTATTACACCAACTATATACACATACACCAAGCAGATTTAACAACATGTAAATGATGCATACCACCAATTTCATCCAGAGATTTTCCCTGAATATCCTTCACACTTCCCTTTTCCATAGCCATAAGCAGCTTTGAGATCTTAGCCAGCTGAATTGTTGATTGGGGCAGTCGATAGTACTCCCTATGCACCCTAATGTCATGGCCGAGAAAATCGGCCAGTTGGTCCAGTTCATTATCTTTCAAGTTCATGACTTGGCTTATTGTGGCGATCTGTTTGCGAAGGTTAGTTGATCTGAGGTTTTGAGGATCTTCGGCTCCACAAGCATCTGCAAATTGACCAAACTGCCCTCTGTAGTGACCATCACTACAAGGAATCGCGAAGAGGTAATTGTTGTTTTCAGTTACTCCACACTCTTTCCTCTTACTAATGAGAAGTGACAGGTTAGCAGTCATATCAGGAGTCAGGATCACAGCAACCTTTCGTCCTTTTTTCCCTTTCAGTTCCACTCTGGCGAATTGTTTGCAAAGTCTCTTTTCAACTTCTGTAAGCCCAGTGCTTATGTCATCGTTTAGCTGGGACATGTCACGATCTTGAAAATTTTTTACAGTCATCCGTGCCACTTCACCTTCCCTCCTCCTATTAAACAAAATTACTTGACAGAGTGTCACCTTTGCTAGTGCTGCATAAGTGCCTGCTGTTGGGTTATTGGCTAGTTTCTCCCTAGTCAATTCCACTTGCTGACCAAGATATAACTGTAGCTTCTGAACGTCTTTGGCCAGTGGAAGCCTGGAGCTCTTGTTGTATTTTGCCTCACTAAGGTTTGATAGGGCAGAATGGGAAACTAATTCAGACCACTTTGTTTCATGAAGTGTATGAAACCTCCTGATGGAATCGATCACCCCTTGGTCCTCTTCCATGAGAGCACGACACATGATGAGGTCACTTATCTTTCTGAGAGAATGCCCAATTTTTAGGGCCAAACTTGGGGCTTTGAATGTGTTTTTTTCGTTATCAAAACCCGAAACTTTCTTGACAGCACTAGTAAGAATAAAGAAGTTGCCGGGTTTTATTGCCTCTTCCATGTTATGGATTCTTGTTGTGTGGCGCAAAGTTACAAGTAATCTCCCAAGTTCCCTTACTTTTTGTCTTATATACTCATGCTTTGATCTGTCATTCCCATGTTTATTAAAGAGGGACTGTGCAAACTGCATGAGATAATGGTCATTCCTTATTGCAGTGGACACGTCATCCTTGTGCATTTTGCCCAGCACTGACCAAAGTTCACTTGAAATTGGCTGGGACATTGTGGATTGAGCAGATGCTATACCAAAGACTCTCCCTCTCAACTCAGGTCCATCTTCACCATTATTCTCTGGTCTTAGAGCACATCTTTTCATATGTCGAGAAAGTTCTTTTCTGGATAACATTCCCTTACAGTACAAGCAGTAATCATACGTCTCAGGGCTGCTGCTCTGTTTGGAACTCCTTTTCACTTTAAGACAGCCTGATCCCGTGGTTTTAACAATTGAGTTATGCTTGAAGTTGCCAAGGTTTCGGAATTTCTCAAGAAGAACCTTTCTGTCCTTTGATGATTTCGGGAACTGGAGTGCCTGAGCGATTTCAGCATTTTCATTTACATGCCTCTCGAGATGACGAGCAAATTTGGTTTGAGGTTTTCCACATACAAAACAATAATTGACTTGGCTTTTAAGTAATTTTGCCGATTTGGTTGGGGATTTACTTTGGCTAAGAATATCCACAGTACCCTTTTCACTACACTGCTGGTATGACTCTGAGCTTTCTGATTCTGGGTCACTTTGGAGATCACCAGTAGTTTCTAGATCCATCAGGATATTCTTACAGTTGTCCTGTATATCTAAGGTCTGATCTTGTTCAGCAACAGTAACGCCTAAATCAGGCATATTAGTGGTATGGGCCTTTTTGGATGGTGTAGGCAACTCAACACTCAACTCTGTCCCTGAGCTTTCTGAATCCGATACAGATTCTGGGATGTACTCGTCATCAGATGAGACATCATCCTGTAAAGAACATTAAATTAATTAATTAAATAAATACAGCATACTTTAAAACAACAGAAATACACATGGAAAGGACGGATGTCAAAAACAAACTGCTAAGAGCCATCATATTGATATTAAGCATATTATACTTCGATGTACACTTACATCTGTTATATCCCAGTCTTCTGAGGATTTTTGGAGGCAGATTTTATGCCACACACCAGAGCATTCTTGACAGACAAAATTAAGCAAACCACAGCATTAGACAACATATGATCAGTTTTCCATGCTGACCAATACTCATTTTCTTATTAAATGCAAACAGCTTCACACTTGAAACATTCATAATCAAGAAATGTAACAGTTCAGTACAAATGCAGTTTGAGTGATGGCTAACATTTTCCATTTAGAAGAATGAACACAGGTTTTAACCATTAAGGTAGAATTCACTAGAGTGGCAGAGCTTTTACATTACCCATTCAATGTCAAAAAAATGATGTAGTGATCACACTTCACACATCACACTTCACGAACGCCACTAAACATAACCATAAAGTGAACTAAAAAACTTAAGCATGAAGTGAGTTCAGAAAATAAAGCGGAATTTTTTGGAAAATCACTGTTCAAAATGGTGCATTCTGATGGGATTTCCAGACAGATGCAAACAGATTTAAACTTACAAATATATATATGGCATCATCCTAACAATCAAGAGATTTGAGATTCTGATTATAAAACATTGTTATTGTAAAAGGGCTTATAAAAGGGTTATTAGTAGAAGGGCTGGGACGATTCACTAATTTGCCGATTAAATACGATCCTGATAATTGTGCGCCGATTCGATACATATTGTGATTTGTTGTTTCAGTTTTTGTGGGTTTTTTGCCTAATAAAGACTAGACTATTGAAAATACTTGATCATTCCATTAAAGAGACTGTATATATGTTAATAATCATATTAACAAAAATAATGCATTAAATCTTTCTGAATGTTTATTTCAGGAGCAGACCACATACATAGTGCATATTTTAAAGTACCTTGAACTATAAAACTTTCCAAAACCCTGAACTTGAATATAATATTCAAATGTGCAACATAATGAGTTGAAACAATACTCTCTGAAATAAAATAAAGTGTTGTTAAACCGTTCAAATAAATAACAATAAATAAATAAGCTACTGAACAATTTATATGATTTCAAAATGGTTTGGCAATTTCAGCTTGCAAACTCGCTTGCGTGGTATGTCATAGTATCTGCCACTACAGTGTTTTCCACCACAAGGGTTTGATACTTATGGTATACTGAGAAATGCATTAATTAAAGAAGATTAACACACTTACGTTTGCATCTTACACCTTGCCATCTGATAGATGTCATAGGTGAATGGCATATCCAGCATTTGTCAACTCTTACCAATTCAAAAACCAGCTTATGGATTGTACACTGTGAAAACAACAACAATTCAAAACATGAAATAAAACACCTTTACATGCACAAATTTTATCATGAATTAAAACATTTTGCTGTTTTACTTTCACACAATATTTTCTACAAATCCTTCAGAAGAGATGAAAAGTGAGAAAGAAGCTACTTTTGAGATATAATAGGGAAGCATATCTATTTCAATTCCTGCACAAACACAAGAGAAAGATATGCTTCTACTTGGAACTCTTGTGATGATGGCAAGGAAGACAATTCCTCTAAATAATAAAGTAAACCGCACAGTTTTTTGTTTACCACGAGCGCATGCTGGTGACGTTGCGCAACGTGTGACGCTGCCGCCGAAGCTTCCATGTCATCATCGTACAGTCTACATGCCTCTCGTACCCGAGTTTAAACAATACATGTCGCACATTGTGATAAGGTAATGATCTTATAAGAGGACAAAAATCGTGCAGTGTATTCTGGGCTTAAGGGAAGATAAGTTATTTGGTGTTTACCTCTTATAATGTTTGATTGAAGTTTGCATTTGCTGAAATTTATTTTTGCTTCAAGGTCGCTACTGTTTAGTACTGTTCACTTGAATGCTTCCTTTTAAAATCATAGAGACCTTGCTGTTTGGTTTATAACATCAACAATAACCTATTAATCATATTTATATGTTGTAGGGGGAGCTCGAACAATATAAGACTTTACCAAACACATTTTTATAGGTTCAAAAATAGTGTCTGTGTAGTTGCCGGCAAAGGATCCAGGTATGAATTTTTGTCAATATCGCACACCTCTAGGCTGCATAAATGCGCACAGATAAGCTATTAGTAGAGTAATAAGTTATTTTACACTTTTATGCGCATACCCAGTTACGTGATTGGTCATGTTTCATGCCTTTATGGTCGTTTATAGTGTGGATGAAGATTCTTTTTAAAATGGCAGTATAAACGAGGATCGTTTTCATTTTAAAATGCTGTTTTAAAACGCAAATGCTCTCATGTAAACAGGGCCTTATTTGGTTAAATTACCCTGAAAAAGAGTTTTGCTTATACAAAACTAAATTTAAGGATTGTTTCTCGCCAAACCCACAGTATCCGGTCAGATCACAACACTTAAAATATAGCTTATGGCACGATTTGCGTGGATTATGACAAAGTGCGGAACGTTTCTTTTTAGACACCCACCCATCACACACTTTCTGCCTCCGCCACTGATTAAGTTAGTTCTTCTGCATTATAAATTACTATTTTATTTTTTGCGGACAGCGCTTTTCGGGAATGAACGGAGGTAAGAAATTCAAGACTTGGGTAAATTAAATTTAAGACCTAGGATAAAAATCTGGGTGTTTTTAAGACTTAAGGCCTTAAATTTAACATTCTGAATTTTAGACTTTAAGACTCAATTTTCTACATTACAACCACTAGCGAAACGCAGATAACTAAGTGATAGGGGCAAGGAAACTGATTATTCTCTTCTTCCTAGAAAAAAGGTATAGATTGTGTATGTACGTGTGTGTGTGACACAGACAAACTCAAGGTATGCAAGGACACTGTCCTTCGCACTTATAATGACATCCATGCTCAAACCCTGACTCTTCCACTGTTGAACTCCCAGTGTGTGGCACACTCAGAAAAACATGTGTGTTGGGAGGACACCAATGGTTAGAAAAGACCATCCATACTGCATAGAGGACATTTCCACCACAACTGCAAAGACGTTTACTTAAACACTGAGCTCCATGGAACATCACTTTTAATTTCTCTTGTTTTTATTCTTATTTTTAACTGTTTTATACTTTTATTTCTGTTTTATTCTTTTTCACATATTTAAAATCACATTTATTTTCTTTTAATTGATATTTTAAATTCAAGTATCTTTGTTTTTTTGTTTTCTCATTTCTATGTAAAGCACTTTGAATTACCTCCGTGTATGAAATGTGTTATACAAATAAACTTGCCTTGCCTACTTCTAACCATTGGTCAATTTCAAAACAAAGGTCAATTCAGACTCACCTCAGAAGCAGAGTTGTTTGGTGCGGCTCTAGATCTTTGACATGCTGATCTCGATTCGGTCTCTGTACAGGAGAATACAGGGAGAATCAGTGCTTGGCTTTCCTCGAGTCATAAAACCAATATAGGCATAACATACTCAACTCACATCCCTAACAGACAAAATTCTGTCAAGACACAAAAAAATCATCTAAAAATGGCCTGATATTGCCACATACTTTTCATGCTGCAAACCCTCAGGCATGCCATGCATTGCCAGAAGTTAACAACATTTACTCAAAACTTTTACTGACCACTGTTAAGATCTGTTGAGAACGTAGGGGGTGAAATCTCCTGGTGCTGGACAGCAATTTCTCCAAACCCCTCTTTCGCAGAAGAAGTGTTACATTGACCTCTGACACAATGCACCTAAAAATAAAAGAAAAGCAAAATGCAAAGATGAACAGGCATTAACTGGTACAGTATCCATTTCACCCAAGAGGGACAACATCACTAAAACCTTTTATGACACTCAAAATGATGTAGACAAGGGAACACAATGTTAAATGATGACGTCTTGTACCGAACAAAGATTTCCAGACTAAACCTGCATTAATAATTGCAATTAATTGATAAATATGACCCTTACGAAACTAAACATTCATACATCCCAAAATAAACAGCTGAATTCAAACTAACCTCATGCTCAGGGCTGTTTGGTGTGGGACTGGATGACTGACACACTGCTCTCAATTCGGTGTCTGTTGAAGAGAACACAGGACATGAAGGCACAGTGCTTTGCAAGACACCAGTATTTACAAGGAATTGCTTATTCAAGCAAGAACTCACTTCTGAATAAGTCTGTAGAGGACACATTGGTTTCCAAGTCATGGGCGTGGTCACCAAGCTCTGCAATGGAGTATTGACCAGAAGGGATGCTTGCATTTTGATTTTGCTGTGTATAAAAAGTTAAACAGATAAAGTAAACAGGGTTCCTACACAATTTTCATTTCAAAATTCCATACTTTTCCAGACTCAAACTTCCAGACTTTCCTACAGATTTTTCTGACCATTATTTAACTTAATTTTAACATTATATAAATTGTTTTAAAATTCAAATGCTAACAAGTATGTTACATTCTAAACATTTAGTATTGGCGTTTTTGGCTTTTATTAGGATAGGAAAGCTAGACAGGAAGTGAGGTGGGGGGGGGGGTGAGTCCATGAGCCAACTTGGGTCTCTAGCTAAAACAGTGCAATGTCATTTAAATAACTGTAAATACCTACAGAAACAAAAGAGATGTTCTTGTACAATTAACCAGAAAATATGAAAATAGAGCTTAAGTCAAATGACAATGCTTAATTGGCTGTTAGGCACAGCAAATTTGAAAAGACTCTTTAAACAATAGGCCAATTATAAATAAAATATTTAGAAATTCTATATTAAAATATTGCCTCTTGTGACCTCAACAAAATGCTAAATCAGTCACAATTTTTAAAGGGTTATTCATTTACCCAAAAATGACAGTTCTATCATCATTTACTTACCCTCATGTCAATCTAAACTAAGACGACTTATGTTAACCTTGGAAACACACATGAAGATATTTAAAGGATTAGTTCACCTCAAAATGAAGATGTCCTAATCATTTACTCACCCCAAATGCCATCCAAGATGGCAACTAACTCAGTTGGTTGCTCAAAAACTTAAATTTATTTTTCACTAAAGAAAGAAAGACATGGATATCTTGGATGGCATTGAGGTGAGTAATTGATTAGGACATTTTCATTTTGGGGTGAACTAGTCCTTTAATATAATAAAGGGAATTAAATCTATTAGATTTTTAAAAAATATATTAATTTGTGTTAAGGTCTTGTCTTATAGTTTTGAAAGACATGGGGGTAAATAAATGACAAATTTTTATTTTGTGTGTTCTATTCCTTTAAGAACTCCACCATTGACTTATTTTTCCCTTTAAAATTTTAAGTCTTTGGCTAACCAGGCCTTATATTTAGGATAGGTAAGCCAGCCCTCGAAAAACTTGCATTTTCACATTTTGTTTGCTGTGAAGTCCACATTGAAATGTAAAAATCAAGGAGAATGCTCCAAGAAATTTTAAGCAAGCAGTTTGAGGTCGGGGTGCTGCGATGGCAACTGCTGCCTAACAACCAATCACTGCAGACCTCCAGTAGACCAAGTGTAAAAACAATCTTTTGGCAGTGCTGGCACACTGATCCAAAACCACGAAAAAACGATTGTATATATAATAAATATTTATTATAAACATTTAGAAATTCATAATTTTATATTTAGAAAACGAAAAGGTGACAACAATAGTCTGGAAACGTAAATATTTTTCCATACTCAGATTTATTTTGTCCATACTTTTCCAGACTTGGAAATGACTCAAATCAAATTCCATACATTTCCATACCCCATAGGAACCCTGAGTAAATGTCTTGCAGTTGTGGTGGAAATGTCCTCTATTCAGTATGGATGGTCTTTTCTAACCATGGTGTCCTCTCAACACACATGTTTTTCTGAGTGTGCCACACACTGGGAGTTCAACAGTGGAAGAGTCAGGGTTTGAGCATGGATGTCATTATAAGTCCGAAGGACAGTGTCCTTGCATACCTTGAGTTTGTCTGTGTCACACACACACGTACACAGTTCAATTTGTACTTGTTAACGAAATTACTTTCTTACAATTGTTTTTACATTTCTTGCTTTACTTAAATAGATATTAACCTTGGACTAAACCCTTCCCTTGCTGTTAGGAGTGGCAGTGTTGTGGGAAGGAAAAAGATGGAGAATAATCGGTATAGCATTGACCAAAGTTGTAGGCTAAAGCTAACTGAACTGGGCAGGGAAATGACACTGAAATGGAGTTTCCTTCCCCTATCAGTTTGCAGATGTTTACTAAAACTGAAAACTGTGCTCCATGGAACACCACAGTACTTCTAACCATTGGTCAATTTCAAAACAAAGGTCAATTCAGACTCACCTCAGAAGCAGAGTTGTTTGGTGCGGCTCTAGATCTTTGACATGCTGATCTCGATTCGGTCTCTGTACAGGAGAATACAGGGAGAATCAGTGCTTGGCTTTCCTCGAGTCATTAAACCAATATAAGCATAACATACTCAACTCACATCCCTAACAGACAAAATTCTGTCAAGACACAAAAAAATCATCTAAAAATGGCCTGATATTGCCACATACTTTTCATGCTGCAAACCCTCAGGCATGCCATGCATTGCCAGAAGTTAACAACATTTACTCAAAACTTTTACTGACCACTGTTAAGATCTGTTGAGAACGTAGGGGGTGAAATCTCCTGGTGCTGGACAGCAATTTCTCCAAACCCCTCTTTCGCAGAAGAAGTGTTACATTGACCTCTGACACAATGCACCTAAAAATAAAAGAAAAGCAAAATGCAAAGATGAACAGGCATTAACTGGTACAGTATCCATTTCACCCAAGAGGGACAACATCACTAAAACCTTTTATGACACTCAAAATGATGTAGACAAAGGAACACAATGTTAAATGATGACGTCTTGTACCGAACAAAGATTTCCAGACTAAACCTGCATTAATAATTGCAATTAATTGATAAATATGCCCCTTATGAAACTAAACATTCATACATCCCAAAATAAACAGCTGAATTCACACTAACCTCATGCTCAGGGCTGTTTGGTGTGGGACTGGATGACTGAGTCACTGCTCTCAATTCGGTGTCTGTTGAAGACAACACAGGACATGAAGGCACAGTGCTTTGCAAGACACCAGTATTTACAAGGAATTGCTTATTCAAGCAAGAACTCACTTCTGAATAAGTCTGTAGAGGACACATTGGGTTCCAAGTCATTGGCGTGGTCACCAAGCTCTGCAATGGAGTATTGGCCAGAAGGGATGCTTGCACCACTGAGCTGTGTCTAAACAAGTTAAACAGATACAGTAAATGTCTTGCAGTTGTGGTGGAAATGTCCTCTATGCAGTATGGATGGTCTTTTCTAACCATTGGTGTCCTCCCAACACACATGTTTTTCTGAGTGTGCCACACACTGGGAGTTCAACAGTGGAAGAGTCAGGGTTTGAGCATGGATGTCATTATAAGGCCGAAGGACAGTGTCCTTGCATACCTTGAGTTTGTCTGTGTCACACACACACACGTACACAGTTCAATTTGTACTTTTTTACTAAATTACTTTCTTTTCTTACAATTGTTTTTACATTTCTTACTTTACTTAAATAGATATTAACCCTGGACTAAACCCTTCCCTTGCTGTTAGGAGTGGCAGTGTTGTGGCAAGGAAGAAGACAGAGAACAGTGTTTCTCCTAGGTTTACACCTTGGGGGGGGGTTTGGTTGGGTATGTATGTATGTATGTATGTATGTATGTATGCATGCATGCATGCATGTATGTATGCACACACACAAATATATTGCTCATTCATTGTTTGTCAATGTTAGTTAATACATTTATATGATAAACACATTTTAAATGATGCATTTGTTGGAGAGAATAATCCTGTTTTTTTTTTTTTTACATATTATCTGTTCAGTTGTCAGACATAAAACGACTAGACTATAAAGTAGTGAGTAAACACGACCCAGTCACACCTCGACTTTAATCCAACCAGCTGTTCCTTTAACTCTACTGAAATCCTGATATATAAATACGATTTATAATCATCTGACAAATCACCATACATTTACATTGAAGGCCTACTTCTGTTGCTTTTCTCATCATGTCTTGTTGTTTATGAGCTTTTTTATTTCAAATGTGAGTTTTATTGTATATCGCGTAGCCTAAGAGTGCAGACAATTCGGTGCAAATTCAGAAATATGACAGCATACACTGTTACTGTTACACAGAGTTACTACAAAACACGTGTGCATACACATTATAGAGAGGGAGAGAATGCACACATGTGTGTGGGAAACACTAATGCTAACCTTTCGTCATGATAAACTCAATCAGCCATCTTCTCTGTAAGTAACATCCATGACTGTTGATGTTTATGCAAAAAAGAAAGTATACGGAGCAACGGACTTTGAAAACACTGTCACCTTTACAGTAATGTGAGAGAGCGGCGTGCTCTGGACGCAACACATGACAGAGAGCGCGCACAGTGTATTAAGCCAAACCGTAAAATATAAATGTCTGCACTCAATTGGATAATTGTAAATGCGCAAACACAGACAGAAAAGACACACCATCGTGGAAATAAGATAACATATTACTTGAAGGCTGTTTAGTTTTTTTTAATAAAATAACAGTGTTCTCTGGCAATATAAAGAAAATCTAATCAAATTTACTTGATCTTCAAAGGGGGCGGGTCGAGCCGTTAGGAGGGCGGGGTGCCCCCCTTATATAATGGTAGGGAAAACACTGGAGAATAATCGGTATAGCATTGACCAAAGTTGTAGGCTAAAGCTAACTGAACTGGGCAGGGAAATGACACTGAAATGGAGTTTCCTTCCCCTATCAGTTTGCAGATGTTTACTAAAACTGAAAACTGTGCTCCATGGAACACCACAGTACTTCTAACCATTGGTCAATTTCAAAACAAAGGTCAATTCAGACTCACCTCAGAAGCAGAGTTGTTTGGTGCGGCTCTAGATCTTTGACATGCTGATCTCGATTCGGTCTCTGTACAGGAGAATACAGGGAGAATCAGTGCTTGGCTTTCCTCGAGTCATAAAACCAATATAGGCATAACATACTCAACTCACATCCCTAACAGACAAAATTCTGTCAAGACACAAAAAAATCATCTAAAAATGGCCTGATATTGCCACATACTTTTCATGCTGCAAACCCTCAGGCATGCCATGCATTGCCAGAAGTTAACAACATTTACTCAAAACTTTTACTGACCACTGTTAAGATCTGTTGAGAACGTAGGGGGTGAAATCTCCTGGTGCTGGACAGCAATTTCTCCAAACCCCTCTTTCGCAGAAGAAGTGTTACATTGACCTCTGACACAATGCACCTAAAAATAAAAGCAAAATGCAAAGATGAACAGGCATTAACTGGTACAGTATCCATTTCACCCAAGAGGGACAACATCACTAAAACCTTTTATGACACTCAAAATGATGTAGACAAGGGAACACAATGTTAAATGATGACTACTTGTACCGAACAAAGATTTCCAGACTAAACCTGCATTAATAATTGCAATTAATTGATAAATATGACCCTTACGAAACTAAACATTCATACATCCCAAAATAAACAGCTGAATTCACACTAACCTCATGCTCAGGGCTGTTTGGTGTGGGACTGGATGACTGAGTCACTGCTCTCAATTTGGTGTCTGTTGAAGAGAACACAGGACATGAAGAAACAGTGCTTTGCAAGACACCAGTATTTACAAGGAATTGCTTATTCAAGCAAGAACTCACTTCTGAATAAGTCTGTAGAGGACACATTGGGTTCCAAGTCATTGGCGTGGTTACCAAGCTCTGCACTGGAGTATTGGCCAGAAGGGATGCTTGCACCACTGAGCTGTGTCTAAACAAGTTAAACAGAAAAATGCACATGTGAACTTGGACATCACCTACACAATTGTTATTGTACAGTTAAACTGACTAAAGTATCATTATTGTAAAACAGACAGCAATATTCAACCTCACCTCACAAGCAGAAATGCCTGATGTTATATTGCAGAACTGGACTTCTGGTCTCTCTCTGGTCTCTGTAGAATACAGGAAAGAAAATGAGAAAGGGCAGGGAGGGTTGGGTTGTGCATTAGGCCTGGGGCGGTAATCCGGTAAAACGTGACCCATGCCGCGGGTCTAAGCTCCTCACCGTCATAACCGCAAAAAAAAAAAACATTGGCCTGCACTTGTGTGTATATGTGGGGATGTTATACACGCAGCTTGTTAACAACCGCAACTTGTTAACTGAATATTAAATGATATGATTTTAATATTAAATTGTCATTGAGTAGAAATACAGGTGACGTTGTCTGTCACTCATTTAAAGTAATACAAACATTTTATCTAATTTGAACGTGCAAACAGCCGCAACAGATCAACCACAGAATCAGGTTTCATACATTATCAAATTTTCACGCAACATAAGAGCACGCGATCAGTCCGAGGATTAATATCCAAAGAGGTTAGATTGTCTCTTTTTCATCTAGCCTACAACAGTGGCCATTTCTAAAGCAGGACACATTTCAAAAAGTTTTGCTTTTGTGTCTTCTTTCTCTGTTTGTGGAAAAAGACAGATGTTTATGGTAAGGGTCGAAGAAAGAAGCGATCTGTCTGAGCACGTGAGACAGAGGCGGACTGCCCGGGTGCGCGCGAGACAGACGCGGACTGCCCAGGTGCGCGCGAGACAGACGGACCGCGTAATCTTGCACACACACACGCGTCTCCATGCAGCTTCCCAGCTATACTCAAGCACAGACACATTTGCAGTACAAGTGATTTCTCATACAAATGGTTATTTTACCAGACCGTCAGGGCACCAATAATTTGCGTCATTTACAGGCTATTCACAATTAATTGTTCAAGTTGTTGAATGTTGAAATTAAAGAAATGTGGAAGGAAATAATATTCACTTTACATGTTCCTTAAGTAATTTGCACGTGTTTTGTATTGAAGATAAATAAATCATGCATGTTATTCAACTCATTGTCTTGCCAATAAACCACGGGAATTTGTTGATTACCGACCGCGGTAAAAAAAAAAAAAAAAAACGGCCCAGCCCTATTGTGCATCACTCTAGAAGCCACCGCACCATCACTGGTTTACATCCTTTATAGTCACAATATGGTTATATTGCCAACCATAACTACATTAAGTCAAACAGTCACTGACCTTCAATAGAGACTGTGGATGACATGCTTTGGTCTTGAAAATGATCTTTAATAGACTCTTGGGCAGCAGTGCTTGTAACAGTAGGGGGAATCTAAAAACACACAGGACAAAAAATGCAGATAAGCTTGCTGGCATCACTTGGAAGAGTCATCTAAGTTCAAGATTAACCTGACAAGATTGACTGAAAACCGGATTGAATACCACTAAGAAGTGACTTCTGTTTTTGGTAAAAATGATTGGCACTAACAAGCGATAGGTGTTGTGTAATCTCTGTGGCATCACGAAACTGACACATCTTAACACACACACTGCAAAAAATGACTTTCTTACTTAGTATTTTTGTCTTGTTTTCAGTAGAAATATCTAAAAATTCTTAAATCAAGATGTATTTTCTTGATGAGCAAAATGACCTTAGAAAATAATACTAGTTTTTAGACAAAAAATATACAATTTAAGTGAATTTGTGTTTAAAACAAGCAAAAATATCTGCCAATGGGGTGAGAAAATTTTACTTGAATTACGTGTTTAAGAAAAAATTAAATTTTTTCTCACCCCATTGGCAGATAATTTTGCTTGTTTTAAGGACAATTTCACTTAAATTGTATATTATTTGTCTTAAAACTAGACTTATTTACTTGAGTCGTTTTGCTCATCAAGAAAAAGCAAAGAAAAATTCTTAATTTAAGAATTTTTAGATATTTCTACTGAAAACAAGACAAAAATACTAAGTCATTTTTTGCAGTGCAGTAGCTTTTAAGACATATTATAAAGATAGATGTATAGGCTTTAAACCTTGCCACTAAATCATAGGAAATAATCAAAATGACCCACCTGACGCCAGGGCCATTCTTTCCCACCATAGTCATAAGTTATTTCAGTTCCTATAGTAATTTCCTTCAGTGCAAAAAGGCAGAGATGTGGCTTCCCTTCTGCTTCGATCAACTTCATTCTGCAATTTGGTGCCCTGTGCTCATCGTTTACCAGTCGCCCAAATGACCCATCTTCAAGTGCTCCATCAATACTGCAAATTAACAAACATCATGCACGTTTTGAGTTGCATTTTACTTGTTTTGGATGTTGGCATTAGTGTAGTTGCTTACAAGTTATAGTTGTTCGAGGCATTGTTCATAAGTTAAAGAGCAACATGAGATCTTTACTTCAGAAATCTTGACATCTCTCTATAGAAATCTAAAGACACTCTGAACTTACCACCATGTCTTCCGCTTCCATATGAAGTCAAACATGAAGATCGAACATGCATTGTGGTACAGTTTACGTCTATGTTCAGCTTCAGCTTCATCAATGAGTTCCCCTCTATACTCCACCACAAAGTCTCCTTGATTGAAAGCAGCTAAAGTGAAGATACCACGACCTGCAAAGTGCAAACACAACCTTATCAGAGACACAGAGTTAGCAGACTATCCACTGGATACAACTCATGGATAGTCTGCTACCTCTACAATGTAATTATTCCTATAAATTGCTACTATGCAACGTTTTATTTTTTTCAATTCTACATGTAGAATCATGAATACATGTCCAAGAGTAAAATATAGCAACAGACAGGCCCAGTATTAACTAAAATATTATTAAAATACTATTAACAACTTTAATTTATATTGATGTTTGTACAATCAATAGTCATAGACTGAAAACCACTGGACATAACATCAAATTAAGAACCCGTGATGTGTAACCCTTTAGTCTAGCATGCAGTGTGTCAAAGTCACTCACCTTTAACTGGATTAATATATTTGATTTCTAACATTGAATTCTTGTCTCTTCCTGCAAGGATGTGATTAATGGCATCCTGACGGGGAGTAGTTCTTCGTGGCATGACAGAATTTGCTAAGAAAATTAAGAACAAAAATGTAACATGGATATTCAAACTGTTTCAATTGAGCTATATGCTTTCCTTACATTCACATAACACTTTCCTGCTGTCATTATATCAATATATTTTAAGTGATGTGAGGGGACATACACAGACAAACAGATGGACACAAGGGTCTAATTTCGAAACCCTATAACAATAGCTTCCGGTTTCACATACAACGCTTAAGCTTGTCCAACTAAAATTCATGTTTGAGCTGTTTTTACTGAAAGCAACTTGCACTGACAGATCTTAAAATGTGTAATTGTTTGTCTCAAAACCCACACCAGTATGCTCCTGGCTTAGTCTAAATCCTGTCTGTGAAACCAGGCTTTAGATCTCTTAGAAATGTAATAGCTTCACGAATACAACTATAATAGTGCAAAACAATCTAATGCAATTTAAAAAGGTAAAACTTTACAATATTATATAAACAAATATGTGCAGAGTATACTAAAGAATGTGTCTTGTCATAACTGTTACTCTTGTCAGTCCTTTTACTATGCTCATATGTGTGAAAACTATAATATAGTTCTAATTAAAACTATTGTATAACAATAACGCATGTGTCTGTAACACCCAGGTGAAAAAAATACTATAGTAATCTATATTTAATTCTATAGTGTTTTTGAACTATACTATAGTAAAGTACTTAATTTAATTTGTTGTGGTAATCAGATTACTTCTGTCAAATACTTTACCCAATACATTTTCTACAACTATATTATACTACAATACATTACAGTTTACTGTAGTAAAAACTAAAGTATACTATATTATTTATTGCAGTTTATCAGTTCACTATAGTTAATACTACAATATCCTGTAGCATTCATTGGCAAAGTATAGTAAATACTACAATATATACACAATACACTACATTGTTTACTGTAGTAAAAACTAAAGTATACTACATTATTTAATACAGTTTATCAGTTCAAGTAAGTATGCTCTACCATTCATTAACAATGTATTGGAAATACTACAATATACAATACACTGCAATTTACTATAGTATGGTTCAAAAACAGTATTTACTATAAAAGTACTATAGTATTTTTTCACCTAGGCAGGCATGACAAAAATACCAAAACAAAACATGAGTTTTTCCTTTTAAGCTGCCTTCATTTCATGAATATTTAAAACAAATCGATTAAACGTTTTATTTAATTTGCCAGGGTGAAATGACCCGTTTTACTGTTAAGTTGAACTTCGTATTGTTGCTATTTGTACGTCGCTTTGGATAAAAGCGTCTTCTAAATACCATATCCATATTTATCATTCGAACCTATTAAAGCGTTTTGTTATTGATTACTTACCTTTTCTCCACAGCGTGCTCTAAAATATCAAAACATTAGGTTTTCCTTTTAAGCTGTCTTCATTTTATGGATATTTAAAACAAATCGATTAAACTTATTTTTTAATTTGCCAGAGTGGAATGACCCGTTTTACTGTGAAGTTGAACTTCGTATTGTTGCTGTTTGTACATCGCTTTGGATAAACGCGTCTTCTAAATACCATATCCATAACCACACTTATCATTTAAACCTATTAAAAAGTTTTGTAATCGATTTCTTACCTTTTCTCCACAACGTGCACGTCCAGAACTCCCGGGAAATGGAATCACCTGTTGATAGTCGAAGCTCTCTCCCATCCAGCCAATCAGAATGAGTAATGCTTGTGTGCGCATGCGCGGTGTATAATTTCGCGCGTTGTGTATAATTTCCCGCGCTTGTGTGTCACTGCATGCAGGGACCATGGCAACAGATAGGGGGCAGTGGCGGACACACAAATATACAACATATGTCAGGTTTTTGGTATATAAAGACTTTTGAGAAAACCACTTTTTGGGTATTAAAACATGCTGAGAAAAGGTTTTATAAGGTTTATTTTTATGAGGACAGCCAACTGTCCTCCTATACCAGAGGGTCCTCATTGCTCTTTGAAATGTCTTGAAAACTGTCCTTATATGCCCCAAAACAAACACACACACACACACACACACACACACACACACACACACACACACACACACACAACATAACCATATAACAATATTACAATATAAGCTCTACTATGTTCAAAATATCATAACTTATTGTGTAAAATATAATAATAACATCACAATTGCCTTAGCTCATTAAACAATCACTATTAATTACATAATTACAGTTACTCCAAGGTAAATAAATACAATCTCAATCTTTTAGAAAAACTAGCATTGTGACTCTCAGAAACCAAAAATAATGGGAGTGAGTTCCATGCCACCATTGCTCTATAACACAAAGTTCTTTGAAGTTGCTTTGTTTGACATACAGGTAACAAAAAACGCCCTTCACTTGATTGACGAGTAGAACAAGTATGAACATCACTGAAAAGAATCAACCTGTATAATTTCTGGTGCTTTGGTAATAATTATATTTTTAAAGAATGTAATAAGAGGATACTTAATTCTGCTTCTTACATGAAGCCATGCTAACTTATTATGCATATCCCTGATACTTGTTCTAAAAGAACAATTTAGAACAAGCCGAAATGCTTTATTTTGTGCAATCTGTAATCTGTTTAAATTAATTTCTGTAGTTGTAGCCCAAATGATGGAACAATAATCCAGATGACACCAAACAATTGGTTCAACCAAAGTTTTCCGTATACGCATTGGTATAGATTTTCAGCAATGTCGAACTACAGCCATACTCCTTCCCATTTTATTCAATATTGATTTAATCTGAACGTTCCAGGTCAACCTGCTATCCACAATCACACCTAGCAATTTGGCCTCAGCCACTTGTTCAATAATCAAACCCACTTGTTCAATAATCAAACCCACTTGTTCAATAACCACCTACTGACAAGTACAGAGCAGGAGAATTTTTTAAAAGATGACTTGATCCCAGCATCATACATTTACTCTTCTCAACATTAATAATTAACTTATTATCCCTAATCCAATTTTCAATTAATTTTAGTTCATTAGTTAATACAGTATTAAGTCTGGTAGAGTTATAATCTGATATGGAAATTGTCAAGTCATCTGCATAGAGCAATAGTGGCACACCCCAACATAAAACACAGATCATTTATAAAAATAGAAAATAACAATGGTCCAAGACAACTCCCTTGAGGCACCCCACAACGCAGGACCTTTGTCTCAGAATAACTACCATTAAACAATACATTAAACTACCTATTAATAAGATAACTATAGATCCATTCGATTGCACACTTTTCAAATCCATAACAACTTTATTTTTCTAATAATAAATCATAATCAATTAAATCAAATTACCGTTCCAACTAATTTTCCATCGTCAATCTCATGCAACCAATCATCCGTCATCTGAACTAAGGCCGTTGTTGTAGAGTGCCCTTTCTTATAGGCATGTTGATAAAGTGAATTCAACCCATTTTTAGAAAAATACAAATTTATTTGATCATATACTATTTTCTCCGTAATCTTACTCAAAATTGGCAGAATACTTATAGGTCTACTATTTTTCCCAGAAAAATGTTCCTTGTTATTTTTTGACAGAGGCACAATTTTAGCTTTTTTCCAATTAACAGGAAAAACTAATTTTTCTAAACTTAAATGAATAATATAACATATAGGCCTAGAAATCACATCAGCAACCATCTTTAATAATTTGACATCCAATTCATCAAAACCAGGAGGTTTATTTTTCATTGACTTCAATATATTTTCTACTCTAGTAATACTAACGCTATCAAATTTAAATGTACATGATTTATTAAACATAATTGTTTCCTTAATAGTCTTAAAAGAAAGATCTGAGTATACCTGTGGAATCATATCTTTTGGAAGTTCTGAACTTTATTTGTAAAATAATCACGTAAATAATTAGCTATGTCAACAGGTTTAGTCATAAACATATCGCTTACATCAAAAAATGTCGGTACAGATCTGTCTCTACGCCCTGTTAATTGGTTTAATGTATTCCATAAATTATTACTATCTGATTTTATTTCCTCAAATTTATATTCATAATAAATCTTCTTTTTAGTTCTATTTAAGTTTGTAACAAAATTTCTTAATTGGTTATACTGTTCCCATAATTTATTATCCACTGATAAGCTTGCCTCTGACTTTAATTTATCTCTTTTCATCATATATTCTTTAAGTTCAGCATCTAACCACGGAGAAGACATATTTCTTATAGTCATCCGTCTTAATGGAGCATGTTTGTCAACAATTGGCATCAATAAATTTGTAAAAACCTCCAAAGCCAGATCAGGATCTACTTCCCTAAATAATTTTGACCAGTCCAATATTATAGTCAATATTTATATCAGCACAATAACTAGCCTCATTGAAATATTTAAAAATCCGTTTAATTATTACCTTTGACCTGGTTTTGGAATTTTAGTTTTTCTGTTAATTACAATTAAATTATGATCACTAAAGCCTACACAAATTGAAATTGCTTTTGAACACAAATCCGTTGCATTAGTAAACAGTAAATCTATGCATGTTTCCGTTTTTGTCCCATCAGCATTATAAAAAATTCTTGTTGGCTTTGTAACCCTTTGTGACAGATAACAAGTATCAGCTATAGCCTGCAATTTATTTTTTAAAGCAACACCAAAGAGTTTTTTTTACCTTAAAATAACGTTTCCAAAAAAGTTTCAGTGGTTCATCCACTCAAAACAGGGTGAATGGCACTTTCACATTCGCTTTGCAGCCCTCTATCGGCCAAAACCGCACTAAAGAAGTTTCCAACCGTCGGGTAGTGGTCCTGTAGTTCGAGTGAAAACTACAAAAACTTGCTTTACGGCAGACCTACAATCCAATCAGAGCCAGCTATGCTGCAGTATTTACGACAGTGGTAATGAACAATAACGCTTCTAACCTGTAGGGGGAGCAAAGAGCCAGAGTTCTTTAGTGTTGCTTTAATGAACAACTATTCAAACTCCAATTAATATTTAGGTCACCTAGAAAATAAATCTCCATATCTAAATCACCAACTATGTCCAACATATAACAGATTCGATCTAAACAAACTATATGTGCATTGGGTGGCCTATAGCAGCAACTAACTAAGATAGTCTTTAAATGTGGCAACTGTACCTCCAACCACAGCACTTCAACCCCAACACAACGAAGTTCCCGTCATATTTTTACTGGAATTTGATCCTGAACATAAAATGCCACTCCTGCTCCATTAATATTTCTATCTTGTCTATATAATAAGTATCCATTAACATGCAACAAAGAACTATCTATAGATGCATCCAAATGCGTTTCATATTGCCAAAATATGTATATTATTATTTTTCAGAATCCCAGTTATATCCTGCATCTTATTTCGCAAACTACAAATATTCAAATGAGCTATTTTTAACCCTTTCTTTAAGAATATTTTATCCATCACCATTTTTTATTTTACACTCAAAATTTCTGATTAAACATAGTAAAGAGCTATCAAATAAACAAATAAAACAACAAAAACACACACCACTCAAAAACACACATACATACACATTCCCAGTGATACACTCCCCATTTGACAACATTTGTAAACAACAACTAATAGGATATTACCCAACTCAGACAAGCTTCTCATTTTACACATAGCTTCTGTGGTAATTGAATCATAAAACATAAATCATCAATCAAACCAACCAACCAACCACTTAAACTCATTATTACCATTTAAACTAATATAATTAATCCGAGATACTGAAATCATATTAAAATTAGACCTTCAGAAACAGACTTAAATATGTCTGTAAACTAATATACGCGCAAAGTCTGTACCTACTTGGCCATCAATGTTCCTTCATACTTTGCATCACCGGTTCAACCACAGTCTTATAGAATTTCTCTGCAGCTAGGTGATCAGTAAACTTGATGGTCTTTTCATTATAAGTCAAAATCAAAATAGCTGGATGCATGATCCCATGTTTCACTCCCGTGCTCCCCAACTTGGTCCTCACCTCACGGAAAAGCGCCCTGGCTTTAGCTGTTTCATCAGTAAAATCAGGAAAAATACGCAGTTTCATTCCACGAATCTCAAACAGCTTTTCTTTCTTGGCTAGACTTAGAATCTCATCTCTTGTATCCAACCTATGCATCCTCACAATCATTACGCGCTGACCAGATTTAGCCGCAGGTCCAATGCGGTGAGCATTTTCCACTTCAGGTGCGCGATGGAGTTTATCCTTAAACAGATCATTAAGCAAAGTGGACACAAAACTTGTTGGATTCCCCTTCTCAATATCTCCAACCAAGCCGATAATACGGATATTATATTTCCGACTATGATTCTCCAAACGATCTGCTTTCTCTTTTAAATCCGTGGGTTTGCAGTCTCACATTTGTCTTTTACGCCGTCTGTGGTAGGCCTTGCATCCAGGTGAGCTTACATTGAGCTCTGACCTTTGCATTTTAAGTATGTGCTTGTGTCTTTTGCATGTGCCATCCACATTTAACACTCTCAGATGTTAAGAGCTGACTTTGACCTTTGCATTGTACTTATGTGCTTGTGTCTTTTGCAGGTTTTATTCACATTTAACACTCTCAGATAGGGTTGGGTACCGAAACGCGGTGCCAGTATGCCATCGGTGCCTATATGGGCGGTACCTACTGGACCGAATCAGAACACAAATTTCGGTGCCTCATTTTGGTGCCTCTGATATGTCTGAACAGTCAACTGAAATGTTTTGCTCTCTATGGCGCAGAAATAATAATCACACCAGCACCGCACATGATCGCTAGTTAAATTAGGTACTTATTATTAATGTTGCCTTTATATTGTGTAAATAATTATAATAAACACAATTTGTTATTATAAGGTAATATTATTGGCTATTGTGTAAATATTTTCCTCACTTATATAAATTCACGCGAAAGTCGGAAAGCTTTGATAAAACAAAGCATGGGGTTAATAATAAAGCTTTCATTTGTTTGCCTAATATAATTTAGTTTTTATATTGTTGTAGTTTTATTAAAATAATAATAATAAATAGCTGTCAGGGACAGGGTCCTGTGTGTTGTCGTGCTGTGACAACCGTAAGCCAGTCATTTTGTTTTGAAAAATCACAACATCTTTAGAAGGCGGATACAATGTTTTCAGTCTATCCGTTTTGCTAAACATTGTGTTTAATATAAGAGTAATTATTCACCTAATTTGTTGTTGTTTTGTTTTAACTTTAAAATAATGGAATATAAGCATTTATATTTGTGGAAAATTACATCTGATTTTGAACGTCTTTGTCAAATATATTTTCTTTTAAAATGTGTGGTGTGTTTAGAAAGTTTAAAAGGTAAAAAAATCTCACCTGCACTACTGCACATCCCTAATAAATAACATAAATCCAACACATCTTTGTATGAACGGAAAATGACATCCGTAAATGCACTATCACGCTCTGACGCATCCGACAGCAGCTAGTTACTGTACCTAAAATGCCTAAAGCAAAGCGTAAGTGTGGCTTTATTACACAAAAAAATATTCAGAAACCGCAACGTGAAATAAATGTCTCGCAAAAACCACATGTAAAAGACGAAACACATAGAACTTAATATAACATTTAAGAACGCATGGAATCCCTGCTGAAAAAAACAGCATACCAGCAAGACCAGCATATGCTTTGCTAGTGAACACCAGCTAAACCAGCATCCGCACCAGCCTAAAACAGCATTAGCACCAGCTAACCCAGCATCAAACCAGCATTAGCACCAGCATCCCATGCTGGTCATACCAGCATATGTTGTGTTTTGGTGCTGGTATGCTGGTGACCACCAGCAGAGACCAGCATAATTCCCATGCTGGTTTGATGCTGTTTTTTCAGCAGGGATAAACCTGAACGTAGAGGAATGCACAGTTTTTGACTGCCTTCAGACGTCAGCTGACAGTGTGGAAGTCCCTGGCCCCAGTCAGCCCCACCCTAGCAATGTGGGGACAACTGATTGTGACAACGACGACAGTAGCCTTTCTGCAGGTTAGTAGGCTAATGTGACATTGATTTGCAAAATGCTAAGCTATTAGCTAAAGTTTACAAATTCAATTCAATTCAATTTTATTTATATAGCGCTTTTCACAATTGGTGATTGTTTCAAAGCAGCTTTACATTAATAGAAGCAGTGGAAAGCACAGAAAAACGACAGATAGCACAACATAATACACGATAGCACAAGCAGCTAAATTTGATGCGGCTATGAATCAACATTATAAGCGTGCGTATTGCTAATGTAACGTAAAGAAGAGGGTGCTAAGTTAAGCCCAAGAGGGCTGCCTCCCCGGGTTGAAAAACCCCCAAGGAGAAAAAAAACCCCAGGCTCAGCCGGGGAAGTAAAAAAAAGTCATAGGAGGGAAAAACCCTTGGGAGATATATTTATATATACATTGAAACGATTAAGGATATATTTATATATACATTGAAACGATTAAGGAGATTAAGGAGATTAGGCGGAGGTTAAGCGGGTTCTGCCGGTGGTTGTTGGTCATGCATCAGCCGGGCATCACGTTGAAGGTCTGCCGGTGGGTCAGTGGTGTGCCGACTTTCACATTTACCGGAACTGGGTCTGTTTGTCTCATTGTCCTCGGAGAGAAGGACGAGACATAAAGAAAGAAAAACAAAACCCAATTAGCGTAGGGGCCATTCATATGTATACACATGTACATATACACAAACATATATCCATATATATCTATATATATCCACACATATCTATGCATACATATATACACATACATATACATACACACACATACACACATATATATATATATATACATACATACACATACATACACACACATGTACACATACGTATTGAAGATACAACGTCATCCTAGTGAAAGACTCTGCACAGTTTGGTTTAGGGAGAACGAGAAAAATGCACGGGACGGCGAATGTTTTGGAAATGGGTGCAGTGACACCCTTTTAAGGACTGAAGTCCCGCCCCCGACTAGTGGGCTTAACACCACAAATCTATACCCATCGTGCTTTATTGAAATCCGGACGAGCAAGGGAGTAAAGGGGAGACAGGGACGTGACTGCGCCAGCCATCTCCCTGATGCCTGTCTGGGCTTCACAGTACTCCCCTACTCGACTCAGAAACCTCAGGAGAAGGGCCGAGCAAGTGATAACATAATGCCATACATAACTTTCAATCACTCCTCTGCGCTTGGCAATTAATGGCCTGATTCGGGGATTTATTGGTGTAGGTTTGAAGTTTTGGCCTTGTATTGTGGTTTGTATGTGCACAGAGTAGCGTTTCTTTTCCTTGTATGTAGCCTTTTCTATTTTATACGTGACATATGTTTTTAAAAGTTTATGCCCGGCTCATGGTTTGCTGCACATATGTAAACGAGTAAGGAGAGATTAAACATTTTTCTTAAGAATATTAATAGCATTTACCATGCTTTGAAGTGTTGACGAAAATGAGGATTTAGTTTATTTATTTATTAAGTTGTTCAAGCTATCTATTGTGAGATGAGTACCATTACTAAAACAATTATGTGAATGCCTTGTTAAAGAGAAAAGTTTTAAGTCTAGATTTAAAGGTATCTATTGTGTCTGATTCTCGGACAACGGTTGGCAAATCATTCCAGAGCTTAGGGGCTAAGTAGGAAAAGGATCTTCCACCTTTAGACACTTTTGATTTTTTAGGGATAACTAAGAGACCAGAATTTTGCGAACGCAGTGCACGTGATGGATTGTATTCTGATAGTAATTCTCTAAGATATGAGGGTGCTAGGCCATTTAAGGCTTTGTAGGTGATAAGTGATATTTTAAATTGTATGCGATAATTAACTGGTAGCCAGTGTAAAGATGCCAGAATTGGACTTATGTGGTCATACTTCTTAGATCAAGTAAGCAGTCTTGCAGAAGCGTTTTGAACTAGCTGCAGCTTGTTTACCTGATTTGCATGGCATCCCCCAAGTAGCGAGTTAAAATAGTCTATTCTAGAGGTCATAAAAGCATGGATAAGCTTCTCTGCGTCAGATGTAGACAGCATGTGGCGAATTTTTGAGATATTTCTAAGATGGAAGAATGCTGTGCGGCAGACGTTGCCGATATGACTATCGAAGGATAAGTTGCTGTCGAACATCACACCTAAGTTCCTAACCGAGGAAGATGGCACCACAGTGAAGCCATCTATGTGCAACTTGTAATCTGACATATTATGTTTGTAGCGATTCGGTTCAATAATAAGCATCTCTGTCTTATTGGAGTTCAGCTTAAGAAAGTTATGTGCCATCCAGTCACTAACATCGCTAAGGCAGTCTGTTAGCTTAGAAAACGTGTGTGTTTCGCTGGGATGTGAGGAGATGTAAAGCTGGGTATCATCCGCATAGCAGTGAAAACTTATGTTATGTTTCCTGATAATGTCTCCTAGGGGTAACATATATAACGAGAACAGGATAGGACCTAAAACTGATCCCTGCGGTACACCATATTTGACCAGGGAGTGATATGACTCTTCCTCATTTACATAAACAAAGTGATAGCGATTGGTTAGATACGACCTAAACCAGGCTAACGCCTGACCACTGATACCAACATAGTTTTCTAGTCTATTGAGTAAGATTGTGTGATCTATTGTGTCAAAGGCTGCGCTAAGGTCTAGTAATATAAGGATTGAGATTTCACCACGATCGGATGTTAACATGAGGTCATTTGTAATTCTAAGCAGCGCTGTCTCTGTGCTATGGTGGGGCCTGAATCCTGATTGGAACTTTTCATACGTACTATTATTTGTCAAGAATGTGCGTAACTGGCTTGCCACTACCTTTTCTAATATTTTCGAAAGAAAAGGGAGATTTGAGATTGGTCTAAAGTTATTAAGCTCTCCCTGATCAAGCTGTGGTTTTTTAATCAGCGGTTTAATAACTGCTAGCTTGAAAGCTGTTGGAACGTATCCTATTTCTAGCGATGAGTTAAAGATTTGTAGTACCGGGGTTGACACTACAGGGAATACCTCTTTAAGTAGTTTTGTGGGAACGGGGTCTAATATACAAGACGATGATTTGGATGATGTGACTAGTTTAGAGAGCTCATCTATTGTAGTAGGTTTAAATGAATCAAGATGTTCATATGGTAATGGTAGTGTTTAGTGAACTAATGGGTAGAGTGATGGCTGCTTGGGTAGTTACGATGTTTTCCCTAATAGCCGTAACAAATGATCAAACAATCTGATTTTTAAATAATTTAACATGAATTGTTTTATATAATTTCTATTATTAGTTCTACAGCTGTTATTTAGTGTTACATTAAGTGTTATTTGGTGTTAAATTATCGCTTAGGCTTTTGGTGAATTTGTTTTGTTAAGTTGTTGTGTTTTGTAATTACGTACATTTGTACATTTGTGTGCTTTTAATAAATCGGCAGTGGTCGAGTGGTTCATGTAGGTTAATAAATCGGCAGTGGTTCATGTAGATTGTCTACAAATGGGAAGGTTGGTGGTACAATCCCCGGCACCACCTGACCAAGTGTCGAGGTGTCCTTGAGCAAGACACCTAACCCCAGCTGACACCGCCGTCAGTGTATGAATGTGTGAGTGAATGGGTGAATGTGAGGCAAAATTGTAAAGCGCTTTGGATGGCCATTGGTCTATGAAAGCGCTAAATGGGCCATTCTACCGAATTCGTGCAAATTGCTGTCCCGGAACCAAAAAACTAATTTAAAAAGCAATAATGTAGGAAAATGTTTGATAATAAAAAAATATAAGCAAATACCAATCAAAACCCAAAGTAATATTTGAGGTAGCGGCAGGCTTTATATATAAAATATCATAATTTATATGGTGCTTTCAATTGAGAGGTGGTTGTCCCAAACCCCAAGGTCTGAATTTCAACAAAGGAAAAAAAATATGAAATAATTTTTGTAATTTTTTTATCATTGTTTTAAGAAGTATCATTTTGAATACTTTTGTTTATTAAAACCAAAAATATATTTATTTGATATTTTCAGTAAAAATCATGTAAAATCATGTAAAAAAAACACTGTCCCGCATTTTCACGTCACTACCGAAACATTGCATAGTTTGGTCAATAATATAATAATGCTTTAAGCCACTCCCCTTCATTTTGAACCAGAAACTTTGTCTGTGCCTCTCTCCCTTGTGGTGACATGGTGAGTAGATCAGTCCCATGGTTTTGAAGTAAATGTGATCAAAAGTTTGGAAATCAGTGTGTGACATTTATGAATGTCACTACCGATCACACGTTTTCAATGATTAATTAAGTTTTTTTGATTTTTTCTACTGGTCATTTAGGTTTTACTCATGTTTCAATGTCGAGAACTGTGCTAGTTAACTACGTACTGATTAGTATCTTAGCAGTAGGATCAAAGTTAGCTTAAATCGTCACAACCGAAACAGTCACAACCGAAACATTTGTTGACATTTCGGTTGTGACGTGATTGTTTCGGTAGTGATAAAATGACACTTATTTCTTTATTTTAATAAATAAATAGAAACTTTCATGTGCACATATATTCTTTTTCAGTACAAATAATTTGTTAGTCATATTTCTGTAATGTTGTACGTGATTTGACTAGGACTACAAACTAAGATAAAATGAACTAGGCCAAAAATAATTTAATTAATTCATACAGTAGAAGCTTGACTCATTATTGATATAAATGAAGACTATATGATTCAACCTCTGGTCTCTAGGAAAACTTTCTGCGCTAATTTAGCGGGACTTTGACTGATTACTTTATATAAATGACATAACAGATAGCACTTATCAGTATCATTGTAAATTGACATGTCATTGTTAAGTGTAGACAGGGCAGGCTCACACTAATAATGTAAATGTAAATATCTTTGGTTAATTTGTAGAGATAGCTACAGAGAGAGAGGAATCACCAACATGCATAGATGGAAAGATGAAAGTAGAGCGGACAGACTGAGAGAGCCTATTTTCTTGAGCCGATACTTCTTTTGCTCACTTAGTTTACTTGTAACATTTGGCATCATCGTGTCATTTTTATAAGTCTCAATTTAAAAAAGTAACTTTATTAAACTTAAAAAACTATATTTCTGTCTGTAAATAATGCCGGAAAAACTCTGTGAACACAGCAGCCACAAATCGGCCAATGCCAATACACATAAAACTCGCAAAAATCGGCCGATATATCGGTCGTTCACTAGTTCTTTTATATGAAAATGTATTCAACCTACCTCAAATCAAATAAAAAATTAAGTTTACTTCAAACTCAAAAAAGTCAAACTCAGCAACAAGAGAATCAGTTAAGGAGGTTTAGCGAAGTTAGAATGTGTAATGGAAAAACAGGCACACATGTGTACACCAACATTACAGATGGACATGGGTGCACACACACCAAATTCTGTAGTTTATACTGTGGGCCTGAAGTTTAAGATGGACATACATTGTCATCTTTTTCTCAAGAGATGTGAAAATCAACACAGCATCTTGCATCTCTTCAAGGTCTGAACTATCTGCCATCTCTTCAGCGTAATTTCAGTGCAAAGTGCTTTTATGTGGTGTTGCGTTAGTTTTTTTTTTGTGCTGTATGTTTTGACTGCATAATGCCAACCATTTTTGACTCACTAATGACTTTTTTTTACACAAAATATGGACAATCCAATATGGTCGTCACTACCGAATATTTGATGTCACGACCGAAACAAATAATGTTCTGGAAAAATAAAATAGGTTTTGTTATCAGAAAAGATGACATAATTTTATTTAGTTAGATAAAAATTTAAACTAATGAATCCTTGAATTTGAAAACTGTATCAGTGCATGTATGGCAATTACAGTGAAATATTACTTTCAAAATGCATTTAATTTGATGAACCACTCTTATAGTTTTGTTAAAATAATATTTCTAATCAATATAACCATGACACTGTCTTTAAAAAAATTTAAAAAATACATTTAGAAGGTTAATGTAAAGAAAATCAGAATAGGCTATTAAAAACCAAATTTTTATATCAAATGTTGTTGTGTTTCGGTAGTGACAAATTTTGGGAGAGAGAAAACATTTCGAAACGGTATAAAAACATGCTAGGAAACTAAAGTGTCCAATCAGTAGATTAATGTTCCTTAGATGTTCCTTAGATGTTCTACTATGTTTATGACTACAAAGCTTGCAGGAAAAAACACACTTTTTTCAAGAAGTTTTGAAGTGTCAATTTGCACCAATTCGGTAGAATAGCCCATATAAATGCAGTCCATTTACCATTTAAAATTTTAATTTAAAGAAATTGTATGTTTCAATAAAAAGCAGTTCTTTCATCCACAGGCATTTTGTGACCTTTTTTTCCCTCAAAGTACTGGTTTAGGCACCGGAACCGTTTTAAAAGTATCGATTTGGCACCGGTAGCCTACCGCAAAAAACCCAAACAATACCCATCCCTACTCTCAGATGTAAAAGCATGCAGGTTTGCAGTCTCACATTTGTCTTTTACGCCATCTGTGGTAGGCCTTGCATCCAGGTGAGCTGACTTTGACCTCTCACCTTTGCATTGTAAATATATGCTTTTGTCTTTTGCATGTGCCATTCACATTTAACACTCTCGGATGTTAAAGCATGTGGGTTTGCAGTCTCAAGGTCTTTACACACCGGGACGTTTTTCGTGCACGTTTATCGTCGACGTTTAACGTCACGTTTTTCTGCTTTCACACCCAAACGATTTTTACTGGCGCTGAGCCGAGTGAGGTGCAATTTCACTCCCTGGACACTAGATGGCACCTAATACAAAACAGATATATGCCGGTACACAGGGTGGCGCTGCGAGAAGTTATGCGTCTGTTCTGACACTCACTTGTCACACAGAAGAAGAGAGCCACTCGCGTGTAGTCAATAACCATTCATATACGATTTTTGGTTAACGGGCAAACAAACAAACAAACATGGCTCTTGAATATATATATAATCTTTGTACAAACAATATCTCCGTGATCTTGAATACATTTTTAAATGAAATCTATTTGATTTGATTCTTTTATCATTAGTTAATATATCAGCATCTCCAGATAAAATTAACTATTTTTGATAGAACACGTTATATCAAAATTAAAACTCTTTCACAAAATATAAGGTAATGGGTGATCCGATGTGTGTACTTTTAAACAAATCTTTTACAAGCATTTTCTCTGTTAACAATATTCTCAAATTTCCTGCCAAATGTATTGTATTTTGTGATTTAGCTAAAGATTTAAGTTCTCATTTTAACCAATATACTCGTTTTATAGAGGTTGGGTGGGTAGAACAAGGAACCACCATTTTTGTTGTGCCCCAAAATGTTAATACTCCTGCAAATTGGTAAGTGTTGCCTATAAATATAATGATGCAATAATTAGGTATGTAGTTATTAAAATAAAAGGTCAACAATACTAATGTACAAGCATAGTGCCAAAATGTCACGTTATTTACAATTAGTTTTTTTAATCAAACATTTATTTTTGTGAATGAACTGCAGTTTGCAATAACAATCAGAGACATGACAGTTTAAATTAAATAAAACAGGATTCAGAAATGTTGGTCCACTCCAGAAAAGTCACAATGACTGTAGTGCAAATCAACATTTAGAAATTAGACATTTTCAAATGTATTTCTTAAATGTATAAACACTTAAAATACATAAGTAAAATGGTATATAATAAACATTAATTTGTGTGAACAAGAACTGGCAGAGCTGTAGAGCAAATAAGTCACAATGATAGAAGTCTAAGTGAACTGTAGTGCAAATAAACATATCTATGAAATGTACAATAAAATGGTATATAATAAACATCTATAGGTGTGACCCAAAACTGGCAGAGCGCTCCTTCTGTGCTCTTCTTTCTCTCTTCTGTGCTTCGCTTTCAATTTTTTTCCCTTTAGCATCTTTTGATAAGAGGTACATCTCCAGAGGTTCGTCTCGGACTGTTTTCTTTTGTTTAGATTGGACCTTGTCACGGCTGGTGCTGGATGATCCTGAAGACGTGCTTGCTGGGGCCTTCTCACTTTTGCTCACATTTTAGCAGAAATATTGCTGTGAACACTGTAAAGATAAATTTAGTTTTCATCAGAAACAATCTTTCACACTGAGGGCCATGCCACAATATCCATGAGGTCAATATTTGATTACAAATGTAATTTAGATTCATGGTATTTTATCTGGCTGAACAAATGCAGCAGATGTTACCTATACACAGAACACAAATTAACCTCCTAAAACCCCACCTTTGGTTTGGCTTGCATTTTAGATTTCTCCAAGCTATTTGGGGTTAGGAAGAAGCAATGAATATAATAACCAAACATTTTTCTTTGAACATGAAGCAGTGTAATTGTCCACGTTTGTGTACAACAGGTTCCAGTTACACACAATGAAGTACTATGGTGCAAACAACAAAACATGTGATATCACGGTGTACAGGGAACATGCCATGGTATGAAGTGTTCAATGTCAGTGCATTACATATCGTAATGTAATGCACCAATAATAATTTTTTATTACTTGCACAGTTAACATGTAGATTTGCACTACTGGTCTGTTCAATACACTACTGGACTGTCTATTTCGTACTCCCTGTTCATTTGCACTGCTGGACTACTTGAATTGCATCGTTTGCACCCCTGTGTACTGAATATTAGAATAACTATTCACAATAACTTAAGCCATTGCACTCTTAACTGACTACAATACAAATTCATTCATGCAGTACTTAAATATTAATTTCACTACTGTTCTGTTTAGTTTATTATGTACATATCCATTTGTACATTTCTGTATATTATGTTCATAGTACCACCCATACATAGTAAGTGTTTACATCGTATTATATAATCCTGCACCTATGCAATTATTATTGATACCCTGCACTTTTTATACTGCTTTTGCACTTCTGGTTAGACCTTAACTGCATTTCGTTGCCTTGTGCTTGTGTAATGACAACAAAGTTTAATCTAATCATATGGCCCACACAGCTATGTATTGTAATGTTCTTATATATATCACGTTACCTTCGAAATTCAGTCGATGATGTGAGGAACTCCGACACCTTCATAAACCTCCACAGCCTCGATGCATCTTCTTTGTGTGTTTACCTGTTCCACGTGCTCCGCAAGACCATTTTGTGCTTGAGCGCCACCAAGTCGTGTTTTACTGGAACTTCAGCAGCGCCAGGCACGTGAACAAAAGCGCCAATCTCATTGGTCGGCCAACTTTTGCGCGTCGCGCTTTTCGCGTGGGTGTGCGCACTCACATTGGCGCTCGTTCTTGAGTCACGAGACGTTAAACGTCGACGATAAACACGCCCGAAAAACGTCCTGGTGTGTAAAGACCTTCACTTTTGTCTTTTACACCATCTGTTGTAGGCCTTTGCATCCATGTGAGCTGACTTTGACCTTTGCATTGTACCTATGTGCTTGTGTCTTTGACATGTGCCATCCACATTTAACACTCTCAAATGTTAAAGCATGTGGGTTTGCAGTCTCCCTTTTGTCTTTTACACCATCTGTTGTAGGCCTTGCATCCATGTGAGCTGACTTTGACCTTTGGCCTTTGCATTGTACCTATGTGCTTGTGTCTTTTACATGTGCCATCCACATTTAACACTCTTAGATATTAAAGCATGTGGGTTTGCAGTCTCACATTTGTCTTTTACGCCATCTGTGGTAGGCCTCGCATGCACGTGAGCTGACTTTGACCTCTGGCCTTTGCATTGTACCTATGTGCTTGTGAGCTGAATTTGACCTTTTAACTGTGCATTTTTAAGGCAGACACATTTACACTGTCCTTGTACTGCTTTTACATGCTTAAGAGACAATGTCAAGTGATTTCCTTTCTCTTTGGTTTTCTTCACCAGACACCTAAGTCTGAGTGCCCTCTGTGTAAAAAGCACATTGTCAATTTTAAACAGCACCTGCGGGTCAGCCATAAAATTGCCAATGTCAAGGAGCGCCAGCTGTGGCAAAAGTTGGCAAGGGGCAGGGTTCTCCTTGGTGGACAAACCTGCACGTTGTGCAACAAATATTTCGAAAAACATTTATTCAAATGCCACGAAGATGTGTCTGTAAGTAATTTGTGTTAGACATTTAATTAATTCTTTGTGCTCAATGATACTGTTACTCAACAAGGTTATGTTTTTCTTTTTCAGAGCAATGAGAAGAATCAAATTATTTAAAAAAATGGAGTGGGAGGTCACCATGAGGGCCTTGATGCAGCTGGCGGCCAGCAAACCTGCCATCCCCATGCTGACCTTAGTGGAGCTGCAAGAGAGTGCAAGTAGGTCCTAGATTTTTACTGAAGTCTTAATGCTGCCCCACAACTCTCCTATAACATGCAATTAAACTGATCTGTGTCTCTCTTGCTTTTCCTGCCTCCACCACTCCAGCTACCCCCTCCATGTCCCATCCCTGCCACACTTGATGTCAGCCCCACAGTCACCTCCCCAACTGCCACCTTTCCCTCAGCCCCACTGTCACCTCCCCAACTACCACCTCTTCCTTGAGCCCCAGTCTTCCCCCTGCCACCTCAACTGGCCCTGATTTCGATATGTCTTTCTTCCCCCCTCTTTACCCCAGCCTCGATGACCTTGTCACCATGTGACTTTTATATGGAGAGGACCCCCTCCCCTATTACAAGGGAGGAGGCAGACCTCATAGAGTAGCTGTTGGGTAAGTCTTACGTGACAAGTGTAATCTTAGTGAGGGTACACTGTTCCATTCTAACCTAAAAATTAAACCATTGCTTTGTTTTATTGAAGGAATTACTTGTGATGTGGGGAAGGCGGATGAAGAGATCAAGGAGCAACCACGTAGATGTTCAATTGTGGACTCTGTGTTTCCGCTGCATGAAAAACTCAGCTGCATAACTAACTTTTCTTCTTCCTTTCAGAACAAAACATGGCGACAGAGATCGCAAATACTTTGGGTTTTAGTTTTTTAAAGGACCTGGAATTTTAATTTAATTAATTAATTTAATTAAATGTATTTTAATCTGTTTTTTATTGTAAATAGTTTTAATATTATTATGTTCTTATTTTTTTATGTTCTTGTTTTATTAATTATTCATTAATGTTAAAGTTTTAGTATTATTCTTAATTAAATGTTGTAAAAAGTTTTCATCCTATAATAATTTTTATAATAAAATAAAATTTAATTTGTTATGAAAATAAAATTTGATCAAATTTTAAAAAATTAATAAAAATAAATAAAAATAAATAAATTAAAGAGTTCTTTTTGAAAGCCTTGCCTCATTCATAGAACTATTATTTAAGTGATAAGTAATCTGCATATATATAAAAAGCACATAACCATATAATAATTATGTAACAACTGGACATAAACACTTGATTATCCACCTGAAATAAACACTGGACAACATAACTTGGGGGCCCAATCCCAGGGGTCCTAATTTTTGCCCAGTAGCAGACAAAGTATTTCAGGCCCCCAGTGGGCCTGGGGTACTCAGGCACTTGGGGCCCCCAGAGCCTGGGGCCTTCTGTGTCATTGGGCTCCAAGGGGCCTTTCAGATATATAAATGGCCAATGGGCAGTTTAATTTGCAATTGGGCAGAGAAGGGGGCGAATAGTCATTGCATAAGTTGCCAGCGGGTGAAATAAACTGTCAGTGGGCAACATAACTTGGGGCCCCAAGGGGGCCGAGCCCAGGTGCCCTAGGTTCTTTTGCCCAATGGAAGACATAAAGTATTTGGGGATACCAGTGGGCCCGGGGTACTCAGTAACTTGGGGCCCTCATAGCATTTGTCCATCTGGGTCATTGGGCCCCCAGGGGCCCCACACAGCAATACATGTCTAATGGGCAGAATAATGTGCCGATGGGCAGAATAGTTGGCGAATGGTCATTGCATATGTTGCCAACTGCATAAGTCATTGCATAAGTTGGTGAAATAAACTGTCAGTAGGCAGCATAACTCTGGAGTACTTAGGCACTTGGGGCCCACCGAGCCTTAAATGGCAGATGGGCAGTTTAATGTGCTAATGGGCAGAGAAGTGGGCAAATGGTCAATGCATAAATTGCCTGTGGGTGAAATAAATTGTCAGTGGGCAAAATAACTTGAGGCCCCAAGGGGGCCAAGCCCAGGGGCCCTAATTTTTCCCATTTGCAGACAAAGTATTTCTGGCCCCCAGGGGGCCCTCAGAGACATAAATGGCCAATTGGCAGAATAGTATGCCGATGGGCAGAATAGTGGGCGATAGGGTTGTGCCGATAGACGATAGTATCGTGTATCGACGATCTTCAGACATATCGCCAGTGGCGGGCTTTCATGGCGATAGTCATGACGATAGTTGATGAATGGTTATTATTATCATAGTTTTACATTAACACCCACATTGCATGCTTTTCCTCGGATGAGGGTTTGTGAGCTTCGCTTTACGCGGAGAGCTTGTAAAGAGAGAATTCCTTCTTGCACGTACCTGCACTTAATGCGTGCGTCTTGGACTCCTTCTAGCAAATCCATTGTGTCATGAACAGCTGCGCTTCTCTCTGTCTCATGTGCACGCGCTCTCGCATCTGTCCGAAGTCTAAACATAAACTAAAGTAGAAATCCTCATGTCTTTGTTCCGTTTAATGCGTTTCATGCAAGCTGAGGCAAACTTTACTTTTTTGTTTAAAATATGACCCGCTGCATATTTGCGCCTCTCTCACTCTTGCGTACGTGCAGAGAGAGCGCTCTGTCCGAAGTCAGATTACTATTAATCCTGTTTATGATATGCATTATAATGAGTTGTAGCAACACGTCCCTCGTGTTTAAAATATGATTGTGTTTAAAATATGATTGCGTTCCGCTGGACCAATTTGTTTAAAAAGGCACATCTGAGAGCATCACTGCTTAACACATGTAGCCTTCTGCAACATCACTAAACAAATGCATTGAATTGTTTATATGTGCGCGCATGCAGATGCATGTTTTTACAATTATTAAGTAATCATGATTAGGGTTTTAATGACGTGCTCGCATTAATGGCATTAGTTTTAAGAAGGTCACGGTCATGACGTTTGTTGCTCTTGTTCTTTTTTGTCCACCAATCAAGTGACTTGTTATAATGAGCAAAAAATTTACAAATATAAAAATGAGTAAACTACTGCCCTGCCCTCCGATACTATCGTGTATCGCCGATCTCACAGGCTGACGCTAGGACGATCTCAAAATGGGGCATTTCGCCCAACACTAGTGGGCGAATGGTCATTGCAAAAATTGGCAGTGGGTGAAATATACTTTCAGTGAGAAACATAACTTGGGGGCCCAAGGAGGCCAAGCCCAGAGGCCCTAATTTTTCCCATTTGCAGACATAAAGTATTTCGGGCACCCAGTGGCCTTCAAAGCCATAAATGGCAGTTGGGCAATTTAATGTGCTAATGGTCAGAAAAGTGGGCAAATGGTCAATGCATAAGTTGCCAGTGGGTGAAATAAACTGTCAGTGGGCAACATAATTTGGGGCCCCAAGGGGGCCAAGCCCAGGGGCCAAAAGTTGTTTTCCTCAATTGCAGACAAAGTAATTGGGGCAACCTGTGGGCCTGGAGTACTTAGGCACTTGGGGCCCACAGAGCGGTTCCGCTTCATTTGCTATAGTTTAACTCTTTTGCCGCCATTGACGAGATATCTCGTCAATTTAGAGAAAACGCTTCCCAGCCAATGACGAGATTTTCCGTCTTTCTGCAATACCGCTATTATCCACCAGGTGGCCCACTTCCGCAACTTATACAACCCGGAAGTAACGCCTCACATCAAAGAGAAAGAACTCTGTGTATGTTTTAAAGATCGCTCTGCATCTGATCTCTATCAAAAGTCCTTCACAAAAATGGAATTATCTCAGCTTTTTGCTAAAAATTGGGTGTTTTTAAAGAAACCTACCCATGTTTGAGAGGTGATTAAAAGAGAACTAATGAAGGTAGGATGAAACGGGGTTTTTTGTTTGAAAGCAGAGGGTCTGTTCTTTCATCTGATACATTGTTTGTTTATATATTTGAAGAAGAACATTTTCTGGAAGGCATTAAACTTTTGTGAAAATCATGAAAAATGCTGGTGCTGCCTGGCAACTTTTTTTAAAACGCTGGTGGGGAAAGAGTTAACAACGGTTAACAACTTTACGCCCCGAAGGCAGTCGCTCTACTCATCTTCAACAAGCGTGTTTGATGAAGAACAAAGAAAGACCGATGACATCACAGTAGGGCGAGAGCGATTCCAAAGCAAACTTCCTTATGACTTCTCGATTCACTCTCGTGATACTTTGATGTCACCTGCCTGTCGGTTTTTGCAGCGCAGCATGAACTCAAACAATCCTAATCTCTGGGATACTTTTTCGATGACGGCGAAGGGCGCGTCTACAAACAACGCCCACATACCCCCGTCCCCCAAAAATGTTCTCTCACTGAATCTAGACGATTTACGTGGGTCACCTTTTTTGGCTTCAAAACGGCGAATTTCGCCGAAAGGTGAATGATTTCCCAACCTTTTTTCTGCCACGGCAGAGTTTTGATAAGTAAATTGTATTGCAATGCTTAAATGACTTGTTAAACTGAAATGTTATAGCCTGCTGTATTAAATGTAGTATTCATGAGTCATATTGTCTCTCCAGGCAGGGAAAAGTGTTAACTTTTCTTTCTCAATTTTCTCTGCATTCTCTTTCTTGAATGTGTTATATTCAAATGGCCACAACTTCTCCAAATCTTATCAGATTTCCATGTTACACATCGTTGGAAAGCTTAGAAACTGCACTTTCAGAATCTAAGAATAACTCAAAATGCCACAGATCCGACTTGTGTCCCTACTTTCTGTGACTGGTCACATTTATGTGAAACTTGATCTTGTTT
Organism: Misgurnus anguillicaudatus; assembly: GCF_027580225.2. Taxonomy (NCBI): domain Eukaryota; kingdom Metazoa; phylum Chordata; class Actinopteri; order Cypriniformes; family Cobitidae; genus Misgurnus; species Misgurnus anguillicaudatus. Next base: position 7,750,924 of record NC_073348.2, on the reverse strand, counting down.
TGATGAACACAAATTATATCCTGGCTGGAATTGATGACAGTGCCACAATGTCAATGCCAGCACTGAGCTCAGTTTCTTCACACTTACACTTATATGAATCACATTGTCTGTTTCTGTGACTTGTGATCAAAGAATAAACTGGTTAAGGTAAAACTAGTTTTAGGTATAGTGTACTTAAATATAAAATACATATATATATAGCAAAAATATATTTTCAAATTGCCAAATTGGTGAAAACAAATAACATATTTCAAAATACATTTTAAAGCATTTATAGACATCGCCAGTGTGTCGTCATCATGACGTATTCCCAGTGGTGAACGCAAAGCATTTTGGGAATCCGCGGCACGAACGTACAGTCGCCAGACTTCTTTGCATGGAGGAAAGAACGTAGTGTTCAAAATGTCGTCTACTTGCTGTGTTATAAACTGGAATAGTCGTTCTCATGATACGTGCCATAAAGCTTTAAAACGGAAAATCCTTTTATCGTTTTCAAACGTGGAAAAATATTACTACAAGCCATGTTTCAGAGGTGACAAAAAGGCGACGCATGGCATGGATAGCAGCAGTAAGGAGACCCAAGATAAAATAATTTGTATTAATAAAGGCATAGAACCAGAGTATTTGTAGTGCACTGACGACTTATTTAATAATTAAATTAATAAAAAGACTGAGATATGTTTGGTAATTGTATCTGAACGAAATTTAAATTAATTTGGTATATTTCATATCAATATATTTGTTTCCCTTAACATTTTAATTAACACTAACTTTATTTTCATCTTAATTATAAAAATATATTTCTGTATAAAATAATATTACCAATTAAAATACATTTGAGAGAGAGAGTTTTTGGTTAAGTTACAGTTTGACAAGTTTACAGTTTGACAAAAGCACAATGCTGCATTGAGTGTACAAATATGTGTAAACACTTTGCAGTTTGAATGATGTCCTGACTCCTGTATAACCAAAATGACGGAGTATGTTTTATTGTTTCCTGTTCGATCGCGACCGTGCCTCTCTCTCTCTCTCTCTCTCTCTCTCTCTCTCTTCTTCTTCTTCGTCTTCCTTTATTTCTTAACGCCATTCCAGCATGTACGGCTCATGGCGAGAACCAGGTAATCCATACACAAGTTTTATTCAGACAAGTTGATTCATACAAAAGTTGGGGGAGGGACAATTTGGTATCTCCAATTTGCCTAACTTGCGTGTTTTTGGCATGTGGGATGAAACCAGAGTAAACCCACGCTGACACAGGGAGAACATGCAGAAACTTCACACAGAAAGGCCAACTGCCCCAGCCGGGGCTCGAACCGAGACTCTTCTTGCTACCCTCTCTCTCACTCACATATATCGTCATTGTATTAGGATTTAGTTTTAGGCGGTATGGTGTACAATGTTTTCTTTAGCCTGCTGCATTTTGTAGGATTATATTCTGTTTTTCACGCTAATTTTTCGTTATTTTCATGCCAGAACACTAGCCTGCTATGCCAGTCCATGTAAACTGGCCAAACATACCCATAATTCTTTGCATTCTGATGACGTTGCCGCCCAGATTGTCATGTGTCTTAGCGATGTCTATATTCACGTCACATCGGAAGAAAAACTTTATTTGTTACAAACCTGTAAACATAGGTTTGAAAAGAGTGATATTTAATATATATTCAACTGCAATAATATAGCCTACTTATAATTTTTACACGTACACGTTATAACTTTTTTCAGGGTTGCCAACACTCACACATCTTGCGTGACAGTCACGCATTCAGCCTCAATCTCACGTTTAAAAAATAAATCTCACGCTTGAATAGACATTCTACTCTGCTGTATTTTTTTCACTCATGTGCATGGCTGTACCCACCATTGAGGTCTTCATCTTGGTCTTATTTAACCCAACGCTCAGCGCTTGTTTAGCTTCTTGTGGCGCCGCGCAGACCGATCGGCAATATGACGTCTTACAGATGTGGCCCTTAAAAATGCGCGTCTCTGAGAGCAGAATGCAGCGAGGACTTCCGAAATTCTGCGAGATCCCGCAGAAGGGGGGTTTGGTGGGGGATGCAGGAAATACAAAAACCTGTAGATGGCAGTCGTGTTTCATGTAGGCCATACTGACGACAATTTGTGTGCTTGACTTCATGCTGAGCGTATACTCTATGATATTGAAGTAACATGACACGGATTTTCTGTGTTTAGGAGATACTCTTTGATGCCATACAAATGCAGGCTTTTTTGGCAAACCTTTCGTTGGCGAAGTTTTCTTTGCCAGTTACATAAACAGTGACATATTCTTCATAAAATTTCGACTCAAACACGCATCATTTGTCTTATTTTTTTCCGTGTACTTACAGTAGAAGAGACGTGATATATGATAACTGTCTTATAACAAAATAACTCGCGAAGACCTTTGAAGAGACCGAGCGCATTTACGCAATATCACTAATTTATCTAATTTTACATTTAGTTCATTTTTGCATCTGAACGTTTAATAGCTTTAACATGGTTGTGTTGCGCTTTTCTGCATTACTGAACTGTAGGAATATAAGTAGAAATATAAGAAAATATAAGTTAAGCGTGTTGTGTGTATTTCCTAATTATAAGCGTTTGGGAAATTGCACCAAATCTAAAAGTGCATAAAAACATGAACATGTCATTTAAATAAGCGAAAAATCTTTTTTATGAGCTCAAAATTTTGAATATAATGTGCTATTGCAAAAAATTGCCCATCTCTAATGCGAATATTCATCTTTAAAGTTGAAGAAACCAAAAAGTAATGTACTGATAAGCATTCGTCAAACATAAATAAATAAATATATATATTAGGGATGTGCCCGAAGCAGAATACGTTATTCCCAAGGGCACGGATAATGGCTTTAAAACGAATAACGAATTCATCCGAATAACAGAAAAAATATTCGGCCAGACATCATAACGTGTTTACTGGAACAGCTAAATTATAAAGCCCTTAAAGCACGTATAATATGTGTGTGAAGTGAATGAGTGTAATCTATAAAATTACATGAATGACATTTTCTGCGCGTCCCTTATTTAGAAACGCGAGATGTTTTGGAATTAGTTTTAAAACGCTGCTAATATCAAACGTCTTTTAATCCAACTGTTAAAAACTACCCTTTTAGTTTATTTTATTTTATTTAATTACACAAGACCAGAAACCCTTGATAAAATGCTGCACTCTGATAATAAAATATTCGTTAATAACTCTGTGTCTCTATGACTTCGGTCCTCTTTTAATTACTTCAAGTTAAAGCCAGCTTCATTGTCAAGGTGAATATAAAATTAACAAGTAAATAGATAAAAATATGAAAATGTAACATTTTAAAAGCAAAATTTATACTGAAGATTATTATGACATGAATTGCAATTAACATAAAAAGTTAGATAAATTGTAATTGTAAATAACAACTGAAACATTTATATTACATCTTTCTAATTACCTTATTGTTTAAAATCATTTTGCTTGTTTTGAACTAAGTCAAAACTGACTTTAAATAATAGAGCTGTTATTTGAAATTATAAACGAATATCTGATTATTTATTAATTTAGATGAAGATTAATGAGAAAGTTTTTTTAAACAATTCGTTCTGTTCGCGCAAACGCTGTAGGCTATGGACATATTTAATAATGAGCTTAACAAGTTTGTTGTAATGCTTAATATGCTTTCGTAAAATCTTTCCAGAACAGATGTTTTTTTACTATTCTGTCAGTGCAGGTACTTGCTTGTCTGTGCGTTGCGTTTCGGATCTGTCAGTCAGCGCGAGTCTTGTTGATCTTAATAACTTTTTAACATAAATCAGTCCCGAACTTTATCTCTGTTTATAACTATTTAAACATCAAGCAAGTCCTGCATTTTATTTTCAAATTCCTGCATGTTTTTAAACCGAAACCAAGATGTCAGACATGACACGCATCTTAGTATTAATCATTTCACTCTCAGAAAACGTATTAGATGTTTAATTAATAGAGTACTTGAAAACATCCCACTCATTTAGACAGAATGGGTCATATATGTAATGTGCTGAAAGACACAATAAACGCTTAAAGCGCTCTCAAATTCAACGCACATAGGCACAAGCTGTATGAGGCTTTGAAAATGAGAAGTTTGTTTTCCATGGCTATTATTGAGAATCAAGTTATTTGTCTTTTTGATTTAAAAAAATGTCATATGATTTTTAATAAATATTTACAGTTATTTAAGTTATAATTATAATAAAAGCAAAAATTCATTTAAAATTGTAAAACAAATTTAATGCTAACTTTACTTACAAATTCAGAAAATATTTTTACAGTGAATAAATAAAACGACATGAAGGCAGTGCTTTAAGTGGGCCGGAACGCCCCGGTACTCAGTACCGCCACTTCTAAAAATAGCTCTTGAGCGTACCACCACCTCTCCGTGCGCCCAGAACGTGCTTTTAGCGTACAGGAACGCTCATTTGCACATCTGTATAAAAATCAGAGGTTTAATTGAATCCTTTGCTGCGCTGCGGCTTTTCAGGGCGCCGTTAATGTACGCTTCCTTATTCGTCCCACCGAGAGCAGAGACTACATTACCCATACACCCTTGCGTTTACAAGTTAAAAGCGCATGCGTCGGATGGTCAGTCAGTGTCAACGTGCTCTGGAGAGGTGTGTGAAACGCGCAACCATAGCTGCTCGGTTAAAATGAAAATACAATGAACACTTAATATGCCCTCCTTGTTTTAGACTCTGAGTAGTAAAAGAACACGGTCAGAATCAAGGGACTCGCTGGCTGACATCCCACCAAGCCAGAATGATAGCTGCAGGTCAGACGCAAGCCTTGTAGGTACGTGATAATCTCCGCTGTCGCGGCTGTCAGTTTGGTTCCCCTCGACGCAACTTCGGATTTCCTCAGGCGATGTGCAGAAAACATTCTTGAAATTGTAATAGACATTTAGTTTAATTGCTAAACTACAAGTGAGCGAAATTTAAATGAATTTGAACCACCTACACAGTAGTTTTACCACCCGCAAAATGGAAAACAATGAGACAAAATAAATGACTTTCGAGTTTAAAATGGCCAGTATTTTGTTATTCTTGAACCCATAGACATGGTCTTGGTGTCATTTAAAAAAAAATGTTAAGCTCTTTCTATCTATACCGCCAGCAGCCATATCACCCTGTAGCCCAAGACAGCTTGCCCACTGAAGCTAAGCAGGGCTGAGCCTGGTCAGTACTTGGATGGGAGACCACCTGGGAAAACCAGGTTGCTGCTGGTAGTGGTGTTAGTGAGACCAGCAGTGGGTGCTCACCCTGTGGTCTGTGTGGGTCCTAACACCCCAGTATAGTGATGGGGACACTATACTGTCAATAAAAGCACCGTCCTTCGGATGAGACGTTAAACCGAGGTCCTGACTCTCTGTGGTCATTAAAAATCCCAGGATGTCCTTCGAAGAGAGTAGGGGTGTGCCCCGGCATCCTGGCCAAACTTGCCCATTGGCCTACTAATCATCCCTCATACTAATTGGCTATATCACTTGGTCTCCTCACCACTAATAAGCTGGTGTGTGGTGAGCGGTCTGGCGCAATATGGCTGCCGTCGCATCATCCAGGTGGATGCTGCACATTGGTGGTGGTTGAGGAGATTCCCCTGTTCATATGTAAAGCGCTTTGAGTACTGAGAAAAGTGCTATATAAATGTAAGGTATTATTATTATTATCTGAACAACTAGTTTTAGCATTTAACCATGCTGAAAATGTTACTCACATATCTACCTTTTGCACATTTTATTTATGTTCAAAAGCTCTACAGTAGCTCTTTCTAATGGTATTTTTTCAAAATCCTTTTGCACATTTTATTTATGTTCAAAAGCTCTACAGTAGCTCTTTCCTTTCCAATGGTATTTTTTCAAAATCCTTTTGCACATCTTATTTATGTTCAGTGGCTATTTCTAGCTCAAGCAAATCCACAAACTTATAAAAGGATTTATTATTTTTTACAAGGTCGTCTGTTGACTGCTGAATATAAAACCCCTTTAATATAGGAGTCGAGTCAGCAAAAAAAAAATATATATATATATATGAGTACCGGCACCTCTTTTGGGCCACTTAAAGCACTGCATGAAGGAAGTTAATTCCAAAATGTAATTATTGCACATGGTTAAGCTGCTAGTTTTAGCAGCTACCAGTGACAATTAAAAACCACCCACCCCCAGGTCTGCCAATTCTTTGCCAACCCCCAATGCTATAACAAAGGAACTGCAAGAGAATCAAAAGAAAACCGGTTTTTCAAGTATTCACCAGCGTGTGGCGTTTTATTTCCCACCCTTGCAGTTCCTTTGTTTAAATGCAAATCTAGGCCTACTACATGCGCTGTAAGTTATTTTAAATGAATGTTTATAACTTATAAAATTAAGTGGGTATCGGGTAACGTAATTTGATATATGTTGATATAACCTGGGCTCTCAAGTCCCACGCATTCGCCATGAGACACGCCCATTTCTGTGAGTTCACGGTCACACGCCAAACCGTGTAAGCTATTTCTCACGCTGAGAAGTAAAATAGAACTTTTTCTAATAAAGGATGTGCTGGTATACACAGAGCATTCCTGTCGAGTTTAGCAGTACGGTTCTTAGGTGTGGTCAACTTTACGCAGCGCCGCAAGAGCCGACAAGCAGATGACATCAGAATACCGCGAGAAATAAGGCAGAGGAGGTTGGTTTCAATCGCTCTCGCGGTACTCTGATGTCATCCACTCATGTTTGAGTCTGTATCAGATAAAAATACAGATTTTGAGGAACAAGTTATTGTTTGGAGATTGTCAATGGACGTTTCTTAGTGGTAAGTTTGTTTTTTCAGTATGGACCAAAACGCCAAATGCATAAAATAAAAATGAAGTAATATTGTAATGTCTTGGCATGATATGTTTTCTAAAATGTTTAAAAATGAACAAATCAGTTGTGCGAAACTACACAGATATATATTTTTTTAATGAAACATATTCAGTGGTTTCAGTGCCTCAGTGACTCATGGTGGGGTTGAACCGCTGGTTCAGTTTACCCCATTCACTTTGCCCCACAGCCACCATTTTGGGAAAACTGGCTAGTTTAGTAATTCAGGCTAATCTTTAGCTAAATCATTCACATGATTTTATACATTAGCCAATCACCAATATTTATGGTATAAATAATTAGACCTGAAAAAATCTACTTTGACATAACGACCTGGTATGTATACATTTTACTTTGATAGGATTTTTTGTAAAAAAAAATCAATTTAATCATAACTCTTTAATTTTTCCTTCTCTTTAACATAGCCAAACAGAAATTATGGTTGCTACCTGTATTTGTGGTCACACGGCTACAAATCTGGTTGCCTAGATAAAGGGGGTGGGTTAACTTACCCACTGGCTTATTTTGACCCACTCTCCCCTACTTGGTTTGAGAAACGGCCATTGTTTACAGAAGCCGGAGCTCGAGCTACAAACTACAGAGCGAGTGCGCGGGTGCACAATGGTGAAAGAGCAACACACGATGTAAATAACTAAACCAGTGTTCGCAGTACAGACACTTTATATTTTAGCGTACTGCGTACCTTCACTTTCTTTTGCGTGCCACCACTTCTCATGTTGCTGGTACTCTGCTGTAAAGAGTCAAAGGCCGTTTCTATGTGGCGATGCGCAGACAGTTCGGCACCGAAGACATCAAAGTACCGCGAGAGCAAGTCGAAATGTTACAAATGGTCCGACTTTACCTTTGCTCTCGCAGTACTCTGATGTCATAAGCCGACCAGTCAGCGCCGCACCATTTAAAGTCGAACACACAAAGCGTCAAGGTCTGGGCCCAGTTTCCCAAAAGCATCGTAAGGCTAAGTAGATCGTAAAAACGATTGTACGAATCATCTTAGAATTACGGACCGTTTCGCAAAAGCTTCATAACTTAGCACTTGAAAATCAGTGCTAATCCGGAGTAGTCGTTAATAGAGTTACAAGGTCACCTGCAGGACAACCAACAAATTGCACTCCAGCAATGACGATAATGTAATGTTTTGAATGTATATTTATTTATTTATTGGGTTCTTCATTGTTTATTTGTTTAAATTACTTTAATATAATATATTTAAAATTAAAATGAGAAATCAAATTTAAATGACTAAACATAAATTAATAAAGAAGTAAAACATATTTGGTAAATTTTGGTAAAAGTTGGTACTAGCAAATTGATAAATGGTTCCTACCAATTTGCTTCTATAATTAATCTACAGTAAAAATAATTGTTTTGAAGTGAAATGGCATCTGATTAAGGAAACCAAATAATATGTACGGTACAATGCAATAATCCCTAATAATAAAAAACATAGATAATAAAAACAAATAATAATAATAATTTAAACTATTTCATAAAATGCAGAATGCATTTCGCAGTGGGAGAAGTCCTAACTAAATACGGAAAAGAATATTTCATTAGGCACAAATTTTTAAAACATTTAAATAATTTTAAATCAATAATTGTTTAATGACTAAACTTTATAATATTTACTCATTAAACAATAATGGAAACTATTATAAAAAAAACATTAGTGCACATCGGCTGAAGATCATTAGCCTAAACAAGCTTCTGCTACAAATTCGAGTCATTCTATAGGTAACATTTCAGCACTTGACAAACGGATAGCGACTCGTAAGTAGCACTTAAAACTCAGCTGCGAGCGATCGTTTAACGTGCATCTTTGGGAAACGTACGTACATGAACAACGAATGTTCGTTAAGTAGCTCGTAGAAACCGCTCTTAAGTGCTAAGTTCAATCGTTATTGGGAAACCCAGCTCTGGAGGAAAAGCATATGCCCGGAACCCACGCACGCAGATACCCTCAGAAAACGGCAGATTCATTAACCCTCACCCACGTGTGCATGTTTGTAAGTAGTAGAAGCCAGCGTGATGTTTGCTTTGACAGCTTTTAATATTTATAATTATAATATATAAAAAAAATCAATTGATATTTGACGTCTATTAACAATAATATATTTATATACTATATATACTTATATGACTTGCACATTGTGTGTTGCTTTAGTTTACTATAAAGTGCTCATTTGGTTTGGTGTATTTTGAGTGTGGCAGTCATTCTATTAGCCCCAATCAATCACAAATCATCGCTTCTCCTATTTCTTCGTAGGTGAACTGAATCTAATCTGCTGTCATCTGCAGTTATATTTACAGAGACCAGTATTCATTAGATTTTAAAAACTTTTTTTGCCACTTTTAAAACTGTAAAACTAAATAAAAAATATCATATGATATGCCGAATGAGCATATAAACATGTGTTTTCTTGTTCGCTCCACGGGTTTAAACGCCGTTTTTTTCCTAAAGAATAATGTTAAAACTTTATTGGTGGTGGTTGAGAATAATTTATATGGCAGAATAATTTATATTGCATTTTAGCGCAATATAAATGTATCATATTGTTATTCTTAATATAAGATAATACTCATATATTTTTACAACACTTTTAACTTTAAAACATACATATAAAGATGCTTAGTACAATAGCTTTGCTTCTGACAACAAGTTTCTGTAATAAATCAGTAAATCAATCACAAAATGTTTTGACAGTGCCGAATAAAATGCTTGTCAATTCAAACTAAGCTGAAAGGTGTATAAAACCGCTTGAATGAACAATATCTGAACTGTGCTCTTTTGCATACCTCTACTTTTCTCATGTCTTTCTTTATACCACATTTATCTCTTTAAAATATTGCTACTTTTAGAAATAATTTGTTTGCATTTTTGTGTATACTGCACACTTTATTTACATCATCTATACCCTACGTTTTTCTTTCAATAAAGATACACATTTATTATTGTCTTAACTTAAAACTTTGTTTTTTAAATTTATAAATTAGATTATATATAAATAAGTTTTAAAAACGAATGTCTGAGATAAGATATCTGGAAGGAGACGCAGCGTGTTTGTCTATATAGCCACATGTTATTAAATGTATTATTTTACTCACACATTTCACAAAGTATACAAATTGTAGGTGTAAATATTCATAAACTCAACACTTCGGAGGTGTTTTCCGTCCGTAAAAGCTGTTCGCTATTTTATTAGATGTAGCATACGCTTATAATATAATATAAATTTTAAATTAAAATGTCTGTTCTATTTCTAATCATTTATTTTGGTTTGACCAAATAAAAATACATAAGTGATATTAGGAGATTTTATTAAGTTAATTAATACACTTTTTATATAAGTAAGTTTTGAAAAGTGTTGAATACGAATGTCTGAGATAAGGTATCTGGAAGGAGACTCGGCGTGTTTGTTTATAAAGCCACATGTTATTAAATTGATTATTTTACACACACATTTCACAAAGTACATATTGTAAGTGTAAATATTCATAAACTCAACACTTCGGGGGTGTTTTTTGTATGTAAAAGGCGTAGTTTCTCTGTTCGATAATTTATTACATGCAGTATAGTTTCCATATAAAGTCAATTTTAAATAAAAATTTCTGTTCTATGTCTAGTCATTTCTTTTGGTTTGACCAACTAAAAAAATACATAAGTGACATTAAGAGATTTTATAAAGTTATTTTAATCCATTATTTTAATGATATTTACAAAGCCACTGTATATTTTTACAGATATGAATTACGGCTGAAAGGATTTTTAAAAATCACAACACATATGCGCAAAAAAGGTATTATTAAAGGTATTATAAATATAAATATTTAAAACTAAAGATATCATATGCCAACTGTACAGTATGTAAGCATAGGCCTATGTTTTCTTGTTTGCTCTGCGTGGGTTTAAACACTGTTTTTCTAACGAATAATTTTTAAACTTTATTGGTGGTGGTTGAGAAGAATTCCTCTTTCCATATGTAAAGCATTTTAGCGCAATATACATGTGTCATATTATTGTTCTTAATATATAAGAATACTAATATATTTTTACAACACTTTTAACTGTAAAACATGTATTTTTTATACCACATTAATCTATTTAAAATATTGATACTTTTAGAAAAACTGACATAATTATAAATATTATGAACAAACAATGAAACGAAGTCAAAATTCGACAACACAAATAATTAAGATATTCATTGTAAATAGAGTTAAGTGTATTAGGCTCACACTAAATTCTCCGTTGCACTAAGTATAAATGCATTGTACATACAGTCATCGTTGTATGCACTGTTATGCTGGCAAAAAGGGGTTGACGTCACTTTGCTGTTTTAATAGCAATGTTAAATATACGGCAATGCCCTTATTAACTTCTGGAAACAACCGCAATGACAACGCATATAAAAATTTTTAAGAGTTTTTTATGCGCCACCTGGTGGATTTTCTGTGAAGCGAAAAACATTAGGGGAAAAGACAAAGTAGCCCCCCCGAAAACACTTGCAGAATTCTGCGTGACTCCGCGAGACGATTTGGCGAATGCCGCGGGAGAAAACGCGCATTTTTAAAGGCCACATCTGTAGCACCGCGAGACTGATTCAACAGTAAATGACTCAGTATGCTTTTAAATCGATCTCACGGTAGTGTGATGTCACAAGCCAACAGGTTTGTGCTGCGCCCCATTAAGTAAGATTAAGTCAAAATGATTCCCAGATGAATAATGAAATCACAGACAGAGGTGCAACTCAAAGGAGCACAAAAGTGGAAGTGCAAGAAAAGTTAGATGTAAGTAATCAAACGCTGACTATTATACAGTTGTAAACTGATTATGTCTTAACTTACCGAAGCCTGCCTAATAAACAGTATACCTGTTGAAGTAATTTAAGTTAAACAAAAGAAGTAGAGAAAATCACTCACTGGTTTTAACTGTAACTTTGTAAAAAAAATAATTAATCCATATTTACTTTTAAATATATCTTTTTTTGCCAAAAATTCTTAGTGTTGAGCTCTTCTATTGGAGTAAGTTTAAGGTTAATTATGGAATTTAGATTTCCTGAACAACTTTTACTAAAATAAAACAAATGTGAGAAGTTTAAAATTCAGCCTTGGATTATATCTTACAGCGGGTAATATGACGTTAAAAAGTGGACAAAAGTCGGCAAGCGTGTGAATCCAGCGCACATGCAAATTACAGCAGCGCAGTGACAAAGCTTGCAAGTAAAATAGAAACCAGCAGAAATCGCAAATCCCACAGTCGAACACAAAAACCAAGACTGTGTGTGTAAATCAACACTTGCGTGGGGAATAACAAACCCCTTGAGTACAAGTAGTTTGCTCATGCGCAGCCGATCTGCTTGCGTGTGAGCTGCAATTCTACACGTGCGCAAGTCAGTTTTAGTTTATCACTCAGGGGACGGGGCACCACCACTTTGTGACAACAAATGCCATTGGCCCCTGCTACTCCTGTTGTGATTGGCTGTTGCTGCCGCCTCAAGTCAAGTCGAAGAATAGGTGTTTTTAAAATATTTTTTCCTGTGTTGTCTTTTAATGATTTTAGGTGTTTTTCACCAATGGCTGACCAAAATGTGCATGTAAGTGATTTTTTTATGTAGTTAAATGAAATATTGCCAAAGTTGAATAATTTATGATTAGTGAATCTGACCATTTAGGGCTGCACGATAAATTGCATACGATTGCGCATCTCGCCAGTAAAGCCGGTTCCGTGATTAGTAGTAAATCGTCACCTGCTTTAATGGAGCTTACTAGCTGTAGTTCACTGACAAGCTAGGCAAAATCACGGTCCTTATTGCAGGCGATTTCGGCGATATCGTGCAGTCCTACATTTAGTATTTTGTTATGGAAATAAAGGTTAGGAAATTATTTCTCTCTGTAGTTTTACATCACGTCATGAGTGTAATAAGCATTGTTTGTTGCTTGCTTTATGACCTCGACATGCTCTATCGGAATGCAGTGGCGACTGGTGCATTACTGTTTAGCAAAAATGCTGAAAATGTTACTGTTGAAGTCAACTGTTAAAGCATGAAATTATGTTATATGAACCTGAAATCTGAGTATAATGTGGGTTTATTATCAGTAATAAACTAATCAGGGTAATCATTCTCTCTCTCTCTCTCTCACTCTCACTCACTCACTCACACACACACACACACCTGAGGTTGCAATATACTTTTTCAATCTCCGTCATTTTTTATGAACAGCATTGTAAAAATCCTATCATAGTCAATATCCGTCATTTCATGTTTTAATGAATTGTTTTCGTTCGGATCATTTCTAATCATGAACTTACAAGACGATAATACAAGTCAAAATGTGTTTATTTATTTGTGAAGAGAACCGATAAACAGGTACCGTGCATTAGAGCCATGCAAGTGTCACAGGCCGGAGCGGACCACAGACTGTGTGCGTCACGCTCCTACCAAAGTTCCACCTCGAGGAGGTCCCAAAAGCACCCCAATGACCAAACAACGAGAGATAAGTATAATAAAAACAGTAACTTTATTTAAATTAATTAAAAGATCAGAGGGAATGGGGAAGGGAATTTAAAATGTCACTTCTCTCCCTCAGGGGGAACTACGGGGCAGGGGGACGTTGAAGGGGAGAAGTCTGATCCGTGAGGCCAAGGGATAGCAGGGCAAGGGCCGGGCGGAGGTCCTTCATCCTCGGCCCACCTCCTGCATTGGAAGACTCCTCGCGGCGCTCCTCGTTGCTCCTGAGGGCAGAGTAAATACAGGGTAAGTATTGCGTTGGACTAAAATCAAGTAAGCTTCTCCTTCCTAGGTGCCTGGGTCGTACGGAGTGGATTGGGCGTGGACTCGGGACGAGGTGCGTATCTCTTTCTCCACAAGTTTTTCCTAGATCTCTGAAGCGTGCCGAGTGAATTTGACTTTGGTTCGTAACTCAGGTAAGTATTTCTTCCTCTACAGGTTTTCTAGGTTTCCGGATCGTACTAGGTAAGTTTAGCTCTAGCTTGAGACAAGGTGAGTATCTTCCTCTCTACAGGCTTTCTGGGGTTACGAGTCGTTGCTGGGTAAGTTTAGCTTTAGCTCGAGACAAAGTGAGTATCTTCCTCTCTGCAGGCTTTCTGGGGTTACGAGTCGTTGCTGGGTAAGTTTAGCTTTAGCTCGAGACAAAGTGAGTATCTTCCTCCTTACAGGCTTTCTGAGGTTTACGAGTCGTCGCTGGGTAAGTTTAGCTTTAGCTCGAGACAAAGTGAGTATCTTCCTCTTTACAGACTTTCTGGGGTTACAAGTCGTTGCTGGGTAAGTTTAGCTTTAGCTTGAGACAAAGTGAGTATCTTCCTCTCTGCAGGCTTTCTGGGGTTACGAGTCGTTTCTGGTTAAGTTTAGCTTTAGCTCGAGACAAAGTGAGTATCTTCCCCTCTGCAGGCTTTCTGAGATTACAAAGTAAGTCTGTCATCAACTAGGCACTGGAATTCAACAGAACTGAAACCATATGTCACCACCACCATCCGACGTAGCAGGGGGCGAGGGGGCCTTTTCTGGCGCTCAGCTGTGGCCGACGCGGCAGCATCTCGTTGAGTGGTAGTTCAGAATGACAGTGACCACACGTCCTCTTCTCTTTCTCCTAGGGCAGGCAAAGATCTAGACGAGAAGGCAGTATTTAACATGCACTTGTCACACACAGCGTATATGCAGGCGCCCGGACCCTCTACCCCCCTTAGCAACTCCTCTGCCGCTAGGTGGTCGAGTAAAACTACTGTATTCCTCACAGTACCTCACTTAGTAGCTCCGTCTGACTCCTGCTGGACACAGTCATGTGGCGTAATTGGTTTGGCTGGGCGTGCACCGCCGTGGCGGCTCCCAATGGTCTCCACAGAGGTCTGATCCTTCCTGAGGTGAGTACAAATGACAAGGAGACGACAACACTACAAAAGCTTTGGTGTACTCACGTCAAATAGATCACTCACACGTTGCACAGCACACACTCCAGTGAATAGTTTAAGGTCCGTACCCCTCTCCGGGCGGGACCAGCTCTGGGTAAGGGAGAGATATTTGAGTCGCTACGCCAAGCGGTGTCTCAACCGGGCTTGAAGGCCTCGCTGTCCAGCGTCTACACAACGCAGGTCTTCCGGCTCACCCACTTATCACACACACACTTGGTGGGGCCCAGTGGCGGTTCTAGACAAATTTCACTAGGGGGGCCAAGGAGGGGCCAGCGTTTTACCAGAGGGGCACATAAAAAAACGGCAAGAAATTATATTTAAAGATTTTAGGGGCGGTTACAAGAATTAGTTTAAGACAGGACTAGGCCTTAGTTTAATAAGGAAATATAACTAGTTTTAACAAACATTTACTAAATACATTACTTGTGTGCATTTTGAAGCAAAACAAAGGGCACTGGTGTATTTTAAGATATGGCATTGCAAGTGGTTTTCAGTTTGGACAGCTCTTACATTTATTTTAGTCTAGGACTAGTCTAATCCCTTTCCGAGAAACTGCCCTGTAAACTTTATCTTACTTTACAATCATATAAATCTTTATTTAATACAAGAGTGAGTGCAGGTGCAAAAGGGGAGCTGGGCTCTTTTCTTAAGCCCCCCAACCGAAAATCATGCAATCTTTTATAAAGACAAACGTTTGTTTTAGTTTACATATAAACACACATTGCTAGACAGTTAGGGACCACAATCTAATCAGTATTTAAAATAATATTTATTTTAAATCGTAAAAATTTTTATATGACACATTTAATTATATTCCTCCAATTTTATGCACGTATATGCAGGGGTTAAATTGGGATTTGTTATGTGGGGGGGCTCTGCGGGGAGGCTACTGTAAGGGGTAACATGTTTAATACTGATGACAGCAAAGCTACTGGTGTGTTTTAATGACATTCTGGACCTCTGATAGGATTTGATAAGTTTCAACTTTAAATCTGTGCCAGAGGTTGACCACAAATATTTTATAAAGAGTGTCTGAATTTTAAATTATGCAAATCTATGAGTTTGACACCCTATATCCATTTGTTGCACATGTCATTATGCACAATTGATCAAACTTTAAATGAATTAAAAGGAATCAACCTCCTTGAATAATTCTATAAGATAGGCTACCCAAAAAGATTAAATTAACAAGAAAAGGTACAACACACAGTACTGTATCATTAACATGTCTAATAAATTAGCAATAGAGATTCCCTATGCTGGTCAGCAGCTAAAACAATCGTAAGGTTTGATTTGTGTAATCAAAATACATAAATGTATTAAACTATACAATGAGTTATGAAGTGTTATCCAGTTAACATACTGTAATTAGATGAGTGACATACAGTTGTGTTCAAAATTATTCAACCCCAACTGAAATTGATTGTTTTGGCCGGTTTGACATTGATTTTGATCATTCAGTCATCCTGCTTACAATTACATCAAAGAGGCATGTGTAGGTCAGACAGATATAACATAACATTTATAATGAAATAACCACAAATGTCTTTTCTGTGCTCACATCATTATCAGTTTTATTCAACCCCCAAGTTACATTCAATCTTAGTACTTAGTACAACATCCTTTTACAGTTAAAACAGCTTTTAAACGTGAAGCATAGCTTGACACAAGTGTCTTGCAGCGATCTACGGGTATCTTCGCCCATTCATCATGGGCAAAAGCCTCCAGTTCAGTCACATTCTTAGGCTTGCGCACTGCAACTGCTTTCTTTAAGTCCCACCAGAGGTTCTCAATCGGATTTAAGTCTGGTGACTGCGATGGCCACTTCAAAATGTTCCAGCCTTTTTTCTGCAACCATGCTCTAGTGGATTTGGAGGTATGCTTGGGATCATTGTCCTGTTGAAAGGTCCAACGTCTCCCAAGCCCCAGGTTTGTGACGGACTGCAACACATTGTCATCCAATATCTCCTGGTACTGAAGAGAATTTATGGTACCTTGCACACGCTGAAGTTTCCCTGTACCTGCAGAAGCAAAACAGCCCCAAAGCATGATTGACCCCCCACCATGCTTCACAGTAGGCAAGGTGTTCTTTTCTTCATAGGCCTTGTTTTTCCTCCTCCAAACATAGCGTTGATCCATGGGCCCAAACAGTTCTAATTTTCCACAGAACACTATCTCAAAACTTCTGTGGTTTGTCCACATGACTTTTGGCATACTGCAGTCGACTCTTCTTATTCTTTGGAGACAGCAAGGGGGTGCGCCTGGGAGTTCTGGCATGGAGGCCTTCAGTACGCAGGGTGCGCCGTATTGTCTGAGCAGAAACTTCAGTACCCACATCTGACAAATCTTTTCTCAGTTCCTCAGCAGTCACACAGGGACTTTTTTCCACTCTACACTTCAGATAGCGCACAGCAGTCGCAGTTAGCATCTTTTTTCTGCCACGACCAGGAAGCATTTCAACAGTGCCCTTTGCCTTGAATTTGCGAATGATGCTTCCTATGGTGTCTCTTGGTATGTTTAACATCTTTGCAATCTTCTTATAGCCATTGCCCTTCCTGTGAAGATTAATCACCTCTTCTCTTGTCTTCCTGGACCATTCTTTTGACTTCACCATGTTTGTAACCACACCAGTAAATGTTTAGAAGGAGTTGAGTATCACAGTCATTTTAAAGCTGCCTAATTGGTGCTTATTAGGCTTTATTGCTGTTCCCTGACATCCACAGGTGTTTTCAATACCTGATTGAAAACACTTCAATGAACCTCTGTTCTTCAGAGTGGTAGTTCTTTAAGGGGTTGAATAATTGTGTCAATGAAGAATTCACAAAAGAAACATTTACTACTACAGTATATTGCAAAACCAATTGATGTCATTTTAGTTGCATATGGTTCTTTAAGAAGTCATTGTAGGATTTCATTCTGAATACAATTACAAATGTACACTAAATTCCCTAAAACCCTTAACAGCATTGGGGGTTGAATAATTTTGAACACAACTGTACATACTTATTTAGTCCTTAACACGTTTCTAGTCTTCTATTAAGTTTCCTCGACGTGGGCACCATTATTACCTCTCTCTCTTTCTCTCTCTCTCGCGCGCGCTCTCTCTCTCTCTCTTGTCTCTACAATGTCAAAAGATCCTGTGTGAAAGGGCGTTCTTGAAGTTCCTGAGTTTTTTCGCTCGAGTTGCATAACTTGCGCGAAGACGTGTTTAAAAGCAAAAGCGCGTGTTTCCGCGGCAATTGCGCCGCCCAATTCGCGTCATTTGCATCGCCCCGTGCGAGGACGCGTCTGATTGCGTCTTTGCATTGACTTTGTATGTAATCTACTCGCGCAAATCGTTGAACTTGCGTAATTTGCCCGTTTAGAACGTTATGCGTTGGATTAGTTCCGCTTTTGGCGCTCGCGTGTAAAATCAAAATAAATGTATACTTTTTTATTTGGTCAGCACGGGGTGGCCACAGGGGTGGCCAGGGACTTGTCTACAGAGGCACGGGCCACCCTTGGCCTCCGTGTAGAACCGCCACTGGTGGGGCCGCTCATAAACAGATTACACTCTCCTTTAACAATGTAAGTATCTCTCATACACAAGTGATTTCTGTTACTCACGACTGGAATGTCTCTAATCGCTCTCTCTTCTCGCTTCCTCCTCCTCCAGGGCGTTTTCCAATGCAAACAGCTCCTTTGATGCGACTCGCCCAGACCTTCGTGCAGACACAACAGTAACAGCAATATCAATGCGTTCATACAAATCCGGTGCTCACCCTTATTTGACTTTGGACTGTTTTCTCTTTTCACAGATCCCAGAGCGTTCTATCGATGCTGTATTCCTGTACTCAAAGTCTCATCCCAGCAGATACTCACAGCGCCTGTCCAACGCAACCGAACACTAAACTGTCTCTTCTGGTTTCCTTTTTTTATATCCTTCTCCCCAGCGTGACTCACCCAATCATCGTTCGCCACGTCATCTACGCAGCTGTGCCTCATTTCGGTGATAATGGAGATTCCCGGGAAACCCGGAAGTGCCGGTGTTTGTACAAATCGGTCCGGGCGGAACCTCTTCTCCCTCACTTTGGTTCCGCCCCGTCGAGTCACTCCGTGACACAAGCCCGTCGAGGCCCTACAGGCTAAGCCCATTTGGGCCGGGGCTATGTTTACATTAATGCGTTTATCCTTTAAAACGTTACTTTTGCTACGTTTACGCCTTTCATTTACACTATGCTACCGTTTTCGACCCTCATAAACGGATTAGTTCGCAAAAGCTGCAGACCCTGTTTTAGTTTGAGAACTCAGACGTTGCGCTGCAGTGTAAATGAATGTAGATGGAGTCTTATGTAAACGAACAGCTCATGTTAATGTGACAGCGCATCAGGTTTGCAATGGAGGTTTTGCCAAAAATAGTAAACATCTACAAACAAGCTATTTTAAATGCTATATCAGATTGTTTTAACATGTATCCTTACAGATAGTGTCTGTTTTATATTTATGTTTGAGTATTGTTGGGTTTGAATATTGTTGAAATGTTGTTTATGTTTTGTTTAAATTTAGTTAGCTTATTACGAAAGATAGACCGTAATTTTAAACGCCATCTAGGGCGTTGTAAAGGCCAATATGAAGGGAGAATTGTAATGGGTCAAACATTCTTTTCGAGTTTAATTTAAGTTTTTCTTGCTACTTTAAAATTAATTTCGTTTCATATAATTTGTCTCTTAATTTTGTTGATAAGTTTTGTGAATATAAATTAATAAAAACAAAAAATCAACGTCATATTAATATTTAATGCTCGTTTAACCGATTGTGCTTTTTGCTATTTCTGTGTTGCTAGCGGAGGACGTGCACGGACCTCGCACACTTTTAATAATTAATTTCATAATAATTTTTATTAATTAATTGCACACTGAACAGCGACAGGTAAGGGAAGATAAGTTAAGTGCATTAAGGTTGTCCCTGAGGGCTTGCCGTTGTTGTAGTCGGTGTGCCTTCTGCGCATGTCATAACAAAAAGTTATGAAGAAAAAAGTTTAGCCATATACCATCATGTTGAGTTTGTGTGTTACGCTGAGACCTCGCTTATAAAGTTGAGAAACACGTGCCTTGCCTTATTTAAATACACCACAAAAAGTATTGGAAATGGGCTTAGGTTTGACAAGCAGATACATGTAAAACCTTAAGCTTACAATGAAATGTGTCACAAGCCGATTGTCGAGTAAAATTGAATGTATATGATATGTTAACAGCGTGACTTGTTAGTTACCTTTAAAAAATATTAGCGTGATGAGCCTTCAGGTGCCGCTTGAGATTGGTGGTATTCTTCCCACCTAGTTTGTGGCCACATTTACCGTTGTCTCCCAATATGCATTCCGTTTTTCTGTCTGATGGATTATTCTGAAAGTATGTCCATAAATCATCTCGTCGTTTCCGTTTATTGGCGTCACCGCTACGGTCCTTCGAACTCGCCACAGCCGCAGGTGTGTTGTTGTTGTTGTTGGAAATCTTGTGCGCGTGCGCGGCATGGCGGCAGCCGGGTGGTGAGCGTGAGTGAGACTGTGTTGACCCAAAACAAGGATAGAAAGCAGCAGCATTGCTGATACTTTTGAGCTAAAAACAGACTGATTTCACGCAAAATGACATGCATTATGAACGTCAGACTTATAATCATTTTCGTTCCGTCTCATTTCGTCAACGAAAACTCAAAAGCGTCTCGTCATGTTTTCGTCACCTTAGAGAAATTTTTAGCTAGTCATCGTCGCGTTAGCGTCATAAAAAATATGTGCGTCAACGAAATCATTTCGTTTTCGTCATCAGTGACGAAAACAACACTGCGGGGCAATCATATAAATATTTATTTTATACAAGAGTGAGTGCAGGTGCAAAAGGGGAGCTTGGCTCTTTTCTAAAGCCCCCCAACCAAAAATCTTGCGTGCATACTTAATAAACTTTATGAAATGCAAACTTTTATAAAGACAAACGTTTGTTTTAGTTTACATATAAACACACATTGCTAGACAGTTAGGGACCACAATCTAATCAGTATTTAAATAGTATTTATTTTATATTGTAAACATTTTTGGTAACACTTTACAATAAGGTTCATTAGTTAACATTAGTTAGCTAAATTAGTTAACATGAACTAATAATGAACTGCACTTACACAGCATTTATTAATCTTTGCTAATGTTAATTTCAACAATACTAATACTTTATTAAAATCTTGTTAAC
The DNA here is from genome assembly GCF_027580225.2 of Misgurnus anguillicaudatus. Classification (NCBI taxonomy): domain Eukaryota; kingdom Metazoa; phylum Chordata; class Actinopteri; order Cypriniformes; family Cobitidae; genus Misgurnus; species Misgurnus anguillicaudatus. The sequence continues at coordinate 7,729,898 of NC_073348.2, read as the reverse complement.
ATTAGTTAATGGACTCTGAACTAACATGAACAAACAATTAAAGCTTAAATTTTCATTAACTAACATTAACAAAGATGAATAAATACTGTAACAAATGTATTGCTCATGGTTTGTTCAAGTTAGTTCATACATTAACTAATGTTAACTAATGAACCTTATTGTAAAGTGTTACCACATTTTTATATATTATATTCCTCCAATTTTATGCATGTATATGTAAGAGCATAATTACAGCACTTTGTACAATTTGTAAACTTTAAAAAGATGTTGGTTTTGCGGTTGTTGATGAGTAACAGCTGTGAATGATCACAACGCGCTTATGCAGCCACGTCACAGGAGAAGAAGTGAACAGTGTCCCAATGTCAAGTCAGCTAGAGTCCTTACCAGTGCCCAAACCTGCATACACATTCTCAACATCGGGAGATTGGGAACGAATTTGAGACACACGCCGAGCAGCAGCCGCAGCCTGCTACAGTGATTGGGTGCGCCGCTCTAATTTGCCCGTGTAGAACATTGCGTCGCATTAGTTCCGCTTTTGGTGCTCGCGTGTAAAATCAAAATAAATTTATACTTTTTATTTGGTCAGCACGAGGTGGCCACAGGGGTGGCCAGGGACATGTCTACAGAGGCACGGGCCACCCTTGGCCTCCGTGTAGAACTGATACTGACTTCACCTCTTATTATGTTTGAGAACGCGCATCAGAGAGAGCGAGACCGCGCATCAAAGAGCCCACGTGTCAGAGAGAGCTTAAAAGTGATTGATATTGGTCTTGGATCAGGTCGGGTTCGGGCTGAAAAGATTGCAGGCATTGTCGGGCTGGGGTCGGGTAGGGCTTGAACACTTCGGGCCGGGTTAGGGCTGGAGTTTTTGGCCCGTGCAGGGCTCTACCGTGATTCACTATATGTTGAACATCACATAGGGTGACCAGATGAGATTGGCTGAAATTCGGGACGGGGCAGACGTTATGGGGGGATCCAATAATAGTTTTATTTATTTTATTTAATAATAAAAGTTAATGAATTTCAAATGGAAGTTACTGAACCCATATTTTTATTAATATAAGTATATGCACAGGGGCGTCATGCACCAATTGTTTTTAAGGGGGCACAGCTCACAGAAATTTGTGCATACACAGACATTAAAAAAATATTATAGAGCTTTCAGTCTTTTCATGGCACTTACAATTGGAGCCCCCCTGCCTTTATGTAAAAAGCACCAATAGAAATGTATTGACTAACTTTTATCAAATACTATTCAATCAGAATAATGACATATTGGATTCATATTCACATCTGAAATGGCATGTTTTGTTTACATTCTGTGTAATTACTTGTTTAATGGTGCAATGCATTTGCCCTACAACTGCGTTATTTTTTTAATTAATGTAATTTTAAATCCATAAATAAACAATGAAAATGACATCAGCAACAATCACATGATTGATTTTAATGCCTGATAATGATTTAAAAATATGTTATACAAAATTGTTAGATTAAAGCATTTTTGCACTAAATTTTACCTCACATGTGAGCATGTGTGATTCGTGCCCCTGTGAACTCGTTGGTGTTGTACCAAGATGATTCTATAAATCTACCAATGTAATGTTGACATCGAGACTCTCACATTTTAAACCACACATTTAGTTAAAAAAGGTTTGCTTAGTAATCTGTATCTATTCTATCTTTAAAACCCGTTTCTGTGACAAAATAATGTCAATAACCAAAAAAGTTTTTTGCCACATATCTTTATCTTCTTTACTACACTTTCCTGTTCAGACTCAGGACTTTCAGTTAATGTGGACTCCTGCTAGGCCTACATTGCTGCAGTTAGAAAACAGAATAATGCTATTGAAGTAAACTTATAGGTACTTGCAGGTAGTTTCTCTGAATGACAGTCATCTGAGAGGATTTCTTTACTGTTCTGTGCATTGCTCTCATAAACAGTTGCACTTTGTAATCTTTTGCTGTAGAATAACATTTACATTCACTTACAGCACATTATATATCATTTATTCTTGGGAACTGCTGAAAGTGTTGGTGTATTAGCTGATAAACAAAGAATTATTTTTATTTACAAAATAATTGTAAATTATCACAAAAAAGTCTAGAATTGGGCTTTGAAACAGTTACTTTACATTTAGGAAGATAAAACATGCCACAAAGTAAACAGTTTTAATCTGTCATTCATCTCCTTTGACCCGGAGTACCAAATCAAAAACAGCACATTCACAACCTCAAAAGTAAAGAGTTTTTAACCCTCTGGGGTCCGACCATTTTGGGACACTTTCAGAGGTTTTGACATGCTCTTACATTTGGTCTTTTTTCAGTTGCTTTAAAACATAATAATGGCAAGTGTCTCACACCACTGCGTTCAGCACAAACTGAGCTAAAATATTATATGAGCTACATGTATGTAAATGTTTGTATTTTTGAGAGAAAACGGTTTATGCGTGGTTTTTAAAAAAGCAACTTTTTTAAGTCACTGATATAAGTCCACAAAACACATACTAGATCTTTAACAAGACCTTTCTAAACAGAATCTAGTAGTCTAGAGTTTTTTCTTTAAAATGATGTCATACTGTAAAATGAAAATCATACTGCCTACTTATTCACATAAAACAATGTATTGATTTAGAAATTGTAAGACACTTTTTGTTTCGAGGGGCTGTATGCGAGGAGGATTGATTGACAGCTAGCAAACAAAGGCTTGCATAATGAGCTGCATAATGAGCTGCATAATGAGCCTTTAGGCAGCAATCTGAAGAGTGAACTACAGTAAAGAATGTGAGGACAAATGTATACATGTTTGTTTGAGGTTTATTAAATTAACAATATAATCAAAATAGAAATGATGGTCAGTAGGACATTTTCAGTTTATTTGGAAACATACCCTATTCAAAAACTTTGTATAAACTAAGAAACTAATACACAACAGAGCTGTAAACTTCATGTGGCTCGTGTTTCCATATAACTTTATGTCCAAAAAGTGTTTTTCCACTTCATAGTTTTGTACTGATGAGAGAGATGCAGACCTCTAAGAGAGTTATAAACAGCTGTTAGCATAAGTTGTCCACAGAAATACCCTTACATATATAACTGACAGTGGCGGCTCCAGACAATTTTGATTGGGGGGGCAATGGGGGGTCCTAGTCATTTCAAGGGGGGTCTCATGAAAACCAACAAAAAATACAGTGGACAAGGCTAATAATGGCATATTACTGCTACTTAACAACAAAAACAACACAGCATATGAACCACTTTGTTTTTATTAATTAATCAATTCCAGTTAACAAACAATGCGCTCAAACTATAACTGCCATAGCCATACCCATGACAGAAAACAAAATAGTATCTATTCTCATACTCTCTTTTGATTGCCCTACTTCTGTTCAGTTGAAGAAATGACTTTCTTACTTAATAATTTTGTCTTGTTTTCAGTAAAAATTAGAAAACTATTTTCTTAGGTCATTTTACTCATCATGAAAATACATTTTTAATTTAAGAATTTTAAGATATTTTTTACTGAAAACAAGACAAAAACACTAAGTAAAAAAGTCATTTTTTTGCTGTGTGTAATTTACTCCTATTACTCTCCAGTGTCATCCTCTCATCTTCTCTCCTCTCTTCAGTCTCCACAGGTGTGATTTACTGCAACATATGAGTTTATAGTGCACATAAATAGGTTAGTATTTATGCTAAATACAGCAATACAATAGCTAGAGGTTCACCTAACTCACTTCACTTACCAATATTGACTGCTCTTTTGTCCAGTTTCCTCATTTTCTCTGCTCCTCTTAAGTCTCCAGTCTCCTCCTGTCTTCAATCCATTCTCCACATGTGTGATTTCCTGCAATAATTGTGTTTATAGCACATTTAATACAGTACAATTTAAACCTGTTAAAATATAATGTAAGAGTGTACTACTCACCACTTAAAAGAGAACAATTCGCCTGTTGTTATGATTGGCTGCAAAGCGATCAATAACAACATCTACATCAATCTCTTTTGTTCTTCGTGAGCTGATTGCCAGCACAGCAAGATTGCTGGTTCGGACATCGCCACTTTTGTTTCTGAGGTAGGTTTTTAAACGCCGTAAGCAAGAAAAGCTCCTCTCACAAGCAGCTGTTGATACAGGCAGTGTCATGGAGATGCACACAAGTTTGTATAAATCAATGAAAGCCTCCTTGTATGGTCTTAATAGAATCAGCAAGTCATGGGTGCTGTTGAGAGAGACCCCATTTTGTTTTTTTCTGTCAATGAGTCGTTTTAGTTGATGTAGCTCTGCTGAAAGGTTGTCTTCTAATATGCCATAGTGCCTAGCCATGGGTTGAAGGGCATCTTGGTGCAGGAAGGTCTTGTGTTTGGGATTAATAGCTGCAACTCCTTTCATAACGTGGCAACTGTCAGCAGAGAAGCGCCTATTCAATTCACTGATTAAACGGTCAAGTACTGGGAAAAAACAGTGGATTTTGTAGTCTTCTGGTGTTTGCAGTATCTTTTTCCTTGTGTTGCTATTGCTGACATGAAACTGCTGCAGGTGGGAGGGCTGTATTATTTTTCTTTTTGCCTGTTGGTGCTGCATGTCAATGCCCACTCTCTCACACATGTCATTTGCACCCTGCCACAAATGGGTCCAAGTTTCACCTTTGCGTTTTTCTTTGAGTGTGTCAACCAGTACAAGGACCAGATCAATGGCGGATGCCAAATCTAAATCTGTGGCCTGTAGTTGGTCAGATAAAGTTTTTGTGAGCCCAAATATGTTCTCCAGCATGTAGATTTGCAAAACAAACTGTGCATCAATCAAGCCATTTAGTGATCTAGCCTCAATGGCTCTATGGCTATTTGTTTGATTGGTGACTTCCTCAAGTGTGGCTAAGATGCTAGGGAGGGTTTGCTTTATTGCCCAAAGACTATAGTACTGGCATGCCCATCTGGTATCTGACAGACGTTTTAATTCCACAGCTCTTTTAGTGGGCTCAAGTTCTGTTTGTTTCTGCATGAACACTTTGTGAGTTACTGAACCAGAAAAAAAGTTGTAAAGTAGCTGAACTGTGGCAAAGCAGTCAGCAACTGGTTTTACATTATGGACACAGTCAACTAAAACCAAGTTTAATCTGTGTGCATGGCAGTGGATGTACACTGCATGTGGGACTTCTCTGCGAAATTTTTCCTGAACACCGTTGTTGCAGCCAGACATGACAGATGCCCCGTCGTAACATTGTCCAACGCATGCATTTTTGTCTATATTGAATTTAGCCAATGCCCCTTTCACTGTCACAAGTAAAGACTCTGCATCCAAACCATCAGCAGGAACAAAATCAAGAAACTCTTCATAAATGTCATCATTGTGTATGTAGCGCAGAACAATAGATATCTGCTCTTTTTTGCTCACATCTTTTGTTTCATCCACCATTAAAGTAAAGTGCTCTCCTAGTTTAACTTCGTTACTAACCTGTTCTCTCAAAATGCAGGCCATTATATCAATTAACTCGTTCTGAATGTCATGATGGACATATTTTGCATTACCTGGCCCACTTGATAATTTTTTGGATACAGTGCTATCAAACTTCCCCAGCAGATGTAACATTTCAAGGAAATTACCTCTGTTGGTGGACTGTTCATCCTCTCGGTGGCCTCTCTGACCAATGGTTTGACAAGCTGTAAAGCGCAGTGACTCAACAACTGCTCGCATGTAGATCCTGTTTTCTTTAACAATTTTCTTATGCCCATCGTCATGGAGTTGCGTCAAAATCCTTGATCCGTTTTTCTCTCTCTCCTTAAATTCACAGCACCCTTCCATTGCCACTTTGTGAGAAGCGCTGGCGTTATGTTGCGCCAGTTTCTCTCCTCCTTTTCTCCAGTTTTTAAACCCTTCCTGGGTGAAGCACTTTTCTGAGTGACCACCAGATCCATGCACACTGTGAAAAAAATGACGACACGCAAAACAAAAAGCCGCGTCTTTTGAGACAGAATATTCAAGCCACTGGTACTGTTTGAACCACGAGTAACTAAAACTCCTGGATGCAAGCTGCCCCTGCGATCCAAAAGAACGACGCGGGTATGCTTTAAGTTGAGGTTGTCTTGGTTTCTCGGCTGGGCCATGGCTTAAATCCCCCGTTAAATCCACTCCGCCACCAGGATTCTCACCATCCGTGCCCGCTGTAGAGCTCGATGAGGCGCCATTGTTTTCTATCTGTTCACCTGTCGCCCCCGCCTCGGAGGCTGCGAGTTGCTCCTCCTCCAATTCCTCGTTGTCCTCTGTTTCTATAAGCAAGCACGGCTGTTCATCCACGACAACGGGTATATTTTCAGTCCTTAAATTTCCGTCTGCTCTCATTTTTTTCTGAGGTATGACAAAGCGATCCATTTTCCGCTTGAAGCTAGCTTTGGCGTAGCAGCTCTAGCGGCCTCACAGCAGCGCCTTGAACGCAATGACGCAGCGACGTTCACGCGTCACAGTGCATCGCAGTGATTTTTATGTTTATATATTTTTTATGTCGAAAAATATTATTCTTTATTATTGTTCTGCGTAGAGAAACATTTTTTAATATTTATCCGGGATATATATATATTAAATCAGGAAGAGGGTGGGGGGTCAAATGGGGGGTCAAGGCGTTTTTTGGGCGGGTCTTAAGACCCCTCAAGACCCCCCTTGGCGCTGCCACTGATACTGATGGGTAAATGTCACTAATACTACATTCATATAAACTATCTTGTACATAAACTAAATCTCAGATAAACATCTGCAGCGATTAGTTATATAAAAAGCTGTTTTCAGATGACTGTTTTCAGATGCCCATCCCCCTATCGTCTAGCTTCTGTTTTTAACGCATCTCTGTAAGCGCGAATGAACTTTAAAAACACATCGCATATGGCGCGTCCATGTGCGCGAGCTTGCGTCTCCTAACGCGGCACTCATAAAAACGGTGTCGCGTGTAAAGCGCAATGTATGGAATTGCCTTGCATGTAAACAATATGGAATCATTTTACAGCAAATCCCGCAGTGCAGCAAGTTGCCATGAAGGATGTGTCTAACACTGTAAAACATGTAAAAGATATCCGCCATTATGGAAGGTCACGCGGATTTGTTTGTAAATAAGCATGTTAACATGGAATTATATTACAGCACACACTTAAAAGATACAGCAGTTCAGGGTTACTGAAAGTTGCCACGAAGGATATAAGTGAATAACTGTGTTTAACACTGTTACAGCATGCAACAGTGAAATCTGCCATTACGTGACATCGCGTCCGTTTGTAAACAATGCGAAAGTTTTTCAATCCGAAGCATACAGTCTGTGAGGTTGCTTACTGTATGTAGGCTGAACTGCACAAGCCATGAGCATATTAAGTTACATGATAGCAAATATAAATGGTATAAATTAACTGTTAACGTTACTTACTTCTAATCCAGCTCCAGTGCGTCCTCCATTGTTCTTCTAAGGTAACGTTAAAGATAAATGTTTCTCTTCCTCAATGTCCAGACATAAATGAAGATATTCCTCACGTGTGTGTATAAAGTTTATAATCCAAACATGCGGTGAAAAGTCTTTAAATCTGATAAAACTTTACGCTTTGCTTATGGTTTGAACAGCTCGTGTCTTCATTACCATGTCAACAGCTGTGGGCGTGACCAAATTAAAGATAATAAAGTCAGCCAGGAAAAACGGTACTCTCTTTACTTCAATGCAGATTACATAAACAGGCATTATTTGTTTTCAATTATATTTAGCTTGTTTAAAAGTAGACATTTCAGGCTTTCTTTGGATATGTGTATCATGCTTGTGTAACGAGTATTCGCAGAGTTTCAATTTATTTTTGTAACGTGTTTTGAGAGACAGCTGGCGGAGACAGAAATCTCTGGATGCACACCCTGTTTATTTTCTTTATTTGACAAAAACACAAAGATCTGTTGTTATTGTGAATTAACACATATTAAAGAAGATCCTTTACTGTTTCAAATGATGTCAAACACGTAAGTGTATGATTATTAATGATGGAGTATTTTAAGTTGGTTCTGCCATGATAAGGAAAAAACACGTCAAAACGCGGCGTCGCGTTTTTGGAGCCCAGGGGGTTAATACATGAAGGTGTTACCTAAAAATCAGTGATTTGTTAATTCACATAAACTTTTATTTAACTCAGAAATATATTTTCAATATTTTTTCTGACCAGTGTAATTCTATATTGTAAATATAAAGAAATGTTTAATCAAAATCTATTAAATACATTTATGTGTTTTTTTGTCACCTATATTATACAAAGGATATGGAAAGAGATGACATCCTGAGAGACCTGCAGAAATCCACCATGGCCATGTATGTCATCAAGGAGGGTGGACAAATTGAAGCTCAAGATGACATTGGCATTTATGTTGAAGAAGAAGTCATTCTGGACAACATTGGATCTGAAGCCCAAGCATGTGCAATGATGCTGGGAGTCATCTATGTACTGAACATGGCTTACCCCAAACAGCTGAAATGCTCTTATGAATTTATTCAAAAAGTGCTCTTGAAAATGGAAGGAGAAAAGCTTTCCCCCAAAGTCTTGGACTAAAGAACAAAATTGCTGGACTGTAGGATTTCTTCAGCTTCTCTTTTGAATGCCGCTAAAGTTCATTTTTATATCTAGTTTTGGAGGCCACTTTTGTCAACATTTAGGCCACTGGTGTGAACATTTAAAGTTTTATTGGATTTTGTGGAATATTCACCTGAAATAAAAACTGCAATCCTGGAAAGCCAGGATGTACAAAGTGTATCCATCCATACACTACCGCCATATGAATGTTAAGCGCTTTGAGATAAACAGTTGGTGACGTCTTTGCCATTACTGCTGCATAAGAAGAGGACACAATGAAATTGTGTTTTCCACATGATTCCTCATCGTTTGAACTTTGACAGAAGCTCTTTTAAATTTCTTGTTAGTTCATGTAGGAATGTTACAGCCTCATTGCTCCATGTTTTCATTTGCCACTTTTTTATTCTCAGAGGAGCTTATGTTTCAGTGGACATTTAAGATACACATTTCATTTGATTCATTAAGTCTGTTTCTATATTGATACACCAATTTTTCACCTCAGCCAAGCATAAAATATATTATATTTTCTACTATTACTGCATTACTTGAATGTTACTGTTTTCTGAATGTTCATTGCTGAATGTTCATTGCAGTTTTTGTAATCTCAGCATTAGGTCCTCAATGTGCACTGTGTTTCAGATGTGGACCGTTCTGTATAGTACTGGTATATTTTGTAATTGATAGATGTTGTGCTCTTGCAAATGTGTGGTAAAAGACTGTTGGATTTCTTCAGTGTGTGTTTAGGAGTGAAAAAGCACATTTAAATGATGTGAAATGCAGCTGAAGATGCTGTGAATTGAATGAATACCTTGAGTCCTAGAAATAGGTGCTTGTTTTATGAAAAAATGACTATTGACTCAATTTAAGTGTTTGTAAGCATATGCTGTCTTCCAGCTATTCTGATTCATTTGTTTTTTTGTTCTGTATAGCAGTGGTTCCCAACCTTTTTAGCCCTAAGTACCCCCACGGCCCTATCAGTAAGTCTCAAGTACCCCTTCATTGAAACTAAACCAAAGTTGTGTTTTAAAGACAAATAATTAGTAATATTAATTAATTTATTAATTTTAAACATTAAAGTAAAAAACACTGACTGATGAAGCATGTTTATTTCAACAAACCACCATCATTGCGATCAGTTTTTGCATTTTATCAGCTCATTTGCATTTTAAAAGACAGACCCATATGGCACATTTTTGCTCAGGCCTACAAAATGGCAATTTTGACATGCTATAATCAATTATCTGTAGGGTGTTTTGAAATAAAACTTTATATACAGACTCTGGGAACGCCAAATACTTTTTTTACAAATTAAAACATTTCATCATATGACCCCTTTAAGGGCCAGCTTTACTAACAGCTGCGCAAACCATCAATTTGGCGTTAAATAATGACTGAACTTACTAAAGACATGCAGTAGATATTTAGCTCTGAAAAGGTGATATTTTTGCGAGCTTATTGCATATGCATTTTGTAGAAGTTTGATTTTTAGAAGCAACATTAATGGGAGGAGAGTATTACATTTTGCCAGAGGAACATGCTTTTTAAAAAATATATATAGTTTGCCAAGCCATGCTATGTCGAATTTGCTGGAGAAAAGAGGAGGAGAAGACACAAGGAGAAGTCAAATCAGGTGTTTTAAAACTTCTTTTACCTTTCATCTTTCGCCCTCCGGTTCTTCTTAGTTTATGGAATTTTACAGTCCGCATTTTCATTGCGATGTCCTGCTGAGGTCTCTTATTTGCGACCCTGTACTAATTAGCGCTGCTCTTAATAGATTGCAATGGTCATTATGGAAATGTGCTTACGTTATTATTTTGCCTGTGTACTTTATTTGCGCCTTTGTAGTATATTCCACTCGGTGCTTGTTTGGAATTGAGCTCTCACGTCCTTTTTAGTAAATGCCCTAAATTTAGTAAAATCTCATTTTAAGTTACTGATAATTAAAGTGTGCAAATAAGGTAAATTATTCTGTTCAAATATAAAGAGAAACAAAATGTGTTAAGACATTCACTTTAAATACAAAATACATCATACGGGACAAAATATGTTAGCCAAAAACAATGCAAATGTTTTTTTTGCGTCATCTAAAAATACAATGGCAGGCAGCGGGAATGAATATCATTAGGCCTATTTGAACATTATTTATAGTTAATAAACTTTGTGTCTTTAGAAACTATTCAGGTTCATTGAAAATAGTCAGATCGTTTGTGAGTTGGACATCGTTATTGTGTATTGGAGCATGCAGCGGATTTACTCACGACGGCTAATAATATTAGACCCCGAAGCCGTTTGTTTTGAGAATTATGGCTGGCTGATGAAGTTATTGGCTGGCTAGCCGGCTCAGCCGAAACCTAAATGGCTGCTGCAGCCCCCAAACTTTTCATAGCTGCAAATGGCTGAAGCTGCCACATGTCTACAGATGTCTACGTTATACTGATTAACAGTGTTGGGAAAATGACTTACAAAGTGTAATACATTATATATTACAAATTACTGTAATTTGAAAGTAATTAGTCACATTACAATATTACTGTCTCTGAACTGTAATGAGTTACGTTACTTTTGAGTTACTTTCATCAAAATAACAGAAGTATGACTAGGCATTATAAAATGTTAAAATGTAGTTTATTGCTGCTTATAAATCTAGAAGTTATGTGTTTGCCCTCGAGCTTTGAATAGGCACAGTGAAGACTTATGGCAAAATACAATAACAATCACTGTCAGAATTATAAACATAGACAAATGATCTGGTAAAAGTCTGGTAAATTATGGTACACATAACCAAACACAATAGAGCTAGAGCCCACTATAATGCTACTTATAGACTAATAACATGGCAAAACAAGCAACCTCTTTTCATTTCTATTCTTTAATTCACTTTTAATTCAGAGCCACAGCACAATACAAAGGTTGGTAAAAACGTTTAACATTGATGTTTAAAAGTCTACAATAATTTTACGTTGTAGTTTTGGTTGCTGTTTGTAATAAAACTGTAGATAGCATAGCAATAGCCTAGCAATCTATGAATCTGGACTGTAACCATAGCAACGTTAGCTTACCTTGTCATTGCTGGTGTGATATGGATTTTACTGGCAAGCTTTTTAAAAGTCTCTTTACTTCTGAGGTTCAAGCAGCATGGGAGACCGATAGAAAGAAACTTTCTGTTGCTTTTACTTGCGCTCATTCGCAGAAATATTCGTGGCGGCGCTACCGGACCTGATTGCGACCACTTTAGTCAATGTTATACAGCCGCGGACTTCCCAGAAGCGGCTCTTATAAGAAACGCGTCTATATTTGACTTCACCGATTCCAAATGGCAGTTCCAATACAAAATTAAAGTAAAAATGCTGCATACAGCACCCGGAAACAGACATACAAACGTTATTTTACCCGCAGCTTTTTCCTGTGTGGATGCTGGTCGCGCGCATTGGTCAAAAATAAAAATAACACAGTCTATTTTTGAAATGAATTGTTGTGACGCGCACGTTACTAATGCATCGCTTCTTCTGTAGGGAAAACAAGCAATTTTAATTTACCAATACGAAGACTGCCTCCGGAGGTCGCATTTTTACGCTGCCTACGTCATCAACACTGTCTTATTTCAAAATATCAACAATTATAAAGTTTATTCTTATTATAAGTTAGTTGTAAATTGTTGTAATATGCGTATGGCTTGCGAATGTAATGCTCAGTTAACTTAAATAAACCAGGCTTGATGACGTATGCAGGTTGCAACCCCTCTGTGTATTGTAGCAACGAGCGAGCACAAGACTGTGCTGTTATGAAACCAATCGGAAAATGGATCTCGTGTATTGTTTATATTCCGTGTGTGTATGTCTCTATGTGATAGAATTATTATTTGATTGCAAATAATTCTAGCCGGCTCAGCCAAACTTTATCAGCTGGCGGCTCAATTTGGCTTAGGAAATTATTGGCTGATAGCGGCTGAACTTCTAAATGGCGCAAATGGCGGCGCCTGGCGGCGGCTTCGGGGTCTAAATAATATTAATGATAGGATTAAAATTACGTTTAAAGTAGTTCTTTTTACAATGCTTTCCTCACAAAAATCAATCTTAGGTCAGTGACTGGACAAACGAAATAAATTTTTATTAAAAGTAAATGAGATCAAAGCAAAATCTAAATCTTTTCGCGTACCCCCTGGAAACTCTTCACGTACCCCCTGGGGTACGCGTTCCCCCGGTTGGGAATCACTGCTGTATAGTACTGGTATAATTTGTAATTGTTAGATGTTGTGCTCTTGCAAATGCATGGTAAAAGACTGTTGTATTTCTTCAGATGTTATTGTGAACCCATTGTTATCGTGTGTTTAGGAGTGAAAAAGCACATTTAATTTGATGTGAAATGCAGCTGTAGAAGATGTTGCGAATTTAATGAATACCTTGAATCCTAGAAATAGGTGCTTGTTTTTTGAAAAAATAGTATTGACTTATTTGTAAGCATATCGTCGCTGTCCGATGAAACTCACGTATGTTCATTTTGCCGATTTTGAGATTTTTCGACAGATTGAATGTCCAGGTTCATTTCCATATACAGTATGCGTCACATACCTAAATAGCCAATGAAAACTTGTGAAATCATGTCATCTGATTTTAACGTACCCGTTTGGTGTCAAAGCTGTCAATCACGACGCATATCTTCCGCCTGTGAAGCATCTCGCCGGTCTCGTAAAGTTTCATCGAAGCTCAGCACTGGATATAGCCGAATAAACATGACAATGACTTTCCTTCGAGGAAAACGTTTCCCCCGGACACCAGACTAACATCTATGAGTTACTTAATTACGGTAGGACTGTGCAAACAAAGTATCTGTCTAGCATTGGTGATATTTACGCTGGGGATTTCCCCACCACTTTGTGAAAGCATTTGGTTAAAATGTTCTGAAAAATCAAGCGATGCTTAAGACTGGTTTTGTGGTCCAGGGTCACATATGTTGCATTGTATGCTGATGGTGTGTTTTCTTGTACATATGTAATGAAATTCATTGTAATCATTTATTAAACGCGCTGCTGTTTTCTACGTTGTGGTGCTTTGGCATTGTTTGGTTGAGCTGGTGTTGCAGGGACTTTGTCAGTGTATTGATTCATTGTCCCTTCATAGCTTGCAAGAGACATTTAATACACTTATAATTAATATTAAATAAAGTAAGCGTATTTAACTAAGACGTAGGCTATTTAATAAACTGAGCGTATTCATCTGTCAATACGAAACGCGACTTGACCATTCTAATTAATGATCGGAAGAACACGTATCGATCACAGTTACTGTAAAATATGCACGCATGTCCATTTAAACTCAATTTTGGTCAAATGTGGATTATATCATTACACTGGCAAGAATATGGTTACATGTAAATATGCCGTACCAGTATGACAACGCTACATTCAACTGCTTTTGATATACGGTGTTTTTTTTCACTTCCTGAAAAGTAACCGTTTTGGACATACGTGAGTTTCATCGGGCAGCGACGATATGCTGTCTTCCAGCTTTTCTGGTTCATTTGTTTTTGTTACAAATGGTGAGTTAGATTACTGGCACTCTTGTTTGGGAGAGCAAAAAACTTTTAATAAAGTTTCAACAACTTTAGTAAAGAGTTGAAAATATTGGGTTTGTTTTATTTGTCTGTATATTAATGAAAGTTAGTGTACTTATAAATAATAAATTCTACTCCAAATAGTTTGGCTACAATTATGAACATAAATAATCTGAAATTACTTATAAAATATAGATACACTCAATATATAAATTATACGTTCACTCAACAAAAAAAATATATGTACACTCAATTTATAAATTATAAGTACAATCAATTAAAAAAATATATGTACACCCAATTTATAAATTATAAGTACAATCAACTTAAAAAATATATGTACACACAATTTATACATTATAAGTACAATCAACTTAAAAATATATATCTGGATTTAGATGAATTTATTGTGTGCATCTTCTTGTCATAATAAAATTAAGTAAATTCAACATGACATTTTTTTTCAGTGTGTTGCCGACGAGGATTTTGTTGCGATTCTCAATCTTGAAGAGAAATATGCAGCGAAGCTCTCCTGCAGAGTGAAGAAGAGGTGGAGTTACGAGGTTTTTCAGACAGTTGAAATGTCCAATGCAGTTAAGAGGTTTGCGTTCAAGCTTTTTCAGGACTTTAGATTGGTTAATAAATTGTAAAAGTAACAGACTCACGTGGGGACTGACCAATAGCATCGATTTGTGAAAAAATATTAAATTGACAAAATTTGGACATACGAGGTTTACGCCTGACAGCGACAATATGCAATTTGAGATACACCTGACTGCATCATGTGTTTTACTAATATATGTTGACAAATATTTTAAAGGGATAGTTCACCCAAAAATGAAATTTCTGTCATCATTTATTAACTCTCTTAAGGAAGATAATTTGATAAATGTTTGTAATTAAACAGTTGGTGAGCATCATTCACTTCCTACTATGGAAGTGAAAGGGGCTTACGAACTGTTTGTTTACAAACATTTTTCTGTCAGGTTAACACAAACAAACACTGGGCCTGTTTAGGTTTGGTGTGGGCTGCCCCTAGCCCACTGTGCCCCCAAAAAGCCAGCATGGGCCCTGCAATGGCATGTTTGCAAGGAAGTTGCTCTGGGCCCGAATGGGCTTGCCCACTCTGGGCCATCATGGGATTAATGAGGGTAGTCTGCAAATGATGGCAGTCTGCGAGTGTGGGCTGCTCACAGAAAGCCAGAGTTGAGCCTAAAGCTGAGGGCTTTACATGGGCAAACCCACACTGGGCCTGTTTAGGTTTTAACAAACATGCCCTACTAAAAACGTTGCTTGTGTGCATTTTGAGGCAAAACCAATGACACTGATGTATTTTAACCCTTGTGCATTGTTTTAATTCACTACCCTTTCATGTTGTTAGTGGCCAAAAAGGGCCACTAAATTAAACGGCTGAAAAAATGTATCCAATGAATATTTTTTTCCATTTATTTGCATAAATCTGTTAATCAACCTCGGTACTGATCAAAACTACTAAATGTTTACAAAATTCCATGATTTTAACTCTTTAATTACCAAGTTTATAAGTGATTTGAACTAATTTGGGGAGAAAAATACACAAAGTGACTGATTTTCAATATAAAAGTGATTGTGGACTAGTGATGGGTCGTTCGCGAACAAGCCGGCTCTAATAGCCGATTCTTTGTAGTGAACGAGAAAAGCACTTGGGAGGAAGTTAAGGCATTTACCAAGAAGAAGAAGAAAGTTGAGGCAAGCTGAGGCATTTAATATTTCTAAATGCTAACCTGCACTAAAGACTAATTTTGACTTTATTTATTTGGTTTGCTGTGGTTCTGTGTTCATTGTTCAATTGTTTTATTAAAGTTTTATTATAATGTTAATTAAATAACTTTATTTTTTTCCATTTATTTGCATAAATCTGTTAATCAACCTCGGTACTGATCAAAACTACTAAATGTTTACAAAATTCCATGATTTTAACTCTTTAATTACCAAGTTTATAAGTGATTTGAACTAATTTGGGGAGAAAAATACACAAAGTGACTGATTTTCAATATAAAAGTGATTGTGGACTAGTGATGGGTCGTTCGCGAACAAGCCGGCTCTAATAGCCGATTCTTTGTAGTGAACGAGAAAAGCACTTGGGAGGAAGTTAAGGCATTTACCAAAAAGAAGACGAAAGTTGAGGCAAGCTGAGGCATTTAATATTTCTAAATGCTAACCTGCACTAAAGAATAATTTTGACTTTATTTATTTGGTTTGCTGTGGTTCTGTGTTCATTGTTCAATTGTTTTATTAAAGTTTTATTATAATGTTAATTAAATAACCATGTATTTTTTGACAAAAAAATCATCAAAATACAGCTTTTATAAAAACAATTGATACAAAAATTGCATACCAATTTTTGCAATACCAATTGCTACACTTGGCTTTAAAAAGAAGTCTCTTAGATACGTAAGGAATAATTGACGACGGGCCATTGAATTATATGAAAATAATGCATACCAAGGTGGTAATGCGTTACACCGCAGTTTATTTTCAAATAATTCAAAGGACCGGAGTCATTTATTCCGCTTATACCACGGTTACCACAAACATTGCTCTGGTGCCTATTTTTAAGACATTTGGCGAGTTAGGTGTGGTTTACAGAAAAATAATCAACACCCATAGAACATTTCTCAGCCAATCAGAGTGCAGCATTCAACAGACCCGTGGTATAATAAAAATTAATAAAGAGCTGGAGCTGTAAGAGCCGGCTCTTCTAAGGGAGCCGAGCCAGAAGAGCCAAATCTATAAAAAGAGCCAGATTGCCTATCACTATTGTGGACTGGATTTTTTTCACCTTTTTCACAGTCTTGGGCATGTCAGAGATTGGTAAAAACATTGGCTGATGCATTTTTTTTGCAGTATCAGATTTTATTTTGTTCTGTTGGCACTAGCAGCTCAGGAGTGAGGAGGGGAACATGCAAGTGGTGTAAAAAGCAAAAAAAGAACAGTTGGCACTTGCATCTGTTGTGGTGGACACACTTGCAGAGAGCACCAAGTCATATGCTGCAAGTTCTGCTGGAAATACTAAACACACACAAGCGCACAAATACACACTAAAAGTTATTTTGACTGTTTAGTTCCCTTTCAATACGGTTCACTTCGCATTGCGTCAGCTGATTACTCTGCGATTGAGGCCTATTGGTTAAAGTCTGTACAAAGTACAGACCAATGACGTTTGAACCCGCGCGCGGGATGCACACGTCCTTATATACGTGCGGGTCAAGCGTCAAGAGCTCTTTAATTTTCTCCTTCAGCGCGAACCTCTCGCTGTTCCGAAGAAGAAGAAGGCTGACCTCTTCTTCGACAAAAGCCCTGCAGCGGAGTCCAGCCTAGCGTCTTCCCCTGCCGTTTTCCGGCTGAGAACCGAAGATAGCAGAGTCCAGGTCTAGCGTCTTCCCCTGCCGCTTTCCGGCCGAGAACCGAAGATAGCCTTCGCTTGCCGTGGTACGAGCCCTGTGCAGTGGACACATGCCTGACGAGGTCTCCCATGCGGCCAGCCCAATAAGATCAATATTTTTGATATAAAGGTATAAGCTTAAAGAGCAGGCGCTGTTGTAATAGTGTCCAGCACAGCGGCTTTAGTGAGCCTCTCTGCTATGAATTTCCCCCGAGCGCGTCACCGGTCTGGCACCTCCCACGCCGGGATCGCGCTTATATGCATCGGTTGCCATATCCATGTTTCGTGCTCCCCCTGCTGTTCCTCTCTTGCTGGGATGAACACACGGCGAGCCATGAGACTAGATGGATGCATAGACAAGTACACATGGACTAACCCCCCTGTGTTCTGTCACATCGCAACCATTCATGCTTACACTCGAGTCCCTTCGCTCCTCTCACATTCAGTGGCGTGATCTCTGGCACATATATGAATCCCCCGAGTGCATCGGGTGATACCGTTAATACGACGCATGGCTGTTCTGTCTGTGTTGCTGCTCCCCTCTGCCGTTCCTCTCTTGTTGAGATGAACAAGCGGGGGAACCGTAGAACTAGATAGATGCATACGACAAGCAAACACAGGCGGGTCTGCCCCTGTTCCCTGTCATAGCACAGCCACTCGTGCTCCACGCTCGCGGAGTCCCTCGCTCCTTTCCCCGCAGTGGTGAGGTCTCTTAACGGCTTCTTAGAGTTAGCATGCGGTCTTACGGCTCGCTGCCTCTAAATGCAGCTGTCTAGTGTTCAACGATTACAGAGCTTCATGCCCCTCCCCTCCTGGAGTGGCGCGATCTCATTCATCTGCTCGATAGGGCGGATTCGCCGCTATTGGAGCACCAAGAACACTCATTATAAGAGCTTAACCGGCCTGAGTCTGTCTCACTCCGGTAAAGCTCACTATTCGCCTATACAGAGCTTCATGCCCCTCCCCCCCTGGAGCGGCGCGATCTCATTCGTCTGCTCGATAAGGCGGACACGCCTCTATTGGAGCACCAAGAACACTCATTATAAGAGCTTAACCGGCCTGAGTCTATCTCACTTCGGGAGAGCTCACTATTCGTCTGCCCAGTCATTTCTCTCTGGTTTAGACGGAATCAGAGGCAGAACGAATTTGTTTATAATACACTGAGGCCCGAAAACCTCCATTTATTCAGTCCCGTCCTATATCAGTGCGCTGAATATTGGTACATTCTTATATACCCGTTTTTTTCCTGCCCTTTTAATAAACGGCAAAACCGCGGGCCTCACGGCAGACTTCCTCTCTGTGATGGGTCCAGTCTGACATTAAACCACCTAGACATACTGCTCTGCTCCATGAGCCGTTCGGGTCACCGTCACTACTGAGGCTTGTGCACCTGAAAGCCCGAGCTCTGGTCTTCGCAGCACAGCTGCGTCGACAGAGAACAAACTGTCTGGGAGAAGAGGGGTTAAGTCGCGCCTCGGCTGGACTGCCCTGAAATGTTTTTCGTGTGCTGTTTATCCAAAACATAATGTGTAATACTGTCGGTTATGCGACCTCACTATAGTGGTGAACGGTATTGAATTCCTCTAAAAAGAGTAATTTCCGTGCTTACTATACTGTGTATTGACACACCACGGTTGTACGATGTCTCTAAACACTTTTCGCCTTACTGACAAGCAATCAGTAATACGCACACACGGCCCGCTGTCCATAATTCTATCGACGCTTGCCGAAAAACCCCGGTTTGGCCATATATTCTGTATTGACACTCCACGGCTGTACGGTGTCTCTAACACCTTTTTGCCAAATTCGCTCGCAGCCCACCTCAGTTTCTCAGCTACGATGCTGACGGCGCAAACGAGCACAGTCTTACGGCTATTATTCTCTCTTCCTAGAGAGATGGCAGCCTCAGACTTTTGCACGGCTCCAAGTGTTTGAATTGCGCCCTCTCCGGACGGCCACTCAAAGGCTTACAGCCAAGCGGTTTACGACGTTTTTCGGCCATATAGCTGATTTATATCACACCTCCGCTCCGCTCTAATACTCGGAGATATTAAGGGTAATATCAACCTCAAGTGAGCTTGCTACCCGCCACAATAAGTTTAGTTTATGACGCTTGGAAAGCGGGCTCAAAGCGCGTGCAGAGTCAGACGTGCGGCATCTCGTTTAAGACGGGCTCACGTACCCCTCTAACGAGCCTGAATATCGTGGCATTCTGGTCATAAGACCACTTCAGTTTGACTAAGCAAAGGTCCCGCCCCGAGCTGACGGCCGGGAAGCTTATGGTTAAGTTACACACGGCTGCATGAAGTGCTATCATTACGAGATCGCCAGAAGTTAATAAGGGCATTGCCGAATATTTAACATTGCTATTAAAACAGCAAAGTGACGTCAAGCCCTTCATGCCAGCATAACAGCGTATACAACTAATAACATGACTGTATGTGCAATGCATTTATACTAAGTGCAACAGAGAATTTAGCCTAATACACGTAACTCTATTTACAATGAATATCTTAATTATTTGTGTTGTCGAATTTTGACACAGTTTCATTGTTTGTTCATAATATTTATATTATGTCAGTTTTTCTAAAAATATTAATATTTTAAAGAGATTAATGTGGTATAAAAAATACATGTTTTAAAGTTACAAAATGTTGTATAAATATACACATGTATATTGCGCTAAAATGCTTTACATATGGAAAGAGGAATTATTCTCAACCACCACCAATAAAGTTTAAAAATTGGAAAAAACAAATTCCAAGTCCAGGCACTCAGCAGGATGCAAAAGCCAAAAAACCCCCATCAATATTCAAGGGCTAAAACACCAAAACACCAACGCGCATCGGCCCACCGGCCCCCACCAGGGCGCTGGCAACAAACAGACAGACCCACACACCACCCACAACTGTATTGATTTCAGGTGTGCCACTCTAACACTTGCAACACAATTTTTGGCCACTGGAGGCAATAGTTCAAATATTGTCTAGTATCAAAGGTGAAACCACACAAACCCCAGACAAAGTGAAAAACTCCAAGCGGAAAGACACAGACATCTATGCTGTGTCCGAAAACTCAAGGCAGTGACTCGTTGCCTCGCTGCCTCATGAGGAAATGACTTCGGAGGCATGAAGGTAGCTCAGAGAAAGACTTTCGGACACACTTCTAAGGCAGCGTGTTTGAAATTTAAACAGAGAGCGCCTTTGTGATAACTAATCACATATTTGAAAACTACAATACTAATTTCTCGCTAGAAATGCAATTAAAAGGTGTTAAAAGTGAAAATGTACCTTTATTTACACTAAATTGGTGGTCCAGTCGCGTCCTTGGCCGCCATTTTATTTTTTCGAACTCGACCGGACTCGGCCAATCACATTCTTAATGTACGTCCACGCATAGGTATCTCAGGAGACAGGAAGTAAACCAAACATTGAATTCGGACATGCCTTGATGTCTTGCTGCCTTGGAAAGCTGCCTCAGAAGGCAGCAATTTAGAGTTTTCGGACGCAGCCCTAGTGTACTCCACACAATATATCACAAAAATCAATAAATGTGAATAGGCTAATTACCCATCATGATTCTAAATTGTTATAAAACAGCATGAGGGAAAAAATATATATAATATAATGCATAGCATTCAAAGTAAACATCCATACAACAATACACTGTCCCTATTGAAATACAACAATTACAAAAAAGGTGAGAGGTCAAAATCTTCATTGAGACCTGGATGATCAGTGGCCCTCAAGGAATAAATCCAGTATGTCTCCCTTTGTTTAAGGCGTTTAATTATATCCCCACCCCTGGAATCAAGGCGAATAGCCTCAATGCCAGTTACTCGTAAGGTCGAATCCCTCCCATGCTTTGCGTCTATATAATGTTTGGCCATAGGATAATTCACATTTCCAGTCCGGATGGCATACCTATATTCAGCTATCCTGTCTCTTAGTCTCCTTTTAGTGAGACCTACATAAAAACAGCCACAAGTACACTCTAAACGATAGACAACATGGGTAGTATTGCAATTTATAAAGCTATTGACAGTATAGATCTTATTACTGAAAACATCCTTAAATTTGTCAGTTTTAGCCATATTTACACAATAATTGCAATTACCACAAGGAAAGTTTCCCTTGGGTTGTCGTAGCCAAGTGTCACGCTTAGGAGCAGGGAGGTAACTTCTTACTAACTTGTCTTTAATTGTGGGGGCCCTCTTAAAGCTGATCCTAGGGGGTTCAGGAACATTTTTTCGTAAAGTTGGGTCACATTCAATAATGTTCCAGTTTTTCTTTATAATGTGTTTAATCTGAACGGCCTCCTTACTGTAAGAAGTGACGAAACAAGGTTTCTGAGTTGACACTCCTTTGGGTCTAGACTGAAGCAGGCTCTTCCTTTCAAGTGACTGAGCTCTATTATGAGCTTGAAGGAGAGTTTTAGTTTGATATCCTCTTTGTCGAAAACGCTGCTGCATATCAATAGATTGATTTTGAAAATCCTGATCTGAATCACATATGCGCCTTAGTCTCTGGATCTGTCCAAAGGGTATGTTGTCAATGAGCCATGGAGGATGAAAGCTATTTGCATGCAACAAGGTATTACGATCTGTTGCCTTTCTAAAAATAGATGTGTGTAAGAATCCCTCATTATCTTTAGAAATTCGTAGATCCAGAAAGGTGATGGTATGTAAATCATAATCCAGACTAAATTTAAGGTTCTCATTTAAGCTGTTTACATACACATGAAAGTCTACAAGTTCTTTTTCTGAGCCTGAGAACATCAAGATCACATCATCAATATATCTACCCCACCACAAGATTTTGTCTTTAAAAGGGTTATCTTGGGAAAATATATAGCGCTCCTCCCACAAGCCTAAAAACAGATTAGCATAATTGGGAGCAAATCAAGCACCCATTGCAGTCCCTGTTTCTTGTCTGTACAATTTATCTTGAAAGAGGAAGATGTTGTTCTTTAAAGTCCACTCAGTAAGTTGCACTATAAAGTCACTGGGAGGCATCAAGTCTTCAGGTCTGGATGAGACTAGAGATAGTGTTTTAAAGCCTCTAGACCCTCATCATGTACAATGTTACTATATAAAGACTCCACATCCATTGTAGCCATAATACAAGAACCTATGTTACCTATTTGCTCAATTTTCGAGTAGCGTCTCGCTGCAGCCTGCGGTGGACATCCAACCACGCCCAAATCCAGACGTGACGTCAGTTACTACGCCCATTCACATCTCTCTACAACATAGGTGGCGATAATGTGCCTTATGTTGGTGCTACCCGCTATAAAACCGAGAAAGAGCACGAAGAAGAGAGAAAGCCAGAAGTTGAAGTACTAAAGTTGTTTACCACGTCGGTAAGTAAAAGTATTTGGTTCGAAAGCCTAATGTAATTCCAAAATGTATTTATATTAATACATATATTTATGCTTGATAAAATCCCATGATCAATATATTCACAATGATTGTACTGTGGTGCACGTAACAGTTACCTTCCCTTACGAAAATTATCCATGGTTTTTTTTTTGTAGTAAAAGTGTAGTAAACATGTTTTTTTGGTGTATTGATTACTATCAGCAAAACCATGGATTTACTGCAGAAACCATGGTTTAACTATGGTTTTTGAAAACAATGGTTGTCAAAACCATGGTAATTTTGTAGTTACTATGGTTTTACTACAGTAACCATTTTTGTTTTGTTTTAACTGTAGTAAAACCATGGTTAATTTTCGTAAGGGTTAATCTTTTGCTGCTGTTAATGTCACGGCTAGGGGCTGGCTGCTAAACCTAAAGCCACGCCCCTTCTCAATTTCCACCTCGAGGAGGTCCCCAAAGCCACACCCAATGACCAAACAACACGAGAGCAGGTAAGTATTAAAACAAACTTTATTTAAATATTTAAAATAACTGGGGGAAATGGGGAAAGGGGCAATTAAAACTAACTCCTCTCTGCCTTCCAGACAGGCCACAGCACGGGAGAGGGGCAGAAAGGGGGAAGAGCGACGGGGGCTCCAGGGGCTGGTGACCCAAGTGTAGGGGGGAGGGGACGGGGGAACACAGGCTCCTGCCAATCCCACTATCCGTGGCGCCCTCCTCTTCTCTCCTGGAGGCAAAAGACAAGCAGTATGAATTTTGGGGGGTTGTATCTCTCTCTCTCTACTGTGATACCTGCGCCACGTCGGGCCGATACTCCTCTGCTCACTCCACTGGGTGTTTCTCTCCACAGGGTTTGACCGGGACGCGAAAGACTTGTTCAACCTGGGCTAGGATCGCCTTCGCCTGTTGGCTTGCTGGTAACTCGTGGTAAGTATGGTCTTCCTTCCACAGGTCACTCTCCTGACCTTTGCTCTCGCCTTGTCTCTCTCCTCACAGGCCACTTAGACACAATGACACAGTTAGTGCAGCTTAACTACTTCTCACCTCGCTGCGGTTCACAGCTCAGGCGTGTGTGTCTGTCCACAGTTCGTTCTGCTGACGTTCACTCTTGTTCTCTCTTCCTTTACAGGCAGCTTGGATACAATAACACAGTTAGTGCAACTTGGGTACTTCTCACCTCTCTGCTGTTTACAGCTCAGGCGTATGTGACTGTCCACAGTTCGTTCTACTGGCGTTCACTCTTGTTCTCTCTTCCTTTACAGGCAGCTTGAATACAATAACACAGTTAGTGCAACTTGGGTACTTCTCACCTCTCTGCTGTTTACAGCTCAGGCGTGTGTGACTGTCCACAGTTCGTTCTACTGACGTTCACTCTTTGTTCTCTCTTCCTTTACAGGCAGCTTGGATACAATAACACAGTTAGTGCAACTTGGGTACTTCTCACCTCTCTGCTGTTTACAGCTCAGGCGTGTGTGACTGTCCACAGTTCGTTCTACTGACGTTCCCTCTTGTTCTCTCTTCCTTTACAGGCAGCTTGAATACAATAACACAGTTAGTGCAACTTGGGTACTTCTCACCTCTCTGCTGTTTACAGCTCAGGCGTGTGTGACTGTCCACGGTTCGTTCTACTGACGTTCACTCTTGTTCTCTCTTCCTTTACAGGCAGCTTGAATACAATAACACAGTTAGTGCAACTTGGGTACTTCTCACCTCTCTGCTGTTTACAGCTCAGGGCAGCGCAGCTTTTCCTCAGCTCGCTATACGGTGTTTTGGTCGACAATACTCAGGGCGGCTTACGACAACTGGCCTGCACAGAAGGCAAACGGCGACGATCTTCCTAAGGGGGCGCCGGGGGCAAAAACCCTCTCGGCGGATCCGCTGGTCAGCAGGGGGAAGAATCGTCACACCGTCTCACCGGGCCGAGCGCTGCCCTGTCCTCAATGCCCGTAGGCCGATCGAATACCAGACAGGGGCGCCCTTTTGTAGAGACCACGGGGCGGCGGAACTCCTTCGCCCTTCACTCTGCCACAGATGGAACACACAGGTAAAGTAGCAATATACAGGTACGTGTTTGTACTCACACACACACTGCCAGCTTCCAGGTTTTCACCGCCGCACTCTGCAACTGTCAACACACCGACGGGGCAACTTCCACGGCCCACACCGTCACTGTTCACTTAAATCGCACACAGCATACAATAGTTAATGTTCACACAGCCGTCAGCCTCTCCGTCTCTTCCTCAGTGGAGGGGATGATGCGGGGTACGTCTGACAAGACACACAGCACTTGCACAGCAACCCACAGCAAATACACAGCACCACTTCAACGTGAAAAGGTTTTCAAAGGACATAGACTCACCCACCACTCTACAGGTGCACACACGCGACGCCCAGCATCCTCCACTTCACTAAGGGCAGATGGGGGCGATGACACTACGGCCGGAGCTTTTAGGTCTGCTGCTATGGCGATGTAATCCACTTATTCCTGCGGCTCGCCTACCACGCTCGATCGGGGGTAGGGCCGCTTTCCTCTTCCTAGAGCGTTCAATAATACACAAGTTGGGAGCTATGGTTTCAGATCAAATATAGAGCCAATACTCACGGCGATCTCCTTGGTAAACAGTTTACAACCAGCTTCGTTTCCTTAATCCTTGGTTACTCCAAACGTGTCACATTTACCGTTGTTTTCTTCTACCCACAGGGTTTCTTCTTACGGTAACATCCACTGAAAACTACGAGAGGGAAAGAGAGAGAGTGCAACCAACTGCCAACGTGTAATGGATGAGCACAGCTCCGTACTTCAACTCACAACTAACGCACCAAACTGTCGTTTACACTGTCCTAAAATACTCCTCTGTATGCTGTAATCCTCCAATCAACCGGCGTTTTTTTTAAACGCCCACAGCTGCGCTCTATTTCGCTGATTACAGCCCTTGCGATGCTACCGGATGTCCGGTGTTTCCTCTTCCCGGTCTGGGCGGAAACATCCGGGCGGAACCAAAGTTTCCCGACTTTCGGTTCCGCCCAAAAGATCGTCACCTTGTGACATTAACTTCACCTATCAGTATCAGATATCTGTCAAGCCAAAGTGAAATGAAACTTAATGGTAGCTTGTTTTGAGAAATTGTTAAAATGTAAAACATTGATAACTTAAAAACTGTGAGTCATTTGTGTAGTCCATGCACATGATACAGCCTAATATGCCTAGTTGAACTTCACACATGCACGTTATTAACGTTTACAGTCTGTAGTGTTGATAAATTTGTTGATACATTCTTACAGGTTACTTTATCTAAAAAAAGAACTGAACTGTGCAGGACCACAGCCCATTTTTACTGTTTGAACTGCAGCCAGACTGTAGTACTCAAGGAAATGCCAAATGCTTTATGACAGAAGCACTTACAGCATCTTCAACTCCCTCTGTAGCTGCATGCTCCACAAATACACCTTTATTTTTTTATTATTACAGGATTACAGAAAGAACATAAAGTGGAAGTTCATAAGGAACATTGGTCCAGCATGGTCCTGGGTAGAGAGTCACCGCAAGATATTCCTTGGAGAGGTGATGGAGCCTGCCTTTCTCCAGATGGATTTGTTTTCGAATATCTGGAGGATCTGAACACGTTTATTTCAAACTGTTATGAGGAACAAGGCCTGTAAGGGCCATGAAATATTCTTGTTCTATAACCCTGCTGAAAAAACAGCATCAAACCAGCATGGACCAGCATGGGAATTATGCTGGTCTATACTGGTTTAGCTGGTGCTAATGCTGGTTAGTTGCTGGTTTAGCTGGTGCTGATGCTGGTTTGATGCTGGTTTAGCTGGTGTTCACTAGCAAACCAGCACCAAAACACAACATATGCTGGTCTTGCTGGTATGCTGTTTTTTTTTCAGCAGGGAATAAATACAAAAATGCCCAGTGAAGCAAGAAGTGTCTTTTAATTTATCTTTAAGTATATGGGTGACCTGGACATATTCATGTCAAGTTGTTAAAGAACAAAACCTCTGAAGGTCAATGCCATGTTACTAAACTTCTACTGAAGTGCAATATAACATTCTAGCACATGTCACTTTTGGTCTCATTACACAATTTTTCCATTATTAACATTCGGCGTCTATGCTCCACTGTCAATTCTAACGCACGCCACTTTGTGTTTCATTGCACAATGAAACATACAATGTTTACATCTATAAACATTTATGTTCTATGCTGCATTGTGTTGTGTTTTATACTATATTGGCAACTTTGTTGTGATTATACTGTATATTGTAATATTCTTGGGAATATTGTAAATTGTACAGTCATGCTTAGTGCTTCTAGTCTAGTGTATGACTAAACATGAAAACTGATATATTTGTATTTATTATGAAGGCATCTGGAGCTTGCTCCATCAGAATGTCATTGCACATGTACAGCGAAAATAAAGATCTTATATAATCTATCAAAACAAGTAATTTCTCTATTTAGTCTATATGTATGTATATTGTGTAGGCTATTGCATATTGATCCTATAATTGACATATTTAGACTTTATGATGAAGTGCAACAAATGTTTAGAAAATTAAATGAAAATAAACTCATGAAAATATGTTAAGCATTACATTTACAATACTAAAAAGTAATTTCCACTTACATGTAAACATTCAAAACTTGTTTTGGGTATGTTACAATCGATCATATTAAATGGGAATTTATATCATTACATGCTGTAAAGGAATAAGGTAAAGCAAGCATATGTTATTGTTTAACCAATGAAATTAGCTCTGTTTATAATGTTTTTATCAAATTGGGGGAGGGTGGCCTAAATTTAATTTATGTCATATTAGTTTGGATATCGTTTACAATTATAAGAATACGTGTATTGTTAAAACGAAATATAACATTTTATTTAGATTCCAAGATTGCAATAAACTGCTTCAACATACTTCGATAGGATTAGCGGGTTTCCGTAAGGGGAACCACGCTTTGCCATATATGGGAGTCACGCGGTGACGTATTGGACATGGGCGTGGCATCCGGCGTGACACTTGGATGTGGGCGGGGTTGGATGTCCACCCCAGGCTGCAGCGAGTCATACTTGCAATTTTCTTTAAAACCTGTGTAGTATCTTGAATATAAGAAGGTTTAAGATTTATTGATTTTTGTGATATATTGTGTGGAGTACACTAGATGTCTGTATCTTTCCACTTGGAGTTTTTTACTTTGTCTTGTATTTGTATGGTTTCACCTTTGATACTAGACAATATTTGAACTATTGCCTCCAGTGGCCAAAAATTGTGTTGCAAGTGTTAGAGTGGCACACCTGAAATCAATACAATTATAAGTGGTGTGTGAATCTGTCTGTTTGTTACCAACACCCTGATGAAGGCCAGTGGGCCGATACGCGTTGGTGTTTTAATGTTTTAGCCCTTGAATATTAATAAAGGCTTTTTAACTTTTGCATCCTACTGAGTGCCTGGACTTGGAATTTGTTTTTTCCAATTATTTTCACAACATTTACCCTTCCAAGAGCACCAGATCCCCTTTGTTTAAAGTTTGTTTAAAGTTTAAAAATTATTCTAAATTTAATAACATGTGGGTATATAGACAAACACGCCGCGTCTCCTTCCAGATATCGATATCTTAACTCAGACATTCGCATTCAACACTTTTCAAAACTTATTTATATAAAATCTAATTTATAAATTAAAAAAACAAAGTTTTAAGTTAAGACAATAATAAATATGTTTATCTTTATTGAAAGAAAAACGTAGAAAATGTTATTATGGGTATAGTTGATGCAAATAAAGTGTGCCGTATACAAAAAAATGCAAACAAATTATTTATAAAAGTAGCAATATTTTAAAGAGATAAAGGTGGTATAAAGAAAGACACAAGAAAAGTAGAGGTATGCAAAAGAGCACAGTTCAGTTTCAATTCAAGCGGTTTTATACACCTTTCAGCTTTGTTTGAATTGACAAGCATTTTATTTGGCACTGTCAAAACATTTTGTGATTGATTTACTGATTTATTACAGAAACTTGTTGTCAGAAGCAAAGCTATTGTACTAAGCATCTTTATATGTATGTTTTAAAGTTAAAAGTGTTGTAAAAATATATTAGTATTCTCTTATATTAAGAATAACAATATGATACATTTATATTGCGCTAAAATGCAATATAAATTATTCTGCAATATAAATTATTCTCAACCACCACCAATAAAGTTTTAACATTATTCTTTAGGAAAAAAATGGTGTTTAAACCCATGGAGCGAACAAGAAAACATATTCTACCATAAAGACTCATAAGGCAAGTGAACGTTTGAATGACATTTATTCCATGTTTAATTAAAAGACAGAAATTCAAATCAGACTCAATTTATATACACTGAAAAAAAATTAATTTATTTTCAATTTATTTAGGCTACATTTAAACAAACCAAAAAAAAAATAGAAAGGCAAAACAAAAAAAACTTTGTTTAAATATAGCTTAAATTGATTGCAACCACTTACCTTAAAAAAAAGTGGATTAAATTGAATGAATAAATTTTTTCCTAGATCAAAAGTGATCAAGTTAAACATGCTCTTGTTTATTGTAGGTGAAAAAAAAGTTGTCCGATCTAATGATGGCCACAAAGAGGCGCGTCTCGAACTGAAGAGAAGCCAGAGTCAGACTGGGGGAGGACCACCGGATCCAAGCCTCCAGCTGACACCGCACGAGGAGCGTGTGGCAGCCCTCATCGGAACGGCGTCTTTAGAAGGCATCAGTGGTGGGGGAGATACCGACAACATTCATGGTAAAAATACAATTTTATAGACCAATATAAAAAACACACAAGTCCATAGTTAACTCGTTTTATTAAAATTTTGCTGTATTGTTTTGCAGATGAGGACACTGCAGGTCCCAGCGCCTTCGAAGCATCTCCCACTCAGCCCATTCAGGAGCCTGAACCGATCCTTGCGCCGCACCCAGTGCCTAAGCAGGTCCAAGCAAGGGAAGCCGAGGCTCGTCCACCAACCTCCCGTGCGCCACGGCCAAGGGTCCTGACGGATGAGGTCCTGGAAGACAGAAATTTGTAGACTACTGGTCGAAATTAACAATTCTTTACTGTCAATTAATAGAACATTAAAACAAATCAATTAAAACTTTAAAAAATAAAAAAACAATGCAAACTAAGTCTGTTATTTTAACTTGCCCTTAAAACCGCCAAACAAGGTCCTGTCTGAGCTGAACAGCTCCTAAAGCCGGTGGTGCTGCCCACTGCTCCACTGGCACTTCTGGGTCTGGGGCCAGCACGTCAAATGGCACAATATTCATCTCGGCCATGTTGTGCAAGACGGCACATGCCAAAATGATGTTACACACCTTCTGTGGCGAATAGAGCAACGTCCCCCCTGCGTGTGCCAGGCAGAGCCATCTACCTTTTAAAGGTCACGTATTATTAGCCCTTTTAGGGTTATATTTTAGGTTATTATGTCCTTAAGAATAAATATTTGCAGTAAAAGTACCCAAAAACAAGGTCTCTATATTTTTTCCAGCTCCTCTTTCATGAGCTCTGTTCAGAACACCTGGTTTTGGCCCGTCTAAGTAATATTCATGAGCCTCTCTGCTGATTGGCCTGTTGTTTTCTGAGTGACGCTCAGCCGGCCCAACCACAGTTAACTAGTGTAATGTATGCCGTAGGCACGCTGTGCCTTGGTAATACACACAATATCAATAGAAAAACCGATAAGTAAATGATGGAGACTACTCGGGGAAATATTTTTCGTCCTTACATGTTTGAGCCAGAGTCAGACCCGGAATCGGCGCAGACAGTAGAGAACAGACCACCTCCTCAAACGCGTTTACAACAGGACGTGTCAGAATGGTAATTATTTTTTATATCAACGAATACAAAGACATTTTTTTTCTGATACAATAAGTTGTAAATCTAAATTTGGCTTACATTTTTGTTCCAAAAGGTGTACTTGTGGTAACTGTGCACGGATGTCCACAGAACGCAAGAACACATGCTGTAAGGAGACACCCAAGGTAAAATCGTAAAACTATAAAACAATGCTTTATTCTTGCAAAATGATTTACTTTCTTCTAACAAATTGTAAGGGGGCGCTTTAAAGAAAGCGATGAAGATGAGAATCCATGTGCAAAAGGTGTTTTATTGTAAAATCCCATAAAGGGCCAGCAAACAAATCCAAAGGGTTAATCCAAAATCAGAATCCAAATACAGGCAATGTGTCAGGGCAGGCGGCAGTACAGGCAAAATCCAAATAAACAGGCACAGGTCAAAAAACAGGCAGATACAGATTAGCAGATAAACAGATACAGAACACAGGCAGATACAGACAGGATGTGGCGATGTAATAATCAGCCAGGAGCAGGTGAACAGGATGTGACTTATATACAAGAACAAACAGGAAGTGTGAAGTGAAACATGGCAGGATGTATATCAAAATAAAAGCCAGAACAGAACAGGATCTCAAAATACAAGTTCAAATAACAAAAATACACAGAATACAAGAAAACACAGAACAAAACCTTACACAAATGCTAAAAATGCTCATGTTCATTAGGTTTTAAGAAGAATGAACCAAGTGTTATCACCTCCAAACTGCATGATTGACCATCCTGGTCTTCAGGCTGTATGCTTGGATGTTTATTCACTACAAAATGCATACAATATTTACCGGGCTGATTACGGGCGTTTGCGACTAAGTACACAACGGTAAGTAAATAATAAATGTATACATTTGATGAAGAGTTTGTTATTTAGTGGTGTGTGTGTGTTTGTGTGTGTGTATATATATATATATATATATATATATATATATATATATATATATATATATATATATATATATATATATAACCTAAATGAAATTATGATGCATTTAAAATATTACAATTGCGTTGTAAGTTGTACGTTTTTGGTACCATGTGACATATAATAACAAATTACAATGAATTTGGTAAATAGTACAAACTTTATTACAATGATACTTCTGTATTTATAATATGATAAGAACAACCACACTGTGTTGCTTACTGCTGTAATATTTATGGAATTTCAACATGAATATTTCCATCACAATTCTGGTATTATAATACCTCATGTAACGTATTTACACATGTTTATATGTACAAGGTTTCCTTATCTAGAAATATATACATTGATAATAGGGATTTTTTTGTCTGTAATGCACACTAAATGTTCATTCCCCCTCCACCAACAGGTGTTACAGGTATCTGGCATACAGGAGCTTTGTCAGCTGGTGCTGGGGCTTTTTGGGCCGGAGAGTTAGGGTTGTCTTTCCCTCATGTGTTGTCCTGCGAATACGGCGTGAGTTCCCTGAAGCTACAGGCAGCTACGTAGGGTTTAGACCACCTCTCGACTGAAGCGTGACATCTAGCCAGCGATGACTTCATCCTTGGGAGGACTTTCATACTGAGAGGAAAGTGGTTCTGGTATTTTGATCTTCTCTACCTTCATGATGTATGGTCTAGGGTCGTCAAAGACATTCTCGAAAAGGACTTCCATCAGCTCCTGTACGTAGTCTAAAAAACATTGTTTACCTTTATTAGCAATTGTTTATTGCTTATTGTTTATACCCTTATGTTCACTTTGCACTTTTAAGTTTTATATAATAAATAAAGATTTTTATACTTACTGTATGTTTGCCCTGTTTTTACTGGCTTTGCAGTGCATACCCCCTTCTTAGATTTTGGGAACTTGATTTTGTAAATAGGCTTTCCAGAAGCTGAGACTGCTTGTGTGCGGTGAGCATTCTCATTGAAGTGCATGGCCGCCAAGTATAACCTGAAAACAAAAAACATCAAATATGTTTTATGTTTGAAGTCTACAGCATTCTAGACACAACATGTAACATGTAGTTAGAAACAGTAGTCATGTTAAAAAAATTATTTTGATGACCTTAATATAAAATAATATATAATATAAATTTGTTGTAATATAAAAGTATAATCATTACATGAATATTATAAGATATATTACCCTCACAGCATTCCAAGGTAAGGAAAGACAACGTTCTTTGGGGCAAAACGTAAGATTACACTGTGAAATGCCTCCAAGGAAGAAGTCTGATGATGGGGACTCAACTTCTCGACATCCTTCAGGACCCTTTTGTTCATTAATGTTTTATCCAATTTGTAAAGTGGTTTAGAAGCTAAAATGCAAACAATATTACAGAAGTGTTGTAATTACTTTTAGCAAAAGATAGTACAAATATATGTAGTGCAGAAATTGATAAGCATTAAAATTTTTATTTTTGCCACAGGTACACATTAACAATAAAAACACGCATAGTAGCGTCTAAGTATTCCATGTTTACATTGTAATAAAAATGTATCAACCAAAATAGATCATAGAAAGATGTAGGATTGTGCATATTATATACACACCTGGCTGCAACCACTTGCTCGGGTCTGTGCTGCTTTTTTCTGGATGTTCACATTTTGGAAAGAGGGGGTCTTCGTGAGTGTGGATGTCTTGCAGGTGGTTGACGAGTGACTTCCACTTTGCCACTTTCTCTTGTCCAGAGGTGGATGATGTTGCAGTCCAGTATACGTGGTTCTTGATAGAGCCCGACCGATATGCGTTTTTTTTGGGCCGATGCCGATACAGATATTAGGGAGTAAAAAAAGGCCGATAACGATATATCGGCCGATATCTTTGTGTATACTATAGTTCAGTACACATATACTGCAGTATATTATACTACAGTACTGTACATAGAATACACTATATACTTTAACATAATATACTGTATATGAATAAATACAATGCAATGCAATGCAATGATCACTCACAAATGTGGTGATCCAACACTTATATTGATGTGACAAATTATGTACTATAGGCAAGAAGTTAACAATAAACTTTATTATCCAAAATGAGTCGGATATCAGTGCACTAAACAGTAAACTTGACTTATTATAAATAACTTTAAAACACAAAGAGAACAAAATACATAAAACTTGCATCATTTGCAGTTTTGACAAGAATAACGTTATAAAGAGAAACTTATGAAGTCATTGATTATTAGCTTAACAGTAAGTTGTGTACTTCACAAATTTGTTAGCCACTCACCGTTACGAAGACAATGCTTGACGGAGCACATACTAATGTACGTACGCTATGTTTAATGTACAACGTTTTTATAACACAAACCCAGGGTCCCGTGCAAACTTTAGACTTTTATAAAACTAAAGCGTCTTCGCTCCGCCTCTTTTATTTAGCAAGGGTGTAGAGTTGCGCGAGCTTATTGAATCAATTGCTCTGAAATTAGCATGTTAACTAACAACACAAGCAGCAGTAATCTCATATAGTGATATATAAGTGCACGGCTGCGCGTAGTTTAAACGTGTCATTTCTCCGTCTCGCGTCATTTCTCCCGCTTGCGTTTTAACTCGCAAGACGACAAAGAGACGGATTAAAAACACAAAATGTAAACGGGAATGCGTCTCTCTTGTCCATTTATAATCCAATCGACCAAAGCGCGTCTTAATACCAGGTGTAACAATGTTGTGAAGAAGACACTGCGTGACTGCTTCCATGCCACCTGAACTGAGAGACTGACTGAACGTGAAGGGGGTGTGGCATTGAATGGTGTCACTACAGTGAGTGACCTGGGTCACCATTAGCAACCAGTATGGCGCACTCTGCTGGACAAACAAGTACTTACATCTTTCAAATGCATTTAATGTGTTCTGTAACAAACGTTTATATCGGCGCATATCTGCGGCTTATACGCCGATACAGATATATCTGCGACATGCTCATATCGGCCGATAAAATCGGCAAAACGATAAATCGGTCGGGCTCTAGTTCTTGATACTACGCTGCGATTTTTTCACCTCTTGACAGTCTTTCTCTTTTGCAATCTTGTCCAGTTTCTTTGACAAGCCTGTATACCAATGAAAATTTTTTGACAAAGGGCAAATTAGACAATTTTAATTCAAACAGAGTACACAATCACACAATCATTTTTTAGCAAAAAAAGTCCTCACCTTTTTCCAGATGCCAGATATCATAAAACTGTTTGATATTGTTGTCTTTGAGATATTTTTGTATTTGTGGGTGACGGTCAGTGACAATGTAGTCCAACTCGATACCACGTGCTGCCAGCATTGCAAGGTTCCTTTTCAGGCCCTCCAGTTCCATATGGTAGCTACCACCAACTTCGTTACTCTGGTGGTATAGAAAAGACATGGGTGTTTAAAAATATATTTCTATGTTATTCTAGCAATGGTTGCTTGATGTCTATAAACTATAACATGGAACTTAATCATAATCAAGTTTTTCAACATTAAAAAAGTCTATACTGACTGTGTTATTTCTGTCAAAATCACTTTGGAACATATCTACGTCATCAAGTAATAGCCACTAGCAATATTTTCATTCTCGTGCACTTCATACTGACCTGCACCAATTGAATATCAATTATCGTTTCTTCCCGAAGGTTCATCACACTGTAGCTTCCGTACTTTGCAGAGTGTCCTGAGGGAAAACACGAAAGAGCAAAAATAAATAAAAAAACAAATGCTATTTCTGAAAAGATATAGCATTAATAACATTTTGAAGATGACAAACAAGAATTTTATACCTGGTGAGTCCGCCCTCATATCACCTCCAATTATGGCCTTGTCATGTTGGCTCAGACGCTGCAGAAGTGTCTCCTGGTCCTTCCCCCATTTATGGATAATGGTTGGTTCCAGGTACATCCGGGCATGTCTTCTAAAAGTGTCGTATTTAAACAACGCTATATGCATCGCATTAAAAATCGAATGAAAGAAAATGCACAAGTTATTACATACACAGATCCGGAAAAAAGTAAACACACACACACACACACACACACACACACATATACATGAAAATAGAACTTTTGAAAAATAGAATAAATATAAATTGAAAATACCTTTTCAATCTGAATAAAAGATGCACCACTAAAATATATGGCAGCTGACAACTGCAAGTTCCCTGCAGGGTTGCTTCCAAAGACAGGCTGGCTCTTCCATTTTCTGGAGTACTGGCAGTGCGGGCACAGTTGGTCTATGGCCAAGAAAGTTTCACGTCTTAGGGGGGTGACATCACAAACTCGTTGGCACACAGGACAGGTCTCAAAAAGCTCAAAGAGGCAGCTTCCATAAACAATGTACTTGGTGTCGCTGTATCCATTTGTGGGTCTGTTAGTCGGAAACAAAGTGATGGAAACTTCTATTTTATGTACTTTAGGAAATGTAACAACATTATTTCTAGTTACATTTTATAATATAATTTGAGGACTTGTATGTAATGTTAATAAATTGTTTTTAAAAAAATTACACTTACAACACCTGTGATGATTCTGTGACTATAGTCACAGAATCTTCTGGATTGTATGTGGAGTCATGAGGCTCAGGAATATCAATTGATGTGTCCTCCTCTTCATCCTCCTCAAGGCGTGGTCTCTTTGCTCTTTGGTCAGTTTGGGTGCTTGCATGTTTGTGGGTGATGGTCGTGGTGATGGTCGTTTGAGAATCTTGTGAGATACCCTAAAAATAAAAATAAATCACTTTGATTTTTGAAAACAAAACAAATAAACTATATAAATAAATACATTCATACACACATAAAACCCTCCCCTACATCTCCCTCCTACAACAAAGTTGATTTACATGATGTACTAAGGCCGTATCTGTTGAAATACAGTTACCCATGGAAGTACTAAATGTTAGTAAAACACAAACACGGAGACTGAGATGACTGAACCTCACGTGTTTACCTCAAAAATGAAAGACACCAACAGCGACGGTGTTTGTAACTTTCACCATATTATATAAAAAGTTGTGGCTACCATAGACTGTAAAGTTACGAAGCATCGCGTTATCACGTTAGCGTTGCATAATTGTTTCTTATATAGAATTTTGTTTTTCTCTGCTACATAATATAATTTAAAATGTGTATAAAGTTTACTTACGGGTTGTGGATTTGAAGTCGGACCCAACAAAGTAGGGACTGCATCAGCTTTGATCAGGAGAGTCTTGCAGAAACCCGCATTGAACTGGGCCAGATTGACGAAGCAGTCACTTGAGAAATGTTTGGAACAGACGGATATTGTTGAAATTGCGGAATTTCCGAAAAAATTAACATTAGCCACTGGTCTCGTATATTCACGTTTTTCGGAAGCTTGTGCAATGATTTGTTTTCAAAACATCCCTCGATTGAACAGCGTTTTCTTGACATGGTGCGATATTCCTCCTCGCCTTACTCTACGGTTCGTTCTTCTCTATTGGTTGTTTCTTTGACAGAAAGGGGGTGGGGCGGTGGACTGTGGACAGTGCTCGGGGTGGAGACTGAAGGCGGCGACTGTGACTCGGTGACGTAGCAATTTTACGGAAGTACAAACGAGATGTTTTTACTCACAGCAACTTCAAGCAGGCCATGCACATTTGAACCTTAAATGACTATTTTGAAAATTATATGGTACTTACATAGCCCCTAGTCCTCAGTTATCATGAAAAAAGCCACAAAATTTCAGTTTTGACCATATGGGACCTTTAAAAGCCCCACGCAGCGCTCCACAGTGGCTCGTGTTCGTGCATACGCGTGGTTGAAGTTGCGCTCCTGATGCGTCTCGGGGTTTGGCACAGGGGTTAAGTTCAAAAGGGGATAAGAGAGGTTAGGAAAGGAATATATTTTGCAAACTAAATTAGCTCTTATTACTCACCCAAAAGATAACCAAGACGCCTTAATGCGTCCTCCTGCAGTCGTCTGCGCACGCTGCTGTGCTCAAAAATGTAGGCACCGTGGGTGCCATCTTGCCACAACATTTAATATGCAGAGTCTGGCATCACAAATTATTTGCACATTGACTGAATGATAATTTTTGCGGTTGATGTATGCGTAATCATTAACCGATGGTGGTTTCAGACGCACGTGGGTACAGTCAATTGCACCTATGACATTGGAATCCCAGCAATCTCATAAAACCCCCTTTTAATCATTGTTTGCTGGGCATTGTCATTAGGGAATTGTATGTAATGTGGGATGAGAGTCCTGATGGCAGCCAGCACGGATGACAGCGTGCGGCTCATGGTGGGTTGGGATATGCCAGACCTGTCTGCAATCTCCTGTTGAAAGGTTCCAGTGGCCAAGTACCCCAGTGTGGAGAGAACCTGGACTGGAATAGGTAAGGCCCTTGACCGCCGGGTTTCACGTTGGAGGTAGGGCTCCAAGTTATTGCACAGCTCCAGGAGAAGATGCCTTGGAAGACGGAATCTGTTCATTAGCCATTCATCAGATTCATTCAGAAGATAGCGCCTATCCCTGAAAACTCGTTCCCTTCTCAAGGGCGCATATGCGTCTTCTAAAAGCGCCAGGTCAGCCATCATTGCGAACTGGTGTATGGTGGAAATCCGGTTTAAATAGCTGTTTGAATGAGCAAATTCCCTATCACAATGCATTACTTTACAGCACGTGTTTTGAAACAATTAGCACTTAATTTCGTATCAAGTCACATCTATTAGGGTGTAGTGATGATGATGTGATGTGGAGTACCATTAATTCAAATTAATAATTGCATGACAATTTGTAATGTTATCATTAGTATTCATATGTTTTTAATATACTTGTATATTAATGAGGCTTATTGTTATTTAGAAGAATGTCCTTATTATTATTTGTATTTTTATTATTTCTTCAGTCAGGATTATTTTTTGGTCATTGAAAGCCTTTTATTACTGAACCCAGTCCATGCGCACCTATCTCTCAAACGTCAGGTAAAGCGCACAGGCTCGCAACTGCTTTGATAAAGTCTCAAAAATAAAAA
Organism: Misgurnus anguillicaudatus; assembly: GCF_027580225.2. Classification (NCBI taxonomy): domain Eukaryota; kingdom Metazoa; phylum Chordata; class Actinopteri; order Cypriniformes; family Cobitidae; genus Misgurnus; species Misgurnus anguillicaudatus. Next base: position 7,691,159 of record NC_073348.2, on the reverse strand, counting down.
ATTGAAGTCCATGTTGCATAAAAATAAACTAGGTTTTTTTTTTTACAATGGGTCATAATATATCATATAATAATATAATAATTTAGTTTGTCAGTGCGTTTTGTGGTGTTAGGAAGTGTTTGCGCATTTCTGCACTCAGAATGTGCGTACACCACCTCCTGAGCTGGCGTAGGATTTAAGCATGCCGTACACCAACGTCGATATTAATAAATCTCAAAGTCACCGTGGTTTTGGGTGTACGCCAGGTGTACGCTGGAAATTTGGTGTACGCACTTTTGATAAATGAGGGCCATTGTCTCTGGACATCTCTTCCTTATTAATAGTGCCTGAACAGATGTAGTCATAGCACCATTTATTAAAATGGGTGGTGGGCCCCCTTGTGCTACACTCACAGCAAAGATCTCTCCTCAAGTCCTGCAATAACACAGAAGTTAATTGTTTGAATGGTTTTCTGGCAATGTAATTGTTATGTGGATGAGGAGTCTTACAGCAATCATAATTTTTTTTAATTTAACACTATATTTATTACACAATGCCACTAGAGTGCTTTTCTGTTTTAGTAGCTGGCTGTGCATTATCCCTAACATATTTTTATACCAAAAAAAAGAATAGAATATAGAACTTAATTAAGAACCAAACAGAAATTAAAAATATGCTATTATGAAGTACTATTTAATTATAATTTCTTTGAAATTAAGTACTTTTATCAATGTTCCTACTACCACCTACACTGTACAAAATAAATTGTTGGCTCAATGAATTATTTTTTAGTAAATAGTTCCACAGAAATTTTACGTTCATTAAATTTCTGACTTCAAAGTGTTACCTGGATTGTTGTTTTTTAGTTGGCCCAAACTTGACTCAAATATAAAAAAGTATGTTTGCTCAACTAGCTTTATAGTTCATTCAACTAAAATGTTTTAATCAGTTGAATCTTTAAAAACTTACAGCAAAGACTCCCAAAACACCCCAATGACCAGACAGACGAGGCAAGTATAAAATTTAACAGTTTTATTAAATATTAAAACAAGGGGATAGGAAAAGGGGGGGGGAATTTAAATACAAAAGACTTCCTGGCGTCATCTCGCCTTGCACATGGGCCGGCGTCAAAGTCTTCGGGCCTTCGTCTCTCCGCCGCACACACGGGGCATTCAGGTAGGTACACAGGGCTTTTAGCTTTGGGCGTACAGGTGGATACACTGGGCTTTAGCTCTGGGCGTCCAGGTGGGTACACGGGGCCTTTAGATTTGGGCATACAAGTGGACACACTGGGCTTTAGCTCTGGGCGTACAGGTGGGTACACTAGGCTCTTTGGGCGTTCAAGCACAAGGTGGCATCTGGAAGCACTCAACAGATGAATAGTTATGCACAACGACAGGCATCTTGAAACACTCAACAGGTGAATAGTTATGCACAACGACAGCCAATGGATTTTCCAGCACTCTCTCTTTGACACCAGGCACAATAATCGAATCAGTCCTTACTTTATACAGCCACAGCACCACCACCAGATGGGGAGGAAGGTTGTACTGGTCCTTCGGTCGTGTACTTGTATGAAACGGCTGTCCAATGCCACCACTCGACCCTTCATAAGCAGGGCTCTTCCCTCTGCCTAGAATATGACCACTGACAGACACTGATGACAGCACAGCACTACAATTCTCCCAGTGCACTCATTTCAATAAAATTACTCACCGCAATCCTCACACTCACAGTGAATTAAGGTCAATGTCACGGCGTCGACCTGGGTTCAGAGTCCTGAATAGGTGAACGAAAGAGGCAGGAGGGCAGCACGTGAAAGCGTAGAAGGCACGTTCCTAGGACTCTTTCTCCTCCGCTAACTCCCACAAACATCAGTGACTCAAAGCAGACTGGGTGGTGAATAAACACTTGATGCTCACTCTTCGTACAGACGTCCCAATTATCTGAAGCTTTTGTCCAACAAATTGCTTCACTCTCCTCCGTCTCCCCTTCCTCTCCTTCTAGGCCCTTTCCACATCTCCAGTTCCTTCAAAACACATAAGATCACGACAGCACTGCAGAAATGAATGGCCTTTCACTTATCTCTGTATTTAGTTTGAGCCAAATATCCATCTTTCCTTCGCCTAGCCTGTAGATCCACACGAGAACGTCTCCTCCAACACACCGGTAACTTCAACCTCAATCCCAGCACACGCCGGAACAAACTTCACAAAAGACAATATGGACGGTAAACACAGCACTTAGCTTCGCCCCAATGGGTATGTACACATCCGTTCTTCGTCTCTCATAAATCCTCTGGGGTTGAAGTAACTTCTCTTCTCTCTCTTTCCCCCATACTGGCCGATCCCGACTCTCTCCTCGAGGTCGCCCCGCTGCTCTGTCTGTGTCACTGCCCTCTCCTCCATGTTCTCCTCAGATGATGGCTTTTATAATCCATCCTCCACCTGTGTGACCCAATCACCGATCCATGTTCTCCACACTTACAGCTGATGCTCATCTCCTCATTAAAACCTCTCATGAGTGTTACATAAAAATTGGTCCGGGCGGAACCAATTCCGCCATTTTCGTTCCGCCCATACAAGTCAGCAAATAAAAAAAATTCAGTAATGATTTACTTTAAGGCAATCTAAACATATACTTCACCTGTTAGGAATTCTTTTCTGAGAGCTGCATTCTCTCCAAGGAAGTTAATACAGAGAGTATTCTTTGGAGAATAATTTTTTTGCCGTTTCCATTGCAACATGCACCTTTCATAAAAACCTTCTCTTGTGACACTTACATTAAATGTTGATGTGTGGTCTACACATTCTCCAAGCTCTGTGATAATATCAGACAAGCTGAAAAAACAGAACACGCTAAATTAAACAACTACATAACAACAAAATACACCAAACAGCTTTGTAAGAAAAGATAAAGTCAGTCAGGTGTCATCAGATATATTCCATTTATACCACGGGTCTGTTGAATGCTGTATTCTGATTGGCTGAGAAATGTTCTGTGGGTGTGCAATAATTTCTGATAACTGCACACCTAACTTGTTAAATGTCTTAAAAATAGGCACCAGAGCAATGTTTGTGGTAACCATGGTATAAGAGGAATAATTGACTCCGATCCTTTGAATTATTTGAAAATAATGCACACCCACGGTGTAGCGGCACTCCGCTTCGCGCACTGCAACTTGGGTTTGCATTATTTTCTTATAATTCAATGGCCCATCGTCAATTAATCGTTACATAATGCACACCCAAGGTGGTAATGCCATTACACCGTGGGTGTGCATTATTTTCAAATAATTTAAAGGACCGGAGTCAATTATTCTGCATATATCACGGTTACCTTAAACATTGCTCTGGTAAATCATTCAACAAGAATACAGCATTCAACAGACTTGTGGTATAATAAATAACTAAGGCTATGTTCACATCTTAGAGCTTAATTTGTACAGATCCAATTTTTATATTTGAATTTAGACTGGACTCGACTAATTTAAAGGTAGGGTAACACATTTTGAAAAATGCTAACGGTAGTCGCCTAGCAATGAAATCCCGATCTCACCTTCAAGTCAAATTGCCATCCAAAGTCACGCCTCTTTCAAAACACATGAACACGCACAGATCAGACAGTCACATCTCATGTCTCATTCACCAGTGAGAAAACTTTGCAGTACAAAGTGAATAACACTTCCAAAATAACCAACATAAACAACTGGTTTACATCAGAATTAGTTTAAGCACACGTTCGGTTGTGTAGATGTAGTAACTATATCGTTAAGCTAATCCGTAAACGAACACAAATTTCATAAGCAACACAACGTTTCATCAAAGTAGAATATCTGAATCCATCTCAATACAAACATATTGCGTACCTACCTTACCAAAATAAACAGTGCAAAGACACTTACAGACCCTTTGCCTCCTGCAGCTGTTAGGATCTCGTGGTAAAGCAGTAAAGTTACTGATGTTCATTTAGGTTTTTGCTCTTGCTGATCCAGGCAGTTTTTGCTGTTGTTGTTTTAAAAGATGCCTTTAGTTTTGTGCCTTCTGTGTAGGTTGTCAACTCAGCAGAAAAGTTTGCTGTTCTCACTGTTTACAGACAGGAGGTGAGCGCACGTGAATGACGTATGGTGTCTGCGTGGACTCGCTGCGTGGTGGGCATTCAAATTACGCTTACATGTGAGGGACAAAAAAGGAAACGTTCCTTGCGGACCGAAATCTATGATTTGTTGAACATTTTTTGGTCCTACGCCTTTCACAGATGACATACATTTCTACAAATACATTTAAACAACGTAACAGTGATTGCTATCAGGATGTGAGGAGACTTTTAACCAGCATAACTAAAAATGTTTCAGGATCAAATCAGTTACCCTACCTTTAACCTAACCTGAGACTAATAAATAATAAGGTTAAAGGTGTTAAGAAAAAGGAGTGTGTTAGCTGTAAGCGCTGCAGTCAATGTGCAGCTGAATGTGTGCATGTTTTTATTTCAGTTTGATGGGTCAGGCATTGGTTAGTGGTGTAGTGATACAATTGATAAAATGGTTCCCAGGATCATACCAGTGGAATATTGCACATAAGACTTTGAGCATGCAAATATTTTTCAAATGCCATTGAGAATAAGGGTGGGAAGTACTGTTAACATAACTTACTACATTAAAAGCTTAAAAAGCTACATATACATATACTGTCATATTACACTCTGTTTAGAGAGATAAACATACTACAATACAAGTATGCATACAAATAACTTTGTTAATGAGCTAAGGAACGTTAGCGGTTTATCCATTTTTGCTTTTCAATGGATAATGTACCTGCTGAAAAAAACAGCATACCAGCAAGACCAGCATATGTTGTGTTTTGGTGCTGGTTTGCTAGTAAACACCAGCTAAACCAGCATCAGCACCAGCATTAGCACCAGCTAAACCGGCAACAAACCAGCATTAGCACCAGCTAAACTAGAATTAGCACCAGCATCCCATGCTGGTCATACCAGCATATGTTGTGTTTTGGTGCTGTGACCACCAGCTAAACCAGCATAATTCCCATGCTGGTCCATGCTGGTTTGATGCTGTTCTTTTCAGCAGGGGTACCCATTCCCTACTGCTCACACATCTTACATTGAGCATTGAAATGCAGTGAAATCTTTGCTTGCGTTTCTGGTCTGAAGCAATAACACCTGTATTTCTCCACCTCTTTATCAGGGACATCTTGCTATGTGCATTTGCCCTCACTGCATTTGTATATAGAAAACAATAAAAAAAAAGATAGTTATACTTTGTCATACAACAGTGTTGATTAAAAAAAAACATGATTGTTATTAAACACGTGCAATTTACATATGTATTTTTTCCCTCTAACTACAGATCAGAAAAGACAATTTCACTTAAGCCCTTAGAAGAAAATACATATTGAACATTAATTCTAAAGAAGTCTTGCACGAGTCTGTATAGCAGCCTCTATGTGCTGGATTATATAAAAACAACTTACTGACTACAACAGTCCTGAGGTAGCCTGGTTAGCCAGACCTACATCAAGATGTAAGGTCTGGCAACTCTTCACACAAACGGCTCAATGCAAGGGGCGGATATAAGGTTGTCCCTCAAAATGCCTCTGCACGCAATAGGATAGCGCTATGACCAATCAGAGCAACGAAGAAGGTGACGTATGAGTCCCCTGCGTTTCCCCACCAGTGGAGCTAATTGGTATATCAAACTTTTACCGTAACCAGTCGGCAAAACCCCAAACACATCTTTCTTGCTTAAAAAGGACTTCAGTAGGGTTATTTGCTCTTCTCTCAAAGAAAAACATAAGTCTAAGTCCTCCAGAGTCGCGGCCAAAGCCGCTTCAAAAGAAAGCTGTTCGCCAGCAGCAGCAGCCATTCTTTGTTTTCAAGTAGGAACCGTCGCAGGCAGCTCTGTCGTCATCATGTTAAGCCCGCCCCACATACGCTACACACGATGTGATTGGCCTGACCAAATTTTGGTTTTTGGAGCTTTAAGTGTATTGTGAGTGCCTAGACTAAACCCTGGCAGCAAATATATTTTGCGGCCGCTAGGGTGCGTCTAGATTTCTAGGCTAGTCCTGAGGGCCAATGCACGAAATGCCACTTTTTGGTTTGCACCACTCCAGTTAATTTTTTAGCCAATGAGTTCACCAAAAGCTTTCCCAGGATACGCCACAAAGCTACTTTAGTGGAAAACCCCCCAATAATTCCAAAATAGGTTACCTTTTTAACATACACAATAACAGAGTATTCAAAATATAATACATTACAAGACAAATTGTGTGAAAACTGCAAGTTCTTGAACTTACCAACTTCTTCATTTGTTCTGGCTGAGCCTTTACTTGATTTTCACACCTTTCCAGATCAGGTAAATCTGACAAAGGAAGATTGAATGAACTGATGTCTGGAAATTCATCACTCTGCAACTGAGCACTGTTCTGTTTTTGCTGATTTTTAAGAACCATGACAAGTTGTTGCTTGATGACCTCTTGTGCTTTAAAAACTTCAGTCAGCAGGGCTGCAAAAAACAAAAATAATAAAGGAGAATAAATTAACAGCTTGTTTTTGTATATGGTTTGTGGTAGGATAGAGTCAGTTAAGGCTTAAATATTTACCCACTGGACAACCATCCAAAGAAAAACAATTAAATTAAAACAACTGTGTGTTCTTTTATGTTTAAAATAACAAGTTAAACTAAACAAAAGAGTTAAGTTAATCTTACTTTTAGTTGAATTAGGCCTTTAAAAGATAATAAAGTGGTGTATACTTACAAACACATGAAGAACTGCAACAGGTGCATTCTCCATCTTGATTAACTGCGCTGGTACATGGACTTAAATTATTCCTAGAGGTGTTGGGACTTGTAATACCAAATGCACGTCTGGATGGAGTTCTCAGGTCGTCTACTATAGTCAGTGGTGGTGAGGGTTAGGGTTGCCGCGGTGACGTAATATTCCCACCGGTTAATCGGCGCGTCACAAACTCGGTGATCCCGGTATCACCGAGTGGGAGGGGCTAATAAATGCGCATGCAGACGTGCACATTTTACTTTCACTTTTGAATTACCCAACTGTTTAAATGCAGCGCTTGCGTACACTGCATTAAATCATGTATGAATTTGCGTGAAATGCGAGTGCAACAGCTGGTTTACTTAAGTGGTTGAGTCAATGCAGTGCAGGTAATTCTCAAAGAACCCGCCAGTCCCAAGCAGAGCAACCGGCTACTTCTCCATAAAAGCGCTGCTTGAATGATGGGTTTAATATTTTTCTTGATGAAAAACACAACAACAAAACGATCTCGTTTATATTAAACATCTTATATGTATATTATAACAAAAACGAGCAAAGCACGCGGCTTCTGTCATCATCTGGTCAGTCAGCTCGCCTTGCAAACTCTGACAAAAATTAATGAAATCTGACACCTGCGGCTGCTCTGTGACGTGACGCGCGTTCAGCCCCGCTGAATTCAGACAACAGACACATTAAGTTGTAAGTGTTTGCTCTCTCTAACGAAACTAAATGAGTTAATTACTCGAAAATATCAAAACGACGGTGAAAGACGGTGTCGCGGTGGGCAAGTGATATAACCGGTGAGAGGCTGAAGCACCGGTTATCACCGTTTCACCGACTATCGCGGCAAGCCTAGTGAGGGTACCTGAAAATTCATCAGCTGGGTAGTTATATGTCAGTGTTTCCCCTGGGTTTTCATCTGGGGGGGGGGTGGTTGGTTGGGTATGTATATACAGGGGTTAAATTGTGATTTGTTATGTGGGAGCTCTGTGGGGAGGGGTACTTCGAGGGGTAACATGTTTAATCCTGATGACAGCAAAGCCACTGGTGTGTTTACATGACATTCTGGACTTCTGATAGGATTTGATAAGTTTCAGCTTTAAATCTGTGTCAGAGATTGACCCAAAATATTTTAAAAAGAGCATCTTAAATGATGCAATTCTATGAGTTTGACACCCTATATCCATTTGTTGCACATGTCATTATGCACAATTGATCAAACTTTGAAGGAAGTTAAAAGAATCAAGCTCCTTGAATAATTCTAAGCATAAGATGCTATCCCAAAAGACTTAATTATCAAGAAAAGGTACAACACACAGTACTGTATCAACAACATGTCGATACAGAAATTAGCCATAGAGATTCCCTATGCTGGTCAGCAGCTAGTAAAACAATCACTATAGGTTTGATTTGTGTAATCAATATACTTTATTTTACTAAACTATACAATGAGTTATATCCAGTGTTATCCAGTTAACATACTGTAATTAGATGAATGACATACATACTTTAGTCTTCTATTAAGCTCTCTCAACGTGGGCACCATTCTTACCTCTCTCTCTCTCTCTCTCTCTCTCTCTCTCTCGGTCTCTCTCTCGGTCTCTCTCTCCTCTACAATGTCAAAAGATCCTGCGTGCTCGTTCTTGAAGCTGCTCTGAGTTTTTTTGCTTGAGCTGCATATTTTCAACTTGTGCGAAGACGTGTTTAAAGGGAAAAGCGCATGTTTTCACGGCAATTGTGCCGCCCGATTCGCGTCATTCGCAAATTCAGAAATATGACAGCATACAATGTTACTGTTACACAGAGTTACTACAAAACATGTGCGCGGCGCGGGCATGTAGCATGAGAGAGGGAGATAATGCGCGCGTGTGTGTGGGAAAGTCATGATAAACTCGATCAGGCGTCTTCTCTGTCAGTAACATCCGTGACTGTTGATGTTTACGCAGAAAAATAAAGCATACGGAGGCGGACTTTCAAAACACTGTCACCAGTTATGGGAGAGAGAGGCGCGCGCTGCACAGAGAGAGAGAGAGAGCATGCATAGTAAACTAAGCCCAACAGTAAAATATAAATGTGCGCAATCAATTGGATAATTGTAAGTAAACGCGCAAACACTGACAGAATCATGCCATCGTGGAAATAAGATAAATAACATATTACTTGAGGGCTGTTTAGTTTGTTTAATAAAATAACAAATTGTTCTCTGGCACTTCATAGAAAATCAAATCAAATTTACTTGACCTTCAAGGGGGGCGGGTGGAGCCGTAAGGAGGGCGGGGCGCCCCCCTTATATAATGGTAGGGGAAACACTGTATGTGATAACATTGTATATTGGGCAGTGAAATAACTATTGGTTTCCGTTTGTGGTGACTGCTGACTGACATAAGGGATGAGATTAAATAGATCCTGGAATTACGCCTGGTATCCCATATCCTAGTTTTGTGCAATAGGCCCCAGGTTATTTCTTTTTCTTGTTTATGGATGTGTTTTGACCTTGGCCTATATAATGGACTATGTTTATGGATTACCTCTGGTTTTGTAGATTTCCTTCGATATTGCGTTTTGGATCTGCATTCGTGTCTGGCCTGCCGATAACAGGTAAAAAATAAATAATTTATATTTTTGTATTTTATTTAATAAGCAGATACTTTTATCTTCTTCCATTTGCATATTAAATAAACATTACTAGCATTGTAAGGTTTATTTCTACGAAAAGAGATAACAGGGAGAAAATGAGGAAAACATTCTGTGTATTTATTTATTAGAGCAGGTTACGAATAGTCATATGACATGTTTTTTTATTTATTATTAAAAATAGGCAACAGCATTAAACTAATTTCAAAATGCATAAATAACTTTATGGATATAATACATTTTATAAAATGTTTTGATTATAATTTAAGTATAACGATTTAAAAAAAACAACTAATTCAACTATTTACAATTCAGGCTGGAACTCCACTCTACTAGTGATGTTACGCACATGCTCGATTTGCAAATTAAAAGGAGCCATTTGGGCCAAGGTGTCACATGCACATGTGTGGACCTCTGATGGCAGAAAAAAAACTCTTGGAAATCCTCTGCAACCAACTGGAGGCCATTCTGCCCCTCAGATACACCAATGACCTGGATCTCTTCAGAAACTGGTTTGGCATCAAGAACCTATATTTAATGGAATAACATAAATGAAATAGATTACACTAACTGTTACAAATATCCACAAATAAAATTACAGTTGAACTTGTTTCATTGGCTTATTATTGTACTTCTAAAGAAAACTGAGTGATGCATGATAATTATCATGAAAATAAATAGTAGTGTGCCCTATAAAACGTGTACACGTATACCTTTATAGTTGTGTAGGTCGATTTATTCAGTTTCTCCTCTCCTGTAAAAAGGTAATCAAAATGTATTTATTGTATAGTATTGCAACAGTAACAGTGTTATGCTTCATTGTGTTCTATAAAGATTGAATGTCTTTGCTAGCCAAGGCACACACTAAATTTTGAAGTGGTGCTTGTAGGTAGGTAGGTAGGTAGGTAGGTACTAAACAAAAGTACACCACACTATTAATTCAACTTGTGTGCTACAATTCAATTCTTCTGAGCTCATGCAATGGGTCTACTTGAGTAAAAAAATAAAAAAAAATGCATGAAATCTCATTGTTCGGTATTTTACACTTAATGCCTTGTTTTCAGATTGTTTATGATGAAATAGAACGGTTTTGACTGAAATTTGGACATATGATGCTGGCCTGAGAATTTTCGGTTTCTGTTGTATCAGCCCCCACCTCTACAATGGCTGTATAGGTGCACTGGAACAATCCTTCCTAAAATGCATTAAACTTTCGTTTACAAAGATGTGAAACTCACCGAGTGGTCAGGGGTGTTCACATATGCTCACACAAAAATCACTGCAAAATGTTTCCAACAGGTGTTTTACCATTCGTTGTAGACTTGTGGACCTATTTTTCCAAACGCCTCACACCCGTACATTCTTCCGTTGAGAGCTTGAATAATAGACACTCCAGCCCCGTTGGTTGCGATAATCCTCCTTTGCCAATTGCAAGAATACAAACAAAGTTCCCGGCGGCGGAGTAATACCATACCTCACAACACATCTAATACAAGCCAATGGAATTGGACAAAAACACCATAAAACCTGTTGGAAAGCATCTTTTGGAGGGATTTTTGTGTGAGCATATCAGCGAACACCCCTGACCACTCAGTGAATTTCATGTCTTTGTAAACGATAGTTTAATGCATTCTAGGAAGGATTGCTCAGTGCACCCATACAGCCACTGTAGAGATGGGAGGTGATACAATAAACACCTGAAAATTCTCGGGCCAGCATCATACGTCCAAATCTCAGCCAAAACCATTCTATTTCATCATAAAGCTTTGTTTTCAGATGGTTTAAGTGTAAAATACCGAACTTGTCCTTTAAGTGTACTTACCTTTTAATAACCCCTGTCAAGGTTACATAGTCTCCAGATTAAATCATCTTGGGTTCAGTCCCAGCGAAAACCTTAGAGGGTGGAACAAGGGCTTCATCACCAAGCTTTTGCAGCTATTCAGAAATTGTGGCGGATGACCCCTTGAAGGTCAGACATTTTCAGCCAGGAACGGAAGAGATGGCATGATTTTTCAAAACATAATTACAGCCCTCCTGAAACTTGTACTTGTTTGCACTCTGGGGGCTTGTATACATGCTGCTGCCATCCCAAAGTAATAATGGTTTCTGCTGAAATTTTTCCATCTGCCACTTCAACAGCAGTATCCCGGCAAGATGTTCTCGAGGAGATGCACTGAACTTGAATTGCTTGAGGCTGGTATATGGATGTCTTCCCCTTGAAGCCATTCTACAGGTAGAAAAAAAAACAAAAGCATTTAAAGGTTAACCCAAAATTGAGAATTCTTTTATTTACTCACCCTCATGTTGTTTTTAAACTTGTATGAGTTTCTTTGTTCTGTTTTACAATAAAGCAAATATTTTGATCAATTATGGCAGGCACACATTTACGGTACCCACTGACTTCCATGGTATTTGTTTATCTACTATTATGAAACGCCAAAGGTACCGCCAACTTCACAATAAAACACTGCTATGACCGCTTCACCCAACAGTTCTATTTAATATCATTGCGCCCTTAGCAGCACATAAACATATAATGAGACAAAGTCTGAGAACTGTTTGTTGTTTTTATTTGAGCTTTCATGTTGTTGTTCGCAGTCAGGTTCTATTTTTTCTAGCGGAAGGAATGCTTTTATTGATTTAACTTCATGAAAGTTGCACTAATATATTTTTTACTTTAATATTGTGTGGTAACCGTTTTATAAAAGCAGTGAGGTACTCGTTGATTATTCACGATGCAGCACAGCCTCTCGTACCTTATTGCTTACTTAAACAGAACAAGAAACTCATACCGGTTTGGAACAACAGGAGGGTGAGTAAATGATTTTACAATTTTACTTTTTGGATGAACTGTCACTGTCATGTAAAAAATAAATGTAGGATGTTCTTTACAAATTACATGCTGTTAGCCAAAATGAATGTGGGGCATGTAGGTTAACTATTTTTACTAGATTATGCCTGAAGTGCCATTACTTCATTAGATTATGCCAAAGGTTCATTTTTATACCTTCATGGCTTTATGTACATTTTAATCTACACATTGGAATGCTGTACCTTTAGTGGTACATTATTAGACCCTGAGGACCTGTTGTGTTTCTTTGAGGAACAATTTTGTACCAGTTAAATGTTAAGGGTTAGAACTTTAACTGTACCTTTTAAAGGTACACTGTAGGGCTTTTCACACCTGAAATTGTTAATTCTGGGTTAATCTAAAACCAGGGTTAACGGAATCCTGGGTTATTTTTATATGTTTCACACTGTTCAAACTTAACCAGGGGATAACAGATAACCCTTGGTATTCATAATTTGACGTTTCACACTGTGGATTCCTAAACCCTGGGTCAGGAGTCTCCAACCCAGCTCCAACCCACCTGTCTGTAATTATCAAGCAACCCTGAACACCTTGATTAGCTACTTCAGCTGTGTTTAATTAGACCCTGCTTCGTTTCACATTGCATGCGTTTGGCACCACAATGCAGGGTTAACCCCACAAAAGGGTTGCTAAACCTGCGTTCATAACCCTGGGTTAATTTCAGGGATAACCCTGCTTCTAAATTACATGTGAAACGATCCTTAACCCAGGGTTAAAAGCAGGGTTTACAACGAAGATAACCCAGGGTTAAGCGCAGTGTGAAAAGCCCTAATCAGTCCTTAAGGTACAGTAGTGTACCAAACCTGTAAAGGTTAAAAGGAACCTTAGAGCAGTAAGTTAAGGGAGACATACAAAATATGCAGAGCAGTGGATCCTTTTGAGAAGATGAAAAATCACTGCTCTGCATATTTTGTATGTCTCCCTTAAAGGAATAGTCTACTCATTTTCAATATTAAAATATGTTATTACCTTAACTAAGAATTGCTGATACATCCCTTTATCATCTGTGTGCGTGCACGTAAGCGCTGGAGCGCGCTGTGACGCTTCAATAGCATTTAGCTTAGCCCCATTCATTCAATGGTACCATTTAGAGATAAAGTTAGAAGTGACCAAACACATCAATGTTTTCCTATATAAGACGAGTAGTTATACGAGCAAGTTTGGTGGTACAAAATAAAACGTAGCGCTTTTCTAAGCGGATTCAAAAGAGGAACTATATTTTATGGCGTAATAGCACTTTTGGGAGTACCTGTACTTCGACTCACCTGAAAAGTCCGCTCCCCTTCTCACTCTCATAATGGGACAGGGAGGGTGTTACTGCGCCGAGTCGAAGTACTCCCAAAAGTGCTATTACGCCATTAAATATAGTTCCTCTTTTAAATCCGCTTAGAAAAGCGCTACGTTTTATTTGGTACTAGTCACTATTCCAATTAGATACTAGTGCCTATTAAACAAATATAAGTACTTATTCGTAAGATACTAGTACCTTTTAAATAGATACTAGTTCTTATTTATTAGATACTAGTATTTATTAATTAGTTACTAGTACTTATTCAATAAATACTAGTACTTATTCATTAGACACTAGTACTTTTTTAAATAGAAACTAGTAAGATAATTTATTTTACTAGTAAGATTTTTATTTTTACTATACAGTGGCCATTTTGACTAGTCATTCCATATGACAGGTACAAAAACAATTGTGACTAGTAAGATTAAAAATGTTACTAGTACCTATTGTAAAAGACACTAGTGTCTAATATACTAATATACTACTAGTGTCTATAAATAGGTACTAGTATCTAATGATTAAGCACCAGTGTTAAATAATACTTACTAGTATCCAATGATTAGTTACTAGTAATATTTAAAAAGATACTTGTCACTGTTGGAATAGATACTATCAGAAATGATTAGTTGATATCAAAAACAGAATAACTACTAGTAGTTATTTATTTGGAGATATCTTCAATCTCAAAAGGAACTAGTAAGAAGCTGTTTGAAGATATCTTGATTCAAACAGATCATTACATAAACATGAGTACCCCTCAACCATCCAATCAGAGTTTACATGATAATTCAATGTGTTTCCATTTAAAGTGATACGAACTGTTTAGTAACTGTGGCATATTTAACTGGCTAATCAGTTAGCACGAAGACACATGTTTAATATATGACCATTGATTGTATTTGATGTACTATAAAATAAAGTGTTATATTATGTTGCTATATATTATAAAATAAAATGTTTTATTCCGTCACATGACGAGTTGATTGACATTTGGATTTGATGGCAGTTCAGAAGATCCAGCAACAACAATACCCACCTGAGATGTGGAGCTCATGTGTGCCTATATGTAATTTTTTCTTTTGTTTACTTTTATATCGTTGAGATAGCTCTGGTTGCAACATGTACGTGGGGTATAAATACACATCCAGAATGGTTAAAGTTTTGCACAGAGCATATTGTTAGTGATAAAGAAGACGTGTGGTTAAACTTCACAACCATACAACGTTGGTTCTTTGACCATTTAAAATGTTTATCAAAAAACATGCAAGATTTCACATTACATGTAGTGCGTCATCTTGCCACCAAGAGTTCACAATTTCTTAATTATTGATAACAGTGACATAAGAGCAATTGCGCAAGATTGACGGCTGGGCCACACAGTCAGAAGAGACACAAAATATTTTTGTGGAAAAGCAAAAGAATTCACGCATACATTATAATAACCTCTCTGATAATTATCACTCAAATTATTCAAAATAACTATGTATATAGAAAGTTGTGTAACTTGCATGTGTGATTAAACCTTTCATGTGTTAACATTCAAACCATTTTAAGAATTTGAGCACAAGATGATGTTAAATGCACGCACGCACTCACACACACACACACACACACACACACACACACACACACACACACACACACACACAATATGGATAAACACTAATACGCGCAAGCAGCACAGAGCTGCGCGATTCAAAAAGCACTCAAATAATTTCCTTGCTTGACAGATCACATAGGCCTACACGCAAAATTATCTCCAAATACCAGTCTTGGCAATAAAAACACCCTCAAAAATCCCGCTTATGTTTGGATCATTATGTTAATCAAACAACAGTAGACAAAAAGAAAATCACTTTTTAAAAAATGTATTATATTTCATTTAAATAATGAAGAAGACTAAATAAAATGAAGTGTTATTATTCTATTCATGTCATGTACTACTGCTATACAGTACATTATTTGTAACTTTGTTCTCCTTATTTTATAATATTTTATAATAAAATAAAAAATCTTATAATTAAACGTAGCCTATAATGTCGGTTTGACCATATTTAACCATACTGCCCTCACCACTGGGTAACAGACTCATATTGATTAGATTAATGAATAACCTACATAAATGAGCCTCTCATACTTTTTCTAATCTCTTAGACTTGATCAAACCACGGAACAGAAATTATTTATTAAAAAAAAGAATAACTGAGCAAAAAATATTTCACAATTATATTTCACCTGTATAGGGAAGAATGAGCGAATGTCCTCATGAGATTTATATTTGACCGGATAAATATTTTTTTTATAGGGTGAATATGTTGATTCTGTCAAGAACTGTCAGGAAACACAGAACACATAATCCCAATGCAGAAATGGTTTATTGAATGTTCACAGGGAAAAAAGTCTCTTAACCACCAAAAGTCAATCAGATGTCCACCGTACAGCTCGAACAATTATTCCCCGGCTATTAATGCGCGGGGTGAAGGCTTGGGGACCCCGATACGGGACAGGGTGCGTAGACCGCTCCCGTGAGCGCAGTGGCGGAGCCAGAGGGGTGTCCAGGGTGGCACTGGACACCCTTGACATGTCACTGGCCACCCCGTGTGCCACCCCAAATTTAATGCGCTACTTTCACTTAATCGCTATGTTTATTTTCGACGTGCGGCAGCGCAGCACATTGTTTAAAACAAACATTATGAATATTAACCCTCCCTGCGATCGCGGCGCAAACTCTTTATTTTTCAATCACTGCGCAAAGAGACTTGGATTACTCTGCTGATTTTGGACATACAGATATGATTTATACATCATTTAAAACGTTCAAGTGTCATTTTTTTGTGTGTCTATAAAACTGAATGTTGTGCTTTTCACAAAATTAAGAAAATATACACTCTAAAAAAAAAAATGGTTCTTCAAAGGTTCTTAAACACTGACAAAGGTTCTATATAGAACTATGTCTTTCCAAAGAACCCTTTTGAGCTGAAATGGTTCTTTAGATTGAGAAAGAGTTCTTTATTCCCGCCTTTCTGCTTCAAATTGAATCCGTTATTTCGAAGTAGCCTTCTGATTGGCTGTCAAAGCCCTGACTGAACGACATCGGCTGAGCTGCTCTGATTCAGATGACACGAACAGGTAAGCTTCATGTTTTTAATGATATAATTTGTTAACTATTTTAAAATAATTTATGGAAAACTAACATTGTGTGTATTTGTAACAGGGTTTCCGCGGGGTTGTAAAAGGTAGTAAAAGGTAGTAAATTAAATTATGCAAAATTAAGTCCAGTAAAAAGTAGTAAAAAGTATTAATCGTCAACTGACGAGGTAGTATATTTTCGATTGCTTTTTGTAACGTTATGATGCCTTGAAATTAGTTCAAATCACCTGCATATCTGGGCAAATAATCAAAGATCTTTCGTCTCTGGGATGTGATCAAAGCCTGGAGTGGAGCCGAATCACGTTCCTCTCTCCGCTGTAAGCGTTCTGTAATCACTACGGACCGGATCCACTCCGGGTTTTCTGACTGTATCACGTTAAACTGAGGTAAAAGTTTATTTCAGCTAGCATGGTCAAACTTATAATGCAGGAAGGCTCCGATGTTTTGAAGATTGATAAAGGTGTAAAAGACGATTGACTTGGCTTAGCGAAATGATGAAGACTGGCAAGCCTTTCAGTTCGTGGGCTAAGAAAACCAAACAGGTAATTGCGTGTCTTTGCACAGTATTACTAACGTAAAGGGTCCTGTATTTTGGGGGTAACGTTAAATGATCCCTCACGTTACTGATCCTCCGCAGCACGCTTTTTAATGCTATGCTGATATAGCAAGTGGCTGGTACAACGGGTTTGTTTAACTCGTGGGTAAACTTCATGTGGCGCCACAACAACCAAAAGGCAGATGACATCCAAATCCCTTGAGAGCGATTGACGAGGAATCATAAGAGGAGACTGCTTCTGAAATGCTCTCGCGGGACTTTGATGTCATCCACCTGTCGGTTCTTGCAGTTGCATTTGCGTGTGGTCACAAAAACGTAACATATATTTAAGCACAGCCGTTTAAAAACAGGTGATTTTAAGCCATTCAAACACAAACAACAGTGCGTCCGCTGTTTCTGTGTCAGAGAAGCACGCTAGCCGCGCATTCGTTTCTCATTGAGCTTGTGTTGTACGTATTTTTGCCGCTTTATTGGCCTTAAATAACACATATGCCTCAAAAATCCCGTCTTTGCAAATATCCTCATATAAACACGACCATTTAGGTCTTAAGAGAAAGTAAACAGCAGAAACATTGCGCACAAACTAGCACATCAGCGCTGCCTCTATTGTAACATAATATTTTGTTGATAAAGGTACAGTCATTCAATTAACAACTGTCACTATGGTTACAGACATCCTGTGCGAATTCTACACGAGTTTGACTCGAGTTACTCGTTCAGGGTTTATATTCATACTAGGGCTGTCAAAATTAACGCGTTAATAACGCGTTAACGCAAATTCATTTTAACGCCACTAATTTTATTAACGGAGATTAACGCAACGCGCAATTTCTGTTTGACCCTTGGTCCAGCCCATAGTTGAATGAACAGAGACACAGACAAATGTGACTCTCTCTAAATGAGTAAAAGGTTTTCACAGAAATAAGAACATTAAGCAAATCGTCTACCAAATCCAATGCTCTAAATGCTCGTTGGACATCTGAAATTATCTTTATTTATACGTCTGAGAAATGTAACGTTACCGTCCTCCTAATGCTTAATCTAATACAAAAATGTGTCTCAATTCATTTTGGTTTCGCTTTTGTGCATGACTTAGAAAATAGACTGCAGGACTTGCTTGATGTTAAAATAGTCATTAAGAGAGATAAAGTTCGGTACCTGATTAATGTTAAAGAGTTATTAAGAGCGACAAGACTCAAAAGCGATCCCCTCACGCTGACTGACTGATATCTGAAGCGCGTGCACACAGACGCGCGAGTGCGCGACCCGGATATAGACATCTACACAAACTTACAGTTTTTAAAATATCTGTTTTGATAAGAATTCACGCAGGTAGGCTCTATAATCTGTTATGTCTTAAGTAAATGTTTGGTTAACTGTTGGGTAAAACTATCTGATGTGTATATTAGATCCCTTAGATTTTAAGCAGTCTGTCTCAATGTCAATCAAACAAAAGGAAAAAAGTTGAACATACATTGATGATGTTTTTGCTTTGTGTGTGCTAAATCTATTAGTTTTACCAGTGATTTTAAGGTATTGATGTGGTAATATAATGTATGGATGTGGAAATTTTTGTGGTAATTTGACTCTTTCAACTTCAAACACGTGTAGTTCTGTCATATTTTGTTATATTTCAACAAATCATGCATTGTTCTATGTTTTAATAGAGAATGTCAAAATATGAACAACTATTTTTTTTAAATTTGCTAATTCCGACTCAACTTGCCAGCACAGGTCACAAATGATGCAGCAGCAAACAAAAATGGAGAAAGAAAAATCTTCTGAAAGGAAAATTCATATACAAAACAATGGCTAGTAATTCTGTTAAAATGTAAACAGGCTGTTGTTAACATACATTTGCATAAAGCATCTATATATGTATATATGAATATTAAAAACCTGAAAAGTGTTAAATTAGGGTAAATTTAGAATGGATAAAAATGTGCGATTAATTTGCGATTAATCGCAGTTAACTCATGAAATCATGCGATTAATCTAGATTAATTTTTTTAATCTATTGACAGCCCTAATTCATACATAACGTTACTGTATTAGAGCTGTAACTGTAAGCTGTTGTGTGAACAGAACAGACCCTGGATTATTTGTTTATGTGTACTGAATAATATGATATGAAAAAGTTGTATTTGTTCACATTAGTAAGTGCATTATATAACATAAACAAACAATGAAAAATATAGAGTATATAATCATTAATTAATTCTTGTTTATGTCATTACAGTAATTGATGGTGGTTCATGGTGCATTCACTAATGTTAACAGTTTCAACTTTGATTAAAAAATGATTAGTAAATGCTAAAATAAATACATTTACAATTAATAAATAATTAATCAAAGATTCATTAAAGGTGGTGATATTCATGTTTTCTTTTTATACAGTATAGTGAGTTATTTAGCAGTTTCGCCTTAATCTGAAATGCCCTGCAAACTACAGCTACCTATATGCCACATGAGACTTCAATATGGAATTTATGGCAAAAAAATCTCCCCTTAAAATGCTATTGGTCTCGCCTACATAAAGTGTTAGGTAAAGGAATATGACTTGGCCTGAAAAATATTTCAGTCAGAAGAATTTTTTTCACTTTAATTCTTTTTTGTGTGTTATATATATGTCAAAATCTGTGTAAATAATAGAAAGGTCGCTGATTAACTCTTGCAATTCAGTGTCGTGATGGTTTTAAAAAATATTCTGAAGGTAGTAAAAAAGGTAGTAAAAAGTAGTCAATTTAACTTAAGGATTTCTGTATAAACCCTGTGTAAATAACATTAAGCATTTACCGTTGAATTACCATATTTTAGGTTAAATATTTTGATGTTATGTGAGGCTTGCTCGTGTTTAAGAGAGTGAACTGACGCGAGACGGACATTTTACTAAAAATAATTAAAAAGGTCAGTTTAGAGAACACCGTAAGTTACTGAAGATGTAAAATGTAAGTTTTGTGTGTTTGTTTGTGTCCGCGCTGACATAAAGTCTGACAAAGGCTTAACGTTAGTCCACACACACGGGTATTCAGAAGCTTGCAAAATGTGACCTGAATAGTATTGCATTGCATTCTGTTTTGTAATATAATGGGATAATTGTACATGTATCTGCATACAGATAAGCTTTGTCAGCACAGTTATTATAAGCAATATTTTGGCTACGTTTGCTGTTGCACATGTAAACAAAAGAGGCAACGGAACACAATTTGACGTAAAACCAAAAGGATAACGGCGCAACCTCCAGCGTCAAACTCTGGAGACTCTCGCTGCGTCCCAAACCGCGTACTTCCATACTACATAGTAGGCGAAAAGCACTACTTCTCGTACTCTTTGCCTACTATATAGTATGGAAGTAGGCGGTTTGGGGCGCAGCGAGATTCTCCAATTTCCCCAGCAACACAACAGCACTGCCACCGGAGTTTCTGCAAATCTTTGCTCTGGTACGAGTTTTAAAAAAGGTTAAGTTTCAGGGACCTGATACTGCGTCTGCGTGTGGACGAACGGCCAAACCGCGGTCTCAATAAACTTTCAACATGCGAAATATCTATGCAGACATCTGCGTATGATGGTACAGTTAACTTTTCACGTCAAAAACTGCGTGGAAACCGCGGTGCCTCCTTCGTTGCAAAGCAACCACGAGCCACACTCTCCATAGACTCAGTACGTCTTCATGCGTTATTTCGTGTATTTGTGTCAAAATAATAGCGTCTTGACAGATTATACAGCTCTGGGTTTTCCTGTACAGCTATGATCAGCTGTTCTTCCGTCTTAACACATAATGATACATTGTTTACAGGATGCAATTTTACTTGGTTATGTGTTTTTTTAATGCTAAGTTAACGTAAAAATCATCCTTTCAAAGTTTACACTCTCCGCACATAAACATTTTGCTTTTTAAAAATATTGTTAACTAAAGTTGAGTGTTCTTATAAAACATAGATTACACGGACAAAGTGCTCAGTTTAATTACTTTATTTTTATCTCTGTTGTAGGTGGATCATGAGCAAAGATCTCAAAAATTGGACTGTTGTCCAGGTCTGCCATTGGCTTCAAACCAATGGTTTAGGCGAATTTTGTGATACATTCAACGGTAAGACATGGAAAGTTACGGATGCACTTTTTGCCCTATAAAGAATGTGTCAATATCGAAGTATTTAAGACACCTGCAATGTTTTCATGAAAGCAAACCAAATTTCTCTGTGAAATGCATATTTGGTTGCCCAAACGTATACAAGAAAATAAGCTCTTACCGGGTGCACATATTTCGTAAACACAATAAAAGGACTCCACACTGCACAAGAAATGATGATTTGGACATTGCACCAGAAGAACATGACTATGAAGAGGACTGTGATGAAACTGTTTCTGTTGACTCCTTTTCAGAACAATTTACTCAAAATATACAGAGACATTTTGCTTTATTTTGTTTAAAGCTTCAAGAGCAGCATGTTGTCTCGAGGACTGTGACAAACAGTGTTGTCAATGAGGTAAAAAGTTTGATTGGAGTGTTCAGTGAACAGTACAGAGACCTTCTAAAGAAATTCCTATCTGATTCAGGGATACAGGCAGATTGTCAAGCTAAAATTAAGCTTCTGCTTGAAAAAGATCTATTTGGACAGTGTTTTTACCACGTAGCTTCAGATTATCAGTTTGAACGATACTGTGTTAAGGAACTTGGTTTGATTGAACCAATCGAATATGTGTTAGGTTTTGACCCAAGTGGAAAAAAGGAAACATTTCAGTATATTCCTATTCTTGAAGTCCTTAAAAAGGTTGTACAGAGAAGTGAAGTGTTTCATGCTCTCTAGGAAAAAGATGCTTCAGATACAGACAATTTAAAGGATTTCTCTGATGGAGTGTTCTTTAAAAAACACAAATTTTTCAGTCGTCACACCCCTGAAGAATTGTTGACATTACAGCTATATACAGATGAGTTTGAAATCACAAACTGTCTAGGTTCAAAAAAACTTTTTCACAAAATAGCTTGTATATACTTTGTTCTTGGCAATTTACCATTGAAATACAGGTCCCAACTGAAGAACATACATGTTGCCATTCTTGTCAAAAACAAGCTGTTGCAAAAGTATGGTTATGAACGTCTACTTCAGCCCCTCATCCGTGATCTTAAGCATTTAGAAACCAATGGAGTGACTGTTGAAATAGACAAAGAGTACCACACAAGAAAAGGTGCACTGTTTTCAGTATCAGCTGATAACTTGTCGGCCCATGCATTGGCTGGCTTTAACCAATGTTTCAGTCATGGTTTCATTTGCCGTTACTGCCTGTGTCACCACAATGAAATGGCTCAAAAAACAGATGAGACGCTCTGTACTCTACGATCCCCAGACACTCATAGTCAACATCTACAATCTGAAGTGGCTAAATCTCTCTATGGGGTTATTGGACATTGTCCATTTATGCAGATACCTTCTTTTGAGGTAACAGAGTCTTTCCCACCTGATTTAATGCATGACATTTTGGAGGGTGTAATTCCACAATTGCTAAAACTTGTCTTGCATAAGCTACATCAGGAATCTATTGTTACCCTTCAACAATTCAACAAACAAATGGAGGAATTCTCCTTCGGACAAAATTACATCAAGACAAGACCTGTGTTGTTGAAACCAACAGTGTTTCAAAACAGTGCAATTCCAGGAAAAGCTGTTGAAAGGCTCACACTCTTCAGACTTCTACCTTTCCTTATCGGTAGTTTTGTACCGAAGAATAATGCTTACTGGAATCTTTATCTGTTACTCCGTTCAGTATGTGACATAATTCTTGCACCAGTCATAGGAAAGAGCTGGTTGAGTCATCTAAGAGGTCTCATTACAGACTTTCTTTCAAATTTTCAGAAACTTTTCCCAGAAAGTTTTACACCAAAGATTCATTTTTTGGTGCATTATCCTCGCTTGATTGAACATTTTGGACCATTAAGAGCACACTGGTGCCTAAGATATGAAGCCAAACATCTCTATTTCAAAAGACTTTCATCTGTGGTCAACAACTATCAAAACATAACGAAAACCCTTGCAAAACGATATCAGATGAGACAGTGTTGGGAAGCCCAGTCTAACTGCACTCCTAATTCTGAAGCAATTCCAGGCTCTGTGATAGAACTTCCTCTATGCACACTCCCACTGGGACTCAGGGAAGTTATTGAAGAAAAAAATAATGTTGAGCTTGAATCAGTTTGGGAAACTAAGCATCTGGAGCATGATAGGGTTGGCTACAAAGTCGGTGATTATTTCATTTTTGACCTGGTACATGCTGAGGAAATCCCAGTTTTTCTAAAGCTCATTCACATTCTGAAAATCCAGGAAGAGTGGAAACTCTGTGGCAGGATTTTCCTGAGTAACTCCTTTTCTGAGCATTTGCATGCTTATAATGTAAAATCAACTGCTTACTGGATCATGCTTAATCCTGGTGATGAAGTAGACTACCATGCACTTGACTGCTACTCAGACATGAAGGATAATCTGTACATCTCACTACAACATCGTCCTGTGAGAAAACATTCTATAGTTATTTTATTTATTTTGCCTAAGTCACTGATTCTCAATATTCCAACTGTTTTTTTTCTGTCTCTTCAGAGCATGAGATTGATGGCCCAACTTTAGAAGTAATCACAGAACGAATGGCAGAGCGACTAACACCTGTTATCAAAAAGCAGACAATTTTTATGAACCTGCTTGATAAACTTAAAGAGAAAACCCACACAAGGGTAAGTTTCTATTTTGAGTGGAAACAAGTAGCAAATCCCTGTTAAGCTATACTTAATTGGTTAAGCTTTATTTCTTTACTGTATATATTTAGATTTTTATATTTGTAAACCAAAACCTGAATTTGTAAACCAAAACCTGTTACTTGTTGCTAATCACATTATTCTATTCTGTGTGTAACTTAGGTCAATGCCAGAACATTTAATTTTGACCAGGCCTCAAGCAGGCCAGTCGTCATGTTTTTCTTTTCCTCCAATCTTGATGGCTGCACTAGAGAGAAGAGACCCTGTTCTCAGATGTCCCAAAAAGTCTAAACTGAGAACAGTTCTAATTCAGAGTCTTTTTGAACACCTCAGCGTTAGAACAATGTAAGTGATAGTTTTGTTCATTAACCTAAACATGAAATTGTTATGGCTATCTTCTCATATTTTATGAATGCCTAATAATTGATTTCTTTCTTCAATGGATATTTAGATATACACATGCTGCTACATACAGGCCATGTTTACACAGCACCAGAGCAATGTTGTCAGTCCACATTTGAGTCTTTAATATGGTAGCGTTTAGATACAGTTTTGAACCTGTAAATGCAACAAGAGTTTTTAATTTTGCAGCTTTTCCATCAACTTAAGTTGAGATCAGACTTTTATTACTAAACACTACAGTTACTTTAAACTTCTGTTTTTACCTTTATATTTATCTTTTAAACACAAAAACATGCACACATGAAAAAAAACTGAAAAAAAAAGTCTTTACAGGTTATCAGTTTATATAACATAATTAGAGTAAGATTGTGAAAGTGATGTAACTGTCAAGTTTTCAATATTTTACAGTTCTTCCCTCAACGTAAACAAATTAATACCCAGTTTGGATCCTAATGAATGAAAAGCTAAATGCTAACATGTACAATGATTAAGGGAAAACATTGAGAAAAGAGATGTATTAATTTCGTCTTTCAGGGAAGAACATAGTAAAATATTTTTTTCCCTTTAAATTGCATAGTGGTACCAGATTTAAATATTAAACCAGATTTAAAATTTTATGTAAATGCATTTTAAGCTAACGCTATTTTACTTCATATTGTATTGTCAGGTATCCATCCCATCAACAGTATGTCGAATCATTGTCTGCTTTGATAACAGCATTTCCCTGCCTTAAAGAAAACTTTGGATCGGGTTATGTAAGTTTTTAAATGATACTTTTTCTCTTTCCATATTTCTATCTTTCTGATATGTGATTGTGCTTTACTTTTTTTTAGGCATAGTTCCCCAAAATAAAAATCCTGTAATCATATATTCACTGTCATGTAGCTCGAAACCTGTATGACTTTTTGTTCAGTGTAACATAAAACACATTAGGAATGTCTCAGTGGTTTTGTGTTCATACAATGGACGTCAATAGGAGCCAATGTTGTTTGGTTACAAACATTCTTTAAAATATCTTTTGTGAAAAAAAGGAAGTTATACAGGTTAGGAATGACATGAGCGTGATTAAAATAGAAAATACTTTTCTTTTTGCTGAACTATCCCTTTAAGCAAAATGATGTAACCCACATAGCAAGTACTTTTATGTATTTTCTTTTTGTCAGGATGGCCTGCTTGAGTCCTTAAAAAATAAATTTAAAAAGGAGAGACTTCCACTTATCTATAATGAGGAAGTAGAGAAAATGAAAGCGAAGTTTGGAGTTCCAGGCTGTGGTAGAAAACGTGCACCGGAGACAGTTTCTTGCCACACAATTACAAGGCGGCGAACAGTAGGTTTATACTTAAGTAATATCACTCGAGTAGGAGTGTGATATAGCTCTATATCATCACGGCTGTGATTAGGCCAGAGGCACGAGGCCGCAGGCCGAGTGCCGGAGGCAATCACAGCCGTGATGATATAGAGCTATATCACACGACTCCGAGAGCGATATTGCTTTTATACAACAGTTCGACGGCACACGTTTGAAAAACGAAAACTAGAAAACAACAACGGAGTTATTTTAAAAGCCTCTTTGTTTGAGAACTACTTCTTCCGCCACGGATTTGAGGGCGGCCAGAATGACAGGTAAAACTTTCGGCTGCTTTGAAGCTCATAACAACTCAATGGACGGAAAAGCCGTTTCTTTATATTACTGTTTCTTGGTCACAAAGTGTAGTTTTAAGATTAGTTCAGTCGAGAATGTATCTGTATTATATTTAAATCTGCAGTCGATTAGTAAAGATAGCGCCTGTTTGAACGTTTGCTTAGTGAGATTCGGTACAAATGAGAACCAAAGCATGAGCGGGCATCAGTGTTCACTCGCCCCGCTGACCACCGCCCTCTCTGGGCTACATTTCTGAAAGGGATCCCCTGGCTCTCATGTTGGCCTTGTTTGTTTATGATGATCGTCAAAATGAGATCAAATCAGCAGTATTTGGTGTCATGATCAAACTTGTACTTGTTTTTTTATTCATATTTAGTGTCTTTTGTGTTGTTATTGTTTTGGCGCGAGGTAAAAGTTAATAAAACTATACTTGTGAAACGTTACTATTGCTTTCTCATGTATTCTTAACGCGATACGAGCACTCGATTATTATTATTAAACTTTGTTCTTGTCAGTACTATACAAAACGTTTTTTTATAAGTGTCAGAGAGATGTTTTTGCATGCTGCTTATAAATATACCAGTGGCGATATCTCATAACATGTTTTAATAGTCACGTCACGATAAAGTAAATGATCAATGTCCACATTTAAAAGCTGCGGGGCTTACCTGCAGTTCCACTGTGTTTTCGCGTTCTGATAAAAGATATAGCTCCAGAAAAAAACGAGTGTTTATATTCCTCTTTCCAAGTGTTAAGCGTCCACACGATGTGACAAGACATTTCTCCCATTAACTTTAACGTAACATCCAAAAGCGCTGATCTTTGACGGAATAATACTTCAGATTGGGGATTCACAGACTGATTTATGAGCTAGTAAACTAATGAGACACACACACGGAGAGTGATTCACACAGCGCGTCTGTGTTTTTCCATTCAGAGATGAGCCTGCTTAGGACCTCCATTCACTAGGTGGCGGAATAATACGAAAGGTGAAGCGGTTTCAGTGCCGTTATCAGTACAATATCGTATAGCTCTTAGCCAATCAGATTCGAGAACCAGAAAGAACTGTTGTATAAAGTAGTATATATGCAATATACAGTGTTTAGGTCAATGCTATTTGTTCTTGATTTTTCTTTGTCAGTTATACATTTTGGTAAATATGTTAGTACATTTATATAATATAATGTTTGTGATACAGATATAACATGTAGTCACATTTAGTACTTTGCACATTCATCTAGATTCTAGATGTTGAAAGCCTTCATAATCCTGCTCTAACAAAGTAATTAAACCGTAAACACAGCACTTAAAATCATTATGTGCAAATCAGTTGTTGTCTTATCACTATGCATTTTTTATCACAATTCCCTATAATTGTCTAAACATTTGTGTTTGTGCCAATAATTTAATTTATTGTAGGAAGAAGAGTATGACGCAGATAATGAAATGAATATCATGCAAGATGTTAATGCCATGGCAGAGGAAATTCAGAAGTCTCGGCCTGACATGGCACTGCCAGAAAAGATGCTTCTGAGTACAAAAGCCTATAGAAGAACATACTCACTCCACTAGAGACATACTTCAAGAATTTACTTGTCTGAAAATGCCCAGAATGGTATGTTTTTACAATTGTGTCAATAATGAATAATGCCCATTTTTTAGCACAAAATATTGTTACAGTTCTTAAAACAGGAGTGATCTATCTATTAACTTATATTTTCGTTTTTGCTCTGCTAATACTATTTAGATGTCTGTAAAGCTATGAGTACAGACTAGTTAAGTGATAACTGTACCAATGCTCAAGCATCCCAGAAATGTTGAACTTAAAGATCCCTTTAAGTTCAACATTTCTGTAATGCTTGAGCATTGGTACAGTTCACCCAAAAATGAAAGTTCCGTCATAATTTACTTACCCTCATGTCGTTCTTAACCTGTTTGTGTTTCTTTATTCTATTGAACACAAAATTATATTTGCATAAATTATAGTAAGCACACAATTGAATGGTACCCATTGACTTCCATAGTGGAAAAACCAAATACTATGCAAGTCAATAGGTAATGCCAACTGTGTGCATCCAAATAAAGAATCTCATACAGGTTAAGAACAACAGATGGGTTAGTATGACAGAATTTTTGGGTGAACTATCCCTTATAGTAGTCTTGAAATGTTGCTTGTCTAATTAGATTACAGAACTGGAATAGTAGAAGCATACCCTTTTTCATTTGTCATTGTAATCTAAAACAAGAACTTAATGTATAATGTTTGAAAAAGCTTCTTCTAGAGATGAAGGACATTTCAAGAGTGGATGTGGATAAACAAGTCACAACAGTTCTGAACAAAATGGCTCCTGCAATACTTGAGAAGCTCCCCCTGTTGGCTACACACTCCGAATTGGCCAAGCAGTGCAATGAGAAAATTATGGACTATAATGAGGGACCAGTGAAAAGAGGTAAAACGTATTTAGTGTTTGAAGTGTTTACCTAATAAACTGTGTACCCTCTTTTCAATAATAATAATATTAATTTTAATCCTTGTGTCATAGGTTTGCAGTTGGAAGCAGCAGTACTATGCATTCCGGGTCTGTTCAATGAGGACTCTTCTTTTTTGTTCTCCACTAAGCAAGTAAGTGATGCACGATACATAAAAATACTTTCATTGTACTTTCATTTTCATCAAATATGTTTGTGTCTTTCAGTTTTTAGCATTTGCTTTAGGCTTTTACACAGAACAATTCTAATGTCTGGTCTAATGGAGTTGTGATTTAAAGCAACACTAAAGAACTCTGGCTCTTTGCTCCCCCTACAGGTTAGAAGCGTAATTGTTCATTACCACTGTTGTAAATACTGCAGCATAGCTGGCTCTGATTGGATTGTAGGTCTGCCGTAAAGCAAGTTTTTGTAGTTTTCACTCGAACTACAGGACCGCTACCCGACGGTTGGAAACTTCTTTAGTGCGGTTTTGGCCGATAGAGGGCTGCAAAGCGAATGTGAAAGTGCCATTCACCCTGTTTTGTGTTGATGAACCACTGAAACTTTTTTGGAAACGTTATTTTAAGGTAAAAAAACCTCTTTGGTGTTGCTTTAAATAAAAAATATATAAAATGAATATTTTTCATTATTTTAACTCTTTCCCCGCCAATAACGCTTTCCTGACGAGTTTTTATTGTAATTTATAATTCCGCTATTATCCACTAGGTGACGCTCTTACCCAAATTATAAAAACTGAAGCATCAGCGATTTTAACAACATTGAAAAATCTCTGTATGTTTTGATCATCTCTAACAAAAGTATTTTACAAAATTGCAATTGTTTGAGCTTATTGCACAAAATTTGGTATTTTTGAAAAAACCTACCCCATATTTGAAAGGTTATAAAAAGAGAACAAATGAAGATAGGATGAAACATTTTTGTGTGTTTGTTTGTTTTTGAAGCAGTGAGTCTGTTCTTTCATTTGATATATTGTATGTTTATATATTTATAGAAGAACATTTTCTTGGAAGACATTTTGTGAAACTTTTGTGAAAATCACAAAAAATGCTAGCAGGCAACTTTTTAAAATAAAGGCTGGCAGGGAATAAGTTCACCAAAGTCTTCACCCAAGTCTTCCATAACTTAAACTTATGTCTTTTCAAGCTTTGATTATTACTTTCATTATTGTAAAACATAACAGGAGATTTTTTTTATCTTTATGTTAATTATTATAGGAGAAAATGTCATGTAGTCATGTAGTCTCATCTTTTAATGTCATGTAGTCTCATCTTTTAATTTTAGATTTCTATATTTCTATGCAGACTGACAATGTAACACTCTACATCCTGATCAGCTGCAGAGAGGGACAACCACTGAGTCACACATCTATCAAAATAGTGATGGACAGCGAAACCATCGTAGAGGATTGTGCGGACATATCATTAGCACTTAGCCTTCTCTTTTGTACATATTTTGTCTTTGGAATAGAGTACCCAAAGGGACTCAGAAAGACTATGCTTTTCCTTGAGGGATTTGTCTTTAAGATGAAGGAAGAGAAAACTCTTCCTATGTCAGTGAAGAGGGTCTTCAACTTTCTCTGCCAGTCTTAAATAAGGGCATGCATTTTTGTGTTTGTTCATAAATTTTCAAGTTGGGCTCTGTTCACTCAAACAGTTGTTATTGTTTATATATATATATCAGTTACGCACGCACACACTCACAAAGATTACATAAACAACCATTTAAAGAGAGTGTATAACATTGCTAGCCAAATATTTGTGCACCTATAAAATGATTAACAAGTAACTGATTAGTTATGTAGTTGGAAATCAATTGAAGTGATTTTAAAAATGTATTTATCTGACCTGTTCACTTGAGCAATTGTAGTGATATGGTTAAAATGTAAAATAATATGGTAAAGGGTAAAAGTGATATTGTTTAAATAAAAAAATGAGTTTTTTGAGCTACTTTTGTGTATGTATATATATATGTTTATATTTGTTGTTAATGTCTAATATTATAAACACAAATGATACAAAATAAAAGTATTTGGTAAATAAAAGTATTTGCGGTTTTATTTTTAACTGTTAAACATTTTAAAATGGGCAAAAAAGTAAAAATAAGTGAATATAATAACTCCCTGACATCTGATACATTAAAGGTTCTTTATAGCACCACTAAGGTTCTATATAGCACTTTTTAAGGCAAGGTTCTATATAGAACTGTCTAAAAAAGGGTTCTATATAGTACCAAAAAGGGTGCTGCTATTGTTACAAGCTGAAGAACCCTTATTTAGTACTATATAGAACCATTTTTCTTAAGAGTGTACATAATGCGCGTTCTGTTATCTCTCCATCAGTGACGTCTTTTCAAAAACGCTTCAGAAAAATTACTGTTACTTAACGAATACTTTTCCTACCATCAGAAGATAAATGTCATGTCTACATAATGCTTGGAATCTTTAAAATAATGTAAGTGAAGTCGTACATTTTGCTAATACTAGCTACATGATTTATTTTCACCGTATATGCTGGAAGTGTGGTAATTGTCTTGTGGACTGAATCTAAGATTGACAATTATTTTTACAACAAAACCCAGCACCATGTTTTCATTCTTGACGTGATCTTTATAGGCTACTGTATGGTTGTTAATTCGACTGGATTGCCACATTGAACTTGAAAGCGCGACGCGCATTTCCAATAGTGCGCGTGCACAGCCAGAGCTTAAACGACTTCATATTCGCGTCTTTTTGGCTTAAACGGACAAATGCTCATAATGTCAAAATAGCTGTCTTGGTGATTTTCATACTAAACATTTGGTTACTGTACGTCTTAAACGAATAAACATTTTATTGCATTCGGTCTTAGCTTAACCTGTTAAAGTCTCTCTGTCATTAAAGTTAATTAAATTAAAAAAAAAAGAAAACTTTTGCATCTTCTGTATCTTCGTAAATAAAGATTAATCGAAACATCCTTTGTGTTGAGCTCTGCTATTTGAAGTAAGTTTAAGGTTTATCATGGAGTTTAGATTTCCTGATCTTTTGCTTCATTAAAGGGATAGTTTACAAAATGAAAATTCTGTCATCATTTTTACATCCTTATGTTGTTCTAAACCTGTACGAATTTCTTTTTTCTTATGAACACAAAAGAAGATATTTTGATAAATGATGCACACAGCTGTTAACCATTGACTTCCATAGTAGGAATAAAACAACATGATGGAATTCAATGGATATACCATTAATTGTGTGCTTACCATCATTTATCAAAATATCTTCTTTTGTGTTTATTAAAATAAAATACAGGTTTAGAACAACATAAGGGTGAGTAAATGATGACAGAATTTTCATTTTTGGGTGAATCCCTTTAACAGACAGTAAATCAGATGTAAGAAATACAGTAGAACGATTTAAAATTCACCCTTATTATATTTACATCTAATGCGATCAAAAGATTCATTTATGCTTTCTTGATACATGGTTACATGTCATTTTCTTTAATGGACTATGGACCCCCTAAAGTAGCTATGGCCACCCCCTGGCCACCCCATTAAAAAAAGTCTAGTTCCGCCACTGCGTGAGCGCCGCGTCACGGGAGCCACAGGGACCGGGAGGACAGGGGAACTTAAATCGCCGTGGAGATTTAAGCAGCGAACTGGACCACGGCCACCAACCCAAAAGGGACTCGCTGCTCAATAGCAGCAAACAGTCCGGAGCTGTGGCAGAGGGAGAGAACAAAGTTAGTGACTGAATCAGCAGGACAATCGCTGGACAGCGCTTACAGTACTGGACAGCGCGAAGTAGGTTTCCAATGGAGCAATGTCAAATTTGGCTGAGATAGTATTCCAATAACAAAGTCCAACTCGGCAGCGTCACAGCCGATGAGATGGTGGATAGAGACTTGTAATGCTCAAACAGACAATCAGCAAGGAAGTGTCTTCAATGCATGGGCGGTGAGATGTAGAACCTCATGGGAAAAGACATGGGAAAAACGTGGTCTGATATAACAATACCCAAACCACGCTTTCCCACACAAAACATAGTACTGTCAGAACTCTGCCACACTAAACTAGATATAATTACCAAACAAGATTATGGCAGAATCCTGACAGATTCATATCAGGCACCTTTTAACATTAAGATAAATTTTGTTGTGCCCCATCTTAATTTTGCCTTGTTAGGTTAAATTGGAAATTTTCCAGAGCAGGTTTTAAGCGTGTTTGGCCTACTGCGTAACATTTTCCCATGGTCGTTATTTAGAATTTGTGTCGATGTGGTGAGCTGTGGTGCAATTGGTAAGACATCTTGTCCTAGCATGGGTAGCCTATATGGGCCATTCTACCGAATTCGTGCAAATTGCTGTCCCGGAACCAAAAAACTAATTTAAAAAGCATTAATGTAGAAAAATGTTTGATAATAAAAAAATATAAGCAAATAGCAATCAAAACCCAAAGTAATATTTGAGGTAGCGGCAGGCTTTATATATAAAATATCATCGTTTATATGGTGCTTTCAATTGAGAGGTGGTTGTCCCAAACCCCAAGGTCTGAATTTCACCATAGGAAAAAAATATGAAATAATTTTTGTAATTTTTTTTATCATTGTTTTAAGAAGTATCATTTTGAATACTTTTGTTAATTAAAACCAAAAATATATTTATTGGATATTTTCAGTAAAAATCATGTAAAATCATGTAAAAAAAACACTGTCCCGCATTTTCACGTCACTACCGAAACATTGCATAGTTTGGTCAATAATATAATAATGCTTAAAGCCACTTCCCTCCATTTTGAACCAAAAACTTTGTCTGTGCCTCTCTCCCTTGTGGTGACATGGTGATTAGATCAGTCCCATGGTTTTGAAGTAAATGTGATCAAAAGTTTGGAAATCAGTGTGTGACATTTATGAATGTCACTACCGATCACACGTTTTCAATGATTAATTTAGTTTTTTTTATTTTTTCTACTGGTCATTTAGGTTTTACTCATGTTTCAATGTTGAGAACTGTGCTAGCTAACTACGTACTGATTAGCATCTTAGCAGTAGGATCAAAGTTAGCTTAAATCGTCACTACCGAAACAGTCACAACCGAAACATTTGTTGACATTTCGGTTGTGACGTGATTGTTTCGGTAGTGACAAAATGACACTTATTTCTTTATTTTAATAAATAAATAGAAACTTTCAAGTGCACATATATTATTTTTCAGTACAAATAATTTGTTAGTCATATTTCTGTAATGTTGTACGTGATTTGATTAAGATAAAATGAACTAGGCCAGATTAATTTAATTAATTCATACAGTAGTAGTTTGACTCATTATTGATATAGGCTATATGATTCTACCTCTGGTCTCTAGGAAAACTTTCTGCGCTAATTTAGCGGGACTTTGACTGAGTGTTTTATATAAATGACATAACAGATAGCAGACATCAGTATCATTGTAAATTGACATGTCATTGTTAAGTGTAGACAGGGCAGGCTCACACTAATAGTGTAAATGTAAATATCTTTGGTTAATTTGTAGAGATAGCTACAGAGAGAGAGGAATCACCAACATGCATAGACGGAAAGATGAAAGTAAAGCGGACAGACTGAGAGAGCCTATTTTCTTTAGCCGATACTTCTTTTGCTCACTTAGTTTACTTGTAACATTTGGCATCATCGTGTCATTTTTATAAGTCTCAATTTAAAAAAGTAATATTTATTGAACTTAAAAAACTATATTTCTGTCTGTAAATAATGCCGGAAAAACTCTGTGAACACAGCAGCCACAAATCGGCCAATGCCAATGCACATAAAACTCGCAAAAATCGGCTGATATATCTGTCTATCACTAGTTCTTTTATATGAAAATGTATTCAACCTACCTCAAATCAAATAAAAAATTAAATTTACTTCAAACTCAAAAAAGTCAAACTCAGCAACAAGAGAATCAGGTAAGGAGGTTTAGAAAAGTTAGAATGTGTAATGGAAAACAGGCACACATGTGTACACCAACATTACAGATGGACATGGGTGCACACACATCAAATTCTGTAGTTTATACTGTGGGCCTGAAGTTTTATATGGACATACATTATGTCATCTTTTTCTCAAGAGATGTGAAAATCAACACAGCATCTTGCATCCCTTCAAGGTCTGAACTATCCGCCATCTCTTCAGCGTAATATCAGTGCAAAGTGCTTTTATGTGGTGTTGCGTTAGATATTCTTTGTGCTGTATGTTTTGACTGCATAATGCCAACCATTTTTGACTAACTAATTACTTTTTACACAAAATATGGACAATCCAATATGGTCGTCACTACCGAACATTTGATGTCACGACCGAAACAAATAATGTTCTGAAAAAATAAAATAGGTTTTGTTATCAGAAAAGATGACATAATTTTATTTAGTTAGATAAAAATTTAAACTAATGAATCCTTAAATTTGAAAACTGTATCAGTGCATGTATGGCAATTACAGAGAAATATTGCTTTCAAAATGCATTTAATTTGATGAACCACTTTCATAGTTTTGTTAAAATAATATTTCTAATCAATATAACCATGACACTGTCTTTAAAAAAATGTAAAAAATATATTTAGAAGGTTAATGTAAAGAAAATCAGAATAGGCTATTAAAAACCTAATTTTTATATCAAATTTTGTTGTGTTTCGGTAGTGACAAATTTTGGGAGAGAGAAAACATTTCGAAACTGTATAAAAACATGCTAGGAAACTAAAGTGTCCAATCAGTAGATTAGTGTTCCTTAGATGTTCTACTATGTTTATGACTACAAAGCTTGCAGGAAAAAACACACTTTTTTCAAGAAGTTTTGAAGTGTCAATTTGCACCAATTCGGTAGAATGGCCCATAAATATATTTTAAATGTATCAAATGGTTGATAAAATAATTTAGGCTATCTGCAGTCTTTTCCTGCTGCTGAACGACAATTTTGTTTTATTTATCTGTCATATTTAACATGAGGGCTATTTCATAAAACTCGCTTGGAAAAGCAAGGATTAAAGTTACAAACTCGACTTGAATTAACCTAACAAATGAGGCGAGGCTAAAGCGGTTTCAAAAAAGGCAAATGAAACTTACGCAATCCAACTAATGTGATCCAGATTTCCCTAGTCAAGATAATTGCGCGTGCACGCTATTCTTGAGCAGCCCTAGAGGTCGTGCGTGGATCAAATCGATCAAAGTTAAAGAGAAAGCGGTAATTTTTAATAAAAATGTATGAAAACTACTGACTGAAAATTATAATACTGCTGCAATAAACAAACCCATAAAATAGTTGGAAAGTCCTTATGGATTAAATCCTCGCATGCAGAAACTAAATTTAAATATATTGTCTTATTTTAAAATGAAATCCGGGTTCGATCCCCGTCAATGCTTATGTGGCTATGCTTTGCAAATTTTTTATATACTGTACTTTTTTTTTTTTTAAACATTACAGGAGAAACTAAACACGAAACATCAAACAACGAACGACAAACAATGAATGAACAGGGCTGCGTTCAGCCCCGACAAAACGTTGCACAACGTTTATTAAACAGAAACAGTGATGCATTGAACACCCTTTTGTAATGACGCAAGGGTTGCAACTACGGTAGCCAAGAGGCCATTCTTTGTGTTCTTTTTTAAGTGTTTCTGAAGCCTGATGAAATCATTATAAATGTGTGTTTAATAGCTACTGTAAAATACCCTTCATTGTTCATTAGTTCACATGTTTGTGCTTGGATGGGCATGCAGCGCGTTAAAGCGTGGAGCATAATATATGCAGTTACCTCAAAAAAGCATTTGAAAACTTTGATGTGAAATGTAATCCACATCGCAATTACATGGGAATACAATCGGGCAGCCCTACCTGGGAAGCAGAATTATCTTTTAATGTAGCCAGCGTTACTCGTCATAATTTTTTTTACTTAAATTAAAGAGCTCTAATAAAATTTTTACTAGTAATAATTATGATTGTAGAGCTCTCTAATAGAATTATAGAGCTCTGCAATTGTATTTTTACTAGTAACAACTGAATTGTAGCTCTATAATAAAAAATGTTCTAGTAACAATTTTGATTACCGAGCTCTCTAATTGAATTATAGAGTTCTGCAATTGTATTCTAATAACAACTGAATTGTAGAGCTCTTTAAAGGGGCATTCAATAGGATCTACCCCCATCTAGTGGTGGAATTGTATTTTCCATTCAAACGAACAGTGCTTACTAGCTCCTCCCCTTTCCAAATGCGTGTTTCAACTACCGTAGCCGTTATGTAATCACTGATCTCCTTGTCCGTTGCAGCTGGTTCACTTGTTCTGAATGAAAACGCGTTGTGGAAACGCGTTGGTAGGCTAGTGCTTTTTGTCCCTCTCTGTTATTATAGTTTATCAATACGGCGGAACGATATGGATGCCTCCTTGGACTTACCCGTTCAATGTAAGGAAAGAGGAGAAATTCTAAGCTTACAAACAAAAGTCAGATCACTGGCAGAGGTCATTTGACACCAACGAGGACATATTTATGAATGAAGACATTGATTTTGATTAATAAAACACTTAAAATCCTACCGATTGCCCCTTTAATTCAATTTTTATTAGTAAAAATATAATTGCGACGAGTAGTGCTGAAAGGTTTTTATGCTGAAACGGCCTTACCTACCAGGTATAATAATATAATAATAGCCTAGGCTATTTTAAATAAACTTCCTACATGACATGATATATAAAAATTAGGGCTGTCAAAATTAACGCGTTAATAACGCGTTAACGCAAATTCATTTTAACGCCACTAATTTTATTAACGGAGATTAACGCAACGCGCAATTTCTGTGTGACCCTTGGTCCAGCCCATATAGTTGAATGAACAGAGACGCAGACAAATGTGACTCTCTCTAAATGAGTAAAAGGTTTTCATAGAAATAAGAACATTAAGCAAATCGTCTACCAAATCCAATGCTCTAAATGCTCGTTGGACATCTGATATGATCTTTATTTATACGTCTGAGAGGTGTAACGTTACCGTCCTCTAATGCTTAATCTAATACAAAGATGCGGCTCAATTCATTTTGGTTTCGCTTTTATGCATGACTTAGAAAATAGACTGCAGGACTTGCTTGATGTTAAAAGAGTCATTAAGAGAGATAAAGTTCGGTACCTGATTAATGTTAAAGAGTTATTAAGAGCGACAAGACTCAAAAGCGATCCCCTCACGCTGACCGACTGATATCTGAAGCGCGTGCACACAGACGCGCGAGTGCGCGACCCGGATATATAGACATCTACACAAAATTACAGTTTTACAAATATCTGTTTTGATAAGAATTCACGCAGGTAGGCTCTATAATCTGTTATGTTTTAAGTAAATGTTTGGTTAACTGTTGGGTAAAACTATCTGATGTGTAACATTATATTAGATCACTTAGATTTTAAGCAGTCTGTCTCAATGTCAATCAAACAAAAGGAAAAAAAGTTGAACATACATTGATGATGTTTTTGCTTTGTGTGTGCTAAATCTATTAGTTTTACCAGTGATTTTAAGGTATTGATGTGGTAATATAATGTATGGATGTGGAAATGTTTGTGGTAATTTGACTCTTTCAACTTTAAACAGGTGTAGTTCTGTCATATTTTGTTATATTTCAACAAATCATGCATTGTTCTATGTTTTAATAGAGAATGTCAAAATATGAACCACTATTTTTTTAAAATTTGCTAATTCCGACTCAACTTGCCAGCACAGGTCACAAATGATGCAGCAGCAAACAAAAATGGAGAAAGAAAAATCTTCTTAAAGGAAAATTCATATACAAAACAATGGCTTGATGGTTCTGTTAAAAATGTAAACAGGCTGTTGTTAACATACATTTGCATAAAGCATCTATATATGTATATATGATTAGAATATTAAAAACCTGAAAAGTGTTAAATTAGGGTAAATTTAGAATGGATAAAAATGTGCGATTAATTTGCGATTAATCGCAGTTAACTCATGAAATCATGCGATTAATCTAGATTAATTTTTTTAATCTATTGACAGCCCTAATAAAAATACTAAAAGATTGTGTGTTTTTCCATTACTATGATTGTGTTTGTATTTCTATTTAAAAACTAAGGTAAGGGGCCAATCACACCAAACGCGTTTATGGCAGTTGCAGGCGCCTTTTTTGAATGATATTCTAAGGGCAGAGAGCATTTGCACACTGTTTATGCACGTCGAACGCCTTGCGGTTTTTGCCGTCGGTCGCAGCAGGCGTTTTTGAAGGAGCGCTGAGAGTGGAAAAGCAGCTGACGTCATTCCCGTCTTTTTCATTGTCCAATTGTATGAGGGGAGAGGCGGGCCTTACGTTGTGGTGAGGGAAGTTTACAGTTGCTGTGAAGAACCGGACTCCACTATCTCACTCTCTCCTGCGTGTTTGTACACCTCTCACCCTCAAACAAGGTCAGAGCAAGCGCCCTCTTTTTAAAGTTTCTGCTAATATGACAGTTAACAGCAAAAGAACGCTCACGCTTCAATATTTGATTGACAAGACAGCTGACTCGGTGGTTGCCTAGCAATATAAAAGCCAGTTTTTTTTAAAAAGGCAGTGTGACGCCTTGCGTTTCCAGGCATTTAAAGTGTGTTTGGTGTGATTAGACCCTAATTCAATCCATTCTCATGACTTGCGTATAAATGGGACTGAATACAACTGTGACCCTAATTTATATATAATCAATTTGCCATGTCTTCATTTACCACAACCAGGATTGCCCTTGCCGTCAGCACAACACACAAAACAAATAACATGCAGAGAAAAGGAAAGAAAGAGAGAAGCCAGCAGCTAATTTCAGGGCTGCTCCGTTGAGTTTGTCTGATAAGTCAAGCAGAAGTTCAGTGACAACACTAGCCCATTTTGGAGTGAACTATAGCATGCAATACTACTACCCACTTCTCCAGGAACCATACTTAACATTTCGGGAAACACGTATTAACGGGACAGTTTAGAGCATAGATCGAGGTAGCATACGATTTCGGAAAATTGATTATACAGTATATATATATATATATATATATATATATATATGAAGAGTTTGGTTCCAAAACGCAATAAATCCATTTTGACAAATTTCAACACATCCTCACCCCATGTCGTCAATATTTGACGACACTTGACCATTCGTCAATATGTGACGGGGAGGGTATACCTTTCGCGTCATTTTTTGACGAACTGGGGACTTCAATACTATTACGTCCGTTGCATTCTCTTTCCTATTTTCTTACCATTTTCGCGTTGGTTTAGGGTTAGATTACGCAAAATTAAACAGTGTACGCGAAATTAAACAGTTGTCACCTGGCGTTGGGGTTAGAGTTAGGTACGACAGTTGTCACCTGGCGTTGGGGTTAGAGTTAGGTTTGGGTAGGGATGTCATTATGTAAATCTAACCCTAAACCGACGCGAAAATGGTAAGAAAATAGGAAAGAGAATGCAACGAACGTAATAGTATTGAAGTCCCCAGTTCGTCAAAAAATGACGCGAAAGGTATACCCTCCCCGTCACATATTGACGAATGGTCAAGTGTCGTCAAATATTGACGACATGGGGTGAGGATGGGTTGCAAATTTCGGTAAAAACGTGTTTTCTATACCAAGAAAGTGACAAGATGAAAACCACTATTTTCTGTTACAAACTTTCACATAGCATCTTTAGGTTATAAAAACATAAAAAATTCAAATCCATAACTTGATTTTTAAAGATTTATTATAAAAACGGATTATTTTTTCCACAAAATGCAATAAATCCATGACAAGTTTTTATTAAAAATGCTATAAATCTATTGAATCAATCGCCTATATAAATGTGCATTCATCTTTGCCATGTTATATTCATTTAGTTGACTAGTTGTACACACAAATTAAAAATATAAACATTAATGTCATTAATCAAAACACTTACTTTGTGATATTAAGAAGTCATCGGTTAAACTTGACGTCGTCGCTTAACGTTTTTCAAAGCGATCAGCTGTAAAATTTTTTGGTCCTGCTCGATTTTCGTTGACTGAGTAAAATTATGGAAAGTTTTTCATAAGATCCCCTGGGGTCAATGTGTTATCATGACAGTAACTTGATGCTGTCGTCCCGGCCAAACAAGCACCCGTCTCCCGAGTTCCTCTGCGTAAATTATTACATGTTGATGGCTTACGTTTCTTTCCCGTCACAGAAAAGTTTATCAATGCTATCAAAGTATTATTTTGTTTTTGTTTGTTTGGTGATCACGAAGTTCATAGTAGATGAGGAAAACTAGGATTCCGTGTACTCAACGCGCCGCCATTCTTTGTTTACATTGCGTGAGGTGCGCTGTAATCTGTGGAGGAGTGGATTTATGGCATTCTGTAGAAAAGGGGGAGTGGCGTTTATTGCATTTTGGGAAAAAAGGGAGAAAAGATGACAAATAACACTGCGGAAATTGGATTTTGCATAAAATTAAGAATTTACTTTATAATACTGACCTGATATAATACCGATTCTGGCAGTAACTCATTTTTTTCAAAAATGGCGTTTATTGCGTTTTGGAACCAAACTCTTTATATATATATAAACAGGGGTTAAATTGGGATTGGATTTGTTTTGTGGGGAGGCTCTGTTGGGAGGGGGGGTTCGAGGGGTAACACGTTTAATCCTGATGACAGCAACGCCACTGGTGTGTTTCAATGACATTTTGGGCCTCTGATAAGATTTTATAAGTTTTAGCTTTAAAGCTGTGCCACAGGTTGACCCAAACTTTAAAACCTGAACTTTAAATTATGCAAATCTATGAATCTGACATGCATTGAACATGTCATTATACACAATTGATTAAACGTTGAAGGAAGTTTTAAGAATCAACCTCCTTGACTAACTCTAGGCATAAAATAGGCTACCCAAAAATATATTGATTCAGCAATAGCTTATTTATATAAGCTATTGCTGAATTAGTCGAGATTCCCTAAGCTGGTCAGCAGTAAAACAATCACTAGGTCGTAATTTATTTGTATAATCAAAATACATTATTTTATTAAACTATACAGTAAGTTGTATTCATTTATCTAATTAACATATTGTAGCCTACTGAGATAAGTGATGGCTATAATACTTTGTTTCTAGACTTCTATTAAAGGTGCAGTGTGTAATTTTTAGAAGGATCTCTTGAAAGAAATGCAAAATAATATACAAAACTATATTATCATGGGTGTATAAAGACCTTTTTGTAATGAACCGTTATGTGTTAATTGCCTTAGAACGAGACGTTTTATCTACATACACAGAGGGTCCCCTTACATGGAAGCCGCCATTTTCTGCAGCCATGTTTCTACAGAAGCCCTTAACAGACAAACCTTTTTACTACGTTGTCTCTAACGATGACATGTTTGTCCGGTGGCGGCTGCCGTAGCTTCTCTATGTATTTCAAAAGCAAGAGGTAAGCAGTGGACTGAGCCGTTGGTTGCAATTCACAACCTCACCACTAGATGCCGCTAAAATTTACACACTGCACCTTTAAGTAGCCTATCTTCGATGTGGGCACCATACGCCTGTTTCACACATACTCTGTATGCAGTGCGTGTGCACGGCTTATTGCAGTACGTATGCGGTGTGATCCGTCAAGCATCCGTTTTGCTTTCACACATACTCCGTTTGCAGTGCGTTGCTAACCGCTGCTTTTGCGTATCAAATGATAATGTGAGATTGACACTTTCTGTTGAAAAGCACCTCCCCAATAAACAATAATAGCCTGCTGTTTTTTCACAAAAGGATGTTTAGGACACATGAATAGTCTATTTATCTCCACATATATCATAAATATAAATTAGCAGGATAACTTTTGAAAATAAAATATAGGTGACAGGCATGGTTGTACATTATACATTTCCTACTATTTATATATTTGCAGACGATAATAAAATGAACGTCTCATATGGCAATATATCCTCATTCCTCACATAACTTAAAATAACAGCATAATGACATGAAAAAACAGACAAGGAAGCAAGAGTGACATGCAAATTGTATTAATATTATCGGAAAAACAGCAATATTACTGATATAAATTCTGAGGTAAATGCGCCAAACATGCTGTTATAAGTCTAAATAAGCTCAATAACAATTGAAAAAAAAACATTATTATCTCACAAAAACATTATATGACAAAAATTATATTTAAAGGAAATGTATTCTTACAATAATTCAAAGATCCACACATTATTCCATACTCCCATCTTTCAAACAGATAATTTTGTTTAGTTCTCCTTAGAAAAATTAACCATAATTTTATTATAATGAAAACCGTTTTTGGAAGATTGATTACGATTTGTATTACCTTAGTTTAACAAAAAATTCCATGGTTATGGTTATTGTGATGAGACAATAAATTTGGTTACTGTTGTTTTACTACATATAAAAACTTAAAGACTGTTAGTATAATTAAACAATGGTCAAATTAATAGCATTTAGGCTACTTGTATATGCACGTATATAAACACTGTAACGTTAGGGGAACGTTAAACTAATCTAAAATTAATGTTCTATTTCTGTGAAGAACACTTTCCTGGCTAACCAACAACAACCTTAAAAAAAAACGTTATGGGAACCAAAAACTAAAGTTATGGGAACGTTTTTAGAACCAAAAATGAACGTTTGGAAAACGTTTTGGAACCAAAAAATTGTTAGCTGGGATGGTTGTCAAAACCATGGTTATTTTGTGGTTACCATGGTTTTACTACAGTAGCCATGGTTTTTTGGTTTTAACTGTAGTAAAATCATATAATTAATTTTCATAAGGACGTAGCCTGCCTTTATTTGTAACCACTACTTTTGCAGAAAATGCAAAAACTTTTATTATCAATTATAACAGTGCTCCGTAGTTTTGTCAATTAAGTTTCTCAAAACACGCGTTTTCTTTAATGCCCCGCCCCTAATGTAATTACGTCGCATTGCCGCTCATTTTTTACACAGTTACACGGAGTCGCAGCAGTAGGCTAGGCTGGTACTAGTAGTGATGTTGTTGATATGGATGTCAACGGTACACAGCAGCAACTCAGTCCTAATTTATTACGAACCCAGCATGAGCAACCTGTAGTAGCTGTTTTTGATAGAGTATTTAATGCCTTGCAACGTGCCAGACGCGAATTAATGGCTTCCACGTCTGCAAATGAAACTTCCAACATTTTGACCGCCACTAGAACACTCTTCAGGAGGCGTAGAAGTCAGATTCAAGGTAATCTTGCTAGTGGTTTATAATTGTTGAATGTTGACGTACTATATGCAGCTTTAACAGCAATAAATTTGAAAAAAATATGAAAATACTTTATAAGAATTAAGATGTACGTTGTTGTATATTATTATCGTCATGTTTAAAGGCAGACGTGTCGATGTAAGATATAAAAAAAAAATACATTTCAAATCAGAGAAAGCGATTCCCGTGCACGTGGGGGTTGCTTTGGTAGAGCATTCAGGCGCGCTTTCTCATTACCGTCACCCCGTCGTACGGTAACTTATGCTGCGTTCCAGGCAACCTGTAACCCGTAAATCACGACTTCAAAACCACGAATCACGACTTTGAACTGGGAGTACATCGATCTAGTACGAGTTCACGGTAGAGTTGTGACGTTCGCGAACGAATCGATTCTTTTGAACGGCTCACAAACATGAACGATGGGAGCCGAGTCGCGGCTGGAGGGGAGCCGTTCTTTCTGTCGTTCTTTTTTCCTATGCGTGTTTCACACAGATGCACACAAATTAGCTCCTCCGCGAAACAGAACAGTTATAGGGGGAGGGGCGCACCCAGCGCAGGGGTTGCTCATTTAAGACTTGAAGGGGCTGATGTCCTAGGGGCTGTTTACACTTGGTATTAAGATGTGTTTTCATCGATTGGTTCACAAGTGGACGAGAGAGACACATTACGTTTACACCTGGTATTTAAATCCGTCTCTTTTGTCCACTTTCGACCGCTTCTGTGCTGAATACTATGAGGGGGTGGTCTGTGACACGGTGGGCGAGTCTCTCTGCTGTCATTCAAACCCGAGCGGGAGTAACAGTGTTGCCAACTATTTTCAATGGAAAGTAGCTAAAGCTTGCTTGGAAAGTCGCTAAATGTCGCTAGATTACGTCATTGCGTCATTTGCATAACAGTGACGTCATCACGTCAAATTTGCATTCTTACTACATTGGCTTACTACATTATTTCACGTTTCTCTTTCTCTCTG
Source organism: Misgurnus anguillicaudatus (assembly GCF_027580225.2). Classification (NCBI taxonomy): domain Eukaryota; kingdom Metazoa; phylum Chordata; class Actinopteri; order Cypriniformes; family Cobitidae; genus Misgurnus; species Misgurnus anguillicaudatus. Next base: position 7,646,427 of record NC_073348.2, on the reverse strand, counting down.
AACTGTCAAAAATGTTATTTTAAGACACATGAATGCTTGAAAATGTTTTCTCGTTTGTTTATCTGCTTATGTTCTCATAAAACGAAATGTGTGTATGTTCATGTTTATATGGCCAAACAGTCCAGTTTCAAAACATACACTGATAAATGATGGGAAACGTTGTTTTGTAGGTAAATAGCCCATTAACGCGTCAGCTCCGTACAGTTTGTCTGTTCTAAATGTGCTGCTGCTCAGCTCCCTCAAGTACATTTATTTTATGTACAGTGATTCATTTTATTCAAAGACCATTTTACATTTACATCTCGCCATTAATGTAAGCCATCGCGGGATCGGCTGCTCCGGCTTCCCCCATGCACGATTATGCCGTCTGGACGCGGATAGACAACCACTTCTCCTGCCCTGATTGCAACTGGGAGAGACTCTGCTCTGCTGCGCGAGGACTAGACGGCCTGTGAATGCTTTGGGTCGGGGGTGGAGCCCACAGAAGCAGCGGTAGCTGCTCATTTAGAAGAGTGAATGTCACGTAAAAAGTCTCCAACAATGCCAGAAAAAGTCGCTAGATTTGTCGCTAGTCGCTTTTTTAAAAATAAGTCGGTAATGGGGTCTGAAAAGTCGCTAAATATATAGACAAAGTCGACAAGTTGGCAACACTGGGGAGTAATTATGAGTTTATATGGACGCAAACTAATATTATGTCGGAGTGCACTGCTTGTTAGGCAAGTAAACATGCTGCACAGTGTTTTGTACATGAGTATGTAAGAGCTTTCTTTGAATTTTCGGCGCAATTGATGAAATAGGATCGCGCAACTTTCACACGCTTTCAAAACGAAACTACGGAGATCAGTCGCTTAGTTTAATCAATGAAAGGCTAAAAATAGCGCTGTTCACCGAATGTTCACGCCAGAAGTCAAAAAAGACGTAAAACTTGTGTTTAATACCTCAGATTAGATAAATGGGCAGAGAGAAGGCGGTCGCGTGTGTCTAATCTCGCGACCACAGATTCTATCCATCATCACCCTCTGACACTTTCGTTTCATTTTTATTTGACGAATAAACAGTGTAGCGAGTAACGTTAAGTGTCATTTCAAATGTAGTGGAGTAAATAGTACAAATACCCAATCAAAAATGTAATTGAGTAGAGAGTAAAAGTTGCTTATATTTTTGATACCTTGTGGATTTTGACATATTTGGGGGAGGGTATTTTTCACGCATCAAGATATATATTGTCCACCGAGATACAGGAAAAATATATCGAGATATAATTTTCACTCCATATCGCCCAGCCCTACTAGTGATCTTTATACTGGATGTGCATCGTTGCTGCTTTGCCTGTGTTGTAGCCAACGACCTGCTAGCCCCACTGAACTCTTCTAGTGATTTAAATTCAATTTTCAATTCAATTCAATTTTATTTATATAGCGCTTTTCACAATACTCAATTGTTTCAAAGCAGCTTTACATTAATAGAAGCAGTAAAAGCACAGAAAAACGACAGAAAGCATAGCATAATACACAATAGCATAAGCAGTCAAATTTGCTGCGGCTATGACGCAACATTATGAGCGAGCATATTACTAATGTAACGTCTAGAAGAAGAAGCTAAGTTAAGCCAAAGCAGGCTACCTCCCCGGGGTAAAAAAACCCCTAGGAGAAAAAAAACAAAAACCCCGGGTTGTTTCGCCGAGGAAATAAAAATAAAAGTCCTAGGAGGGAAAAACCCTTGGGAGATATACATGTATATACACACATATAAACGGATAAGGAGCTTAACCCTCTGGGGTCGGACCCTTTTTGGACACAGTCAGAGGTTCTGAGATGCTCTCACATTTGGTCTTTTTTCAGTTGCTTTAAAACACATTAATGGCTAATATCACATAACACTGTATTCAGCACAAACTGTGCTATAATAATATTTAAGATAAATGTATGTACATGTTTGTATTTTTAAGTAAATGATGTTTATGCGTGGTTAGTAAAAAAAAGAAAACAAAAAGTTGCTGAAATAAGGCCAAGGAACACATCCTAAACATTTGTTAACAAGCAAAAAAGTTATCTACTCTTGTAGAGTAGAGAATTTGCTACAAAAAGATGTAAAAACCATTTAACCCACTCATTCACGTGAAAAAATACATTGATTTAACTTTTGTAAGACACTTTTTGCTGTGTAAAGGCAATATGCATGGGAGGGTCAATGGTCATGAATATTGATGTGTTTTACACCTGAGGAGACCCAACCCCCTAATGGCTCAGTGAGGAATGTTGGGACAAAAGAACTGTGACTTTGGGGAGAAAAACTTTTGCTTGAGACTTAAAGAGAAAAACTTTTGCTTGTAGTTAAAAAAAATAGGTTAAAATAAAGTACAAAAGGCCTTTTTAGTAAAATAAAAGTCTTACAGGGTTGCAAAAAATGCTAACAACATGAACAATACAATAGATTTAAGAAGCTTTATTGTAATTATAAATAAAGAAGCTTAATTGTAATTATAAATAATAAAGTAACAATATGTATACATGTAACAATATTCTATATGACCAGTACAATATGGCTCTAATTAAAAGAAAATGATTCTAAATGTCAGCTGTGAAAGTTTGGTGTGCATCTAAAAATACTTCCAAATATAAAAAATAAGGTATACATTTGTAAACCATCACACACTAACTCTTTGGGAATGGAGTTAAATGTTGTCGTGCCATTGTTCAAAACGTGCGAGTACCAGACGAAGTTGGTGTTGCAGACACATTCCTGAAAACATATCTTAATTAATATCATGTATTTTCAAAGTACAAAGCAACACATCAGTATTACTAATATTGAGAACTTTTTTTAATAATTAATAGCGGTGACCCCGAATAGTTGAAGATTCGACTACCAATCTCACAGTCGAATCGTTGCAGATGTGTTATGAAATGAGGATCATTCAATTTTGGCAGTATATGGGTGCACACATTATCTGATTTCGCACATAACAGCTTTCTCCCAATATATTGATATACAGCATATTATTATAATGCTGCCAATAATATGTGATGTAGCAGCTTTCAATAAATATTTTTAAAATGCGTTAATAAATCCAACAATCCCTGTGACAGGGCTACACGTCCAAAAAGAGGTTCCTATGTTAATAAACCATTGCCTCTTTGTTTCTACATTTAAAAGACGAAGCTGGCAATTCTGGCAATACTTTCGTTTTTTTATTAATTTCTTTATTTTATTTATAAATCACTCTGGTTTATCTGATTTATCTATTTGGCTTGTGTTTTGTTTCCGTGCACTTGAGGCATTTTGCACATTTGTTCTGCACGTTGTTACTTCTGACCTTATTTGATTTAAAAAATGTATTTATTATAAACGTAAATTCTGATATAATTTAAGTCTGTACATTTTGGATTGTTTTTCGTTCTATCGATGTTGCGCTATTGCGTTCTGGCCATGTTTGCGCATGCAATTTTGCCGAACGTGCTATAGGTGCTCTGCGTCTCATATTTAGAATTTCATCAAACTAAACATTACAAAACGGATGTTTTGCGGCGGGCATAAGTTTTAAAATGTATTTAAAACCGAGTGGTTATCTATTATGGTCGGTGTTCACTTTCAAATGATAGCTAAGAGATTCCTGAAATAAATAATATCATCAGGTCTTTCTGTATCTAAAGTGAATACAGAGATGATCAAAGTCAAAGCAAGCAAGGAGGTATTTTTGTGCTAAACAATAACGCGGAGTGTCTATAAAATCATTAATTTCAGTGTTTTTCTTGTTATAAATTAACGTTTAATGAATTGTATACATTATAGCTTATAGTTTTTATCATTTACAGTAACAATCACAAATTATTTGTCATTTGTCTTTTTTTGGTCATGGCTTTGACGCGCTTAATCTCCGAATTAAATAAAAATACTAAATTGTAGCCGGGGTTTCCAAGGCAGGATCACCTTTGTTATTTTTTAGGTTTAGTTCTCAAAATGTTTTTTTGTGTGATGTTCTGTAGATCGTGGCATAAAAATGTTATGAGGAATAATTAAACAAATTTTGCCTTACATTTTACCTTAAAAAATATTTATATATAAATTGTATCACTTTATTTATTTCGGGTTCGTTTCTGCATGCCCCCGTGCGAGTAAATGATGATGAAGCCACGTTACTAAAAAAAAATTAAAAACATTATTTGTATCATGTATTTTCGGAAAATACAGATATGTTTATATATATACATCTTGTATTTTCCAAATTACTACGCAAAACATCAGTAAAAGTCTACTAATAAAACAGAAAAGCCCGCAAATGTGACTTACCCCGTATGAATGTCCGTCGCATTTCTGCAAATGCCCGCTGAAGAGGAGAGTGATGCTGCCACATTCCTACAATAGTTTTTAATAATTAATATAATGTATTCTCCACAGTAACAAACTTATAAAGCAATACTAAGGCGGTAAAGCATAGTTGAGATAAGATAATTGGGTACATAGATGCGGTATATCTTTGTTAACGGGCCATTCCCGGACATATTTATGGCTAAACATTAACACATTACATATCTCCGGACACATTTACAGCACATCGATACTACATCGATACATTTACACCCGAACAGATAGTCGCGTAAACAAGACTTGTTGAGGCATAAACACACTAGTCAAAATATATTCTGAATAGTGATATTGTTTTATGACATATTGAATATTTACACCATACAATCATACTGTTTAACGCATGACATATCTTCGGGCTCATTTACAGCACAATGTTACACCCGAGCAAATAAAGAAGGCTTATTGATAAGTCGGCATGGACACTATAGTTATAGTAGTGATATTGCTTTATAACATTCACATTACACTTATCAGCATACGGTTTAATGTAAGAACTATAATTTTAATGTTAATACAAATTGCCAATTACGAGACGTTTCACTGCATGAAAAGAGCTGTATACGGACAAATACGGGATGGGAAATCCCTGCTAAACTTTAGGTTTGCCAGATTTTTGAGGCAGAGTGCTTGGAAAGGTAATACACCAAAGTAAACTTGTGAAACATCCAAAAACTTTACGTTTGTGGATGTATATAGGAACTGGTGGAAGTTTCCAGGAATCCTGTGAGGAGAGGTGGGTGTGAGGTGTGAAGGGCTTTTTATATGTTAATGACACACAGGTAGAGGTGTCTTCTTTGTTTTCAGAGCTGAGTGGGGTGGGGTGGGGGGTTAACCATGTCTCTTTAAGACAGCACATACAGTATTGTGGTACATAAAAACTGTTTTCTAAATACGTTCATTATTAATATAATTTAATTAGTCTATTTAAGAAACTTAGCATCATTCAAAATAACTAATATTCAATGGACACAATTACAACTTTAATGTGTGAAAATTATGTCTCTGACTCAAGAGAAATGCAGCAAATGTTATTTCAGAATATATATTTCCAACACTTTGAAAACATGTCTCCAACTGCCCTAGGTCAGAATATTGTGCACGTTTCTCTCAATGCTGCATACATAGTTTAAAAGAAGCCGTTCAAATGACATCATGTAAAACATTTTTGCTAGCTAGGATGTTGATAAATTAGTCAGTGAAATGTAAAGCTGCTTGATTTTGCTGATGTCTCATGATTTGAAGTTCACTGTTTCTATTGTTATTATAATTCTACCCTAACATTTAATTAAATCTTTTAAAATAGAAACAAAAATATCAATAGACAGGTCCATAATCTAAAAGACAGTCTTTCACATGTGAATGCAAAACATGTTCGGTGATACTGACTGACAAATTTGGGTAAACATATCTGCAGAAACCTGTCAGCTACTGTACTTCTAATCCAGAGGTGCCCAAAGTTGGCCCACAATAGATCTTTAATTTGGCCCATCATGCCACGTGAGATAAGGAAAAACAATAAAAGTCATTGACACAGATGTTCATATTTTTAATTTAACATTTTCTAAAATGTATCATTTTTTGTTGTATTTTTACATTACAAAAATGTAAATTAATATTAAATGCAAGGGATTAAAGTGAATTTTTTATGTTTCATGCATACTTGAAGGTGTATAAAATGCATCACAAAACTAAATGAACTCGGGTACTACAGGCTAAAAATGAAGAGGTTTTGACAGTGGCACAAAGAGAAAAGGATATTTAAAATTGATTGGCAAAATGATTTCTTTTTTTTTACAAAAAGCCTTGGAAAATAAAACTGCATTAGTTATGCATAAACAGAGTAATGTTTGCTTATTTATTTTTAAAATATTAGAAAATTATAAATTAGGGGTTATCAGAGCAACTTTAATTTTAATATAACACAACAACATTTACTTTTGGCCCACGGCCCTCAGTCAGGTTTGGCCCTTGTAAGGAAAATGTTCGGGCCCCAATCAATGTGTAGTCTATCTGAGGAGGTAACTTTTAGCATATAATAATGCATGCTTGTACAAAGTCAGTCCACATATTACAGGGCTCGAAATTGCGACCATTTTGGTCGCATATGCGACCGAAATTTAATCTGTGCGACCTTAAAATATATTTGGGAGCATTTGTGCGACTGCCCATTTTGTTGTGACGCGAGTTGATTGTGATCCTGCGTGCTGGCGCTGTCCCAGGTTCAGTGTTCTCTCCAACGATACATAACCAATCAAATTTCACCATTAAGTTCTTGCGTTTAATGAAGACCGCAGATTGGCTAATATGAGCGTCAGTCATTCCTTGTTGCCCCGTGAAGCGCGGAAATGTGAAAAGACGAACGCGTCGCGAGCATGACGAGAGCGAGCCGATTACAGCCAAGGTTATTACTGTATTTTTTGACGACGATCCGGATCCAAATGTAACTCCACCACCGGAAAATACGAGTTGACGTTAAACCTTTCAGAGAGAGTGGCTTAAAGATTTCGAGTGTCTCCGCTATGAAAATGTAACTTACTGTGTTTACTGTAAATCCTGTAAAATGGCGTTAATGGCGGAATCAAAACATTTTAAGCGCCAGACGTACCTTGCTTAAACATGGCGAAAGTGCCAAAAACACAAGACGTGTCATGACAAATGTGTTTATTATTGATGGAGACACCGAGCTGTCTGTCAAAGTGTGTTTGATGGTGTATGTGCGCATGCGCTGGTGAATGGACATTCGACAAATATCCTTGTGTTCCATGTTGCTGTGGAATACGACAATGCTGATGGTATGTTTTTGTTGTATTTTTTAAAACATTGCCTATTTAGTAGTAAAAGCATCCTGGTAATGCAGACTTTTGTAATGTCACAATTAATCAGTGTTTTACGTGTGTGCTAGATTTTCTATGTAATCTTAATCATGTTACCTGTAATTGTTAAATTATTATTGCTGCTATACTATTTCAGCAGCATTTGGGTATTAATTTAGGAATTTATGCAGCAAAAAATAAAATAGAAGACCAACTTTTAAATGCTGGCCATAGGACGTGTAAAGCCCGGTGGTGGTGTTTTATTTACATTGTAGTTGTGGTGCTGATAAATTTTTGGATGGATGCGCCTAAATTTTTGCTGGTGCTCCTAACTCTTTAAAGTTGGGAGCGCCAGTGCTACCAAATAAAAAAGTTAATTTTGAGCCCTGTATTATAATGTTTGTCTTCAATCAATCAATTTAAATAAAAGAGATGGGGACTTTATAATATAATAAGGGTCCATATATCACATTGATAAAAGACATACATGTATTTTTACTTTAACATGAACTAATGCTGAGTTAAGGCATATACTATCATAAACTAATGAAGAGTCATCATTCACATGACATGTTTTTCATTGTTAGTTAATGCATTCATTTACAATAAATTAATTTGAGTTCATGTTGTAATTAAGTAAGTTCAGTAAGTTACATGTCTTAACTCAGCATTAGTTTATATTTACTTATATTTAAGTAAGAATTCATTTAGGTATACGTTCAATGTTTCCAATGATGAGCAGTTAATCCACTAAACCCAAAGATAATTCCTGAGGCATGTTTAAAAAGTTCGTATTTCATCAAGTGCTGATTCACAAAGATTTTATATTTAAGAAAATCTGAGCATCATTCAAAATAACTGTTAACATGTTTGTCAACTAAACATGTTTTGTCAACGTTATAAACTTTATAGATATATTTTTTATTTTTTATTAATGACCAAGTATAAAGAACAATGCATAGTGTGAAAACGCGGATTATATAAAAGTATATAATAAAGTGCGAGCAGACAGCAGAGGATCAATCAAACTTGGGCTGGAATGATTGTAGTGCATCCAATCTTGAAAATCGTAGTTTACATCTACAGCAGCATATGCTACAGCAGTGACAACGCCAAAGAAAAGGACTACATTTCCCAGAATGCACCTGCACCCACTCATCTGCCCCACCCTTCAGGTGCGACTGCTTGACCTATAGGGCTTGACGGGGAAATTCAAAATCGCGAACCGTTACAGCCTGGACTACTCGCTGTCTTTGTTTGTTGGCTCATCAACAGTAAGGTAAGTTTGATTTAATTAGTTTGTCTGCGTCGCGCTGATCGGATGCCTATTTGTTCATATTATGTTATTTACTATGATTTGTTTTTGTCTTTATACTAGAACTGTTTGAATTTAAAGCACAAACAGTAAAACATTAAGGGTATACATGGTACACAGCGGTAAACATGAGGTTAAAAATACGCGAAGTAACATTCAAACCGGGCTGTTAAAAGAAGCAATTCGATGTTTACATTTTTAAAAACAAAACTTTAAAGATGCCAAGATGAGACGTTCTTTGCTTAAAACAAACAAAACAACAGTAACTTGTGTGTTGGAAATGTTAGCAGCTAGCAATTGTCTCTCTGCTATTTTAAATGATACATAGACGATCTTTTGTTGTTTAAAAGCTCATTGCTTTAGTTCTGGTAGATGCTGCTTATTTTTCAAGACGGTTTTAATAGCTTTATATTGATTTGTAACAAAGCCAGCTTCACTTTGAGAGAACCTAGATGCTAATTGTAAAGAAGCTTGGAGTCATAATATATTTTAACGTTATATGTTTGCTGTTCTTCATCTCTTTAAATATGAAGTCTATCCATGTTTGTGTTTACAGAGGTCATGTACACTGTGGTCAACTTTGTGGATGCTGAAGAGGTTTCTGGGGAAAGATGATGTAAGTTTATTCATTCAATTTTAAAAATCAAACAGGTTAAATAGTAAACAGATGTGTTATGATGTATGTGATTTTGATTTTTAATTCTGTGTTTGACAGAGAAATATAATGAAGTAACAGTGGAAGCTAAAACATCAGACTTATCCAGACACTGAAGAAATTGATGTCAATGCAATCTGGCCAAAATGATGTAAGTTTAATAATGAAATTATTAAATCAAATAGGTTAAATAGTAAATAGAGGTGTTATGATGTATGTGACTCTATTTTTATTCTGTGTTTGATAGACAACTATATTGAAGTAGCCTACTGTAATGAAGCTGCAGAACAACACACAGGGTTCCCGCGGGGTCTTAAAAAGTCTTAAAAAGTCTAAAATTCAGAATGTTAAATTTAAGGCCTTAAAAAGTCTTAAAAACACCCAGATTTTTATCCCAGGTCTTAAATTTAATTTACCCAAGTCTTAAATTTCTTACCTCTTTTCATTCCCAAAAAGCGTTGTCCGCAGAATATAAAATAGTAATTTAAAACGCTGAAGAACTAACTTAATCAGTGGCGGAGGCAGAAAGTGTATGATGGTGGGTCTCTAAAAAGAAACGTTCCGCCCTTTGTCATAATCCACGCAAATCGTGCCATAAGCTATATTGCAGGTGTTGTGATCTGACTGTTTACTGTGGGTTTGGCGAGAAACAATCCTTAAACTTAGTTCTGTATAAGCAAAAATCTTTTTCGGGGTAATTTATAAGCCCGTAGCTTACCTGAGCATTTGCCAGGTTCTGAAACATAGAGGACACAGAAGCGAACAAAAATCAATGCTGCTTTATTGAAAATCAACTTAAACAGTCGGGCCGTCGAGTCACGAGCCACCAACAGCGTGTCAACTTTAGTGTTACACAGTTTTATATTTTAGACTTTAATATTGCTCTTTGCTGCGATGCACTTGAACCTAACGCGCTTTCCCTTCAGCTCTCCACAAACAGCAGCGATTGACAGACGGAAAGCAAGAAAGTACCGTAATAAACCATATATTTCAAAAAAGTGCAATTGTCTTTTAGGAACAATTCAAACGTTTTGATTGCGCAAATGCTTCAGGAGTTACGGTTAAATGAACAGCGGTAGATCAGAGCCCTTTCGCATAGGCAGGCTGCTGCATACGGCATCGCCTGGTTTATTTAAGTTAACTGAGCATTACATTCGCAAGTCATAATCTTATTACAACAATTGAAGATTAACTAAGAATAATAATCAATATTTTAAATTTAATTTTACTGTTAATATTCTGAAATAAGACCATTTCTGAAATAAGAAATGCGACCCTTCGGAGGCTACAGCCTTCGGATTGAGAAACGGTCTTAGTGGATAACGTTAGCAGCACATATCAAACAGCCTTTTAAAGGTAAATTTCATTTTCTTAATGCAGATTCATCCGTTATTGTGTAATTAGAGAGGCTATTAAACCTGATGGCAGTATATAGTGCATATTTATGCATAAAACGTATGGGTGGAGTGTTTTTTTGGCTCTGTGATTCTGTATTCAATTAAATGCAATACATTAATTTATTAAAAACTTGTATTAATAAAATGCATATATTAATGCTTTTAGGGATTAATAATAATTGAAAGTGATCTTTTGTTCTTTGTATATTTATAAACAGGCACAAGATATATACACAGCACACAGTCAGTTGTACATTAAACATTATGGGGTGGTTTCCCGGGCAGGTATTAGCTTAAACCAGGACTAGGTCTTAGTTTAATTATGACATATATAACTAGTTTGAATAAACATGCCTTACTAAAACCATTACTTGTGTGCATTTTGATGTATTTTAAGATATGTCAGTGCAAATTGTTTTCAAGTTGGAAAGCTCTTATCCCAGTCTGGGAAACCTCCCCAATAAGCTTACGTACTACAGAGTGTGATGCAATTTAAAGCTTTAAAGTTGTATGAGGCAGTGTAAAACTAGGCACAAACCAGCAGCTGACCATACTAACTGATCTAATATTAGTGAATTTTATTTGTCAAAAAACATTGTTGATAGAATTTTATAAAAATACTACTTACACATTTTAGTGTGATGTATAAATATTGTAAATCAATGCATTTCTTGACTATTAATTAAGAAAAATCACAGCTCTTTGCCTCTAACTCAATGTATATCAATGGCTCACTATGAGCCATTTTTGGGCTTCCATTGTCAGAAGTCTCTTCCTCAAGGGCTATGGGTAAAATTTGTCGGCGCCAACACTCGCGGTCTAATAGAGTTAAGCATAATGTATTTCCATGTATTTTGATTATCTGTTTTAAAACTGCGTTCATTTTATATTTTTCTATAACTGAATCAATAAAAATAGAACGTTTTAGGAATATCTGAGATCATTTGAATGCTTCTAGTAATGTGTCGTGTTGGTCTTAAATTTTACTCATAATGGTCTTAAAAGGTCTTAAAAAGGTCTTAAATTTAACTTGCTGAAACCTGCAAGAACCCTGAACACAGAGACTCTGAGGACATCAACACAGAATATCAAGTAAGATGTACATTATGAAGTTCTTTGATCATATATTGTTGTATCTTTGTACAGTTTAATGTAAACTTTCTAAAATGTACAACTTTATGTCATTTGATTTGTCGTGTGTGTGTGTGTGTGTGTATCTGTATATGTATATGTGTATTAGTATTATGCCAGACACTTATGTACTTTTATATTTGCAAAGGGCTCCAAAGAGATGTCTGTCCAGATGAGGGTGCATCAACGTTACCTTTGCTGACAAGTATATGCTTTACAATGTAAAACCTAACAGTTAACTTAAGGGAATGGTCTACCCTTTTGCCATATTGAACTGTGTTGTTGCCTCAACTTGGACGAGTTGGTGCATGTCTATCTTTTTTCGGTGCGTGCACCGTGCGGCGCGTCGTGAATGTTTTGGCATTTAGCCTAGCCCCATTCATTCCTATGGTACCAAACAGGGAAGCCACCAAACACTTCCGTGTTTTCCCTATTTAAAGACTGTTACATGAGGAGTTATACCAGTAAGTATGGTCCCACAAAATAAAACTTTTTTTTGGTACCATAGGAATGAATGGGGCCAGGCCAAATGCCAACACATTTACAACGCGGTGTACAGTGCACGCATTGAGAAAGGATGGGAATGTGTTGGTTCGTCTGGGTTGAGGTGGTGACATGGTTTGGTGTGGCAAAAGGGTAGACTATTCCTTTAACTCAAACCATTTAAGGAAATCGGTTGCCTTGAACCATTAGGTTTTGGAGAACATACATTTGAGTACTGTGAACTTAAGTCTTGTGCAATTGTGCACTTATATTTAGGTAGTGTGAACTTGAGTGTAGGTGCTTAACTGCATGTGACTCAGTTTGTTTAAGTTCACAGTACTCAAGTCTATGTGTTTTGAAACTTGAATGGTTTGATGCAACCGGTTTTCTTAAATGTGAGAAATTAGTGTTACAGTGAGAAATGTTTGAATAATTCCAAGACAGCTCTGTGATTGATTCTACACAGCAGAAAATCACTTTCTAACACTTTTTATCTTGTTTTCCGTAGAAAAACTAAATATTCTTGAATCAGGATGTATTTTCTTGATGAGCAAAATTACCTTGGAAAATATGTCTAGTTTTTAGACAAAAATATACAATTTAAGATAATTTGTGGTTAAAAAAAAAATCTAACAATGGGGTGAGAAAATTGTGTTTTAAGTTTTTAAGAAAAAAGAAAACTTAAGATTTTTTTCTCACACTATTGGCAGATATTTTTGCTTGTTTTAAGCTCAAATTCACTTAATGTGTGTGTGTGTATTTTATTTATTTATTTTGTCTAAAACTAGACTTATTCTCTTGGGTCATTTTGTTCCTCAGGAGAAGGCATTTTGATTTAAATAATATTTCTACTGAAAACAAGGCAAAAATACTATGTAAGAGGGTCATTTTATGCAGTGTAGGACTGATTTCTTAAGAGCAAGATCAATATAGTTGTTGTTCATTTTATTTAGATATTTACTACATTACAGTGGCAAGCTGGTGACTTCTTTTTTTTTGTGAGCACTCGATGCGAAGTTTGTCACAACATGTGCCCGTCATTTGTGTGGTTCCCAATTTCAAAATATGTGTTCTGCGTGTATGTGCATCATGTGTTTTGACTAAACACGTGATGCACGTGGTTTACATGAAGCAACAAACACATATTTTAAAAACACAAGCAACACACATGACACTCTGAACACTTATTTTGAATTTGCAACCCTCGGATGAGCAGTCACGAGCCGCCACTGCTACATTACATTGTACTGCTTTGAATGTAGTTTTCATTGTTGCTTTTATTTTGTTTTATTTTACTCTAATATTGCTTTCTCTGTCTGTATATTTATGAGTTTAAATTGTATTGTTTATATATGCAGCTTTTAATATTTGTGTATTATATTATTTTGTGATTGTGACAATTGTGGATTGTTCAGTTTTTTTATTAAATAAACATTTCAAACTCAATTCAAGTTTTTTTTTTTTTTTAGGGTTTTGGGGATGTATAGTAGTATAAAGTGGGGGGGGGGGTTGTAGTCTATCTGCATAGCAGGCAAATAACCAATCAAGTCACTAAGCTATGAGGGCTTGGGTTTGGCTTAAAACAAAGTGTAACCAATCAAATCATCTCAACTGGAAAGTTTCAAAGTTGTGTCCCAATAGTTGTCAGAGTTTTGGGAGGGGGTTTTAAAAGCAACCAATCAGTGTTGAGATTAAAGACCAATGGGGACACTAGAATTGTGCAAAGGTGTGAAATTCCAGTACCTCTGTAGGTGTGAAAGTGGCCCCTGCCAAAATCTTCAATGGGATTACTTGCCATGGCAACAAATGGCTGCTTATTCCACGGGGATATCCCCTCAGCAAGATACATCCGAATTGGTATCATTACGGGAGTTTCCTAACTTGGTGGAATTAGTAGTTTACCTTCAGTGGAACTAGTAGATACTTCCGAAAATCAGTGGTGTTTACAGGAGTTTCCTAGTACGGATACACCTCTTTTCATGCAGTGTTTTTTATAAAGTCATTATGAATATCTGCTTGCAAACAGTCAGTATACAGTATATAAAAGTTACACAACATTTCAACAAATGTAGGTAAAACTTACTCTTCAGAAATTATATCCTCAGCTGGATCAAGTCGCTCTTCAAAATACAAACGTTCATCGTCGGAGTCCTGCTCTTCGTCTGAAGAAACAGTGAACTCTTCTTCCTCGCTGTCCAGGAGCATAGAGCTTCCTCACCTGTAAAGCGTGTCATCTTCCAAACGCGTTGATAAGTGGATGAAACTGTCAAAACTCGCTGCTTCTTAAAGCATTGTTTGTGGGCGTTGATCTTGTTTGCATAGCCCGCATCAGGTAATTTCCATATGAATGGCGCACACAAGGGAAGGTGGGATTACATTAGCGCTAATGAGGTCGAGCCAGAAAAACTGTACCTCTCTTTACTTACATGTCGATTACACAAACAGACAATGAGTTCTTCAGATTTTAATTACATCATGTAAAAGTAGACATTTCAGGCTTTCTTTAGACATATGTATCATGTTCGTGTGACAAGTATTGGCGGAGTTATCAGTTCATGTTTGAAACGTGTTTGAGGAAAATGGTCAAGGAGACAGAGATGTCGAAATGCACTCCCTGTTTATTTTCTTTATTTGCCAAAAGCAGACAGTTTTGTTGTTATTATGAAGGCACTCACATTAAAGTAGAGACTTCACAGTTTCGAATGATGTATTACATGTATGTGTATGATTATGAATGACGGAGTATTTTAAGTGGATGTCACAGGAAACAGGAAAAAATGCGTCAAAACGCGGCCCCGCGTTTTTGGACCCCAGGGGGTTAAGCGGAGATTAAGCAGAGATTAAGCGGATATTAAGCGGGTCCTGCCGGTGGTCGTTGGTCAGGCATCAGCTGAGCATCACATTGAAGGACGACCAGTAGATCAGAGGTGTGCTGACTTTCACATCTACCGGAACTGGGTCTGTTTGTCCCATTGTCCTCAGGGTCAATGGGACCCAGGGACGAGACAGGGAGAGAAAACAAAATCATATTAGCGTAGGGGCCGTTCACATGTAATGCAAGTGTCACACAGTGATGTGGTTTAATCAGCTTAGTTTCAGACAGACTAACTATTGAGGCATAATTGTTTTATCCACAGTTGAGGATTTTGCAAATTGGGGGCCCACTGCGACGGTATATATGGTAACTAAGGGTCACCTTCCGATTTTTAAGAGAAAATGAAACCTGTCGACCCGTTTGACTAAGGCCTGTAACCCCACTGTCGTCGTTAATGCAGGTTCAGTGGCAAACGGGTCTATATTGCATACTATTTACAAGATCACGAGAAAACGCCAACATCGCAACCTGACCATGCGTGTCAACCCATTTGACTAAGGCTGGAGGCCCCACTGTCGTCGTTAATGCAGGTTCAGTGGCAAACGGGTCTGTATGGCATACTATTCACAAGACACAAGAAAGCGCCAAAATCGCAACCCGACCATACGTGCCAACCCGTTTGACTAAGGCCGGAAGCCCCACTGTCGTCGTTAATGCAGGTTCAGTGGCAAACGGGTCTGTATGGCATACTATTCGCAATAGAAAGAAAGCGCAAAAATCAAAACCAAACCATACGTGCCAACCCGTTTGAATAAGGCCAAAAGCCCCACTGTCGTCGTTAATGCAGGTTCAGTGGCAAACGGGTCTGTATGGCATACTATTTCCAATACAAAGAAAGCGCCAAAATCACAACCCAACCATACGTGCCAACCCGTTTGACTAAGGCTGGAAGCCCCACTGTCGTCGTTAATGCAGGTTCAGTGGCAAACGGGTTTGTATGGCATACTATTCACAAGAACACGAAAGTTCCAAAATCGCAATCCGACTATAGGTTAAGATAAGGTTTTTATTTATTTATTTGGTTGGTCTGTGTTATGACCGCGAGTGCTTTGTTCCGTACAGATAACTATTTCGAGTTAAGTACTTTTACTAGACAAATTATGCGAATGCTTTGTTGAAGAGAAAAGTTTTAAGTCTAGATTTAAAATTATCGACTGTGTCTGATTCTCGGACATCGGTTGGTAAATCATTCCAGAGCTTAGGGGCTAAGTAGGAAAATGACCTTCCACTTTTAGACACTTTTGATAGTCTAGGGATAATCAAGAGACCAGAATTTTGCGACCGTAGTGTGCGTGATGGATTGTATTCTGATAGTAATTCTCTAAGATATGAGGGTGCTAGGCCATTTAAAGCTTTGTAGATGATTAGTGATATTTTAAATTGTATGCGATATTTAACTGGTAGCCAGTGTAAAGATGCCAGAATTGGGCTTATGTGGTCATACTTTTTAGATCGAGTAAGTACCCTTGCGGAAGCGTTTTGAACTAGCTGAAGCTTGTTTACTTGATTTGCATGGCATCACCCGAGTAGTGAGTTACTCTATATTTATTTATATATATAGAGATGCTTAGTACAATAGCTCTGCTTCATAGAAGTTTCTGTAATAAATCATTAAATCAATCACAAAACGTGTTGACAGTGGCAAATAAAATGCTTGTTAATTTAAACAAGGCAGAAAGGTGTATAAAACCGCTTTAATTAACAATATCTGAACTGTGCTCTTTTGCACACTTCTAATTTTCTCATGTCATAATTTATAATTATTCATTAGATTTAATATAAATACGTTTTGAAAAGTGTTGAATGCGAACGTGTAAGATATCTGAAAGGCGACGCAGCGTGTTTGTCTCTACAGCCACATGTTATAAAATTGATTATTTTACACACACATTTCACAAAGTACATATTGTAAGTGTAATATTCATAAACTCAATATTTCGGAGGTGTTTTTCGTCCGCAAAAGGCACAGTTTCTCTGTCGCTATTTTATTAGATGTAGCCTACGTCTTAATAATAACATAAAAATATCTGTTCTGAGAAGAATTCCTCTTTCCATATATAAAGCATTTTAGCGCAGTATAAATGTATCATATTGTTATTCTTAAAATATAAGAATACTACTATATTTTTACAACATTTTAAACTTTAAAACATGTCTTTTTATACCACATTAATCTCTTTAAAATATTGATACTTTTTGAAAAACTGACAATTATAAATATTATGAACAAACAATGAAACGGTGTCAAAATTCGACAACACAAATAATTAAGATATATTAATTGTAAATAGAGTCGCGTTTATTAGGCTCACACTAAATTATCTGTTGCACTTACTATAAATGCGCATTGCACGTACAGTCATCTTAATATTTGTATGCGCTGTTATGCTGGCAAGAAGGGGTTGACATATCACTTTGCTGTTTTCAATGTAAAATATTCAGCAATGCCCTTATTAACTTCTGGAAACAACGGCAGTGACAATGTTTTTATGCGCCAGCTGGTGGATATTCTTTGAAGCGAAACACATTAAGGGAAAGGGAAAAGTAGCCCCCCCGAAAGCACTTGCAGAATGCTGCGGGACTCTGCGAGACGAATTGGTGAATGCCGCGGGAGAAAACACACGTTTTTAAGGCCACATCTGTATGCATAGGTCATGTTGCACTGTGCAAGGATGTCTTCTGTACTTCTGAATGAAGTTGCTGGATCATGTAACAAATCCCAAACAGACTTTAGCTTGGTTTTTGCTTTTTGTTTTTGGTCCGGATCATCTGGTCTAGGTGGACAGGGTTTTGTTATAAGAGTAGATTTCACTGGAGGCTTGGGAAAACCAAAGCGACAATGTTTTTTTCCTTTTTTGCATGATTTGGTATGGTTTCTGCTGGGAGATTGCACTTCCTTCACAATGTTGTGTAGTTCAAGATCCACACTTTCATCAGGCAGTTGACATGATATGTATTTATCAATAAATGAACAAATTGTTTCGTCAGGAGCATCACCAAACTTTGGTGCATTTTTAATCCAAAATAGGCAATGGATGTGAGCTGATTCTCTTGCTTGAAATTCCACTCTGTAAAACATGTCCTCCACTTCACCAATGGGTTGAGCAGGTGACAAAATCAGATCCCTCATTAGGGCCTCCACCCTCTTTTCAAACATTCTGATGACAGTCACATGGGTTGCTTCGCAGGATGTCACATTTAGTTGTCCAATCCAATTCAGAAGTGGTTACAGTTTCTCCTTGTTGTTTCTTGATGGCTTCAATTATTTCTGGCCACCTCATTTCGGCAGCACTGAAAGTGCAAAAGAATGTTGGCAGTCCTAATTGTCTCAAACATGCAAAGAGGTCATTCATTGTTTTTTGCCAAAAGGCAGGAGTTCCTCTTAATGGCTGCATAAATCTTGTTGTTTCCCCATGTTGTATGAGTTTTTGCACTTCATTCTGGTCTTTCAGCAAAGATGTAGTTATTCTCCGTCCATCTTTGGTGTAGATTTTGCCTTTGCGCAGCTGAATTGACATGCTTGACAGGGCAAGATGCATCTCGGTCACAAACTGGGCAAAGAAAATGTAATTAGTGTCCATTGAAAAACGATTGTCAGCACTGAACAGCCTTGTATTGAAATATCTGTTTGGGGAAATCTTTGCCGGACGGTCAGCTTCATCCAGTGTGTTCCTGCCTGTGCAGAATTGCACTGGAAACGCCATGGACTCCAATTTGGGTGTTTTGAAAAAGTTGACTGGTTGATTGCCTTCTGCAGGTGCAATTGAGTAAATATTGTCTCCAAATGACAATAATTCTTGAGCAACATCAGGTGGTTGAAGACATGAATCGAAAGCAATTGCATGCTGCTGTGCAACACCCTCTTCTTGTTCAATGAGTTGTTCATTAGCCTCAGATTCATCCTCTAGACATTGTTGTCCATTTTGATTGCCAACATCCTGTTGTGCATGATTGTCTTCCTGTTCAACAGGTTGTTCATCAGCCTCATAGCCACCTTCTGGACAAGGTTCTTCATTTTCATCATTATTCTCTTCTGGTGCAAGTTCTGTTGTTTCAAGGTAGTCATCCTCTGTGTCGTCCCGCAAAGAGATTTCCTTATATTCTGAATGGATATCCTTTAGCTTCAGTAAGGCAGTTTGCACTTTCCTCATGTCCAGATTTTGAAATTGAAAATGTCCTTTGTAACATAAACGCCTCTTTAACTTTACCCTCAGAATTTGGGATTCAGATGGTGGTCTGGGTAAAGATTGAACTGTGGATTCTACCTCAGATGGAACACATACTACTGCTCCATGGACTGCTCGTTGTTGTCCCTTTGGAAGTGAGATAATCTTTGCGAAGGGTATGAACTTAGCAATGACATGTCTTTCAAGTACATTTAGTCCTTGCAGCTCATTTGGTATGGGGTCCAATTCAAGATTATTTGCCACCGCAATAGATGGTAGACGACCAGACTTTAAGTTTTCATGGCAGCTATGGCAAATCCATTCATTTTTCCTTTCGGGCAACATACACTCACCTTGATGTGTGCAGCTGTCTTCACAATGATGTACATAACTGCCAGTTAAGCACATGGATGCAAGCTCAGGGTCTTTAGAATAGCTTGAGGACTGACATTGCCTCACCTGATTAGGAAATAAACATCTGTGACATACAGTACAAATATACGTAGCTCCTTGTTGCACATTCAACTTGTACAATGATTGAGCTTTTCTCATTAGTGGATTAGATAAATTTTCCATATTGACTTGTCCAATATCAGATTGTACAATCCTTCTGTACTTTTCTTTGATACGGTTGCTACACCTTATGTTGTGTAGGGCTTTGAGGTCTCTGGTTTGTCTCAATTTAAAGTGACGGCTGTGTACCATGCGGTGTAGACAGCGGAATATAGGATCTTGGCCATGATGTTTTTTAAAGTTTGCTTTTACAGCTCTATTGTGTCTTATGCGGAAAGCAGGGTCAGTCCTGTATTGATCTCTGATCCGTTGTTTCTGCTTTTGTTGGAAAGCAGAGTTATTCCTGTATTGATCTTTGATCCGTTGTTTCTGCTTTTGTTGGAAAGCAGAGTCATTCTTGTATCGATTCCTTATGTGTTCCTTTTGTCTCTGTTGGAAAGTACAGTCATTTTTGTATCTATCTCTGCTGAGTTGTTGTTTTTTGAAGTGAAAGGTGGCGTTGTTCTTGTATTTTTCTCTGGAGTGCTGGTTCTCTTTTACACGGATGTCAGGATTCATACGATATTTTTTCTTATACATTTTCTGTCTTGTTTTTTCTTTCTGTGTTTTTTGGCAGGTCTGTGTGTTCTGTCTTTTCAGTTTCCTAGCAGTCCTTCTTCTCTGAAGTTTGCCAAGTTTGTTGAAAACCTCTGGTGGCATACTGACAAAAGAAGTCTCACCATTCTGTTCAATCTCGATTTCATTTACTTCCATTGCTTGATCTTCAGTTGTCACCAATTGAAAACATATTGGTAAAAGATCATACTGTTGATTTGGACGGAGCTCAAGTGAAATGTGAAACAGCTGTAACAGTCTGTTTGTCAGGTCACTCACACTGTGGAAAGAAACCATCACAGCTTTCCCGTTTCATCATGATTTGTTCCATTTTCATTGCGGGCATGTGGATCAAAAAATCCATATCGACCATGGCTGTCTTTGAAAATACTAATGCAAACAGCACCAACGAGTAGCAAAGCATTTGAATACATATTTCCAAAGCTTTCAAGTCTGACTGAAATGTTCAAGAAGTTGTCGAAGCCTTCAGGTGCGTCTTGAAGCAGACATCCGCTCTCTGTTGTGGACTTGATTACATTGTAATGGGTTTGATCAATCACTAGTATATTTGGTATCTCATCAAAATTTAGATACATACTAACAAACATGTTTCTGGCTTCCAAATCATGCCTTATTTGGCAGTACAATTCATCTCCTTTTATCAAAACATGGTTTAATTTGTCTTGATCCATGTCCTGTGTCTCATGAAGGTGTGCTAGAAACATTAGTGAATTTGCCACGCATTGCTTATTTCTGCTGAATACTGAAAACCTGCAATCAGCTTGGGAATAAGAGGCTCTAACTGAAATCTCATTTGCATGTCCAAATGTAAATGGGTTTTTAAATTCCCATTGTTTCTTTTTTGCAAGAGATCGTTTGGTACGATTAGGCATTTTGGTGTTGGGTAATTCTTCCTGTCGGTTGTGTGATGTGATTTAAATGGGAAAAATATGCAAACTGCAATCTTTTACCAACTCTAAATTGATAGAACTAACTTGTATTCTGACTGTAAATTGCAATCTTTTTAAAAGATTTGGTCTATGTAGATATAAGTTACTTTAGTATTTTTACCTTAATCCAGGAATCCTGTTGTTGTGTGCTGCTATAGGTAAAATGAAAATAAATTTGTTTAGAACTCACCAATGTGACCTCCACAATAGACGTTCTAAATCTGCAAAGAAAGAAATTGAAGAAATAAAACATATTACTACTACACGTTATATTTGTAGGTTTATATAATGAGTTATGTTAATTTCTGATATAGGTTATGTGAGTATAGAGGGATGTTGTATGTGGCTTTATTCAAATCGGTATATGTAAATTTAAATCAAAATACTAACAAATATACTTTAATTGTTTGTATTATGTAAGTGGTCATATTTTGTTTTCACATAAGTCCTTTATCTGGTTGCATTGCATATCCTTTTATTTGCAATTGGTTTTGGGGTCTTATTTTTCTATTGTCTATTCTATTGTCTATTAACTCATTCACCGCCAGCCTTTTTGAGAAAAGTTGCCCACCTTCATTTTTGTGATTTTAACAAAAATTTCACAAAATTCCTTGCAGGAAAAATTATTTTCTATAAATATATAAACATACAAATTATATCAAATTAAAGAACACACCCTCTGCTTTCAAACAAGCAATAAACAAACAAACAAACAAACAAAATGGGGAAAAAACGTTTCATTATATATTTACTTTTTCTACTTAATTTAACCACTGAAATATGGATATTTCTCTTCAAAAATACAACATTTTGAGCAAAAAGTTTAAAAAATTGCGTTTTTGTAAATAAATTTATGTTAGAGATCAGACTCAGAATGACTATCAAACATAAAGAGAGTTAAAATAAAACGTTATATTTTTTAAACTTCCGTTTTTGATAAATTCGTTTTGGTGGATAAAAGCGGTATTACACTTTCACTTTGAAATTCGTCCAGAAAGGCATAATTATTAGTTAAATATGAACTCATAAATGACGAGATAACTCGTCAATGGCGGTGAATGAGTTAATGTCAGTGATGTGTAAATACTTAGAAAATGTAGTGATTTAAGCTATTGGTTACTCCATATTCAATTTAGCTTAAAGGAATAGTCTACCCTTTTGCCATATTAAACTATGTTTTTACCTCAACCTAGACGAATTAATACATACCTATCTTTTTTCAATGCATGCACTGTACAGTGCATTGTGAATGTGTTAGCATTTAGCCTAGCCCCATTCATACCTATGGTACCAAAAAAAGTTTTATTTTGTGGCACCATACTTACTGGTATAACTCCTCATGTAAAAGTCATTAAATAGGGAAAAGTGCGGAAGTGTTTGGTGGCTTCCCTGTTTGGTACCATAGGAATCAATGGGTCTAGACTAAATGCTAACACATTCACGACGCACTGTACAGTACACGCATTGAAAAAGATAGATATGTATTATTTTGTCTAAGTTGAGGTAATAACATAGTTAAAAATGGCAAAAGGGTAGACTATTCCTTTAACTATAAAAAAAGGTTCCTCAAGACAAAATGTAGCAAGGTAAGTTACATGAACTTCTTAAACTGCCCATATTATGAAAAATAATAGGGTGTTCTTTTGTGTCTCTTGTGCTTCCACATGCATACAAACTTGGAAAAAAAATCATCCATGATGTTTTAAGAAAGATACAGGTTTCTGAATGTCTTCTGCCTTCAGTCACTGATTGAGCTGATAAAAAATCTGGTCCGTTGCTACGTCACAAGCCAAAGCTTTCAATATTCAAATGTTCAAACCCTGTCGTCTACATTTCAGACGTGGCGATACGCATCTCAAACAAGCCTAATCTTTCAAACATGGTCAAATTTCCGGCTGACATCGGAGGTATTCAGGCCAATCACAATGTACAGATTAGTTGGGCAATTGAATGACACAGCACTTTTCAGATTGATGAGTTTTATAAAAAAAACAGAGTGATTGAGAAAGGCAGGGTTATATGTTAATAAAATAGCGTTGTTTAAGCAATGAAATATGGGCACTTTAAAGCTATACTGTGTAGGATCTACTCCCATCTAGCGGTGAAATTCTGTATGACAACCAACTGAATATTACTTTGTTGTTCCCCCCATTCAGAGCACATTTTTACTGCTATGGTGGCTGATTCATGACAAGGTTAATATGGCTTCCAGTTAGAGGTCTACACGGGTCCAAAAATTCCTACCCGACCCCGATCAGACCCGTAAATGTGCTACACTGAACCGACCCGGACCCGTCTGTTGTTTTGAAAGCTGGACCCGGAACCGACCCGGACCTGTCTATTATTTAAAAGCTGGACCTGGATCCGACGCAGACCCGTCTATTATTTAAAATCTGGACCCGAACCCGTCCGGGAAGACACAGACCCGACCGGCAAATATTCTTTAGCTAAATGTTATTAATAAGCCAATAAACAAGTAGCGAAAATTTAACTTTTTGTCTTACCCATAGAAGTTCTTCTCCCTCCTTGTACCTGACTGTGTGATGCACAATCCTTATTTCCAAGAAAGTTCCATGTTATTCCTCTCTTGACGATTGAAATGTTTAATGCTTATTTCAGCTTTAAAAGTCCACTTTACAGTCATTTGTTGTGTATCGGGTCAACTTGCTTAATAATGTTTGCCCATTTGGATTATAATAACGATTGCTCGTTCAGTGCCATGGCTGCTTTTGTTAGCTTTACTTCTTTGCTATCATCTCTGTGCTTTTTGAGCAGATCGCGAAAACTTTAGAAATAACAGCAAGATGGTCAATTTATAATATTATTATAAAAATTAGAGAAGTCAGTGCAAAATGCGCGGTACGGCGGAATAGGTCCCGCCTTCTGAATAAAAGAGCCAATTGTCAAAGGTAAAGCCATTGCGTCTCACTGCAGAAGCTCCTGACTGGTAGCCAGAGAAACATTACAAGAGCGCATGCGCGTTAGCTGCCTGGTTGGAGCAACCAAATATAAACTTTTTAACGCAATTTTAGCGTCATAGAAAAAATGTATGCGACATTTCATCTAAGTTTTTGTTGCTGTTTTTGAAAAATTTTATTTAAATGTGAGTGTGTGTTTTCTCCAAATCCGATCGACCACGGGTATTACCCACAATGTTAAACAGACCCGGGACCCGAAGTAATAGATTGAGACCCGACCTGGACCCGGGTCTTCGGGTCTTCTGTGTAGACCTCTACTTCCAGTACAAAGCAAAAACAATGAAAAATAACTACAATTTACAGTGTCCTTTGCATGTGATCCGTCATAGCACACAGATTTATGTTAAACATGGAAAAAGTGAGATTTTCACCAGGACAGGTTTGAAAACCCTTGCTCTAATGTACTAACTTAATGAGACATAATCCACTACATACAAATTGATGCATAAAGTGATTTGATTCACATGTATTGCTAGCATACAATCCTATGATAACGTGTAGATGTAGACGTTCTTAACCTTTATTCATTGGCTTTATTATTAAGTTTTGGTGTTCTGGACTGGTGAATGTTGAGAGCAGCGTTACTCTGGCAACAGGAGCACGTGCTTAACTGCAGAGAACGTGGCAAGTTCTACACTGACAAAACTATGCCTACAATTCAGAGATTCTCGTTCAAGTTATGGAGAAGCCATTTAAATGTTTATTTTAACATATGTTTATTTAAATGTTTTGTAATGTAATGTTTTAAACACATGTTAATGAAGTATTCCATCTGAGTCTATTATTGAAAGTAAATGGTTATGGGCAAATAAGGACAAGTTAAATTAGTTTAACTGCAGATGTCCGCCCAAAAATATTAAATAAAAGACTTAAATTACAGACTGTTTACCAACACAAAACTTTGAATCCATTACGATGGCACGACGTGATCACGACAGGCGGATTACATTAAATTGTGCGAATTTCAGTTTTCTGGTCTCCACAAAGTAACTTTTTTTAATATGATTTTATCATATTTGGTCATCTTTTCTAGCTGGGTATATGTAAACAAGAAATGCGTAAACTGCTGTACCTTGTTATTCAACTGTTGAGAATACTACGGAAGGGTAAATTGTAGATATCGGTGTCCAGTGATCTGTAGAAATAGTTTGTGAAAAGTTGTTCCAATTATCAGACGTGCCAAAGAGTGGTATCTGCGAGTGTGCCAACCGAGTGACAATTTGTTTTTTAAGTGCTTATGGTTTATAAGCTTGTTCGACTCACGTGGCGCCGCAAGAATCGACATCCGAATGACGTCAAAGTACCGCGAGAGTGATTCGCGAAATCATACGGAGGAGTTTGCTTTTTAAATCGCTCTTGCGGAACTTTGACGTCACCCTGCTGTCGGTTCTTGTGGCACCGTATTAGGTCAAAGAAGCCTTATAGCTTGTTCGGAGATGCGATCCAATCATTGACCGGGATTCTCTGTGATGGTGGATAAATTCGCTATTGTTAACCAATCTTCAGCGAGTACCGTTTTATCACCCGCCCCTTCCCCTCCTAAGTTTAAATCATAACTGCAAGACGTACGTTATCATTTAAAATAACCCAATCATCACTCAAAGTTTTACGATTGAATTCCGTTTTAACGTTACGCAAGGTAAGAGAAGTTAAATGTGTATTTTAGTTTATAATTTATATTTACAATTATAATTTTAGTTTATATTAGTTGGATATGTTTACGCTTGATAGTATTGTGGTCCAATGTTTTGTACAGTGAAACAACTTCAGTAACACTTTACAATAAGGTTCATTTATTAAACATTAGTTAACTAACATGAACTAACCATGACCAATACATTTGTTATTGTATTTGTTAAACTTTGTTAACGTTAGTTAATAGAAATAAAGCTGTTCATTGTTAGTTCATGTTAGTTCACAGTGCATTAACTAACGTTAACAAGATTTTAATAACGTATAAATGCTGAAATTAACATTAACAAATACAACCCCAAAACATAAAAAGTTGGAACATAGTAGAAATTGTGAGTAAAAAAGGAATGGAATAATTTACAAATCTCATAAACTTATATTTTATTCACAGTAGAATATAGATAACATATCAAATTTTGAAAGTAAGATATTTTGAAATGTCATGCCAAATATTGGCTCATTTTGGATTTCATGAGAGCTACACATTCCAAAAAAAGTTGGGACAGGTAGCAATAAGAGGCCAGAAAAGTTAAATGTGCATATAAGGAACAGCTGGAGGAGGACCAATGTTTAGGAATAGGAATGTTGTCCTATTCTTGTCTAATACAGACTTCTAGTTGCTCAACTGTCTTAGGTCTTCTTTGTCGCATCTTCCGCTTTATGATGCATCAAATCTTTTCTTTGGGTGAAAGATCTGGACTGCAGGATGGCCATTTCAGTACTCAGATCTATCTTCTACGCAGTCTTGATGTTGTAATTGATGCAGTATGTGGTCTGGCATTGTCATGTTGGAAAATGCAAGGTCTTCCCCGAAAGAGACGACATCTGAATGGGATCATATGTATCTAGAACTTGGATAAACCTTTCAGCATTGATAGAGCCTTTCCAGATGTGTAAGCTGCCCATGACACACGCATTCATACAGCCCCAAACCATCAGAGATGCAAGTTTCTGAAATGAGCGCTAATAACAACTTGGGTTGTCCTTGTCCTCTTTAGTCCGGATGAAATGGCGTCCCAGTTTTCTAAAAATAACTTCAAATTTTGATTCGTTGGACCACAGAACAGTTTTCCACTTTACCAAAGTCCATTTTAAATGAGCGTTGCCCAGGGAAAACGCCTGTGCTTCTGGATCATGTGTAGATATGGCTTCTTTTTTGACCTACAGAGTTTTAGCTGGCAGCGGTGAATGACACGGTGGATTGTGTTCACTGACAATGTTTTCTGGAAGTATTCCTGAGCCCATGTTGTGATTTCCATTACAGTAGCATTCCTGTATGTGATGCAGTGCTGTCTTAGGGCCCGAAGATCACGGGCATCCGGTATGGTTTTCCGGTCTTGACCCTTACGCACAGAGATTGTTCCAGATTCTCTGAATCTTTGAATGGTATTATGCACTGTAGATGATGATAACTTCAAACTCATTGCATTTTTTCTCTGAGAAACTCAGGAAACTATTTTTCGCTGCAGCATTGGGGGAATTGGTGATTCTCTGCCCATCTTGACCTCTGAGAGACACTGCCATTCTGAGAGGCTCTTTTTATACCCAATCATGTTGCCAATTGACCTAATAAGTTGCAAATTGGTCTTTCAACTGTTCCTTATATGTACATTAAAATTTTCTGGCCTCTTATTGCTAGCTGTCCCAACTTTTTTTGGAATGTGTAGCTCTCATGAGATCCAAAATGTGCCAATATTTGGCATGACATTTCAAAATATCTTACTTTGAACATTTGATATGCTATCTATTCTACTGTGAATAAAATATAAGCTTATGAAATTTGTAAATTATTCCATTCCTTTTTTACTCACAATTTCTACTGTGTCCCAACTTTTTCTGTTTTGGGGTTGTATTAATAAATGCTGTATAAGTGCAGTTCATAATTAGTTCATGTTAACTAATGTTGTTAATTAGTGTTAACTTATTGTAAAGTGTTACCACAACATCTAATGTGAAACTGTTAACCTGATTGTAGATCATGATTCAGGAAAAACGAGCAACGCTTTCCTTTTGCCTGGTCTGTTCTAATGTTAAGTGTCAACGAGGGAACTTCCAGAGATGCATTATGAAACTAACAGAATGATAATCAAAGGTGAGATAGCAATGTTACTTCTCTTTTATGGTGGTTGTTATGGCTGTTAAAATCACAACAATGCTAGTGGGCAACTTTTTAAAAAAGCCTGGTGGCGAAAGAGTTAATGTGTAAGTCATCTGTCTGTACAGTAAACTCATTCTTGTAGTAGTACTATTTAGGTACATTATTGACAGAAATGTTTTTGTAACAGGTCTGTTGGCATGTACCAGCGAGTGCAGAATCCTTGGCCATTCGGATCGATGCTGGAGTCCATCTGTAAGCAGAATCAGTGGAATCATTAATCCCAGACATCTCTCGACCTTCTCAAGGACATGACCATCCTCACAGGGCACAATGAATAGAAACAGCTGAGACTCAGACATTCAGAAGCACAGTCCTGCAGAGTCTTACAGATGATCAACAGACTCAATATGATTACATTTATGTTTGTTCACCACAGTCACAGAGGAGAAAAGAAGACATTCTCAGTATTCAGAAACATTTATAGACAACTTATAATTCATTATCATGATGTTTAGGTTGATGTATATTTTGAGCTTCAACTGTATTGTTTTGATGTTTTGGATATACTTTTTGTGTACATAATACATTATTTTAACTTTTCAGAAGTGTTTAGCAGCAAGTCCCCCCAAAACTGTTACGTTTGTAATGCCAAGCAAATCCAATGGTATTTGTATGATGACAATGATTATGTAAAAAGTTTTTCATGTAAGTTTTAAGAAGAGTGAATGATCAAATTTCTCATAATCATGATTGTCATGATACTATACCATGGGATTGTGTTGGCGTTATGGATGTGACAGTTTTGCATGTTATTGCCTTTAGTGTTAATAAAGGACACTTCTCTTTAGGACAATTACAGATTACGGTACATTGATAATGTTTGTCTGTAAGATATATAATAAAACTATTGTTTGGTTTTGCTATGTGTTAATTTGAAGGGGTGGGGCATGTTCATGACCTCACAGAATATAGTGTTGTAAGTGCTAGGCTGTAAATTGAGCTAGAAAAACCTATTGATTTTGGAGTTTTTTTTAATAACAGTACGTGGTGACCTTGAGAAATTGAGATGTAAAAAATGCTAGGTTCCACCTTTAACAAAATTTGAAACTGCACACAATGTTGAAATAAGAAAATGTATTTATTAATAATAAAAAAAAAATTAGTCGGTTTGAGTTTCTTGGTTGACTTCTTGGATGTCACGTCCAACTTGTTCTAAGATTTTAAAAGAGAAAAGCACAAGTCAGGTATCTGATACTATATATAAGGTAGGTGTAATCAAAGCATGTGTAGCTTATATAAATGATACGTAACTTTTTGTAATGTTACAAAAGTTTGAAAAGATGCACTGAATCCATCCATTACTATATTTTGATATGAAGTTAATTTTAGTGAAGTAACATAACTTACCCTCTTCTGCAAATGCAGCGGCAGCTGCTTGGGCTTCTTGATAAGCCTTTACCTCTTTGTTAAGGTTGTCCAATTTTAATTTATTTTCATTAACTGTTTTTCTCAGGAGGCTGACGTTCTGTGTCAGCCCAGTAATTTTTTTGTTTTTAATGTGAAATTCTGACATAATTTTTATAGCCAGGCTTGTCAGTTCCTGTGCCAAGTCAGACCTGGGCACTGCTGGGTCTTGGTATCTGTACTGTTGAACGGTAGAGGCAGCTTAGCATTAAAATCTATACAGGCCTATTTGGAATAAAAAAATTCAGTCCTTCATCCCCGACTTTGGGGATCTTGGCTGGTGAACTGTGAGTTGCCATAATCTGTGTGAAATTGAAGTGTAATGTAATTATTCAGTTTAAAATGTATGAATGGTTAGCCTCTGTATGTAGTCTAATTGTTAAGAAACAATGTCAACTATAAATGTCATGTCATGTATACATTTGTGTTAAAATGTTAGTCTACTAACGTTACATATACGCTTCTGTTTTTAACAATTGTAGTAGTTTAAACAAGTTGTGTTGGATTTTGTTCATTATGCGAGAAATCTGAATACTTACTTCTCTCGTTCGTTCGTGAAAAGGTAATGAGGTCTTGGGGGATGGTTTTAGTATAGGGAAGGATTCTTGTGAACGATAGGGGGAAATTACGTTTACGTAACGTTTCAAGGTTGGTTGTGAATTTCTGATGCTGTCACAATGTATTTTACAATGACAATTATTAAATTAGTAGAATATTCGTATTATTAGATTGTCCTATTGTACTTTAAAAATAAACATATTTTTAAATGGCAAGAAATTGTCATTTTGAATAAACCACCAAATATGCTTTTTTTAAATCTCTAGAATATAATTGGCCACTTCGTTCTTTCTACTTCCTTTTTCGCAGAGTGCTTGTTCGTTCTTTGCAGGAGCTGAACTTAGACCACGGTAAGAGATTATTAATGGTTTTGTATTGAACTAAAATGTTAGATAATAATCCCACATAGTTGTTATAATGTTATTACACCTACCCAGTGACTATAGCTATGTAATTTCGTATGACTGCTGTATTATACTCGTATAGTGAAAAGTAAAATGACGCGGTCCGTGATCGCCTTTGTGTAATGTTATAAGGATATGTTGTCTAGCACAATCAGAGAAAGAAGACGCAAAAGCAAAACTTTTTGAAATATGTCCTGCTTTAGAAATGGCCACTGTGTTAGATGAAAAAGAGACAATGTGAACTCTTTGGATATTAATAATCTCGACTGAATCGCGTGCTCTTTGATCATGTAATATTGTGTTAAAATATATTATACAACAGTTCTTTCTGGTTCTCGAATCTGATTGGCTAAGACCTGTGCGATATTGTGCTGATATCGGCACTGTAACCGCTTCACCTTTCGTATCATTCCGCCACCTAGTGAATGGAGGTCCTAAGCAGGCTCATCTCTGAATGGAAAAACACAGAAGGCTGTTTTGAATCACTCTCCGTTTGTCTCATTAGTTTACTAGCTCATAAATCAGTCTGTGAATCCTCAATCAGAAGTTATTCCGTCAAAGATCAGCGTTCTTGGATGTTACGTTACAGTTAATGGGAGAAATGTCTTGTCACATCGTGTGGATTATTAACACTTGGAAAGAGGAATATAAACACTCGTTTTTTTTTTCTGGAGCTATATTTCTTATCAGAACGCGAAAACACCGTGAAACTGCAGGTAAGCACCGCAGCTTTTAAATGTGGACATTGATCATTTACTTTATCGTGACCTGACTATTAAAACATGTTATGAGATATGGCCACTGGTATATTTATAAGCAGCATGCAAAAACATATCTCTGACACTTATAAAAAACAGTTTTATATAGTACTGACAAGAACAAAGTTTAATAATAATAATCGAGTGCTCGTATCACGTTAAGAATAAATGAGAAAGCAATAGTAACGTTATACAAGTAGTTTTATTAACTTTTACCTCGCGCCAAAACAATAACAACACAAAAGACACTAAATATGAATTAAAAAACAAGTAATAGTTTGATCATGACACCAAATACTGCTGATTTGATCTCATTTTGACGATCATAAACAAACAAGGCCAACATGAGAGCCAGGGAATCCCTTTCAGAGATGTAGCCCAGAGAGGGCGGTGGTCAGCGGGGCGAGTGAACACTGATGTCCGCTCATGCTTTGGTTCTCATTCGTACCGAATCTCACTAAGCAAACGTTCAAACAGGCGCTATCTTTACTAATCGACTGCAGATTTAAATATAATACATATACATTCTCGACTGAACTAATCTTAAAACTACACTTTGTGACCAAGAAACGGTAATATAAAGTAAAGGGCTTTTCCGTCCATTGAGTTGTTATGAGCTTCAAAGCAGCCGAAAGTTTTACCTGTCATTCTGGCCGCCCTCAAATCCGTGGCGGAAGAAGTAGTTCTCAAACAAAGAGGCTTTTAAAATAACTCCGTTGTTGTTTTCTAGTTTTCTTTTTTCAAACGTGTGCCGTCGAACTGTTGTATAAAAGCAAATTTTCGGCTGCTTCAAATAATGTATTAATCCTGGTTATGTTGTTGTTGATGTTGCTGCTGTTTGCACGTTCAAATTAAATAAAATGTTTGTATTGTTTTTACGGAGTCACAGACAACGTCAATTGTATTTTAACTCAATGATAATTTAATATTAGGCTATATGAAATCTTATCAGTTAATGTTCTGTAGTAAAAATTAACTGAAATGAGCATCCCTCCCTGCTGAAAAAAACAGCATTCCAGCAAAACCAGCATATGTTGTGTTTTGGTGCTGGTTTGCTAGTGACCTAGCCTGGGTGCCAGCCGATCTTAGCCCCGCCCACCACAATTTGAAAAATGGGGAAGATCGGTCTGGGGATTCACCGTTGAGGAGCTACTATGCGAATACCAAAACCGGCCGACGAATCAAATTGTGAGGGTGGGCTTTATACGATGATGGACAGATGATCAACAGTAACGTATCAACCACGTCACCAAAGAGCGCGTGTGTTCAATCTGTTTACAATGAAATGGCTGCCGCTGGTGAATTCAGATGTGTGGATTCTGACATTGAGTCTGTTCTAAAAGATATCGACAGAGCATTGATTTAACTCATTCACCGCCAGCCTTTTTGAGAAAAGTTGCCCACCTGCATTTTTGTGATTTTAACAAAAGTTTCACAAAATTCCTTGCAGGAAAAATTATCTTCTATAAATATATAAACATACAAATTATATCAAATTAAAGAACACACCCTCTGCTTTCAAACAAACAAACAACAAACAAACAAACAAAATGGGGAAAAAACGTTTCATTATATATTTACTTTTTCCACTTAATTTGACCACTGAAATATGGATATTTCTCTTCAAAATACAACATTTTGAGCAAAAAGCTTAAAAAAATGTGTTTTTGTAAAGGAATTTATATTAGAGATCAGACTCAGAATGACTATCAAACATAAAGGCAGTTCAAATAAATCGTCAAATCATTTTAACTTCAGTTTTTGATAAATTGGCGGTTTGCCGCCATCTAGTGGATAAAAGCGGTATTAAACTTTCACTTTGAAATTCGTCCAGAAAGGCACATTTGTTAGTTAAATATTAACTCATAATTGACGAGATAACTCGTCAATGGCGGCAGGGACGGACTGGGACTAAAAAACAGCCCTGGACTTTGACTAGGCCCGGCCCAAAGCAATCGGAGTGCGGAAACTCGACAACAACAATAACGCCTGGCATGAGTGTCACAAGACTTTAATTGTGGCTCATGATACTATCCCATCCAAATTATAGCAATAGCACTGATGTTGACTAGATGTTGTGTTAAAAGCATATTATTCTAGATTAACTTGAATGTAAATGGAGGTCTCAACACACTGCAGTCCCTCTGGCTGAACCAATACAAAACAGGTATCTGAAACACACAACATAGTACTGTATGAGTCATATGATAAATCACAAAGTAAAGAGGTTTTAATATACAGTTTAACTTGAATACTCACATATAAATGGAGGTTGAATACTAACCTAAAAAAAACAATCCAGCAATGGAATTTTACTCAATGTTGGGGGACAAGGATTTTCTTCAACAGGTCGCTTTGTTCTGCAACTAAATAGTGAAGCAGCTAAATGTCACAAAATAACTGAACTATCTAAATTCCGCAATTTTTTTTCTCTCGGCTTCTCAGCCCCACCCTTTTCTTTCCACTTTTTACCCGCGGCCGCGTTATGCATATTATTTGTTTGTTTCTATGCTTCTATGTTCTACATCTATCTAACGTCTTTGCTGTTGGTTTTCTCGGTTTTTCTTCCTCCTCATACCACTTCTTCTCCTTACTTGGCGGCCACGGCCAGTGCAGCTGGCATCCAACTTAAAGGTGCATTACTGCCACCTACAGTACTGGAGTGTGAAACAGATTAGTGGGGGGGAAAAAAACAGGTAATGACTACGTGCGTGGCGGGTGGTGGGCCGGCCCACCGGCCGCCCTGAGTACCGGCCGCTCTGTGATTCTCCAGATCACACAGGCTCCGATATTTTTCAAGCCAACGTAATGGGTAGCTATCGTCGTGGATGAAGTTCACCTAATGTACAAATGGTAAGAGATATTCTTACTGTATGACTTAGTAAATACTTAATGTTGTGATATAAATGAAATGTTGTAAACATAGTAGGTGTTGATGTACCTTCGCTAACTCAGACTTAGTATAATTTCACTGTAGCGAAAATACTAGCAGTTCGGTCAGGCTGCTAAAGACGCCATTTCAACATAAGTAACACACTCCGTTGCTCTGATTGGTCGTATGTCTATCCAATTGAGTGCAGAATTGAGTATGACAACGTCAGGCTACTAGTGACCACCAGCTATACCACAAAATTACCATGGTAGTTTGATGCAGTTTTTTTCAGCAGGTCTATACCCTCGAACACTATGGTACATTACAAAGTATTGCTAACATGTAGTTAGCTTGAACTTCACAAAAAAGTGAAATATGTTTGTGGTAAAAATAAGTATCAATTTAGCCTACACACAATATTAATGTTATTTTAAGTTGACTGGATGTAACGACAATGGTTATGTTAGTGGCAGACTACAATTAAGGTTACATTATTTAGCTTTGTTAAAGTCCTAAACTGTTAACACATCATAATGCTGGAAGCCTATTTGCTTTACAGTGTCTGGGCCAGAACTGCGCCAAAATAAAACAATACAAGTCACTTTACAGTGTCTGGGCCAAAATCAGGCCACATAAACAAAACAAATAATTTTATAGGGTGTGGGCCTCATCTGGGCCGGAGGGACTGTTTTTGTGTATATTTTCTATGTGTGGATCAGTTTTGGGCCAGGGACCCAGCCAGAACTGGGCAAGAATTGTAGCAATGATGTGGCCCTGTGGTGGGCCAGTCAAATTTTGCTATGTGGGATGTCAGACATCCCAACCTGCAAAAAGTAATTTCAGGGAGGTATCTCGAAGCCCCCCCCCCAAAATAAAATAAAGGAGGACAAGGATATGCAGCATAATATATCCTTAACAGCATAATATTAATTTCTAGAGGCCTATGCAATTATTGGTAACACTTTACTAGGTCTCATTTGTTAACATTAGTTAATGTATTAACTAACATGAACTAACCATGAGCAGTACATTTGTTACTGTATTTGCTAATCTTTGTTAACGTTAGTTAATAAAAATACAGCTGTTCATGGTTTGTTCGTGTTAGTTCACAGTCAAGGACGGATTATGGCGATGATGTGCCCTGGGCACGGATGTCTCAAAGGCCCCCCTTTACCAATTTTTTGGGCAACAGCGTTGCACCTGTATGCACAGGGCTCAAGTGTTGGTTCGCCTCTGCCTGTATGCCCCATTTTACAGGATTAACAATGGTACTAATACGCGGGGAGAGAATGCACACAATATTCTGTACTTTCACTCCACAAATTGGTTTATTTATATCTCACCAGTATCTGACAACATACTGTACAACATACTCAATCAAAAAGCCCGGTTGCATGAAAGTCCTTAAGATAAGAAATCCCTTAAATATAAGGTTAAGGGTGTTCTTTATAAAAAAAATGGGTTGCAAGAAAAAACCTTAAGTGAACCTTAAGGCTGTCAATAAGTATTTACCCTTAAATGCTAAAGTATTACCTTAAGTTCTGTTATGCGTTGCTACAAAGTCCTTAAGTCCCATTTTTCCCTTAAAACTTAAGGGACTATAACAGGTCCCTTAACCTCACACGCGATGGCCGATTTTATGGTTATTTAAGAAAATGAAGTACCAACGCGCATTTCTAACGTTCGAAATAATCCCTTAGAGAAAAGTGATGCGCATTTATTAGGAGAATCGCGGTTTGATCTTCCGTCAATCTAAACAGTTCCCAGTTTGAATTACTTTCAGGTTTTAAACATGCGGCACTTTACAGTCTGTTATTTGCGATGTTTCATTGTACACAAATCCACCGTCTGTTGAGCTGCGTGCGTTGATTTGTTTAGGCTGTGAGATTTTGTAATCATAGCAACCGCTCCTCCTCTGCTGTCTTTTGGCAGAGACTATTGTAAAATACTTAGAATAGACACTTAGGTAAGGGTGACAGTTAAGACCTTTGTTGCAACGCTCTTAAATAAATCCCTTACCTCAGAGATTTTTTTCTCCCTCAGGGAAACCCTCACTTAAGGAGTTTCATGCAACCGGGCACGCACACCTCTCCAAATCATATCACAGGAGAAAATTCTTATTTGAAAAACGCAGAGTTTCCATTGGAATCAATTGAAAACATGCGCTGGCCGCGAGTGTAAAAGCTTTGTGTGTCCAGCCCCTTAAATCTTAGCATAAAAAGTTGGTTTAAATTTACCTTAGCTTCCACAACATCATCAAAATCCAGTTCCCTCACAAGATCGCATTCAATGGCCATTAAAGACAGTGAATTTAGACGTCCTTGACACATTTTGCTTCTTAGTTCGTTTTTTACTCTTGCCATTAGAGAAAATGAACGTTCTACTTCACAGTTGCTGACTGGCAAGGTGATGAAAAGCTGTCCTTTTTGTGCTTTCTTATCACTCATCCACTTGGTTGGGGTTTTAAACTCATTTTTGTTTTGGTTTTTGAGTAACCGTCTTCTACGCGTGACTTTTATATTACGCAATGCTTTTCACTCGCCTCTAGATGTCCCTCTCAACAGCACAGCAATACATAAAAATTATTTATTTGATTTATTTACTAGTTAATACTTTGCAACTGCAAAAAAACACATTATTCCTCAATATTTAACACAATTTTACTGAAAATAAAATTAAAATATTTATTTGAAAAGAATAGACACAGTAAATTTGACAGGGCCCCCTGGTGGCCAGTGCCCTGGGCAAGTGCCCAGTAGGCCCGTGCGTTAATCCGTGCCTGTTCACAGTGCATTAACTAATGTTAACAAGATTTGAATAATGTATTAGTAAATGTTTAAATTAACATTAACAAAGATAAAAAATGCTTTATAAATGCAGTTCATTATTATATGTTAACTAATGTAGTAAACTAATGTTAGCTAATGAACCTTATTTTAAAGTGTTACCCAATTATTTGTTAATTATTTTACAATATGTAGATTACTTTTACTATTTATAGAAGCTGCTTATAATATGTATATAAACTGTTTTATTTATATTCTATTGCAACTTTAAACAGGTCTAAGGAGTTTGTTGTTTTCATGTAGCCTTGGCAACTAGCCAGCCTGAAAAATATGCACATGATATAAAACTTGTTGAGCTCACCTCAATGTCAGTTCGGGAGAAGAGATAAAAGGCCGCCCACACTGACAATTGATTGGTTGATTTACCGGAGCAGGCCAATCAGGAAGCTCTCTGTCTTACATGCGCTTAATGAGGCACACTAGCACACACACGCAAGGTCTCCCCCTCCCTCTCTGCCGTGCTACTCTTTCTTGCTCGCTCTAGATTCCGGGAGATTTTAACTAATTTGCAGGCATCAGGGAGCCGCTATCAAAATGCGGGAGACTCCCGGAACTTCCAGGAGACTTGGGATGTCTGGGATGTGCTAATTTAATTTACCAATATTAAGTACTCAGTTTGAATATATTCAACAATGAAAATATCATTATCATTTTAATGATTATATTGTTTAATTTATTTGTTTTTCAGATTATGAATCAACAAGGAGTGCAAGGTAAGTGTATAATAAAATCAACCAATGTGTAGTCTTTGCCAAAAGTGAAATCTGTACTAACAACAGAAAACGGTCATATTAACTATATGTTAAGTCATCTAAACTAGAGTGTAAGGAAACTGAAGTAGTTTATATTGAATATGAAGTCGAATTTAGTTTAATCATTTTAAATGAGTGTTGTCATGTAATTTACCATTGAAGGAAATGTTTTGTCTTTTGATTAATTATGATTATCATGTTAAATGAAACTATTTAGCATTTACTTTATATCTGGTAATTATTTTCTTTGATATGACTTTAGCTAATGGTATGATATGACCAAATAATCTTAATTTGTCCTTTTTTAGATATACCAACTATATGGGTGGTTGGCGATAGCTACATTCGCCGTGGGGAGGAGACAGCAAGGAGAACCTATGGCAGGAACCTGGGTGCCAATGCCAAAGGCTGGGGTGGATTGAGGTGGCACTCTGTTGTCCCCTGCTTCAATAATTTGGTAAGAAGAAAATCTCCCCCGGATGTCCTGCTTGTTCACTGCGCCGGGAATGATTTGAGCAAAATTCGTAGCTTGGATCTTGTCGCAGTGATGAAGCAGGACTTGCAGAATCTTCACCAGCGTTTCCCAATGATGATTATATATTCGGCCATCACCCAGAGACGCTGCTGGGGTTCTGCACGCCCGAGGGGAATCGATCATTCTCGTAGATGGGTGAACAGTGAGATGGCTACTTTTGTTTTGCGAATACAGGGGGCTATGGTTCATCACCATGACATATGCTTTAACAGGCGTGAGCTTTTTCTTAGGGATCAGGTTCATTTGTCCCCTTTGGGCAATAACATTTTTTTAAATAACTTAGCTGAGTGTCTGAGAGCCTTATTCCCTTAAGGGTGATATGGGATTAATGCTTCACACTAGTCTATTGGCTATTTCAGTTGAAGATTGTTGTATGTTGTGGTTGATGTTCATTTGGGTTGATTAAATAATAAAAACTCACATTGGTAGCTGTATCACTGTTTATTTCCTGACCCCTTAACTAAATTTATGATTGGCATTTTTGTACTAAATTATTCCCATTTCTCTCTAAAAAATCTTTACAATTGGCATGAGTTTCCTAAATTATGAGTGGCACCTATCCACCTTATCCAAACTCTCACCTCTCATTGGTTCTCCTAACTGCCTCTCCCCACGGTGAATGTAGTTTGTTGGATCATGTTTGCTATGTTCACTGAATCACCAAGGACCAGTGACTCAGCAATGCTTGGTGATCACTACTGTAATGCAGTGGTTCTCAAACTTTTTCAGCGTGCGGCCCCCCTTGTTTACGGTGCATTCCTTTGCGGCCACCCAAAGAAAGTTTATGACAATTTTGTTCTAAAACGTAACATTTTAATTAGACCAGGCATGAAAATCCCTCACCTTGCGGCGAAATTCGCCGTTTTGAAGCCAAAAAATGTGACCCACGTGAACGAGGCTGAATCCAGCTCCCGACTCGCCAGCTCCTTATTCGCCTAACTATCCGTTCCACCTTAAAAAATATCAGAGCGCTTCAAGCTCCTCCCTTGCAATGTCATTGGCTGTATTTTAAAGGAACAGTTACCACAAAAATTTGAGACTTGTCAGCCTTCGGTTTGAACAGAAAATAGTCAGAAACCTGCAAAACACTGACCACTTTTATTTGTACATGTTTATTTCATATGACATATTCGTATACATCTATATATACCTCCCAAGGGTTTTTCCCCACCTAAGACTTTTTTTCCCCTGGCTAAAAGTCAGGTTTTTTTCTCCTAGGGGGTTTTTCCACCCAGGGAGTCAGCCGTCATTGGCTTAACTTAGCACCTTCTACTATACGTTACGTTAATAATACGCTTGCTTATAATGTAAATCATAGCCGCAAGAAATTTAGCTGCTTATGCTATCTGTATTATGTTATGCTATCTGTCGATTTTCTATTTTCCCTGCTTCTATTAATGTAAAGCTGCTTTGCAACAATTACCAATTGTGAAAAGCGCTATATAAATAAAATTGAATTGAATTGAATTGAAATGTGTGTCTATACAGCATATTGATTTTAATCACTTTAAATGTAAACAGCACATAACCGACTAGATCATCTTCCACTTTAGCCAGTCTACCGTTTCATATCGTTTTTGATGCAATTATATTCAACATCATCTGCAGAAAACCACCCGCCACACCAACCACCTAGTGCACACACACAGGAACGCACCACGACCCCGATGGAGATAGAGACAGAGACAGAGACAGAGAGAGAGAGAGAGAGAGAGAGAGTGTGTTCGATAGAAACCGAGTTAGGTTTGGACCGCACACGATGCCGCACCCACATATGGTGCAAACAATTTCCTGACCCACAGAACCCACGTGAATATGAAAGTCGGAAAGCTTTGATAATACATAGGATTCAAGTCTCATTCCTTCGCTTAACTCAGGGATGCTTGTTCTATATCGTTGTGGTTTTACATTGATGAAAAAGCAAACCTGTCCTTTGTTCCGAAAAATCCAAAGATCTCCAGATTCATCTATGTTACAAGGCCGGCAAAAATGCCCTCCGTCCATTCCCTCTTGCTAAACGTTCTGATCAATACAAGCGAGTCATCTCACCAATGTATGTTGTTCTGTTTTAATAAAAAAATTTTTTTTGGTGTTTTGGTGTTATTCTATGTTATTGGTGTTTAGTTTTCCGCCAAGAATAACAATGATCAAACATTAAAAAAATAATTTTATCTAAGAAATGGAAACATTAGTTTTCCAAAGTTTTACCAGCAACCCCTGCACAGAGGCAAGACCCACTCCGCACCGGAAAACCACCATCCAGGCAGAGATGATTGAAACCCGACCACCAAGTCCAAAAAATGATGAAGTGATGCATGTTCCCGCAGAAAAACGCAGTATCCATCCATTTATAATTAAAATATAATGCCACATATTCAAAGGAGAAATGCCCTACCTCATCAAAACCCCAAAAAATAAAAAACTCAATGTAGGGTGCCAGAAAAAATCCCCTTGCAACGAACTCCATGTGTTTTAACCCAATCTGATATTTCCTCCTTCACAAACCATCCCCAGAACATCGCCTCCCTTATTAAGCTATTTTTTTTCCAAAAAGCACACTGCCCCTGTCAGAACATCAACAAATAAACAGTTCTCCACAAAAACTCAATGCAGGGTTCTAGATAAAGTCCCTCTGTAACGAAATCCAGCATTTTATCCTAATCTGAAATGTTCTCTTTCATATATCTTCCACAAAAGATCGCCTCCCTAATTAAGCTATTTATGCCCTAATATCAAACTCTACAAAATAGTATAAACAAATACTTAAAGTGATATACAAATGCAAGCACCAAATCTAACCCTAAACCGAAGCGACAATGGTTTGAAAATAGGACAAAAAAGTTGAGTAACCAATACGTGCAGTGACACAAACCGCAAAGGGTGACATGCTCACGCTCAAACGCTGCAAAGCGTGACATTGACACGCTGGTCCATACGTGCCTATAGGTACATAAATTTTGTGATATAGGGTTGCATCATAACTTCAACAAATTAACACGTCTCAAAAACATCTCAACGTAGGGTGCTAGATAAAGTCTCTCTGTAACAAATTCTAGTGTTTCATATTATTCTGATATTGCCTCTTTCATATATCAACCTAAAAAGACCGCCTCCCTTTCCTGTAATAACTTTAAAAAAATAACGGTTCTACAAAAAAATATACAAAATAAAAAATATCCACCATATCGGACTCCACCCGTCATAACCTCAACAAATCAAAACGTCTCAAAAACACTGATACCCTTTCCTGTAATTACTTAAAAAATCAACGGTTCCCAAAAAAATGTCAACGTAGGGTGCTACACAAAGTCCCTCCATAACGAACTCCAGCATTTTATTCTGTCCTGACACTTTCTTTCTCATTCATCATCCACAGAAGAACGCCTCCATTATTATGCTATACTAGTCAATACAGCACACTGCACATGTCACAACTTCAAAAAATTAAAGGTTCTCAAAAAAAACTCAACGTAGGGTGCTAGATAAAGTCCCTCTCTAACGAATTCCAGCGTTTCATCCATTTCTGAAACCCTCTCCCTCATATATCATCCACAGAAGAACGCCTCCATTACTATGCTATACTAGTCAACACAACACACTGCACATGTCATAACTTCAAAAAATTAATGGCTCTCAAAAAAATCTCAACATAGGGTGCCAGACAAAGTCTCCCTCCAACGAACTCCAGCGCTTCATCCATTTCTGATATTTTCTCTTTTATATATCATCCACAGAAG
This sequence comes from Misgurnus anguillicaudatus, assembly GCF_027580225.2. Lineage (NCBI taxonomy): Eukaryota > Metazoa > Chordata > Actinopteri > Cypriniformes > Cobitidae > Misgurnus > Misgurnus anguillicaudatus. The sequence continues at coordinate 7,604,473 of NC_073348.2, read as the reverse complement.
AATGCCTCCATTACTATGCTATATTAGTCAATATAGCACACTGCACATGTCATAACTTAAAAAAATTAATGGTTCTCAAAAAAATCTCAACATAGGGTGCCAGATAAAGTCTCTCTCTAATGAATTCCAGCGTTTCATTCTGTTCTGATTTTTCCTCTTTTATATATCATCCACAGAAGAACGCCTCCATCACTATGCTATATCAGTCAACACAACACACTGCACCTGTCACAACCCCAAAAAATAAACGGCTCTCAAAAAAATCTCAATGCAGGGTGCCAGATAAAGTCCCTCTCCAACGAATTCCAGCGCCTCATCCTGTTCCGACACCTTCTCTTCTACATATCATCCACAGAAAATGCCTCCATTACTATGCTATATTAGTCAATATAGCACATTGCACATGTCATAACTTCAAAAAATTAATGGTTCTCAAAAAAATCTCAACATAGGGTGCCAGATAAAGTCTCTCTCTAACGAATTCCAGCGTTTCATCCATTTCTGATATTTTCTCTTTTATATATCATCCACAGAAGAACGCCTCCATCACCACGCTACATCAGTCAACACAGCACACTGCACATGTCACAACCCCAAAAAACCAATGGTTCTCAAAAAAATCTCACAATAGGGTGCCAGACAAAGTCTCTCTCTAATGAATTCCAGCGTTTCATTCTGTTCTGATTTTTCCTCTTTTATATATCATCCACAGAAAATGCCTCCATTATTATGCTATATTAATCAATATAACACACTGCACCTGTCATAACTTCAAAAAATAAATGGTTCTCAAAAAAATCTCAATGTAGGGTGCCAGATAAAGTCTCTCTCTAACGAATTCCAGCGTTTCATCCTGTTCTGATATTTTCTCTTTTATATGGGCCATTCTACCGAATTGGTGCAAATTGACACTTCAAAACTTCTTGAAAAAAGTGTGTTTTTTCCTGCAAGCTTTGTAGTCATAAACATAGAAGAACATCTAAGGAACATTAATCTACTGATTGGACACTTTAGTTTCCTAGCATGTTTTTATACAGTTCGAAATGTTTTCTCTCTCCCAGAATTTGTCACTACCGAAACACAACAACATTTGATATAAAAATTAGGTTTTTAATAGCATATTCTGATTTTCTTTACATTAACCTTCTAAATATATTTTTTACATTTTTTTAAAGACAGTGTCATGGTTATATTGATTAGAAATATTATTTTAACAAAGCTATAAGAGTGGTTCATCAAATTAAATGCATTTTGAAAGCAATATTTCTCTGTAATTGCCATACATGCACTGATACAGTTTTCAAATTCAAGGATTCATTAGTTTAAATTTTTATCTAACTAAATAAAATTATGTCATCTTTTCTGATAACAAAACCTATTTTATTTTTCCAGAACATTATTTGTTTCGGTCGTGACATCAAATGTTCGGTAGTGACGACCATATTGGATTTTCCATATTTTGTGTAAAAAAAGTAATTAGTTAGTCAAAAATGGTTGGCATTATGCAGTCAAAACATACAGCACAAAGAATATCTAACGCAACACCACATAAAAGCAGAAAAAAATGTAATTACGCTGAAGAGATGGCGGATAGTTCAGACCTTGAAGGGATGCAAGATGCTGTGTTGATTTTCACATCTCTTGAGAAAAAGATGACATAATGTATGTCCATATAAAACTTCAGGCCCACAGTATAAACTACAGAATTTGGTGTGTGTGCACCCATGTCCATCTGTAATGTTGGTGTACACATGTGTGCCTGTTTTTCCATTACACATTCTAACTTCTCTAAACCTCCTTAACTGATTCTCTTGTTGCTGAGTTTGACTTTTTTGAGTTTGAAGTAAACTTAATTTTTTATTTGATTTGAGGTAGGTTGAATCAATTTTCATATAAAAGAACTAGTGATAGACCGATATATCGGCCGATTTTTGCAAGTTTTATGTGTATTGGCATTGGCCGATTTGTGGCTGCTGTGTTCACCGAGTTTTCCGGCATTATTTACAGACAGAAATATAGTTTTTTAAGTTCAATTAATGTTACTTTTTTAAATTGAGACTTATAAAAATGACACGATGATGCCATATTTTACAAGTAAACTGAGTGAGCAAAAGAAGTATCGGCTCAAGAAAATAGGCTCTCTCAGTCTGTCCGCTCTACTTTCATCTTTCCGTCTATACATGTTGGTGATTCCTCTCTCTCTGTAGCTATCTCTACAAATTAACCAAAGATATTTACATTTACATTATTAGTGTGAGCCTGCCATGTCTACACTTAACAATGACATGTCAATTTACAATGATACTGATAAGTGCTATCTGTTATGTCATTTATATAAAGCAATCAGTCAAAGTCCCGCTAAATTATCGCAGAAAGTTTTCCTAGAGACCAGAGGTAGAATCATATAGCCTTCATTTATATCAATAATGAGTCAAGCTACTACTGTATGAATTAATTAAATTAATCTGGCCTAGTTCATTTTATCTTAGTTTGTAGTCCTAGTCAAATCACGTACAACATTACAGAAATATGACTGACAAATTATTTGTACTGAAAAAGAATATATGTGCAGTTGAAACTTTCTATTTATTAATTAAAATAAAGAAATAAGTGTCATTTTGTCACTACCGAAACAATCACGTCACAACCGAAACGTCAACAAATGTTTCGGTTGTGACTGTTTCGATAGTGACGATTTAAGCTAACTTTGATCCTACTGCTAAGATGCTAATCAGTACGTAGTTAGCTAGCACAGTTCTCGACATTGAAACATGAGTAAAACCTAAATGACCAGTAGAAAAAATAAAAAAAACTGAATTAATCATTGAAAATGTGTGATCAGTAGTGACATTCATAAATGTCACACACTGATTTCCAAACTTTTGATCACATTTACTTCAAAACCATGAGACTGATCTAATCACCATGTCATCACAAGAAAGAGAGGCACAGACAAAGTTTCTGGTTCAAAATGGAGGGGAGTGGCTTAAAGCAGTATTATATTATTGACCAAACTATGCAATGTTTCGGTAGTGACGTGAAAATGCGGGACAGTGTTTTTTTTTACATGATTTTACATGATTTTCACTGAAAATATCCAATAAATATATTTTTGGTTTTAATTAACAAAAGTATTCAAAATGATACTTCTTAAAAGAATGATAAAAAAATGTAAAAAAATTTTTCATATTTTTTTTCCTATGGTGAAATTCAGACCTTGGGGTTTGGGACAACCACCTCTCAATTGAAAGCACCATATAAACGATGATATTTTAAACCTGACGCTACCTCAAATATTACTTTGGGTTTTGATTGCTATTTGCTTATATTTTTTATTATCAAACATTTTCCTACATTAATGCTTTTTAAATTAGTTTTTTGGTTCCGGGACAGCAATTTGCACAAATTCGGTAGAATGGCCCATATATCATCCACAGAAAATGCCTCCATTATTCTGCCACATCAGTCAACATAACACACTGCACCCGTCACAACCCCAAAAAATAAATGGTTCTCAAAAAAATCCAAACGCAGGGTGCCAGACAAAGTCCCCCTCCAACGAACTCCAGCGTTTCATTCCGTTCTGATATTTTCTCTTTTATATATCATCCACAGAAGAACGCCTCCATTATTATGCTATATTAGTCAATATAACACACTGCACCTGTCATAACTTCAAAAAATAAATGGCTCTCAAAAAAATCTCAACGTAGGGTGCCAGACAAAGTCCCTCTCCAACGAACTCCAGCGCCCCATCCCGTCCCGACACTTCCTCCTTCATATATCATCCACAGAAAATGCCTCCACTACCATGCTATATTAGTCAATACAACACACTGCACCCGTCACAACCCCAAAAAACAAACGGCTCTCAAAAAAATCTCAACGTAGGGTGCCAGACAAAGTCCCCCTCCAACGAACTCCAGCGTTTCATCTATTTCTGATATTTCCTCTTTTATATATCATCCACAGAAGAACGCCTCCATTACTATGCTATATTAGTCAATATAGCACATTGCACATGTCATAACTTCAAAAAATTAATGGTTTAAAAAAAATCTCAACGTAGGGTGCTAGATAATGTTCCTCTCTAACGAATTCCAGCATTTTATTCTGTTCTGATATTGCCTCTTTTATATATCATCCACCAAATAACCGGCATCCTTTACCAGTCATAACTTCAAAAAATTTACATTTCTCAAAAAAATCTCAATGCAGGGTGCTCGATAAATTCCCCCCTCTAATGAATTCCAATGTTTCATTCTGTTCTGACATTTCCTCTTTCATATATCATCCACAGAATACTAATTGTAAATAACCATTCAGTATATTTTGTAGGAAATGTGTTTGTCTCTTATTTTGAAATTCTAAAGTGCAATGTTTTAACTTCCGGTGTTAAGCTTCGCGCTTTGTGTTTGGGTTTGAGTGGAGCGCGCGCTCGAGTTAGTGCAGTTTTAGTGTAACGATAGCGTTCATCGACACTGGATGATAAAATATACATGTATTATGCTTGCAGCCCCTCAGAAGAGGCAAAAGGTATGTTCAATAGTTTGACAAATGCATATTTCGTCTGTTAATGTGTTCTTGTGCACACATGTAAAGCTAGCGGATTTTGAACCGTGTTAGCTAATAAATCGTATGTTTATGTAAATTGCAGCTCTTACGTTGGTGATGTGATGAACGGAAAAGGTTTAACAAAGGATTAAAGCATCATAAAAACCATCAGTAAAGGTTTCTTCTCTGTCTCGGGGGGCATGCTACAGTAAGAGCTTCACCTCAGCGTGCTACATCGAGCGGCTCGTAAACTCTTAAGGACAACGGCAACAGCACGGAAAATGGACGATATCGAAGAGCAAATACGTAAGCTACAAATCGAAATCCATGAAACGAGAGCCTTATTACATCAAGGAGATACAGAAAGCATGTCAAGACAGGAGTTAAAGGACGATATTGAGCGCAAAGAAAAACAATTAGCCGAACTGCAAAAAATTGAGGATGCGACCGAGTTGTCGTTACCCAGACGTTCAGAGCGCCCTAGTGTGTTAACGGAAAAAATGCTAGCCTATCAAAAGGACGAACTGATTAAAAAGAACAAAAAACTTATCAGTCTCTATGAACAATGGAAACAGCTAATCAGAAAGTCCAGAGAAAGCCTAAAGACTGACTTATCAGAACACAAGTTGTGTGAAATGGCAAACGAAATTGAAAATGGTCTGAACAACATGATGAAGGTGTACACTGAAATAAGAGAGCGTACTATGCCATCCCCTGACACAAGACGCAAAATGGACTCCTGTGAAGCAGTATCTAAGGACATTATGAAAATACTTAGTGAACGTATAACGGGAATAGATGGTGATTTCGATGCAGATAGAGAAAGGCAGCGTCTTCATCAGCTACCATCACAACAGTACGCCCGCTCCATCTACGGTACTGCCTCTCAGTCTAGTTTCGGTAAGCAGTCTGATACTTCAAGCATCGCAGCCAAAAGGATCGAAGCGGCTGCGGAGTTGGCTGTAAAGGAAGCAGAATATAAAATTGTGCAAGAGGAAATTAAACAAAAGGAAAAAATGAAAGATATACAATCAGAACTTGATCGTTTAAAGGCAGAAAAGGAAATACAAGCTGCTCGTGCAAAACTTGAGATTTACGACAGGGAGATTAACATGGATATGGAATATCAGCAAATACAACCAAACAGTATACCTTTCTCTGTTGGTCACCAATCAGTTAATGAAGCATCAGCTCCCTCTAGTAACTTAACTTCAAGAATGCCACAAAACAATGTGTCCATCCATATGCCAAATCAAATGATGAACAGTCCAAACCCTCAAATTGTCACGCAAACACCTCTCACTGACATTTCTCAGTTGGCCCAAGCTATTCAAAATAGTATAGCTATAAACAGAGTTCCAGTGCCAATGCCCACAGTTTTCAGTGGAGATCCAATAAACTACATTGAATGGAAGGCTTCATTCTCTTCACTTGTGGACTGCAAAGGCATCTCACCTGCTGATAAACTTCATCTACTAAAAAGGTATGTCACAGGCCCAGCTCAAAATTGTCTTGAGGGCACATTTTTTCGCAGTGACGAAGAGGCATACAGGGATGCATGGCAAAGGCTTGACCAACGTTACGGCCCACCTTTTGTTGTCCAAAAAGCTTTCAGAGACAAACTGTTAAAATGGCCTAAAATAAACTCAAAGGACGCAGAAGGATTAAGGGCATTCTCTGACTTTCTAAATGCGTGTCTCCAAGCCACACCACACGTGAAAGGCCTAGAGATACTTAGTGACTGCGAGGAAAATCAAAAATTGCTGCAGAAAGTTCCTGACTGGCTGGCAGCCCGTTGGAATCGACAGGTAACAGTTACACTTATGGAAGGAAAGGATTTTCCCTCTTTCAAGGACTTTGCACATTTTGTGACAGTCGAAGCGGAGATTGCATGCAACCCGGTCACTTCTTCTCATGCGCTTCACTCATGCAGCTCATCCTATGAGAAAAGGAACACAAAGGACTTTAAACCACACAGATCCACACAAGTCTTCACAACACAAGCCACAGTACAAAACAACAAAGCAAGGACTAGCAACACAAAATTAAAGGTGCAGTGCATGTTTTGCAAAGATGAAAATCACCAGTTATCAAAGTGCCCTAACTTCTCAGAACGGCCATTAGAAGAGAAGCGCACATATGTTAAGGACAATAAACTGTGCTATGGATGCTTAAAGGTCGGCCATAATGCCAAAGATTGTTGCCATCGCCACATTTGTGACATTTGCAAAGGAAGGCATCCCACTTGTCTCCACAACGACAATCACAAGCCATATGTAAGGTCTCAAAGCTCTGAAAACACAGCTCCAAATACTCCAAATGAAACCGCGACAGCTCTCAATGTTACTAAGGTGGGTCAATCTAGTAGCACTTCCATGATTGTTCCTGTATGGGTATCTACGGTGCAGAGCCCGTTTGAAGAGCTATTAGTTTACGCACTATTAGACACACAGAGTGACAGCACATTTGTCTGTGAAGAATTAAGCAAACAGCTACGAGCGGAAACTCACCCTGTAAAGCTAAAGCTAACTACCATGCTAGGTGTTCATTCTACTGTTATGAGTCACAGAGTCTCTGGAATGTGTGTGAGAGGTTATGATTCAGACATTCGCATTGACCTACCCCCCTCATATACCAAAGACTTTATTCCAGTTAACTATGACAACATACCCACTAGTGACACGGCAAAACAATGGCCCCATCTGACAGAAATTGCAGATAAGATACCACCTTTGTTAAGTTGTGATGTTGGACTCCTTATCGGATTTAACTGTCCCAGAACTTTAGCTCCAAGACAAGTTCTCGTAGGAGCAGGAGAGGAGCCATATGCAATCCGCACGGACCTTGGGTGGAGTATCGTTGGAGGCTCCACACCAGCGCTCACTGAAACTCAGTCAAGTTTGTGTCATAGGATAACAATAAAGGAATTACCCCCTGTTACACCCATGGACGTGATTCGTGTGCTAGAGTCGGATTTTAAGGACACAGAGGCAAGTGAAAAAACGGTTTCACAAGAGGATCTCATCTTTTTGGACAAGCTTAAGGAGGGAATAAGGAAAAATGAACAAGGACACTGTGAGATGCCTCTACCATTCAGACAAAGACCCCATTTACCTGACAACAGAAGGCTTGCTGAAATCAGACTCGAACACTTAAAGCGAAAGTTCAACAAAGATGAAATTTACAAAAGAGACTATATAATGTACATGAACGACATTATTGAGAGAGGTGATGTTGAAGAGGTACACAATGATGAAAAACGAGGCGAACGATGGTACATTCCCCATCACGGGATATACCACCCCAAAAAACCCACGAAACTACGTGTTGTGTTCGATTGTTCGGCCAAACACAAAGGTACAAGTCTAAACGATCATCTTCTCCAAGGGCCAGATTTGATTAACAATCTAACAGGCATCCTCCTTCGGTTCAGACAACGTCCTATCGCCCTAATGTGCGATATAGAGAAGATGTTCCACCAGTTTCACGTTCAGCCCTGCGACAGAGATTACCTGAGTTTTCTGTGGTGGAAAAACGGCAACACAGAGACACAGCCACTTGTGTACAGAATGAAGGTACATCTTTTCGGTGCGACATCATCCCCAGGGTGTGCAAATTATGGACTAAGGTATTTAGCTAAAGAACACTGTCACACTCACCCTGCAGGATCTGAGTTCATGGAAAAGGACTTTTATGTGGACGACGGAGTCACAAGCACAGACACTGTTGAAAAGGCAATACAGCTCGCACAAGAGGCAACAGAGATATGCAAGCAAGGAGGTCTCCGTCTACATAAATTTATCTCAAGTAGCCCTGCTGTGCTACAAAGCATCCCTCCATCTGAACGTGCTGTAGAAACAAAAAACGAAGGACTTAACACTCAAAGACATGCCACAAGAACGGGCCTTGGGCATCCAATGGAACATTGAGAGAGACTGTTTCATATTTGACAACACCTTAAAGGATCAACCAGCAACCCGTAGAGGCATCTTATCTACTGTCGCATCCATCTATGACCCCCTTGGCTTCCTGGCGCCATATGTACTTCACGGAAAAAGAATCCTGCAGGAAATGTGTCACCAAGGAATCAACTGGGATGAACCCCTGCCGGAATCACTGAGGCCAAGGTGGGAGAGCTGGCAACGTGACTTTGCAAACTTAAACAAGGTAAACATAACTCGCTGCTACTTTCCTGCTAGTTTTGGAGAGATTAAAGAAATAGAGTTGCACCACTTTTCGGATGCGAGCACGAGTGGTTATGGACAATGCACCTATTTAAGAGCCACAAACAGTAAAGAGGAGATTCACTGTTCATTGGTAATAGCCAAAGCCCGTGTTTCTCCTACCAAGCTGACTACAATCCCTAGACTTGAGCTAACTGCAGCTGTAGTTTCAGTCTCCATTAGTAACATGTTGAGAGAAGAACTCTGCTATGCTCAAGTCAAAGAGTATTTCTGGACAGATTCTAAGGTAGTTTTGGGCTATGTAAACAATGAGGCACGTCGTTTTCATACCTTTGTAGCGAATAGGGTCCAAATGATTCGCCAAAGTACACAACCTCAGCAATGGTTTTACGTGCCATCTGAAGAGAACCCAGCCGATATGGCATCTAGGGGTAAATCTGTCACCGAGCTTCTCTCTTCTAACTGGTTCACCGGCCCCTCCTTTCTTTGGGAGAAAGACCTGCCCGCAACACAAAGTGTAGAGTTAGAACTGTCTCTTGGAGATCCTGAAGTCAAAAAAATTCAAACAATGTTAACCAAAGTTACGGAGACTTTCAGCCTTTCAGAACGTTTGTCCAAGTTTTCATCATGGTCCAAGGCAGTCAAAGCTGTAGCACGTCTCATCAGAAGGGCCAAGAAAGTCAAATCAGATGCGCCGGCTACAGTGAGTGAACAAGAAAGTGCAGTACGTGTCATCTTACAGGATGTTCAAAGACAAACCTATGAAAAGGAGATAAAACTAATAAACAAAGGCAACCAGCTCCCACATCGCAACAAACTGTTCCACTTAGACATTTTCATGGACACAGATGGTCTCGTTAAGGTCGGAGGGAGACTTTCATCAATCAAAGACTCTTTCAAACACCCCATTGTGATTCCAAAGGAACATCACGTGACCAAACTCATAATAGCTCACTGTCACAATAAAGTAAAGCATCAAGGAAAGGGCTTCACCACAAACGAAATCAGATCCAGTGGCTACTGGATCCCAGGCATGAGCAGAACCGTTGCTTCTTTTATCCGCCAGTGTGTCATCTGCCGTAGACTCCGCAAGGCTCCGGAGGGTCAGAGAATGAGCGACCTACCTGCAGAACGCTTAGAGCCCTCACCACCATTCACATACTGCGGTATGGATTGTTTTGGCCCTTTTGCAACTACAGAAGGCCGAAAAACACACAAACGATATGGACTTTTGTTCACATGCTTTTGCTCACGAGCCATTCACATTGAGCTTTTAGAGGACCTATCCACTGACACATTTATTAATTCACTAAGGTGTTTCATTGCTATCAGAGGTGCGATTCGCCAAATCAGATGTGACCAGGGAACAAACTTTGTCGGTGCAAAGAATGAGTTTAAAGCTGCTCTTAGTGAACTGGACACTGAAAGACTGAGCACTTACCTGTCTCAAAACCAGTGTGACTTTGTGATGAATGCACCCCACTCCAGTCACGCAGGCGGAGTGTGGGAGCGCCAGATAAGGACTGTCAGAAGTGTGTTGAATACTACTCTGTCACTGGCGCATGGTAGACTAAATGATGCTTCACTAAGGACTTTATTTTATGAAGCTATGACCATAGTTAACAGTCGCCCGCTGACTGTAGACAACCTTAACAACCCTGACAGCTTGGAACCACTTACCCCTAACCACCTGCTTCACATGAAATCCAGCACAACCCTGCCCCCACCTGGTGCCTTTCCAATGGAGGACCTCTATGGAGCAAAGAGATGGCGTCGCGTGCAGTTTTTGACTGAACAGTTTTGGTGCAGGTGGAGGCGTGAATATTTGCACAACATTATTGCTAGACAGCGCTGGCACTTACCAAAAAGGAATATAACAGAAGGTGACATTGTGCTGGACATTGATGAACTGTCACCCAGAGGTGAGTGGAAACTTGCCAGGGTACTGGAGACTGTTAAAGGCAAGGACGGACTCGTGAGACGAGTGAAAATCTCCTTTGGAGATAAAAAACTGAATAACAAGGGTCAACGCAGGAGTAAGCTTTCTATTGTGGAGCGTCCTGTTCAAAAATTAATACTGATATTAGAATGTTCATAAACTAATTAAGAGAAATGGTTATTTGTTGTTGAAAATTCTCCGTTGTGGTTATACTGATATAACAAAACGCATAACTTTGTGGGAGTGTAAATAACCATTCAGTATATTTTGTAGGAAATGTGTTTGTCTCTTATTTTGAAATTCTAAAGTGCAATGTTTTAACTTCCGGTGTTAAGCTTCGCGCTTTGTGTTTGGGTTTGAGTGGAGCGCGCGCTCGAGTTAGTGCAGTTTTAGTGTAACGATAGCGTTCATCGACACTGGATGATAAAATATACATGTATTATGCTTGCAGCCCCTCAGAAGAGGCAAAAGGTATGTTCAATAGTTTGACAAATGCATATTTCGTCTGTTAATGTGTTCTTGTGCACACATGTAAAGCTAGCGGATTTTGAACCGTGTTAGCTAATAAATCGTATGTTTATGTAAATTGCAGCTCTTACGTTGGTGATGTGATGAACGGAAAAGGTTTAACAAAGGATTAAAGCATCATAAAAACCATCAGTAAAGGTTTCTTCTCTGTCTCGGGGGGCATGCTACACTAATAATCTTAAATAATTAATGTTTCTCCAAAAAAAAAATCAATGTGGGGTGCTAGATAAAGTCCCGCTGTAACAAATTCCAGCGTTTCCTCCTATTCTGATATTTCTTCTAAATTAAATCAAAAGTAGTAATAGTTTCTTATGTTTTTGTCACATTTTAAAGACAGCCCCTGTCTCATAACTCTGAACTAGTCATCACTTCTACTTAGGGAAGTACTTTGTAAAGTGAATACTAGAAATGGGTTTAATTTTCCAAAATCTTTGCACCTGATTAAGATTGCGTTTCTCATTACTAAATGTGTTGACATAACACTCAACATTTACATTTTTTCCATTTTAATTTAACTTTTGCTGGGCCCATTATCAGAAAATATTTGTTAATTTACAGCTGAAGTGGTGCACTTACAAAACATATTGAATGACTATGCAAATATATTGTGTGTAATGTACTGGTCTGTGTGTTTATACCATTTTATTGGAATTAATGTTAATGTTTTTAAATATCCATTAACATTATTGTATTTGAATGTTTTTAATACTGTCTTAACCTCCTAAGACCTGGTGTGTCCACATAAGTGTCCCCATTTTTTTTTACATTTGTTGTTTGCACCATAATAATTAATTCTGTTTAACTGTAACCTGTTGTACCAATCATGATAAAAAAATGTAGTTATTGTATTTATTGGTTCTTCCTAACCCCAAATAGCTGGAATATATAGAGAATAGGTCTTACGAGGTTAACTCATATACATAAGAACTGGGTCTCAAAATGGTCACAAATTATCATAATTTCACATAGTACTTATCCAGAAGACTGCTGACTAAAAATGAAGAAGGATCTGGGGATGCAAATTACTGTATATTCTTCAGACAACATTCATAAAAGTTTCAACTAAGTGTTTTTTAGTAATGGACATTATTCATGTCATTGTTTTCTGTGAAGATAATGTTCTTGTGATTAAAGTTTGCACTGTAACATATTGACACTGTCTCTGTCTGTCTCTACAATGAAAATTGAAAGTTGCTGTGGGGCATCAAAACAGTTAAACAACTGGCAGAGAAAATCATTATTGTTTTTATAGACTGTATAATGTAAACAATGGTTTTCTACCAATAACATCAACTTTTTTTGAAGGTTTTAATGCAGAAAAGAAATTACATAAGTGAACTAAAAAAGACAATTTATGTCAACTAAGACTACTGATGTAAACTGTTTGTCTAAGCCATCACATTAATGCCATATGTTTAAACATCTTAAACTGCTTATTATTACATGATGTAAAATGGGTCTATAATACCTTTTTAAATAAAATAATCCCTTTTAAGTCATTACTATCTGAATGCATTTAATTTAATGAATTGACCATGAAAACAGTGGATGAAACATGCACTTTTCAATACAATTGTTTAAGTTTTACTGCAAATTTAAATCTACAAACATTAACACATTTTGCATCAGGTAGCAAGTGCAGCTGTGTTAATTTTTAAAAATACCTTGAACATTAAAATGATACACAACATAATAGTTAGGCCATGCAATAGTAATTCTGTTGATGCTATCTTGGGCAAAACGTCTGACCAGATATAAGGTTTTCTATAAATGTATTGTACAGTCCTATTATGTACAGTATGTACTATGTAGATATTGAAAAGTTATCAATGTAGCAAAAATCAGCTCTAAACGTAATGTTAACTCACATTACATGAAGTTTCATAAAATGATTCAGTATATTTTCGAGTAAGTAACCAAAAATTATTCAGTATATTTTTGAGTAAGTAACATAAATTGAACCAGTTTTTTTTTAAGGTAAGTTGCCTAGAATTATTCAGAATCTTTTTGAGTAAGTACATTGCAAGGCCCATCCCCCACTGGCCAAAATGCTAAGTGGTCAATGACGTAACACACATTTACACCTTCAGAGTGAGACAGGTAGCGAGTGCATCTGTGGTGTCAATGTGTAGGAATACCCGTTTAATAAAAAAACATTAATCGTTCATCGGTGTCACATGAATGAAGAAAAAAATCGACAAAACTTGGCTAATTCTTGCAATTCCATGCAACTGGATGCTTTTCCTGACGATGCATAGTTACTTTTCTCTTCAAGATGACAGAACGACATTACAAGTAAGTGAACCTTTTTAACAGCCATCCAAAATTAAAAAAAAGTTCTTTACCTCACTCAGTTATTATTACTAATATGCTCGTTATTACTTTATAGTTAATTTTAAAAGGATTTATTAGATCAAACTTTCTTGGTCAAGTAGCTATCATCATATTAAAAATGGCTAAGCAGCTCCAGTGTTAAATCAGCTTAATTAACATTTAATTTGTATAAATGTTCTGTTAAGCTACACTGAAAAAAAGAATACGCTGGATTTCCTAAAAAATATAGTGCATCATTTTTGCATCCACTTTTTAAAGTAAGTTTTAAATGGAATTTTAAGCAATTTAATCGTCATTTTTTTAAGCAATTCCATGATTCATGGGCGCGAGAAGTGCGGGTGCAGGTGCTGCAGCACCCCTGGTGGCAAACATTTAAAACCGCGACGACAATAAAATGATACCTTATAAATATCTCTTATTGTTGTTTGTTTCTATTCCAAGACATTTTGTATGTAATGTTTGCGGTGTGTTATGAAGAGAGGGATAATTTTAGTACTTTTTAAAATCATTTAATTTATTTCAGTGTGTATTAGACAATCAAATTTGTCTTGACGACGTGACTGCGATTTAGCCATAGGCTGCATATGGAACCTAGTCAATTTCGTTATGTAATCACGTAAATTTCTATTCTTTTTTTGTGGTGTTATAACGAATTTACGCGTTTTTTTCGTGATGGTTTAACGTATTTCTCCATTTGTGTGATCATCATGTATTGGTTACTAGACTGATTTTTTTGAAGATTTTTTGATGACTGATTTTCTGATTTTATTAAAATGGCATCCTTACCCACACCCAACTCTAACCCAAACGCCAGGTGACATATAAAAATTAAGCAGAAAAAGTACTATAAACCAATACATGAAGTGACATTCTAATGCAACCACGAAATCTAACTCTAAACCGACACGAAAATGGTTTGAAAAAAGGAAAAGCAATCGAGTAACCAATACGTGATGATCACACGAAAGCAGAAATACGTTAAACCATCAAAAAACGCGTAAACTCTTTTTAATATCACGAAAAAAGAATACAAAATTTACGTTACTATATGACGAATCTCCGTGAGATGTAGGCATATATGCATAAGTAGGGTATAACATACAAGCACACAAACAGCCACATAGAACGACGAATCAGTTTACTAGGCTATCAAGCTCCTTGTTTATTAACAAACATTTTGACTATGCATGTATTGCTAATATATGATTTACAATGGTCGCACTATATAAATAACATTTTTGTTTGTATATGTAAGAAAGTGTGCATATGGAACAATGATATTCACAGAAAATTAACAAGAATTAACTGTGGAGTGTGGATGGCCTGTAGGAGAAGGCTGCAGGCAAATACTCTAAAATAATTTAACATGGTGGCAGAATATATTTTAAACAAAATATTTTGGCTTATTCTGATATTTTAGGCCTATTCCGATTCAAGGTGTCCAAGCTAAGCTAGGTTCAGGAAACGATTTTCTAGTTTGTCGTCTTTAAAAAAATATAGCCAAATTGTGTAGTGGTGTTTAACGCACATGTAAATACAGAACATGTGCTTTATTGAATTAAAGTACAAACGGTTGAATTAAATTATTAAAACGACGTGAAAGGAACTAAATTTAAAAGCCTTGGTGTACAATAAGGAACATGTGACGTTTAAGAGTGGTGGGTATTTCAAAAATTAATATAAATTATTTCCATTCATCGATTTTAATGTTAAACATCTATAAATCCAAATGAATCCATATGAAATATATTCCGACAATTTAGGATATGATTTTTGAATTTTAAATTCGAAAAATATCTTATTTTTACACCGCCATGCAGGAGGCATGGCAAACTGAAACAAAACTTAAGACACAAATATTATATTCATGTGTAAAAAATAGAATGAAATCCGTGAATTGAAAGGTCCACTAATAATCGTCTTATCTCGAGTAATGTCAATAAAGTTTTTATGTTAGGATTTTAGAAATATGAAAAACTTAAGAACAAGGACAACAAACAAGTTAATTCTCCGTTTTTTTTTTTTTCTTTACCTCTTCAAACTCCACGTAGCTATACCATACAGCACAACAGGCCCGGTGCGTGATGCGTGACAGATGAAACTCCGCACATGACTCGCATTGCATTTTGTAACCTTTACAAATCATTTTGTAATTTGTATAACTTTTTGGACAGATTTGTTACTTTGGCCTAAATATAGTCTATATATAATATTTCTGATTATATGGCATAGCTTTCTCCAATTAGGCTAATAAAGTAAATTATTAAAAAATACAGAGCTTGTGAACAACTTTAGAATTCTATAACTCTACGTTAAATAACCCCCCAGCACCCCCTACCGAAAATATCTTCCAGCACCTCTGTTCGATGTAAAACTTACTTAAAAAAGTTAAGTAAATCCAGCGTATTATTTTTATCAGTTTACATGTCTACTGCGGTTCCTGTATCATCCGATTATTTAATTATTACATTCAATGTGGCAAACGAAAAAAGAACTAAACTGTCGACAATTCGTTTATTTGTTTTTTATGCAACAAAAACAAATAATAACAAAATAACGATTGCAAATCTTATTTTCTTGTCTTTATTAATCTGAATCAGTGAAGCACCTGTGTAGAACCATATAGTGCTATGTAGAACCGTAGAACCATATGGCCCCTATATGGTTCTACACAGGTGCTACACAGGTGCAATAGCACTAAAAATGGTTCTTGTATTAAAAGCAAAGAACCACTTTTGGTGCTATATAGCACCATTTGTTTTTAGAGTGCAGTATATATTATAGGTAAGTATTTATATTTATTTATTTATTTATAGGCTATATTATAATAATATAAGTGTATTATTCAAGTGTATGATTGGTAGCGGATTTTGACCTGATCTTAACAGTAGCAGACATGCAGGGTCACACCATTTGACGGACAGTAACATCTGTAACCTCTCTCATTTAGAATGACAATGATGTGTTAGATTTATTTGATTTCTCGTTTTAAGTTGAAAAATGGAAAAACATTCCATAAAAACAAATAAATGTATTATGGACAGTTTAGTTCTTTTTTAGTTTGCCACATTGAATGTAATACTTAAATGATCTGATGATACACAGACCCACTGCCTAGTTTACTAAAATAATTCAATTAGTTTCAACACAAAATTATTAAATTAATTTCCTACTTACAAATTTTACATGATCAAATGTAGTTGAATTTACTAAATAATGTGTTCATTTAGAAATACTCACCTTTTTGTGTTATTTTTACTCAAATTTGGTTAAAAAAAAAAAATACTTTTTAAATAGAATTTACTCATTTTATTTAGTTAAATTTACTAAGCCACAAAAATATTTTTACAGTGGAAAAAAGTAAAAGCTGGATTTACTTTACAATATCGTGCATCATTTTTGCATACACTTTTTAAAGTAAGTTTCACATGGAATTTTAAGCAATTTAATTCTTAAAATTCCATGTGAAGCTTACTTAAAAAGTGGATGCATAAATGATACACTATATTTTTAAGTAAATCCTGCATTTTTTTTTCAGTATATGCATCTATATTTAATAGTAGCGACAAACAACAAATCTTAAATAAGCATGGCCCCGTTTCCCGAAACTTTCTAAGCTCTATACGTCGTTCTATTGTACCTTAAGCTGTATTATCGTTAATACATGTTTCCCGAAACGTTCTGTATCCCTTCTGTACGTTCGGAAGGTTGATCTGGTGCACTAGCTATATAGGCTACATTTTCCCTCTTGACTCCGCTGTGATAATTGCAGATAACTAAATATCTGTAAAAAAAAGTTGCAATGCAATACACTCCGTGTTCAATTAGGCTAATCTTTTTTTATTTAAAAAATAAAACATTCACATTAGATATTATTATATTTTCCAAAGGTAGGCTATATCAGATGCGAACTATTATACATGTATAATAATAGTATAATATAATATAATATAATATAATATGTATAATATAATTTAATAATATAATATGTATAATACTATAAGCCTGCAGGCTTAAGAGACTTATTTAAAGACAATTATTTGGGGTGGAGGAGTTGGTGAAACTATGCCAGCTGCACAGCGAACAGTCTCACTATTTGAGCTAATATGCATTTCATCCGTGAAATAGGCGATGTAGTCTACAGACTAGTATTTTAGCTGCAAATAAATAAATCAAAAGTCGCATGCCACGAGAGCAAATTCATCAGACTTTGCCGAGTCAATTTTAACGCAGCAGCCCGCCCGAAATTCATCTGATGGCGGCTTCTCTTATTTCTTTCTTTATCTCTGCATAGCAGATGTTGTAAATATGTTTCGTGTGCTGTGCCTTTTTAAAGTAGGTAAATTTACCCTGAAGTAAATTTAGACACTATGGCAAATATATTATAATAGTGGGTACTAAACTTTTTAATCTGGGACACCTAGCCAGATAGGCTATAATCTATTCCACCTACGTTTTTTAAATAGCCTATTATTTTTGCCTATGTCTTATCATATTAAGTTTAATAGCAATATCTGTTAAATTATGGATACGCGATTATTGTTGATTTGCCCAATTATGATTATTAATGTTATTTCGACATTAATTTGAAGTTTTTAAATTTGTATAACTGTAAGGCATCTGCATGCCTTTTTTCATAAACATTAAAAATAAATTGTTCCACTTGAATAATGCTTGTATCTCCAATTAAAAAATGTATCACATTAAATTAATCAAAGCTAAAATCTAAAGCAATTACAATCTATTTATATATTATATAATGTATATGTTATATTTCAGGTAGACAGACAGGCTCCAGAACTGTAAACGCGCTGCTTGCGCATCCAGTACAAGCACAATAAACTAATGAACAACAGTTTGTTTTTATATATTTTAAGTGTAATGCACAGTCAACTCTGTAAAAACAAGCGGTGCTATATAGCACAAAGATAAAACATTATCTATAAAACATTTAAAAACTTCGATGTAAAGTCGAATTAACATTAATTATCATAATTAGGGAAATTAAAATTTTGACTTTTAAATAATCGGGTATCCATAAAAGATATTGCAATTAAACTAAATATGACAAGATTATACAAATACTACAACGAAATGAATATGTTTTTTCTTTATATTCTATTTAAAAAACTTAGCAGGAATAGATTATAGGCATCCTAGGTGGGTCCCTGATTAAAAAAGTTTGAGCACCCCTTATTATAATATATTTGCAAAAGTGTCGTAATTTACTTCACAACCAGGGTGGATAAAGGCACAACACACGAAATATATTTTACAATAGCTAATAGAGATAAAGAAAGTAAGAGTAACCACCATCAGATGAATTTTGGGGCTGTTCCGTTGAAATTTATTTGGCAAAGTCTGCTGAATTTGCTCCCGTGGCATGCGATTTTTACTTAATCTATTTATTTGCAGCTAAAATGCAAGCCGATAGACTAAAATTCAGAGATGCAGATACACGAAATAGTGAGATTCGCTGTATAGCTAGTTTTACCAACTCCTCCACCCAAAAGCATTCTTTTTGCTGTAGTCTCTTAAGCCGGTAGCATCTAATAGTTCGCAGCTGATGTACCTGGAAAATATAATTAAAAGATAACAACCATCAGTGCAATGATGTCTAATTATGTGAATATTAAAATCTTTAAATAAAAAAAAAGATTTGCCTAATTGAACACGGAGTGTATTCCAATTTTAAGCAGGGTTTATACAGAAATCCTTAAGTTAAATTTACTACTATTTACTTCCTTTTTTACTACCTTCAGAATATTTTTTAAAACCATCACGACACTGAATTGCAAGTGTTAATCAGCGACATTTCTATTATTTACACAGATTTTGACATATATAACATACAAAAAAAGAATTAAAGTGAAAAAATTCTTCTGACTGAAATATTTTTCAGGCCAAGTCATATTCCTTTACCTAACACTATGTAGGCGAGACCAATAGCATTTTAAGGGGAGATTTTAATAAATTCCATATTGAAGTCTCATGTGGCATATAGCTAGCTGTAGTTTGCAGGGCATTTCAGAAAAAGGCGAAACAGCTAAATAACTCACTATACTGTATAAAAAGAAAACATGAATATCACCACCTTTAATGAATCTTTTATTAATTATTTATTAATTGTAAATGTATTTATTTTAGCATTTACTAATCATTTTTTAATCAAAGTTGAAACTGTTAACATTAGTGAATGCACCATGAACCACCGTCAATTACTGTAATGACATAAACAAGAATTAATTAATGATTATATACTCTATATTTTTCATTGTTTGTTCATGTTATATAATGCATTTACTAATGTGAACAAATACAACTTTTTAATATCATATTATTCAGTACCCATAAACGAATAATCCAGGGTCTGTTCTGTTCACACAACAGTTTACAGTCACAGCTCTAATACAGTAACGTTATGTATAAATATAAACCCTGAACGAGTAACTCGAGTCAAACTCGTGTAGAATTCGCACAGGATGTCTGTAACCATAGTGACAGTTGTTAATTGAATGACTGTACCTTTATCAACAAAATATTATGTTACAATAGAGGCAGCGCTAATGTGCTAGTTTATGCGCAATGTTTCTGCTGTTTACTTTCTCCTAAGACCTAAATGGTCGTGTTTATATGAGGATATTTGCAAAGACGGGATTTTTGAGGCATGTGTGTTATTTAAGGCCAATAAAGCGGCAAAAATACGTACAACACATGCTCAATGAGAAACGAATGTGCGGCTAGCGTGCTCCTCTGACACAGAAACAGCGGACGCACTGTTGTTTGTGTTTGAATGGTTTAAAATCACCTGTTTTTAAACTGCTGTGCTTAAATATATGTACAAATGTTACGTTTTTGTGACCACAGCAAATGCAACTGCAAGAACCGACAGGTGGATGACATCAAAGTCCCGCGAGAGCATTTCGGAAGCAGTCTCCTCTTATCCTCGTCAATCGCTCTAACAGGATTTGGATGTCATCTGCCTCTTGGTTCTTGTGGATCCACATGAAGTTTACCCACGAGTTAAACAAACCCGTTGTACCAGCCACTGGCTATATCAGCATAGCATTAAAAAGCGTGCCGCGGATGATCAGTAACGTGAGAAATCATTTACCCCCAAAATACAGGACCCCTTACGTTAGTCATACTGTGCAAAGACACGCAATTACCTGTTTGGTTTTCTTATCCCACGAACTGAAAGGCTTGCCAATCTTCATTATTTCGCTAAGCCAAGTCAATCGTCTTTTACACCTTTATCGATCTTCAAAACATCGGAGCCTTCCTGCATTATAAGTTTGTCCATGCTAGCTGAAAAAGTTTTACCTCAGCTTAACGGGATACAGTCAAAAAACCCGAAGTGGATCCGGTCCGTAGTGATTACAGAACGCTTACAGCGGAGAGAGGAACGTGATTTGGCTCCACTCCAGGCTTTGATCATATCCCAGAGACGAAAGATCTTTGATTATTTGCCCAGATATGCAGGTGATTTGAACTAATTTCCAGGCATCATAACATTACAAAAGGCAATCGAAAATTTACTACCTCGTCAGATGACGCTTACTACTTTTAACTACTTTTTACTGGCCTTAATTTGGCATAATTTAATTTACTACCTTTTACTACCTTTTACAACCCCGCGGAAACCCTGTTAAGAGATATTTTATTATATAGACCAGTGGTTCTCAAACTTTTTCAGTGTGGGGCCCCCCTTTAGTGCATCCTTTTTTAGCCCCCCAAAGAAAATTCATGACATAAAACATTCCAAAACTTAAAATTTGAATTAAACAAAACATATCAAATTCATGATAAATTCATTTATTTTATAAAATGTCATTAAACCAGGGCCCCATGGCACCATCTCAGGGCCCCCCAGGGGGCCACGGCCCCCAGTTTGAGAACCACTGATATAGACTACAAGTTTTAATCAAAGTTATGGCCCCTAGCGGATTCAAGAGGGATAAGGTATAGCTAAGAGTGCTCCAGACCAACATTCCGAACGTATATGACTTACAGAAGGTGTACGTTACGGGAAACACGTATTAACGATAAGGTACAACTTAAGAACGACCTATAGAGCTAAGAAGGTTTCGGGGAACGGGGCCAAGAGTTTGTAGAAAAGAATAATTAAGTTGTTATTGTTTCCTTCTTTAGGTTCAAACTTTTTGGAAATGTAAGTATATTTTTGATCTTAAGTATATGTTAAATGCATTTTCATGTTAACATTACTATAAGTTTTTATTTTATTAATTTTCATCATAGTAAAATTCATTTTTTTATTTAATTTTCTCTTAAACAGGCAATTAGATCTCTGAATTTAGATACCATAGCTAGGGAGGTGTCTAAGTTGCAGGTCAATGGAAAATCTATAACCGACTCCTACTACCAGCATGAACATTTCTGGGGAATGTTATGTGTATCCCTATCAGTGCCAAATACTCTAAATAACAGAAGACGACTTCACTTGATAAATTCAAAACATAGTCAGGTAAACACTAGTTCAGTCATGTTGATGTCAAACAGCTAATTTATTTAATTTTTATTACATATCTTTACAAAATTCAAATGAAAGTTTCAGTAGTACTGGTTCTACAATATATTAATTCTACAATAAATCAATTATATATATATATGTGTGTGTGTGTGTGTGTGTGTGTGTGTGTGTGTGTGTATACATATTATATTTTTATATATTTTTTTACTAAAGGATGGACCTAGTACTACTGCACCAGATGACAAAGATGCACAATTGTATTGTGTGTAGACGTCCAAATGACCCTGACCAACCAATGGCACAATGTAATATCTGTCTAGACTGGTTTCATCCAAAATGTGTTGGGTTTAAAAACAGCCATGGTGAAATGACTGCAATTTCTTGGATATGTCCACAGTGCTCAATAAAAAAGACACAAAAAGCAAAACTTAAGAAGACCAAGCTTACGTTTGATAGTATAGAGAACAGTGATATAAAACATTCTGAGAGAGACAACCTTGAAGACACATGTGCATCTCCAAAGCAAACTGACAGTCAAAAAACCAAACCAGGAAATGCAAAACAGCTTCCTTCTCAATTTACCATAACTCTGACAAGAGAGGAGTGGAAAAAAATAAAACCCAATGTCAGACAAGGATACAGACTTCTCAATCATGGATGGGCGGATATATTGTCTAAGAAAATTGATAAAAGAATGCATTGCGTGTTGTCCTTCAAGTATAACAGAGTAAAGCTTCAAAAATCAAGAAAGCAACAGTCACCATTTTGGTATGGAAAAGCAAACTGTAAATTTCCCAGCTGTGCATCTTTCCAATTTTACATATATAAGAAACCAAGAAAATCTGCTGACACAGTAACAGTAACTGTAAAAGTAACTGGTCAGATCGACCATTCTGGTACAATGTCTTTTAGAAGACGCACAAGTGCTGTGGAGAGGGAAAACCTTAAAAAGATGCTTGGTGAATTCACGCCAATGCATCTGCACACCAAAAAACTTGCTGCAGCAGATGAGGAAAAACTGCTACTTGGAAATTCGAATCAAGTTCCCCCGCTAACAGTTTTACATAAACTGTCGAGCCAAAAAAATCTTGAAAATCGAATGGAAGTTCATCCATTACTAGACTGTCTAAAAATCCAAGAAACTCAAGACCTTCACCAACATTTTGCACCACTGAAGCATCAGTACATTCAGTTTGTGGCAGCTTCTCCATTTATATGCCATATGTACACTGTCAAACAGCTTCACCTACTAAAAGACTTCCAAAAGGAAAACTTCTCCTATATCTCGATGCGACAGGGTCCGTTGTAGCAAAACAACACGGGTGTAAAAGTGTATTGTACTATGCACTTTGTTGTCCTGTTCAGTCCACCACATCAGCAACAACAGTTGCTGTAGCAGAGATGCTGTCAGATGACCAAAGCACACCAACAATTCAGCACTGGTTGACTTGCCTTTCCAGAGACTTCATGCATTTATTCAAACAAACACTTCAACCACAAAAAGTTGAAACAGATTTTAGCTGGGCAATCATTCACGCGAGTATACAAACCTTCTGTCAGTCTAATATCCATAAGTACCTACAGCAATGTGTTCAGGTATGTGTACAAGGAAATGCATGTACATTCACTGTTGTGCATATATGTGCAGCACATATGGTTAAATTGCTATGCACAAAAATCGCAAAGATCAAGTGCTCAAAGGAAACTAAGACCTTGTTTATGCATGCATTTGCCCTAGTGCAGAATGCCAACACACTGGCTCAAATCCAATCCTTGCTGACAGACATTTCTACAGTTTTTGGGAAAAGAAATGCTTTGTCCATCCTTGACAGTCTCAAGACACTGCTGATTAAAATCCAGCAACTGCCTGAGTTTACTGATGTGGATGCTGAAATTGAACAACCATCACTGGACGAACTGCTTACAGAATCAACACCTAAGACCATCGTACATGACTCACCATTTGCAAAACTTTTCGAAAAAACATTGCAAGAAACACAATACAAACAAGACAGTGGTACAGTGTGTGCTCAAGTTAACGAATACTGGTGCCCAATGTTAATTGATATACTAAAGCCATACCTAGCAACATTGCCACTGTGGACAGGCCTTATGCTACAACACCTGGAAAAACACAGAGACACAAACACACAGAACTGGTTCCGGACAACAAAGCGTATTGTTTTGAAAAACAATCTCCACAGACGCCCTGGAGATTTCATTCAAGTTATGTACGAGTTCATCTTTGGAAGAATGCGGGGTATCACTGTTTCTGCAATTCGAACAAACACAAGCACAAAAGGGAAAAGAGATGACAGCAAAATGGATCTGCCCCTCAGTCAGGAGGAGAAATGGCAGAAACGGAAAGAGAAAAAAAAGAAGGCAAAATACTATAACCCACCTCCAAATGTGACAAGCATGGAAAGTTTTTGTACTTCCCCTCCATGGTGTGGAAAAGGACAATTGACTAATAAAACTGTAACACTGTTAAACACCTGCTCAATTGACAACCTGCTTTATTTTACTTTCCTGTCGATGAAGAACAGACCTTTGCTCTTCAGGGAAATTGAAAGCAAGCAGAATGTGGTCAAGTGTTTCAAGGTGCTTATGACAGTTTTCAACCACTTCTCAATGAGACAATGGACTCTTGGACGCATCTCTTGGGTTCATCAAACATCAAACTGTTTTAATGGCAAACAGCACTGGAATTTGTTTGGAACAGAACAATTTTTTTCGTATCCCATCTGAAATACCTACATCAAACCACAAGGCAATTTGCATGTGAAAGCCCTGATTGTCCTAACCCTTCCAAAGACTACACAGATGACACTGTTGCTGTTTTGTAAGTACTTTGATAATGTACTTCATTTATTTTTCAACAGTGTAGCACTTTATAACCATGATAAATTTTCTTTTTAAATTATAGGTGTAATGACTTCACACACCTGCAGGAGTCATTTTATAAACTGGTCATTCCCAAATCACTCCTTTGTCTGCAAAGAGGAGAGGTAATGGGACACATATAAGATATATAAAATATCAAATTTAAGTAAAGTAATTTTAAAATAATTACTGTGTAGTAACTTTTTCCATTTTTAAACATAAAATGCAAATGTTGTAAACAGTACAACTTAATTTAGTTGTAGACATTACATCATGAAACAACCATAGTCCTTTTTAAATGGAAAAAGTTGTTTTTTCATAGGAATGGTACTTCGTGTGAAGGAAGAAGAGCCTACACCAGGCGCAGATTTACACATGGATTTCCTGCATTTATGATTGTGGCAATAGATGCTACTGTTGTATGCAATGGTCATCCTGAAATGCAGCCAACAGCACTCCCGCCGACCGTGTCAATTGATTCTAACAGGCAAGATTGTATTGTTTTATTATATTTTTTATTTAATTTTTTATTTTATTTTATTCATCTCAGTTGGTAAAAAGTTTCTTACCAGACCAAAATGTTTATAACATACAATGAATCAATTTTCACATATCCAGCTCCCAACATGAATGCACCAGTACTGCAAAACTTTTTTATTAGGTGCTAACCAAGGTGCTGAAATGTAGCTTAAAACATTGACTCCCATTTGAGACACTTAGTTCAGTTTATGGAGCTCTCACTACTGTGTTAGATAAGAAGGACATGAAAATGTGCAGTGTGGGTTCATGGTAAAGGATTGTAAACCGCTGTCTTAGCCTAGGTAAAAACAGTTTGATTTTACAGATATAAAAGACAGATATTTTACCATGGACCATAGAATAAAGCATAAAAAGTCTGTGGTTTGACATATGTTGTTTTCTCAGCCTAATGTGTCTCAGTAATGTTTCGGCGTAACTACATTTTCTCTCTTGCTTTATGTAACATATTTACAATATATCTATATAGGCCAAATAAACTAATTAATAAATTAACAGAATAAAAGAATGATCATTTTTTCACAGATATGAACCAGTTGCCATAACATTTCACGTGGAAAACAGAAGTCATTTTGTTGGATTCCATCGACTCACTGATGACAATTGGAATTACTATGATGGGATGAATGAAAAACAAAATCCTGGCTCTGGAGATCAGTTGGCAACATCCCAGATTATTAGTAGTGTGTTCACATCGAAATGTACTGTGGGTCATATTGTTCTACTAAAGGTAGGTAGGCTGTTCAAAGTTAATTTTAAACTGCAAGTGTTCATTTAAAATATTCCTAATGACCATGTACTCTTTATTCAATAATGTGTAATAATTAATAATGATGCAAGACAATATCTGTTTTTTAACTTTAAGATGGAGAAGGAACAATATGAAGCAGAAAAAAAGGTAATTAATAAAAGCAATGGAACTAACATGCACTGTAATTATTTCACACAAATAATAAGCATGTGTTTTGGATGCTTTTTATTTTACTTGCATTTTCTTAAAATTGTACAAGTGTATAAACCAGTTACATGAATAATTGTAATAATTGTTTTTTTAATTGGTATTTGCGAACACCTGGTGGTTATAGAGGGAGCAGCAGGGGGATGGTTTCTTGATGAAAAATTACAATTAAATTATAAAACGAAATTAAATAGACTACTGTTCATCTTAATAAAAATTAAAATAAAAATAAATTGAATTTTATTTTATTAGTAAATAATTTAGGTCAAAGATGTTCGGCTGACAAAACTTGTTTGAAAACCCTTACTTGTTCTTTATTTTAAATAAATTTTCTTTGTAGATTGCATTTGAATATACATTTTCAGAAGCTGTTACTGCTGGTAAAAAAATCAAACATATCAGTACTTTAAAGATATTGGCACCTCAATGGTACAGTACCTGAATGATACATTTTAGGGTTCTATGTAGCGACAAGTTTTGTACCTTTATTTGTGAGAAAATACATATTAAAAATATTTGTCACTGTATTTTATTATTATTATTTATTTATTTTATTTTTTTGATACCAAAGGCCTCCCCTGGTGAACAGGAAGACACAATCATGGTATACACATTGCATTTCAAGCTGTACTATTTCAGGCTTCCATAACATTAATAATGCAATTAATCAAATAATCCAATATTGTATTATATGCAAAATAGTTAGTGTTATCCTTTTTGTGTTAATGTTATATTTTGTTCTGTCAAGAGAGCATAAACAAAACATATAACTAATTTGTGTTATTTTGTGTTTTTCTCTCCAAAGGCCTCTTCCTATGAACAGGATGACATCATCATGGTACAATCATTAAATATAAGCAGTACTACTATGCACTTGCATGACATTATTTCAAATATTACCAGTTAAATGACTAATACAGATTTGAGATAACATACATAATGTATGCAATATATTTCACTATGTATAATGCAATTGATGCAAATCTTTATTTAGATTAGTTCAGACGAGGAACTTGGTGATGCAGACATAAAGGTAATCAATTACATTCTATGAAATAGACTGGAGGAAACTACATATAATATTAATTATATTAATTTAAAACAATAACAACAATAAAAATAAAGATATTATCAAAATTATGGAACATGGTTGCATTGTCTGTGTTAGTAAATCAAGTGTTGGAAGTAAGTATTTAATTTTCTTATTGTATAGACTGCTCTGGGATCGGTACATGAGAGTGATGAAAAGGTAAAGTGTGTCTCCACTGTGGTAAAGGGAAAACATTTTTAACTTTGCAAATAAAAAATTTAATTATGATATTTCACTTTGTCTTTAAAGCCTTCTTCTAAAGAGGAACACAGTGAAAAACCAAAAAAGGTAATTAAATGCACCCGACAGGCAATATAGCACACTATTATCTGTTGCCAGCCTTAATATATGGGTAAATGGTTTTTTAATGACACATATTTCTGTCATCACATAACAGAGTTCAACACCTCCAAAGCCAGAGCACTGCATGGCACAGGACATTTCTGCTTGTTGCTACCAAAGGACCAGAAACAAGTAAGGCTTTTAAGAAATCATGATGATAATAAAATTAAACAAAAGCTTACATTAGCTTTTGTTTGTGTAAATCTAAATTGAAGAATAATTTTGTTGTAATAAGAAGAGTCAACCAGCTAATAATTCTTAAGTGAACAAAGCATAAAGCATTAGTACTGTAACATTATAACATATTTTTCACATAAGACAAATTAATATTTCACTGTGCATGAGTTTTACTTTCCAATTATTTCATTTTAGAATATAAATAACATGCATGAAAAGTAATTCCCGCATACTATCTGCTTGCTGAAAAAAATGTAATAAATGTTGCAACGTTTCGATCAATTAATCTTCCTCAGGCAACAACAAATTGTTACAAACAACTTCAAATTTAAATGGTCAACTGACCAATCACAATGGAGAAACATCCAGTCACATGTTAAGGGAAGTACATCGTGCAGAAATGTCACATCATTATAGCAAACACAGTAAACAGATGATATCACTTTACATATGAATCATGATACAACATCCTTATACAAGCGTACACAGTTCAAAGCATCACATAAAATAGTGCTTCATCATTCAACCCTAGGGGTGATAATGTTTGAAGAGTAAAGATCCAATGGAGTTCACGTCTCTGCAGTAGTAAATCAATATCTCCACCTCTAGGTCGCATATTAACCTTCTCAATTCCACAAAACTGTAAAGAGAAAATGTCATGATTAAGTGCATTAGCTAACGGGTAATTCGTATCCTTTCTTCTAATTGAGCTCTTGTGTAACCTAGAGGTGGAGACATTGATTTACTACTGCAGAGACGTGAACTCCATTGGATCTTTACTCTTCAAACATTATCACCCCTAGGGTTGAATGATGAAGCACTATTTTATGTGATGCTTTGAACTGTGTACGCTTGTATAAGGATGTTGTATCATGATTCATATGTAAAGTGATATCATCTGTTTATTGTGTTTGCTATAATGATATGACGTTTCTGCACGATGTACTTCCCTTAACATGTGACTGGATGTTTCTCCATTGTGATTTGTTAGTTGACCATTTTAAATTTGAAGTTGTTTGTAACAATTTGTTTTTGCCTGAGGAAGATCAATTGATCGAAACGTTGCAACATTTATTAATTTTTTCAGCAAGCAGATAGTGTGCGGGAATTACTTTTCATGCATGTTATGAGACTTTGTGTCTTCTTATCCTACGCACCTATTTATTCACTTCAGGTGTGCGACGCTAATTTGTTAGAATATAAATAATAGAAAAAAATAAAATAATACAATTATACAAATATTTTTCTTTCTTTAGAACTATGAATGAACATATAAAGAATGTGTCATGGATTCAATGCAATACTTGTGAGGGATGGCTCCATGCAGACTGTGCAGGACAAGATGTTGCCTCAGACACACACTACTACTGTGGCTGCAAAATGGAGTGTCCTTATCCATTTGTGCGGTTGGTAACAATATGAAAACATCATATTCCAGTTTATGATGAAAATGTTAGTATTTATGTTATTTGTTTTCAGTACTAGGAAAATAATAAGACAGGGATGGATTGCAGATGTTCTCACAGATGATGAAATAAGGGTAATGTTTAAGTGATTAGTTTTCTACTTTGTTTATTAAAAATTGAAGGAGAATTATGTTTTCCTAAATATCAGAAATGTATGTATGAATAATTAAAAACAATTTTTATAGGAAGTGGCACACAACCTGAAAGAGGGTGTTTTGAGGTCAAATAGAATATTTCTTCACAATAATCCATCTTTTGACCCGAAATTCAAAATGTGGAGAGATGCCTTCATGTCAGTTTTTAATGAAGAGCAGGTATAATACTCTAATTTGTTTAAACTTAATATGTTGACTTGACTTGATTACAGCAGCAACCTACACCCAACACATTACACTGGCTTACCTGACGACTACTAACCATATGAAAATCCCTAGTAACCATATATTTCACCCTAGGACAACATAATACCTAGACAAATGACTCTAGTTACTAAACAGAACACCCTACATACAAATTAACAAAACACAGCTTCTGAATGTAATTATTAATAAGCATTTCTAGGTTTATATCAAGCCAACCAACTTTCTGCACAAGTACTGTTAATGCAATTTTCTGTTATGTTAGTATTGCTGGTAATCATGAAATGTTTGTGTTATTTGATATTTACAATAAATAAGGCATGTTTACTTTGCTTAAAATTATATTTTTTGTTTTGAAGCTTACTACTGTAATACTGATAAAGATTGAAGGCTTCAGTCGATATCAGGCAGAAAGATGTTTTGGTTCAAGATTTATCAGTTACTTATAGGTAAGAAAATAATAATGTTTGTTTAAACAATTAAATTCAACTCTTTGTACTTAATATTGTGTAATGCATCTGTAATGAATGGTCTCCTACCATTCATTACAGATGCATTACATCTGATATCCTCTCTTATACCAGAAGGCAGAACACATACCAGGATATATCAGATGACTTCAGTTTTCTTCAAGTTGAAATTTAATTTAATTGAACACTGGCCTAATGGGAGATATTTTGAATGCGTACTTACTTTAATTTGTGTGTTTTTTGTAATAAATGGCACCATTTTTGCCTACTAACCATATGAACCCTTTATTTTTTGAAGTTATGACATGTGCAGTGTGCTATATTGACTAAAATAGAATAATAATGGAGGCGTTCTTCTGTGGATGATATATGAAAGAGGAAATATCAGAAATGGATGAACCGCTGTAATTCGTTAGAAAGGGACTATATCTAGCACCCTACATTGAGATTTTTTTGAGAACTGCAAATATTTTGAAGTTATGACATGTGCAGTGTGCCACACCGACCAAAACAGCATAACAATTGAGGCCTTCTTCTGTGGATGATACACAAAAGAGGAAACATCAGAACAGGATGAAACGCCGGAACCCGCCAGAGAGGGACCGCATCTAGAGCCCTACGCCGAGATTCCCTTGAGAACGGTAAATTTTTTTGAAGTTATTACAGGTAAGGTTCTCAGCCTTCTGTGGATGTTATAGGAAAGAGGAAACATCAGAAATGACGAAAACGCTAGAATTCTTTAGAATGGGACTTTATCTAGCACCCTACATTGAGATTTTTTTGAGAACTGTTGATTTTTTGAAGTTATGACAGGTGCAGTGTGTTATATTGACTAAAATAACATAATAATGGAGGCATTCTTCTGTGGATGAAATATGAAAGAGGAAATATCAGAAATGGATCAAACGCTGGAATTCATTAGAGATGGACTTTATCTAGCACCCTACGTTGAGATTATTTTGAGAACTGTTTATTTTTTGAAGTTATGACAGGTGCAGTGTGTTATATTGACTAAAATAGCATAATAATGGAGGCATTGTTCTGTCGATGAAATCTGAAAGAGGAAATATCAGAAATGGATGAAACGCTGTAATTTATTAGAGATGGACTTTATCTAGCACCCTACGTTGAGATTTTTTTGAGAACCCTTAATTTTTTGAAGTTATTACAGGAAAGGGTGTCAGTCTTCTGTGGATGATATAAAAATAGGAAATATCAGAAATGGATG
This sequence comes from Misgurnus anguillicaudatus, assembly GCF_027580225.2. Lineage (NCBI taxonomy): Eukaryota > Metazoa > Chordata > Actinopteri > Cypriniformes > Cobitidae > Misgurnus > Misgurnus anguillicaudatus. The sequence goes on along the minus strand of NC_073348.2, from coordinate 7,572,933 downwards.
AAACGCTGGAATTCATTAGAGATGGACTTTATCTAGCACCCTACGTTGAGCTTTTTTTGAGAACTGTTGATTTTTTGAAGTTATGACAGGTGCAGTGTGTTTTATTGACTAAAATAGCATAATAATGGAGGCATTCTTCTGTGGATGAAATATGAAAGAGAAAATATCAGAACAGAATGAAACGCTGGAATTCATTAGAGATGGACTTTATCTAGCACCCTACGTTGAGATTTTTTTGAGAACCCTTAATTTTTTGAAGTTATTACAGGAAAGGGTGTCAGTCTTCTGTGGATGATATATGAAAGAGGAAATATCAGAAATGGATGAAACGCTGGAATTCATTAGAGATGGACTTTATCTAGCACCCTACGTTGAGCTTTTTTTGAGAACTGTTGATTTTTTGAAGTTATGACAGGTGCAGTGTGTTATATTGACTAAAATAGCATAATAATGGGGGCATTCTTCTGTGGATGAAATATGAAAGAGGAAATATCAGAACAGAATGAAACGCTGGAATTCATTAGAGATGGACTTTATCTAGCACCCTACGTTGAGATTTTTTTGAGAACCCTTAATCTTTGAAAGTTTTGACACGTGCAGTGTGCCACACTGACCAAAACAGCATAACAAGGGAGGCATTCCTCTGCTGACCATATACGAAAAAGAAAACATCAGAACAGAATAAAACGCTGGAATTCATTAGAGAGGGACCCCATGTAGCACCCGACATTGAATTTTTTTTTTAGAACAGTTAATTTTTTGAAGTTATTACAGGAAAGGGTGTCAGTGTTTTTGAGACGTTTTAATTTGTTGAAGTTATGACGGGTGGAGTTTGATATTTTTTATTTTGTATATTTTTTTGTAGAACCGTTAATTTTTTTAAGTTATTACAGGAAAGGGAGGCGGTCTTTTTAGGTTGATATATGAAAGAGGAAATATCAGAATAGGATGAAACACTGGAATTTGTAACGGAGAGACTTTATCTAGCACCCTACATTGAAATGTTTTTGAGACGTGTTAGTTTGTTGGAGTTATGATGGGTGGAGTTTGATATTAGGGCATAAATAGCTTAATTAGGGAGGCGATCTTTTGTGGAAGTTGTATGAAAGAGAAAATTTCAGATCAGGATAAAATGCTGGATTTCGTTACAGAGGGACCTCATCTACATTGAGTTTTTGTGGAGAACTGTTTATTTGTTGATGTTCTGACAGGGGCAGTGTGCTTTATTAATTAAAATAGCTTAATAAGGGAGGCGAAATTCTGAGGATGATCCACGAAAGAGGAAACACCAGATCAAAATGAAACACTGGAATTCGTTAGAGAAGGATTTTATCTAGCACCCTACATCGAGTTCCTTTGGAATTTTGGAAAATTTTGATGAGGCAAGGCACCTCTCATCCAAATACGTGGCACTATATGTCAATTAAATAAACAAATACTGCGCATCTCCGCAAAAACATGCATCACCCCATCACTCCTCTTCAGACTCAACGATCAAATTCCAACCATCTCCGCCCAAATAACTGCTGTCCGATGCAGAACAAGGCCCACCTCCACGCAGGGGCCGCCGGCAAAACCCCGGAAAACTAAGATTAAAAATAAAATCCATATAATAGCATGTAAATTTGAAAAAATGCATCATAAAAATAATGAAAACATAACTTCCCAGTATTATCTAAGATAGTTTGAATTCATGGAATCTGAATATTTTTTGTGGAGTAATTTAGTTGGCTAATGATGACTAGACATTGCAGTGAATAAAAAATGGTGATCGAAAATCAGAACTCTTGATGTATAAACTCTAGATACATTTGCACAATTGTCTCATAGTGTGGACAATTAAAATACACTTGGCAATAGAGCAATGAAATACAGCATCATTTTCTCTTTATTTGAATCCAGTGTTTATGCGATATCCCCTTCCCGAAGTGCCCTTCAAGGGCGCAAAAATGCCATTTGGAATTAACCCCGTTTTCCGCATGAATTTTACTGCGTGTCCCATCTTAAAGACCGAAAATAGCTGCAATACTAAAAAAAACATAAGATACAGTAAAGTAATACGTTTCAGCTATTCTTCTGAAGAAATCTCTTCTCTGGTAAAAAAAAACCCTCCCTTCAAGAGTTATTTCGGCATTGTTGCGCTCCTCTGATGATCTAATTTTGCAAAGTGTTCTTTTAAGCCAGAATGTAAAAATAACATGGACACTCACGTTCTTACAAATATGTGTTGGATTTGTTTTATCAGGGATATGCAGTTAAGTGTTTTTTTCACCTTCTGAACTTATTAAACACACCGCATATTTTAAACGAAAATATATTTGGCAAAGACGTTCAAAATCTGTAGTAGATTACCTTTTATTTTTAAAGTTAAATAAATGAATGTTTCCATTTCTTAAAATGTTTTTCATGTTTGATCACTATCACTCCCAACGAAAAACCAAACACCAACAAAATAGTACAATGACAAACTTTATATTAAACAGCTTGTTTTATTAAAACGAATTTGACGGATGGTATCTGCGTTATAACATAAATTAATGAAAGACATAATTTTTTAGTTCTACGAATTCTTACTATTTGTTCATTATTATTTTTTTATTAAAACAGAACAAGAGACATTACTAAAATGACTCGCCTATACCAAGCAGAACGTCCAGCAAAACGAATAGACAGAAAACAATTTACCAGCCTTATAACATAAACAAATACAAAGATCCCCAGATTCTCAAAACAAATGGGTTTGCGGGTTTTCATCAATACCAAACCACAACGATATTAAACATGGACAAACATCCCCAGGTTAAGCGAAGAAACTAAACTTGAATCCTATGTATTATCAAAGCTTTCCGAGTCTCACACTCACGTGAACTCTGCAAGTCAGGAAATCACCCACACCACATGAGTGCAGCACCATGCGCGGCGGAAACCCAACTCGGCCTCCATCGAACACACGTCGCTCCCCCCCTCCATCAAAGCCACAATACGTCCCTGTATATGTGCACCACACGGTCAACACAGCGGGTGGTCTTCTGCAGATGACACCGAACACAAACTACATGAAAATGACATGAAACGGTAGACTGGCCAAAGTGGAAGTTGATCTAAAGTGGAAGTTGATCTAGTCGGTTATGTGCAGTTTACATTCAAAGTGATCAAAGTCAACACGCTGCAGACACACATTTCATTTGAAATAAACATGTACAAACAAAAGCAATAAACATTTTACAGTTCAAACCGATGGCTGACAAGTCTCAAATTTTTGTGGTAACTGTTCCTTTAAACACACAGCCAACGACACCGCAAGGGAGGAGCCCGAAGCGCTCCGATACCTTCCAAGGTGGAACGGACAGCCAGGCGAACAAGGAGCTGGCGAACCGGGAGCCGGACCCAGCCTCGTCCCACACGAATCGTTTAGATTAGATGAGAAAACATTTTTGGGGGGAAGGGGGTATGCGCGCGTTGTTTGTAGACACGCCCTTCGCCGTCATCCAATCCCAGACATTAGGTTTGTTTGAGTTCGTGCTACGCTGCAAAAACCAACAGGCAGGCAGTTGACATCAAAGTATCACGAGAGTGAATCGAAGTCATGAGGAAGTCTGCTTTCGAACAGCTCTCGCGCTACTGTGATGTCATCCGCATTTCTGTGTTCTTCGTCATACAAGCTTGTTGAAGATGCGTAGAGCGACTGCCTTCGAGACGTAAAGTCAACACAAAACGCTGTAAAACTTTCATTGTAGAATACTAAGGCATCAATCAATCAAAACAACATATCTAAACAGACTGACATTTCAAAGTGACCTAAAAGATTTTTTGTTGGAATTAATTGGAATGAATTATGGACGTACTCCTCGCTTGTAAGTCACATTGGTCTACGGCTGTAAGTACTTAAATGTAAATATGGTGAAACTGCAAAATATTGCATGAAATGCTGTAATAAGAACATACTGTTACTAATACAGTTTATAAGAAAGTTTACCGTTTACAGTAACATTTAAGCGATTTTAGACTATTTGAGCGACAAAGATGCTAAAGTGGACTGTTTTCAGTGCGCATACGCACACAAACTCAAAAGCCCAAGCGCGTTTCAAAAATCACGCAAACGCATAATTTTTTGGGCTTGACAGGAGATATACGCACAAACTATATTGTAATACCACAGTCTCTGAAAGTATTCTCATAAAAACAGTCGTTTATTATAAGTGAGAAGTTGATCATGTGTCAGTCAGTGTATAGATCAGTGCTTCTCCGTTGTTAAAGGGACAGTTCGTCTTATAAGAAATCCTTATGTTTGAGTCATTATGTTAATCAAACTACAAAAGACAAAAGGAAAATCACTTTTATAGCTTTAAAAAGATAAATTATATTTAATTTATAGAATGAAAACAGTGTTATATTAATAACACTCTACCCAATCAATACTGTTAGATCTTACTTTATTTGTTGTTCTTTTCTATTGTAATGTCTTGATTTGTTCTTATTTTATTTTCCCACATCACTTTTTTGCTTATGTGAAAATTATTCAACCCATGACTCAAAAACCATAATGTACATTATTACGTAATTGATTTAACCAGTGCTATATTGTAAAATTAATTCATTTTAAATTAGATGTAGGCCTTCAGGTCCACCCTATTGCAAGGCCAACTTTAAATTGTATGGCCTTGCGACTGATGGTCAGATTATGGCAATATAAAATAATTGCAGATGTAAAATAGTAAGGGAATGCTACTTGTTACAGCTATCCACATTTATCAACCCATTTAATTAAACATGGTTTCGGTTACTAGTCAAATGTTTACATTTTAAATTTGAAATCTAAATCTTAAATAATTGAAATAATGGTCATGATGTATTTTTCGCGTATGTTATGGTGTGCATTTTGTTTCTGCGCACGTGGAGGGATGGTGAGTTCCTTCTTTTTTGTCCTTGGCCAATCACATGCCTGAAGAATAAATAAGTTAAGTTACAGCATGTTCCCTAATGAGCCCATAATATTTATTCTGGGGGGGTCCTCCCACCTCGCGGCCCCATCAGAGGCCACATCGCCCCTCGAGCGCCCTTCTCACCTTTTTCACCCCTGACCCGTTTTCATGCCTGTTAGACAAAACATATTAAAGTATACAAAGTAGTGCTGTTGGTTAGTAGCCTTATTTTTTTAGGTTTTAATTACACAGAATTCATGATAAATTAATGTATTTTATAAAATGTCATAAAACTGGGGCCCCCCTGGCACCATCTCGCGGCCCCCAGTTTGAGAACCACTGCTGTAATGGATATAATGATGGTAAGTATCTTGAAGGTCCAATTAGGTAGGGTTAGCAAAAATAAAAACAGAAAAAATGAACACCTCTTGCAACCTTAAGTTAATATGTCAACATGACTCCTCCCCATGCATGTTGAAATACTACTTAAATTTTATAAATATTATTTTATAAATATTTATATGAGTTTGTCATTTCTGTTTTTGTTTGTTTATTATAGTGTCATATAATATGCAGTCCTCTACTCATCTCTACATACAGTCGATCTGCACAGTGAGGATATTGTAAAGGATGGAGTATTCTCATTTCTGATCTCTAACCATTTTAGCCAATCCTGTTATTATGGTACACATTTTAAACAACTTTTTGGTTTTCAATGTACTTGTTTTGGTATGTACAGATGATGTCTGATTGTTCAGTTTATGATTAACATTATTATTTGTGTGTTTGTTTAGTCGTTTGACATCCCGCTGTATCTGAGAAGAACACATCTGGTGTAGAAGGTCTGATCTGCATTCTGCCATAGTCGAGTGTGTGAAAAGAAACGTGTGTGGGTGATTTAATGATAAATGTGGGCCTTCCTATACTACACCTGGACTCCTCAAAGTGTCCTCCACGTCAGCAACGAGGCTCTACATCACTGCCGGGCAATACTGGATAGTGCGTTGGAGAGTCTTTGTACACGGAGGCTCTAGTCAAACAAGTGTTGTACCAAAATCTTACTCCCCCGGACAAGTCATGCTCTCCTCGCGTGCACGCACATCACACACAGTTGATAGGTGGAGAAGCAAGGTTGCAGCACTCTTCTGTTTTTAAACAGCCATTTACTGATATTTTGTAGTTAGAAGAAATATTGAAGTCTTCAGATTCTCAAAGTCTCTTCTTTCACCTGAAATCCCAGTAGATCATTACTAACACACACATTGAGACAGAGATCTTTGGCCTTCTGACATCACAGGAAGTAGAAACACTGAAGTCTTCAGATTCCCAAAGTTTCTTCTTTCACCTGACATCCCAGTAGATGATTCCCATCACACACACACTGAGACAGACTGACCACGTTCTTAGAGCCGATCCATGACGCCGCCTTCATGGCCACAAACTGCCACTCAATCTGTTGCTGTATTTTATAGCCGTATAACCAGATGAGAGACAGTGCTATATTATATAAATGATACATGAGTTAAGGTAATATTACAAATGTTTGAAAAGATGCACTGAACCCATCAATATTATGTTTTGATATGAAGTTACTTTTAAGTCATTTTAGTGAAGTAATGTATGTGCTCATCTTAAAGTGTCTTTGTGCATTTTGTATTCTTTTTGTTTGTTTGTTAACTCAATGTCTTGTTATACTTAGTTATGGTTGTCTATCTCATCCCAACATAATGTCTATTTATTGTATTATAGTATTTTATGTATTTTAATTATTGTATGTCCTGTACATTGAGACCAAAGTAAGTTCTTTGAGAAAATTCTCATTCTACAGACGCTGATTTATGGTCAGTTGTTTTGATGGTAGAAATCTTTCAACTTTAATGTAAATGTGATTTTTCCTTTGGATATGACACCAGTATGGTGATCATACCATTTGTAACACTAATGGTGATGGGTGATGACTGTGTACATATAGTTTGTGTAATATTATATTATCTTTGTTTTTATAGTGTCATTTCATATGGTGCCCTGAACATTTTCTAGCCACAGATGTGTGACGTATCGCACTGCAATGCCATTTTAACCATGTCCCCATGTTTACATAATTTTACATTCTTACATTTCTAATACATATTGATATTAACATTCCAGAACAGAATTGTATCGTTGTTTGTTTATGAATTTGCTGTTCTTTTTTATACATAATTGGTCTGTAACTTTGATCTGTAAGTAACGATTTCGGACACTGACGTAAATATAATGCCTCAGAGAGCTGTCGCAGAGATTCATCATAAACACCTGTGTGGCTTTATGTACAAATGGTAAAGTTTACTTTCTTACTGTTTTTCACTTTTGTCATGTTAATTTAATTAGTTGATAATAAAGAGAGCAAACAACTGCTTAAGATATTTATTTACAGCTGTTTATTTATTGTTTAATAAAAATGTGTATTAGATTTTAAATAAAATATATTGCAATTATGTTTAGTTATTTATTTTCAAAAAGTAGAAAATAACTGAAAACAAGAAGTAACAAAAGTGTGTAAACCTAAATGTTTCGTACTGTCAGTATCCTTCAGCTGATTCAAGTTACATGTTCGTCTCCCGTTGCATCATGGAAAATATGAGTGAGCGAGTGTACATCGAATGTACCCTCAAAATCAGAGTGCATTGTGGGTAAAAAGTAGGGAATGAATGTAGGGAATGAAGTTATTGGCTGAATCCCAAACCGCCTACTTCCATACTATATAGTACGCAAAGTAGCGCTTTTTACATACTATATAGTAGGGAAGTAAGCGGTTTGGGATTCAGGCATTCACTCAGGTTTCGGACACCACTACAAAATGGCCGACACCCGATATAGTGCACTATATAGTGGACAGGGAGCGGTTTCAGACACAGCTTTAGTTTACTGCTGGCTTCCTTACCCGCTGGGGCACGTTCAATCTCGCACCGGTGCGTAACGTTTTGCTACGGTTGAACGTCATGTTTCCTGGCAGCGGCGTGCAACAGAAGCGTTTTCTCTTGTTTGGTGGGTGTGTCAGAAATGTCGATATGTGATATAAAACCACGCGGTAGTAAAGAGACTGCTCGCTCAATGGGTTCAAGTTGGAATGTTGTCTTTCATTCTGGACGGCAAGGTCAGTGTGGTCTCGTTTTATTTAGTTATACAAATAAATATTTCTTGTTCCTTGCTAATGCAAAAACCCATTGTGTTCTCTGACTAATTACCCAGAAGTTATTTTTTAAGCGTTGGTGGGATTGAAAGAAAATGACTGATGGAAGGGATACAATTACAGATTGAACTATCTTTTGAAAAATATTATGTGATATTATTGCTACAATGTTTTTTTTTTATTCAAATTCCAACTTTCAGTTCAACCTATAATGGTGTTATTAACATTATACCATGCTAACATTACAAAACCTGTTTTTTGATATTTTGAATGTGAAGCAAAACTTAAATAAGAATAGACAAAACAATTTAAAGAATAAACAATTCTGTACTTTATTAAACAATTACCTACAGATCTTCTTGCTGTAAACAGGAGAAAGCAAAGAAAAAAAGAAAGAAAGAATTGTGTTAGTGACTTAACTTTTAGTCTTCAATTGCATTAAAAAGAACTACTTCTTTATAAGTCACTTTGGATAAAAGCGTCTGCTAAATGAATGAATGTAAAGTAAAGTGGATGGATAAGGTAAAATAAATTCTTCCTGGTAGATGATTTTCCCTTCTTTTTGCAGTTTTTTGACAACTACTTTATCAAATTCCTCAACTTCACTTTAAAATAAAAGATGAATGCCATTGTCAAAAATATTGTGTAATAACAATATTATTATTTTTTTGTTTTTGCAAATGCAAATTACAAGTATACCCTGAGTGATAAGAAGGGCCACAAAGGGAATACCTCCTCAGCCTCCTGCCACGATAACGCCGGCATCTCACATAGGCCATGAATGATGGCCTGTCCATATAAATAAATAAATTAATTAATTAATTAATTAATATTAAACATTGCATATATGACAATAATAGAAACAATCCAATTGACAAACATGTTTGGGCCTACCTCAGGAAAAAGAAAACTACAAATGAACTCCACTCCAGTTGAGTTTTAGATTTATAAAGCAGAGCTTTGAGGTATTGAAAAAGAATAACACACTGCTGCTCACTGTCCATGTAGACAGGTACACGTGGCTTTAGTGGGGACCACTTTGATGGTTTCCCATTAAGAACATCCTGCAAGGCAAACAAAAAGTGTTGATTTAAGCCATAAATGAATAATTGGCATAACCAGTACAAATATAGCTAAGAGCATATTGGATAATCAATTGACAATGTTGAAGTTGACAATGATAACTGGGTGAGTCATTTAGGAATGCTAATATTTAAATGATGAAAAATTAATATTTCAGTTCCACTAAATGCTGCTCTGTTCCCTTTGAAGTGACAATGCAGTTCATAGTGTCTCTTCGTTTCTTGTCCGATCCTGGGCTGCTTGGATGTGCTGTGGGACATTGTGTGTGATGCTTCTTTTTAGCCTTTACAGAGTTTGTGTTTTTGCCTATAATAAGCAATAGAAGCTATTAAAGGAACAAAAAACAAAATAAAAAATTTAATTGTCTCCTAAGAGAATTAATAAGGGTGTTTTGTTTTTCATAATAAATAAAACGTATTGACAAAATATTCAAAATTAATATGACAGATTTAACCAATTTATGGGACCTCTGGATATTATTTGACCAAAATGTACAATACTTTTTAACATACCCGTCAATTTGAAATCGTTCCATTAGCACATGGCACCACAATTTTCTAATCATAGGCATGTCAATCTAAAAGAAATGCCTATCGTACTTTTCTACTTTTACCAAACAAACTTAAAAAAGTAAATAAAATAAACACATATTTTCTATTATTAACTTACCTCCTGGAAATCGAACTCGGTGTCACAAACCATTGAGAGGGTGTACTGAAATACAGGAGACAAACTGTTGTTAACACCAGGGACGTGCACAGACATTTTGAGGGGCAGGGGCTCAAGTAAAATAAAGGGCACTTCTCATAATTATGTATATTTTTTTAAACAAAAAGTATATTAACTAGGGCTGTCAATAGATTAAAAAAATTAATCTAGATTAATCGCATGATTTCATGAGTTAACTGCGATTAATCGCAAATTAATCGCACATTTTTATCCATTCTAAATTTACCCTAATTTAACACTTTTCAGGTTTTTAATATTCTAATCATATATACATATATAGATGCTTTATGGAAATGTATGTTAACAACAGCCTGTTTACATTTTAACAGAATCACCAGCCATTGTTTTGTATATGAATTTTCCTTTCAGAAGATTTTTCTTTCTCCATTTTTGTTTGTTGCTGCATCATTTGTGACCTGTGCTGGCAAGTTGAGTCGGAATTAGCAAATTTAAAAAAAAAATAGTTGTTCATATTTTGACATTCTCTATTAAAACATAGAACAATGCATGATTTGTTGAAATATAACAAAATATGACAGAACTACACGTGTTTGAAGTTGAAAAAGTCAAATTACCACAAAAATGTCCACATCCATCCATCCATCCATTATATTACCACATCAATACCTTAAAATCACTGGTAAAACTAATAGATTTAGCACACACAAAGCAAAAACATCATCAATGTATGTTCAACTTTTTTCCTTTTGTTTGATTGACATTGAGACAGACTGCTTAAAATCTAAGTGATCTAATATAATGTTATACATCAGATTGTTTTACCCAACAGTTAACCAAACATTTACTTAATACATAACAGATTATAGATCCTACCTGCGTGAATTCTTATTAAAACAGATATTTGTAAAACTGTAATTTTGTGTAGATGTCTATATATCCGGGTCGCGCACTCACGCGTCTGTGTGCACGCGCTTCAGATATCAGTCAGTCAGCGTGAGGGGATCGCTTTTGAGTCTTGTCGCTCTTAATAACTCTTTAACATTAATCAGGTACCGAACTTTATCTCTCTTAATGACTATTTTAACATCAAGCAAGTCATGCAGTCTATTTTATAAGTCATGCATAAAAGCGAAACCAAAATGAATTGAGACGCATTTTTGTATTAGATTAAGCATTAGGAGGACGGTAATGTTACACCTCTCAGACGTATAAATGATCATATCAGATGTCCAACGAGCATTTAGAGCATTGGATTTGGTAGACGATTTGCTTAATGTTCTTATTTCTATGAAAACCTTTTACTCATTTAGAGAGAGTCACATTTGTCTGCGTCTCTGTTCATTCAACTATGGGCTGGACCAAGGGTCAAACAGAAATTGCGCGTTGCGTTAATCTCCGTTAATAAAATTAGTGGCGTTAAAATGAATTTGCGTTAACGCGTTATTAACGCGTTAATTTTGACAGCCCTAATATTAACGCAATTCTGACTTCCTTTTTAAAAAAAATATTAAAAAAGTTCAAAAAAGTTCAAACTCACGCAAATGTTTAATTTTCAAAAGATGTCTACAAAATAATCAGTTGTTCACACAGACACCATAGTCTCCTTAGTAGTCTAGGTTTATAGAGCAGCAAAGGAAGCCATTACACAATGTGCATGTTTTGAAAACATTAAATTACACATTAATTACAAATTTGTTAAAATGCTAAAAACAAAGTTGTGACTGCTGAGTTACCGCTACATGCCAATAAATGCTATATCATATGCTAGCGTTTAGCTGATTAGTTGTTAGTTGTTACTCAAAATGTATTTTTGTCTGATAAGGGCTCAAAATATAAGGTCTGTTTACTAATGTGATCTTCTGGCATGAGCCTCAGAGCAGAGCAATCAGAGCAGAGCTCAACATTATTATTCATGACCCTTTCAAATAGGGCAAAAATAGACCATTTCATTCAAATGACAAATTCTAGCGTTGTAAATAGACATGTAAAAACGTTTCTAGATAATTTTTGCACTTAATAAAGCAACATACCTTCTATGTAATTGTCAAAGAACAATTTAACATATTATGACAACACATCCTATGGCACCTTTAATCTTAAGTTTCATATTTATTAGGGTTACACATGTTAGAAACAACAAATATAGATTAGGCCTATCCCAGGTAGCAAACAGACGTTGGCCCAACGTTGGCCCAACGTTTGTTGTTGTGTTGGGCCAACGTTGGGTGCTGACGTTGGCCCAACGTAATTTTGTCCGTTGGGCCAACGTTGGGCCAACCATGTTATTGGACGGCCAGCAGACCTTCTGCCAACCTAAAAAAAACCTTACCAACCTTCTGCCAACTTAAAAACCACTAAAACAACGTTGGGCCAACGTTAGGCCAACCATGTCATTGGACAGCCAGCTCCCAGCTAACAAAAAAGGTCCCCAGGACGTCCCCTAAACGTCCTCTGCGAACGTCCCACAGACGTCATTGTGTAGGGTACCCGTTACGTCGAGCGGACGTCCGCTACGACGCCTCCGGACTTTCACAGGGACGTTCGCAGGACGTTCAGCAGACTTTTGGGACTTTTAGGGGACGTTCGCCTAAAGTCCTCAGCAAGTCATTTTATTTCCCTGCTAACCAATGAAAACAGACACGAGAAACATTGTATACCACAAAGTACTTTTATTTTAATCCAACAGTTGTAATTATGCTGTGCTCCATGTTTGTGTGTGCGTGCACGGTGCCCGATCTCCCGTGCGCGTCAGTCAAACTCGCTTCAGCTACGTGTGTGTGTGTGTCTCTTTGTGTGTGTCTCTGCGATGTCAATTCTTTCCGCTGTCTTCTAACCTAAAACAACGAAATGAACACATTCAGAAGTTAACTAATTATTTTTGAATATGTTTAAAATGTCTTGCAAAAAATCCCTAGCAAAATGTTTAAAGATAAGGGAGACAGAATTCTATGCTTAAAATAGAAAGCATGCACAACTCTCTTTTACCTAATATTTTATGTTTATGGTATTATTGTTGGTGTGACAGTTCACTCAAAGTAAAGGTGGGTCAATTTGGACATATGCTACCCATTTTAGGTCTAAATGCAAATCAATCTCGATATGAACTTGAAAACCAGCTAAAACCAGCCCAAGCTGGTTGACTGGTTTTAAGCTGGTCTCTCAGCCTGGTATTAGCTGTTCAGGATTGTGTAGCAGGATGTGGGTTTTTTTGGCCACTTTATAGCTGCAGGCTAGAAAACCAGCTGACCCACCAGCTTAAACCAGCTTGGCTAAGCTGGTTGGCTGGTCTTAGCTGCTTCAAGATGGTCCTCCCACCCTGACCAGCTAAGACCAGCTACAAAGTGAACATACACACCTTAGAGAGAGCATAGGTCACACAGAGTACAAAAATATTTTACAATTACGTAAAATAATGTAAGTTGTCTTATATATTGATCTTTGATATTATTGTAGGTTTTGTTGTGGGTTCAGGGCATCTTGAAGTACACTATGAATAAGTGTCAGATAGATCTATGGTTCTATTCCAAAGAATCAAACATGTATCTTGTTTTTAAAAATAGACCATTAACTATTAACTTATTTACAACATATTTACTTTCAAATATATATACAAAAACATTTGGGATTCACACAGACTCACTATTATTCATTATTAGTTGCAAGTATGAAACTGAGCTGCTGAAATTCTCCCTGTGTAGCTGTAGCATCCTCCAAGCTGCCTTCCCTCTGAAGACAGATAACAAATCTACAAACAAAAACAATCCATAATTAAACAAGAATAAAAAGTCAGCAGTGACTAGTAATGTTGTTATGACACATACCATCTTTTGAAAGTTAGCTTGGCTTGCTCATTGACTGATGTTTTTCCGACCACTGCTGTGATGTTGTCCTGAATTTAGTCTACTTTCAGAATGATTTTCCAATCCAAGACTTCTTTCTAGGATTTGTTTGGAAACAGTAAAACATTACTAACTACACAAGTACAATAAATGAAAAGTAAGTCTGCCTATTAATATTTTTAGATAAAAATAACAAAATAGTGTACCTGATTCTTCTGAATGGCAGAAATTGACTGGTGTGCTGCAGTTGTGATTGTGAAGGACATGGAACTGTAAACACAACCCAGATTAGAAAAAAATAAAAAAATTGATGATGTAAGTATTGTAGTAAATGTTGTAAAATGTTGAATGCTCTATCATTTTTAAGTCACTTTAGGTGTATGCTAAATGAATAAATAGAAATAATGTAATCATCTTTATACTACAAATACTGACTGAGACTAACTTATATGTTTTTAATTCCACAGAAGTATGACTATTTAAATGACTGTTAACATATACCATATTTTCCGGACTATAAGTCGCTTTTTTTCATAGTTTGGCTGGTCCTGCGACTTATAGTCAGGTGCGACTTATATGTAAAAATTAATTCATACTGACTAACATGAACCAAAAGAAAACATTACACATAGAAACATAGAAAATGTCTACAGCCACGAGAGGGTGCTATATGTTGCTCCTGTAGCCTACCCCTGAAAAAACTGTTAACTGAAACATTAACCTAAAGACAATGGAGAAAGACTTAACAAACAAAATGTCCCCAAAAAGAATAAAAATTTTCTAAATAAATACGACTTATAGTCCAGTGCGACTTATATATGTTTTTTTCATCTTCATGACACATTTTTTGACTCATGCGACTTATACTCCGGAGCCACTTATAGTCCGGAAAATACGGTAAATGTACTCACAATAAGGTGCCTCAGACAATATCATAGCATCTTTTTGCTTTGATGTACTGGTTGCTCCTCATCTAACTCAGAAAAAAAACAGGAGAAAAATCAGAATGAAATAATAATATGATAGTAAATCATATTGTGACCTTTTAGTTTTACCTGGCTCCTCAGCTGAAAAAAAAATACTAAAAACATTAACATGGACCATGTACACTTTAGTTTAACGTTTAGCATTTAACAATCAAATATTCAACAGTTGGATTTTTTTTAAAGTTTTTACTTACACTTGTGCAATTACTGTCAATAATGATTAATTCACATAAAATATGTATAGAAACATGCATTTTTCTTAATCATTCCAACTTTTTGTTTTGTGTACTGACAATGTTGTCTCTGTTGAGTCCTTTTGGCCTGGAATTCTCTCTCTGCAAACAAAAAACAAAAGTATTTTTAAGTTGTCTTTTAACACTTACAATGACTTTCAGTGTGAAGAACCTCACTTTTTTTACAGCGTCAATATTTACAGTCTCAAAATAGAACAACTTTGGTCAATATATATCATATAAACATTGTATGTTTTGCTTGCTATTATTTTTTTTAACTTGATTGTTAAAAAAAAGTTTGGTATTACTTTGCATACTTTACCTGTTTGAGAAAATACTCTGAATGCATATTTTGTCCACAGCTGTCTAGAGTGGCACATTGTTCATTTTGGTCTTAATACCCTTCAGACAGAAACAAGTGTCTTATTATTATTATTTTTTTATATATGTAGCTGACCTTGTTTTCGTTTAGCATTTGTATTTTATAAAACATGAACAAAATCTTACCCCATTGTTCCACTCAAACCACAAGGATGGTGCTACCTCAGACTTATTTTGCTCCGTGAAATGGAGCAACATAGCACAGAAAACCTGTAAGTAAAGTCCATATAAATCGGTAAGTTCAGCTTGCAGTACACAAAGGAAATGTACCATTGTACCAAAATTAATAGAGGACCATTGGCTACATTATCTATAGGCTGAAAATTGTTTTCCAATGTTTTTTCATGTTGCACTGGAAACATTTGGTTGTTTAAATCTTAGTTTTTCTCAAACCAGTATCAATCTTACAAGGCAAGGCAAGTTTATTTGTATAGCACATGTCATACACAGAGGTCATTACAGTATAACATAAGCGGATCTGGTGCTGAACTTACCTTTTTGTAGTACACTACACATTTATCAGTCAGATGTTTAAAGGCTGAGAAAACTAAATAAAGATAAGTTAATATATATACACATCAAATTATGTAAAATAATATAAAATGGAAGCTGCTTAAATGTTAAAATGTTACCCAGATGTACCCCCAATCCTCGCAGATAATTAAGAGCTTTTTTATTATTACAAGAGATTTGATTCAATTTAAGATTTTTATTCAATTAAACTGCTACCATATAAGGGTTTAACCATATACCATATAAAAGCATATAAAGGTTTAAAAATAAAGTTAAAAATATATATTTTTATAGGCTAAATAAATTCAGGCTGATTCATTATGCTGCATAGTTATGAAAAATTAATGAACCACATCTACAAACTTATTTTGGTGATTTAGCCAATTTTTACAATGACTTACAGGGCTATTTTTACTGCCTGTGCCACCGTATTCAATCATACACGTCATTTTACTACAGTACAGTAGGTGGCGGTATATTGTTCGTGTCCGTATGGTCATACGCGGCAAGCAAGTACACACACGACTGAAGTGTCGCTGGAAGACTGCAGGAACAGAAACCCCTGGAAAGGTAGGAGTTTTAATTTAAACTTTAAAATGTGTTTAATCATCACGACAGAAAATGTTTGCTTTGCCATTATTGAAGAATCAATTCAGACAGAATTTCGTGCACGCTCGCCCTCGGTACACATGTAGGCCGTTTCTCAAACGGAAGGCTGCATCCTCCGGAGGTCGCATAGGCAGGCTGTATACGTCACCAAGCCTGGTTTATTAAGTTAACTGAGCATTACATTCGCAAGTCATAAGCATATTACAACAATTTACGATTAACTAAGAATAATAGTCAACTTTATAATTTTTAATATTCTGAAATAAGACACGCGACCTCCAGAGGCTGCAGCCTTCCGCTTGAGTAACGGCCGTATGAGCTCGCGCACTTACCCGCTGCGGATGAATATTAATATAAAACCTTATACATTTACTCTAACATTGAACTAAAGCTAAGCTTACATACGATACCAAAATGTACTAACTTAAATATGGCTAACAAATTTCCTATACAAAGGAAATACAAACCTTATCAAACTGCACACTTGAACCAATATAAATACTGTATATGGTAAAGAAATCTTACCCTGTAACGAAAACTTGACGAAATTACGACCTTATCCAACAATTAACTACAAAATAAATGGGATTTAGTATAAAAAAATTCGAAATTTAAAGGAGTTTTAACCTCTTTTACCACCGTCTCCGTTGTGTCAGTTGAAGTATGACGTGTGACTCCTCGTGCCAGATAATTCAAATGTTGTCACTCGCAATAGATCTATCTGACGTCATTCATAGTGTACTTCAAGATGCCCTGAACCCACAACAAAACCTACAATAATATCAAAGATCAATATATAAGACAACTTACATTATTTTACGTAATAGTAAAATATTTTTGTACTCTGTGTGACCTATGCTCTCTCTAAGGTGTGTATGTTCACTTTGTAGCTGGTCTTAGCTGGTCAGGGTGGGAGGACCATCTGGAACCAGCTTAGACCAGCCAACCAGCTTAGCCAAGCTGGTTTAAGCTGGTGGGTCAGCTGGTTTTCTAGCCTAACCAGCTATAAAGTGGCCAAAAAAAAACACATCCTGCTAAACAATCCTGAACAGCTAATACCAGGCTGAGAGACCAGCTTAAAACCAGTCAACCAGCTTGGGCTGGTTTTAGCTGGTTTTCAGAATTCATATCGAGATTGATTTGTATTTAGACCTAAAATGGGTAGCATATGTCCAAATTGACCCACCTTTACTTTGAGTGAACTGTCTGTCACACCAACAATAATACCAAAAACATAAAATATTAGGTAAAAGAGAGTTGTGCATGCTTTCTATTTTAAGCATAGAATTCTGTCTCCCTTATCTTTAAATATTTTGCTAGGGATTTTTTGCAAGACATTTTAAACATGTCCAAAAATAATTAGTTAACTTCTGAATGTGTTCATTTCGTTGTTTTAGGTTAGAAGACAGCGGAAAGAATTGACATCGCAGAGACACACACCAAGAGACACGCACACACACGCAGCTAAAGTGAGTTTGACTGACGCGCACGGGAGATCATGCACGTGCACGGAAGGTCGTGCACGCACGCACAAACATGGAGCACAGCATAATTACAACAGTTGGATTAAAATAAAAGTACTTTGTGGTATACAATGTTTCTCGTGTCTGTTTTCATGTTTTCATTGGTTAGCAGGGAAATAAAATGACGTGCTGAGGACTTTAGGCGAACGTCCCCTAAACGTCCCGAAAGTCCGCTGACCGTCCTGCGAACGTCCCTGTGAAAGTCCGGAAGACGTCCTCGCGGATGTCCGCTCGACGTAACGGGTACCCTACACAATGACGTCCGGGGGACGTTCGCAGAGGACGTTTAGGGGACGTCCTGGTGACCTTTTTTTGTTAGCTGGGCTGGCTGTCCAATGACATGGTTGGCCCAACGGACAAAATTACGTTGGGCCAAAGTCAGCACCCAACGTTGGCCCAACACAACAACAAACAAACAAACAAACGTCCCTTTAAATTAAGTTATTAAAAAGAGTTTAATTTTAAATTGCACGGGGACAAACTGTTTTAATTTGTAAAGTGATTTGTAAATCACATAAAATATCATCACTGTAAAAACATGAAGGGTTTCTCAAAAATGCACTTTTGTGTCTGTGCTGTTATTTTTATTGTTGATGCATGTAAACATCAGACCTTAAAGAGATAGTTCACCAAAAAGTTAAAGTTCTGTCATCATTTCCTCGCTCTCGTGTTGTTACAAACCTGCATAAAAGTCTTTGTTCTGATGAACACAGGGGAAGATGTTTTGGGGGATGATTGTAGCAAAGCCCATCAGAGGCACCATTGACTAGTATTATTTTGTCCTACTATGTAAGTTAATGGGGCCTCTGATCGGTTGAGTTATAGATTTTCTTCGAAGCATCTTCCTTTGTGAATAAAAAAAATGTATGCAGGTTTGTAAAGACATGGGAGTGAATGATGACAGAGTTTTAATTTTTGGGTGAACTATCCCTTTAAAAGTTGCGTTCTAGCAGTTTTAAATGCAAGAACGTGTTAGAATTTAGAAATATTGTTTATGCAATACTGAAAGTGCTCTGTAATGCAAATTGCAAAATTGGTGATTGTTTTTTTTTTGGACAAAAGACAAAATACCAATGCTTCAGTTTCTCTTTATTGATGACATGGTACTATTAGCATTTAGAGGAAACTGCAACTGTATGTGTAATATGTAAAATGAAAATGTAATGCTAAAATGAATAAACGTCTTCGGTTGAAAAAAACAACAACAAACGTTGGGCCAACGTCTGTTTGCTACCTGATACTGGCACAGGATAAAGAGATAGGCTGTCATCTTTTCTACAACAATGGAATTAATCTTTTTTTTTTTTTTTTTTGGCTGATTCTGATGCAATGTTGTATAACTTGACAATTCATCAGGGTATAAGAAGTCTCTTTTCCACGTGTTTACTGGATAGAATGGTAAAACATGAAATGCTTCATGCATATATTTGAGGGAAGTGGTGGGCAATTGCAGCTGACCATACCAACGTTGGCCCAAGGTTGTATTTCAGTCATATAGGTTGGGCCAACGTAACCAACCAATATTGACGTTGGCCCAACGTCTGTTTGCTACCTGGGATTTTATTTGTATTTTATATTTTACTTTTTTGTGATGTCAGTGAAAATTCTGACTGGGCAAGTAAAATACTGAACCATCAGATTTCTTCCCAATCTACTTCAGCACTCCAGTATAACACATTATACTTATTTAACAGACATTGCAAAAAACGCAAACAAAAAAGCTTACTACTGCAGTTAGCAATTATTTTATTGTTTGTGCTTTATTATTTTATGAGCAGTCTGTTTAAACTACATACACTACACTGTAACACGTTTGTAACTCTTCAGGTTAATATGGGATTGTCGTGGAAAACAATGTCCCTGAATCGTTATGTGTAACAACGTGTCCCATATTTTGTGCACAAAACTGTTAATATAAAAATGCTTTCTTCCTCACACACTTACCGGTAGCTGCCTGCAAATTATGGACATCGCGTCTCGTTCAGGCTCAGCTTTGGCGCTTGAAGCGCGAATGATGCAGCACGAGTGTAGACAAACCAATCAAAAGCGAAGTAAGTTAGAGAGGCGGGACTAAGGAAAAGTAAAGCCAATCATATTAGCGATTTGAATTTTGGAGGCGGGACTCATCTGTTAACCGTTTGTGTGCCACAAATAGCGCTTTTTTTAAGAGTTTAAATCTCATTTAAATGATTTCTGAATAAATTCATGTTAAATTAAATAAGCAACAAGTAAAAAACACAAGAAACAGACAGACATCAGTTGTTGTATGAATAAAGATCATATTATTATTTTTTTAAAGCACCCCAGAAAAAAAGGGCACTTTCTCTCCAGGAATAAAAAGGGCAGGTGCTCAAGCCCCCTTTGATGTCTATGTGTGCACGTGCCTGGTTAACACTGTTCACGTAACACAGTCTCACCCCATGTCGTCAATATTTGACGACACTTGACCATTCGTCAATATGTGACGCGGAGGGTATACCATTTTTTTACGAACTGGGGACTTCAATACTATTACGTCCGTTGCATTCCCTTCTCCTATTTTCTTACCATTTTCGCGTTGGTTTAGGGTTAGATTACACAAAATTAAACAGTGTACGCGAAATTAAACAGTGTACGCGAAATTAAACAGTTGTCACCTGGCGTTGGGGTTAGAAACAGTTGTCACCTGGCGTTGGGGTTAGAGTTAGGTTTGGGTAGGGATGTCATTATGTAAATCTAACCCTAAACCGACGCGAAAATGGTAAGAAAATAGGAGAAGAGAATGCAACGGACGTAATAGTATTGAAGTCCCCAGTTCGTCAAAAAATGACGCGAAAGGTATACCCTCCGCGTCACATATTGACGAATGGTCAAGTGTCGTCAAATATTGACGACATGGGGTGAGACTGGGTTGTAACACTAGACCTTACTTATAAACAAATTAAAGACCCTACCATCAGCACAAAAAACACCACAGTCATTCCCTCTTGTCTGACATGGCAAAGCTTATGATTGAGAAAATGAGAAAAACTCAGTTTAGAAATGAATAATAGATAAAAAGTACAGATGCAAAATAATAATTTTTGCAGTAGAATTATCACCGAAAAATCCTTTCCAGTTTTTTCTGTCCAGATTCCTGGATCAATTTGGTTGGCAATTTGTCTGTCGAAAAAAACATGAATATGATTGATCAAATTTAAATAATAGCTCATCTGTAACCTGAGAACAGACACACCATGCAAAAAAATTGCTAAATGACTGTAGCCAAAACATGCAAGAAATGGCTAGGAGAACATATCAAAAAATAAAGGCAATAAAGCATGGCCTTTAAACTTTTAACAAAGCTAATTGTAAAGTAGAACAAAAGCTAGAAATGGCTAAAGGAACATAGCCAAAATAAGAGGCTGAAACTGCATGTCTAAATTCATAGATGGACATAAAAATTGCTCTGTATTCATCATCTCCAAAGCCGAATTCGTGCTCTGCGTATTGAGAGTCTAAAAAGACTATCTCTCTTCGAAGAGGCCTCATAATCTATAATGTATTAAGGTGTAAAAAGAAAAGTTCTTGGAAGAAGCATTGATGCTTAGTATATTTTTAGAAAAACACCAATTACGCTTTAATTAATATATGTATGCGACATTTAATATCTAGAAAGAAATTATGATTCCTTACACAGACAATGTAGGTGTCAGAGCTAGAGCTGTAATCGGGCCTTAAAAGTTAGGCCCGAAATGACCGAAGCCCGACAGAATTCAGCCCGAACCCGAAAGTACATTTTGATTGACAGCTTTTTAAAAGCCGAACCCGTTTACAGCCCGACATAATTTAAATGTGCGCACAGCGCACGTACACAGCTTTTGTCAAGAATGAGTAATTTACACAGGTTTTAACATTATTTATTTATGACTAACTAGGCTACGCAACTTGGAAGTTAAAACAAATAAATAAAATAATTAATCCGTAACATCGTAACATCTCACTCTAAATAGGCCTATGCAATACACTATAAATAGGCCAACATGCCAATAAAAATTATTATTTCTTAACGAATTAAATTAAGATAATACATTCTGAATTAAGATGGGTATTTGGCAATAATGAAATTAAGATAAAGGCTCCGCAGGATTTGCTTCGGCACTTCTCTCCATTAATGCCAACATTAGTCTATATCCTCTGTCTAAATTATGTATTTAAGACTCAAATAATATTTAGTTATACATTGAAAAACCTTTACTCACCAAGATTAGGCTACATGTTTTTGTTGAGGAAAATTATTAAATCCACTGTAAATGGCTTCAGTGCGGTCCTGCGCTTACTGATCCTGCGCTGCATCCAGCAGCATTGAACTTGACCGCTCATTTACTGCGCAAAGCCGGAGCGCAAGCCGGAGCGCAAGCCCGAGCCCGTGTAAAATGTTAGAAATGAAGCCCGAACCCGCCCGAACCCGTCGGGTCCCAACGGGTCCCGTCGGGTTCGGGCAAAGATCTTCAGCTCTAGTCAGAGCCATTAGCTTTTGTCCATGCTTGGAAGTCTTTCATATCTGCATCCTCCTAAAATTATAAAAAAATTTAAATAAGAAACTAGAAAATGCACTTCCGGAGGAACCGCAAAAGTGTGCTTGCTCTGGTGCGGTCACTAACGTGATTTGTGAAATGTTACATTTTAGAATGTTTTTTATCTTGTGCATCCTCGCATTGGAGTCCCAAGTTCATGTACAAAGTTTGGTTTCAATACGTGAAAGCATTCCTGACACACACACACACACACACACACACACACACACACACACACACACACACACACACACACACACACACACACACACACACACACACACAGAAATGTATACAGGCTTGTAACCAGGGGTGCTTCCAGCATTTAAGGACATCCGGGGCTTAGCACAGACCATTTTATGTAAATACAGGGATAGCTAGCTAGCCTAGAACCAACTATAACGGCTGTGCTGCACATGTTCAGGGTTCGACATTAAGACTTGTCCGCTTGTCCGGGACAAGTGGATTTTTTGTAGGACAAGTGTAAGAAAAAATTAGTTGTCCGACTCCTCTATGAAAAATCCCTTGCTCTGCCACTGATTATCAAAACACAAAAAATACATTATATTATAAAACTTTACCCGGACAAGTGACTTTTGTGCATGGACAAGTGAAACACAAATTTACTTGTCCGAAGGACAAGTTGCTCAAAAAGTTAATGTCAAGCCCTCAGTGTTTTCTTATTACATTTTTTTTAGAATTGTAATTTAAATAATTTTAATTTTTGAGTGAACAATCCCTTTGAAGTGCCATATTTTACACACTAATTTTGTACATAATATACCAAAAATCCTTTAGTACTTAAGATAATCTTAAAAATAGAGCCCGACCGATTTATCGTTTTGCCGATTTTATCGGCCGATATGAGCATGTCGCAGATATTTCTGTATCGGCGTATAAGCCGCAGATATGCGCCGATATGAACGTTTGTTACAGAACACATTAAATGCATTTGAAAGATGTAAGTACTTGTTTGTCCAGCAGAGTGCGCCATACTGGTTGCTAATGGCGACCCAGATCACTCACTGTAGTGACACCAGCCAATCCCCCACCCCCTTCACTTCAGTTCAGTCAGTCAGTCTCTCAGTTCAGGTGGCATGGAAGCAGTCACGCAGTGTCTTCTTCACTCACAACATTGTTACACCTGGTATTAAGACGCGCTTTGGTCGATTGGATTATAAATGGACAAGAGAGACGCATTCCCGCTTACATTTGGTGTTTTTAATCCGTCTCTTTGTCGACTTGCGAGTTAAAACGCAAGCGGGAGAAATGACGCGAGACGGAGAAATGACACGTTTAAACTACGCGCAGCCGTGCACTTATATATCACTATATGAGATTACTGCTGCTTGTGTTGTTAGGTAACATGCTCATTTCAGAGCAATTGATTCAATAAGCTCGTGCAACTCTACACCCTTGCTAAATAAAAGAGGCGGAGCGAAGACGCTTTATTTTTTATAAAAGTCTAAAGTTTGCACGGAACCCTGGGTTTGTGTTATAAAAACGTTGTGCACAACATTAAACATAGTGTACATTAGTATGTGCTCCGTCAAGCATTGTCTTCGTAACTGTGAGTGGCTAACGTTAACTAATTTGTGAAGAACACAACTTACTGTAAAGCTAATATTAATCAATGACTTCATAAGTTTCTCTTTATAACGTTCTCGTCAAAACTGCAAATGATGCAAGTTTATGTATTTTGTTCTCTTTGTGTTTTAAAGTTATTTATAATAAGTCAAGTTTACTGTTTAGTGCACTGATATCCAACTAATTGTGGATAATAAAGTTTATTGTTAACTTCTTGCCTATAGTACATATCTTTGTCACATCAATATAAGTGTTGGATCACCACATTTGTGAGTGATCACCACATATGTGAGTGATCATTGCATTGCATTGTATTTATTCATATACAGTATATTATGTTAAAGTATATAGTGTATTCTATGTACAGTTCTTTAGTATAATATACTGTAGTATATACTGAACTATAATATACACATAAAGAATATCGGCCGATATATCGTTATCGGTCTTTTTTTACTCCCTAATATCTGTATCGGCATCGGCCCCAAAAAACGCATATCGGTCGGGCTCTACTTAAAAACATGAGACTTAAAGGTGCAGTGTGTAAATTTTAGCGGCATCTAGTGGTGAGGTTCCAAATTGCAACCAAAAGCTCAGTTCACAGCTCACCCCTCGCTTTTGAAATGCATAGAGAAGCTACGGTAGCCACCACAGGACAAACATGTCATGATTTTGTCCATTAAGACTGTAGAAACATGGTGGCACAAAATGCCGACTTCCATGTAAGGGGACCCTCTGTGTATGTAGATAAAAACATCTCATTCTAAAGTAATAAAAACATAACGGCCATATAAGAGCCATATGAAAGGTCTTTCTACACCCCTGATAATATAGTTTTGTATATTATTTTGCATTTCTGTCAAGAGATCCTTCTAAAAATTACACACGGCACCTTTAATGTAGGCCAGAGTTCACGTCACAAAAAGCAGCAGATATAAGCTGCATTTTATTGATCATAAGCTCATTTTTAAAATAAGCGATAGGAAAGAGCGACAGCAGCACTGATAGCCTAATATCGTTTCATTTCTTTACTATTTATGAATATGATTGCGTGTTGAGCGTCTACGACAGGGCTATTCAATTAGTTTGTCATGAGGGCCAGAGATATATCAGTGATGATGACGACATATACATTTAAACATACTCATGTTGTATTTTGAAACTGCATAACAACAAAATAAGTGCATTGTACAATATACTTTTTCTACAAACATGTATTTTCAAACTGCATACAACAAAACTTGTGCATTGTAATATGACCAAGTAGGCTTTATCTACATCCAGACATGTTTGTATTTTGTATTTTAAAACTGCATAACAACATAAGTGCATTGTAAGATACCCGAGTTCTATTCTTATTCTACATTTAAAGGTGTAAATAAGAGCCATATCTACTCACTTAAGTACACATAACCAAAAGTTTATAATATGGAACATAAAATTGTTTTATGCAGTTTTTTGTCAAAGCTTATTATTTCACAACCCTTTATTTAAACTACGACCGCCATCTTAATAACTGGCAAACATTAGGCTAGCTTCTAATAAGAGAAATTATACTTTTAGATTTCATCAGAGCAGTAAAATCACGTGTATGTTTGTCAGCGCGATATGCATACAGTGGTGCAGGACAGATGCTGGGCTGTGAGCGATGGCCGATTAACTTACTCGTTTAAATTGCATTCTTTTGTGAGAACGATGACTCGCATAATATTTGAGCCTTTGCTGTATGAGCAAGCACAGAGAAAACATTCGTTGTGGCGTTGACTAATGAATATGGATGATCTCTGTTCTTCTCTTCAATGGAGCGGGGCGTGGCTCTTTATAAATAATGCAGTAACATGAGAGACGGTACATCTCCCTCTTTTAATACAGTTAACAACGAAGTACAATATTTGTTTTCGATTTCACTTACACCATTTAAAAGCAGACATTCCAAGCATTATGTAGACATTTATCTTATGTTTCTATGAAAACAATTCGTTAAGTTACAGCTCATTTTTCTGACGTGTTTCTGAAAGGACGTCACTAAGAGAGAGAAGCAAACCCGCATTATGTTTATTTTCTTAATTTTGCGAAAAGCACAACATTCTGTTTTTAATGGGAGTGGACAGAAAAAATACTAGACACTTTAAAGTTTTAAATGATGTATAAATCATATATGTAAGTCCAAAATCAGCAGAGTTATCTAAGTCTCTTTGCGGAGTGATTGAAAAATAAAGATTTTGCGGCGCCCGCGCCTCTGTCGACCCAGACTGTGAAATTAATGATAAAAGAAAATATTTCCCTCAGTGATTGACAGCATAATGCAATCAATCGTGTTCCCGTTCAACAGTAGCTAAGCATACGATTTAGATATATGTATCTTCTTACCTGAAGATCATGTAAATGGCATATACGCAGTCTTCTGGCAAAAGCTGTGTTTTTAAATGTGTCATACATTTCTGAAAGTCATGACTGTTTAAATACACTTGGCGTCACATGCATGATTTAAGGTAAAGTGACACTTTTTCGCGTCAATTCACAATCATTTAAATCATGCAGCTGTCATAGAGCCGACGCCAAACGATCACGCCAGCGAGGACGCGATACTGACGCGAGCGAAACTAATACGTTTACAATGTACTACATTGATGAAAAAGGGAATTAAACTTGTCGTGCCATATATCACTGAAATAAAAGAAAGGGATTAAAATATGTCTGAATCATATAATTCCTACCTGTATGTGAAAATGCACGTTCTCCAGAGAGCTCGCGTTGATTCAAGCATTCAGAATATAAAATCCATTTGCAGTTTTGCGTCCGAAACCGCATACTGTATAGTGAATAAGATGAAGTTTACGATTCTAAAAATATGTATCCAGGAATCTGTCCATATACGATACGAAGCTTGGGTGGCAGCCGAGGTTACCGAGTCCTCCCATGGGCTCGCAGCAGAGTCTGAGGCTGCCGCCTCTTCTCCGGGCTTCTCTGCTTTCTCTTCCTCAGCTCTTCGCTGTATTATGGCTCTTAAAGGAACACTCGATTCTCTCAACAGCTCTTCTCTATTCCATTTTGCCATTTAAACCTTAAAACTACATCCCGCCATTGTTATTCAAACTTTTCCACGGAGCAATAGCCTGTTAGCTTAGCTTCTAAAGATGGCTGCCGCTATCTTTACATTCTGTCTAAAAAACACGTTTGAACGTAAAGGCTGCCCTCTACTGGTAAAGGCTAATGACATTTTTTATTTTTTACACAGGTTTTAATTGGACATTTTAAAGTGAAAATAACATAATATAGACATGTTACTGCAATGTTTTTTTATCTTGGGCATCTTCACATTGGAGTAAAGAGTTCATATAAAATTTTTGGTTAATAAATGTTACAGACATATTGAGATTTGAACTACTTCCTGTTTTGGCGGCGTTGACGCACATTTAGTTTGGGCTGTGGCGCGCAAACGCTTCCGAAAATCAAAAATCCTTCTAGTAACTTTTGTGAGGCTCGGTCCAAGGATCGCGTACGTGGAATTTCATGAAGTTTGGACAAAATTTGTGACCTGTGAAACTTTTTTAAGGTTTTGTGTTCTTTCCAATATGGCGGCCGAACGACATGGATCTGTGACTTCATCCTCTCAAGCAACTTACACCGGTACTGCCCGAACATTTTAAAGTTTGAACGGTGTCTCTGCGTCAAACGGTCTGGTCGCTAGAGCTGACACAAAAAATCTACCCGGGAATAATAATAATAACTAGAAAATGCATTTCGGGACGAACTGCAAAAGTGTGCTTGCTCTGGTGCCGCCGATTTAGTTTGTGCATCCTCACATTGGAGTCCCAAGTTCATGTACAAAGTTTGGTTTCAATACGTAAAAGCGTTCCTGAGATATAAACTACTTCCTGTTTGGCAGGGTAAAATTTTAGGAAAAAAATTGTTCTTTTGATGTTGTGCATCCTCACATTGGAGATCGAAATTCATGTACAAAGTTTGGTTTCAATACGTGAAATCATTCCTGAGATATAAACTACTTCCTGTTTTGGCGGCGTCCACGCACATTTAGTTTGGCCTGTGACGGGCAAACGCTTCCGAAAATCAAAAATCCTTCTAGTAACTTTTGTGAGGCTTGGTCCAAGGATCGTGTACGTGGAATTTCGTGAAGTTTGGACAAAATTTGTGACCTGTGAAACTTTAAGGTTTCCAATATGGCGGACGAACGACATGGATCTGTGACTTCATCTTCTCAAGCAACTTACACCGGAACTGCCCGAACATTTTAAAAACACACACACACACACACACACACACACACACACACACACACACACACACACACACACACACACACAGAAATGTATACAGACTTGTAACAACTGTTTCCCTAAAATTTACCATAAAAAAAAATATTTCACTCAGTGATTGACAGCATAATGCAATCAATCGTGTTCCCGTTCAACAGTAACTAAGCATCAGGGACGTGCACAGGAATTTTAAGGGGCAGTTGCTCTAACCTAAAAAAAAGGGCACCTCCCTCCACAAAAAAATGCTACATCCAGACATGTTCGTATTTTGAATTTTAAAACTGCATAACAACATAAGTTATGCGTTACTGGAGAGCAGGGAGACAGTTCTGTCTTTAAACTGTCTCCCTGCTTTTATTACTCAAAACAAAACTGACTCGATGGCGAAAGGTCGGAAGACCAAATCATATCCACCGAGGAAATGTTTTTCGTGTTGTTACAGTAACACTTTGTTTACAGTTTTGCGCTGCTCAGCCTGGATTACAACACAATGCGTCCGATTCGCGAACTGACTCCTTTGAACGGATTCGTTTGAATGAACGGTTGAAACAACAGATCTGTCCCAACACTAAACTCACAAGACGTCACTGTCAGCACAATCAGTCACTTATAGCGCCTCAGAAAGGAGAATGTAAATGTGTTTAGAAAGATTTGCCCTAAATAACAGTCTCAACTAAAAAACATAGACATTTATTACTATGTTAACTTTATGATGAATAAATATTTTATCAGGTCTACCAAATAAGGATTTTATCCTACAAAGCAATAAAAGCCATGGTAAAAAACTGATCAAAGATGATGACAGAAGAGTGTCAGGTAATATCTGTGTCTGATAAATGCATGGTGCAGAGGAGGTTGTAAAACTCTTCAGAAAGACCAGTCATAATTTTTTTAAAAGACTTTGACTTAAATAGTGACATTTTTACATTTAAAATATCTGCTAATGATGAGAACATTTTGATAATTATGTACATATAGAAAATCGGCCTAACATATCGGCCATCAGCTGCCCTGATTTCTAAATATCGGCATTGGCCAGAGAAAAAGCCATATCGGTCGACCTCTACGTGAAAGCATTCCTAACACACACACACACGCACGCACGCACACACACACACAGAAATGTATACAGGCTTGTAACCAGGGGTGTTTCCAGCATTGAAGGACATCCGGGGTTTAGCACAGACCATTTTATGTAAATACAGGGATCACAAGCCTAGATAACCCGCTCTAGCTAGCCTAGAACCAACTATAACAGCTATGCTGCACATGTTCAGTGTTTTCTTATTACATTTTTTTAGAATTGTAATTTAAATAATTTTAATTTTTGGGTGAACAATCCCTTTAAAGTGTCCTATTTT
Source organism: Misgurnus anguillicaudatus (assembly GCF_027580225.2). Classification (NCBI taxonomy): domain Eukaryota; kingdom Metazoa; phylum Chordata; class Actinopteri; order Cypriniformes; family Cobitidae; genus Misgurnus; species Misgurnus anguillicaudatus. The sequence continues at coordinate 7,543,222 of NC_073348.2, read as the reverse complement.
CACACACTAGTTTTGTACATAATATACCAAAAATTCTTCTTTAGTACTTAAGATAATCTTAAAAACATGAGACTTAATGTAGGCCAGAGTTCACGTCACCAAAAGCAGCAGATGTAAGCTGCATTTTATTGATCATAAGCTCATTTTTAAAATAAGCGATAGGAAAGAGCGACAGCAGCACTGATAGCCTAATATTAGTGATGCACCGATGTGAAAATTTTGGCCGATGCCGATAACCGATATGACCCTTGTCTGTTATGGCCGATACCGATATTTGCCGATGCCGATATCTCTGTATAAAAACACATTTTAATGATAATCAAATAAAGAGCTATTTTCCAAAAAAAAAAAATTACTTTTTTAATTTATTCCCAGAAATGACTGATTGGGCACCTTTACCCATGTGCAAAATGTCATCAATTAGCTGATTGATATGTAAGCTTATTCTTTGTAAGCTTCGGGATGCTTATTTTTTAAGTGGGTGATCAAATTGGTTGTGTTGAACAATTTGTCCCGAACTCCCCCTCGTATCACCCGGCCCTCACTCTCATTGCACACAGCAGCAGGGGTGTCCGGACTTTTTTGTGTGGTGATCTACTTTTAAAATGATAAAGCCGACAAGATCTACATGCTAAAAAAAACTTTAAATGCGTGGACTATACAGCATATATCTCTACATTAGATTTAGGGCTGTCACCATTACTCTATTTTTTTGAGAAGTTGAAAAAAATCCTGGAGTTCATGTACTGTATAAAATAGCAGAGACACGGTTTAGTAAAACAAACTAGAAAGAAAATGACAATAGTATCAGAAGCATATAAATCAGCACAATGCTGCAGCTCTCGCTCTCTCTCTCTTCCTCCCTCGTTCGCTCGGGCGCGCGTACACACACCGGGCGCGTGCATCAGCTGCATGAAGGAAAGAATGCGATTGCATCCTGGTAAATTTCGGAAGTTTACACTGCAGCGGGCAGGCATAAGATTTATAAAAACACATTTGAGAAGAAAAGCACAGCAACTCAAAAAGACTTTGTGTTTCAGAATTACTCTAAGACAGTGGTGTCCAGACTTTTAGCCGACAAGTTCTACATGCTAAAAACACTTTAAATGCGTGGACTATACTGCATATATCTCTACATTGGATTTAGGGCTGTCCACCATCAGAGCATGTGAGTGAAGCAGAGCGGTGTGACGCTCCGCTAAATATTCCGTTCTACTGTTAAAGCGCTCCACTCAGTCGCTCACCGCCCAAGCAAGCGCTCCGTTAACTTTCCGCTCACGCTCGCAAATAAACCAATTCCCGCTCAGATCCCGCTCCGATATAATTTTTTTAAGTAAGCCAAATTGTTTTCTTGGATAATTGCATTTAATTAAAGTATTAGCTGATAAATCGCAGTTATGTACAGGTGTGTTGGCTATTATAGTTTAACTGATACGGAGCTCCGGATATAATTAAAATTAACAAATTGTTTCCACGACATTCACATGTTTTACTAATTTTAAGTAATAATAAATGTAATAAGTAATTACGAAATATTATAATAATTCGTTCCCCTTATGAGAAAGATTAACAAACTATTCTGTTATATAAATATATTATTTGAAAAAACTAAAATAAATTGAAGAACAATTTCTTAACAAGAAGGTTTTTAAAGTGCAAATTTACAGTGCATCAGTAAATACAGAACACAGCTGTGTCTTAAAGAAATTAAAATTAGACAGTATTTATGAACCTGTAAATGTACAAAACGAATGCAATACAGAAGGCCATGAGTATTTATTTATGGCATTTTCAATAGTATATTGGTAGATAAATTAACGTGTATCTATATAGTATGAAAACGAATAAATCATTATTTTGGCTAAATTCATCTGGATATATCATTTTAGTCAGACTGATTTGTTATCATTTCAGAAGCTTAAATGCTATCTAAAACAACTTACATTTTATCCCGAGTATTACTTGGTCAAAAATATTTTGAAATATAGCCGCGAGAGCAAATTATAGCACAAAAATGTTTAGCTCACACGGACCGAATGAAAAGCCGTTAATTAAGCGAACTCTCTGTAAAATAGAGGACGTGCTGAATCAGTCGAGTCGGCAGATTCTCATCAATGTTTATAATGTTCCACGCATGCTGTTGATGAAAAAAATAATATCTAAATGTCCAGGGAAGAGTCCAGTGTTCAGTCAGTTAATATTAAATGCGTTTTTGGCTGAAGCTTTCTCATCCACGGAGCGGAGAACTATAAAGATTCTTATTTTAAATGGTTTTAATGCTGGTAAGCAATCAGTTAGCCTATATTATGGCGCTTTGTATTTGTGTTGATCAGTTAGATTAAAGTAGCTATTCTCGAACTAGCAAATTACCAAAGGGCATTCTGGGATGAGCGAGCGGTGCTGAGGGTATTGAGCGAGCAGAGCGGAAATTTCGGAAATGCGCTCTGATGGAAATATTACCGCACCGCTCACATGCTCTGGCGGGCAGGCATAAGATTTATAAAAACACATTTGAGAAGAAAGGCACAGCAACTCAAGACTTAAGTTACGTGTGTCACAATTACTCTTGGAGGCATTGAGCAGCATAAGGATACACAGTTAATTTATGTGCAATCTACCGGCATTGCCTTTGCGATCGCGATCGACGTATTGGACACCCCTGTCACACAGCATAGCGAGGATCTTCTTCAGACACTTTGAAGAACGACCAGGCAAACGACAGAACCTGCTTCAGCACATGTGTAACTTATGCCCTTGTGCAAAAACAAACGTACTCGCCCCCACACTCACGTCTCCTACACACACACGTCAAATACACAGGAATGATTATCGGCCTGTTCACATCGGCCCTATTTTGACATCGGACCGATGCCGATGTGTAAAAAAATGACCATATCGGCCGATATTATATCGGCGGCCGATATATCGTGCACCACTACCTAATATCATTTCATTTCTTTACTATTTATGAATATGATTGTGTGTTGAGCGTCTACGACAGGGCTATTCAATTAGTTTGTCATGGGGGCCAGAGATACATCAGTGATGATGACTACATATACATTTAAACATTCTCATGTTGTATTTTGAAACTGCATAACAACAAAATCAGTGCATTGTACAATATACTTTTTCTACAAACATGTATTTTCAAACTGCATACAACAAAACTTGTGCATTGTAATATGACCAAGTAGGCTTTATCTACATCCAGACGTTCGTATTTTGTATTTTAAAACTGCATAACAACATAAGTGCATTGTAAGATACCCGAGTAAGCTTTATTCTTCATTAAAAGGGGTAAATAAGAGCCATATCACACTCATTGAGAATTTAACTTATTTACTCACTTAAGTACACATAACCAAAAGTTTATAATATGGAACATAACATTGTTTTATGCACTTTTTGGCAATGCTAATTATTTCACGACCTCTATTTAAACTACAACCGCCATCTTAATAACTGGCAAACATTAAGCTAGCTTCTAATAAGAGAAATTATACTTTTAGATTTCATCAGGGCAGTAAAATCACGTGTATGTTTGTCAGCGCGATACGCATGCAGTGGTGCAGGTGCTGGGCTGTGAGCGATGGGCGATTAACTTACACGTTTAAATTGCATTCTTGTGTGAGAACGATGACTCGCATAATATTTGAGCCTTTGTCTGCTTTGAACTTCGGAGAAACGCCAGGATCTTTTATCTAGTTCACAAAAATCGTTTCCTTTATTAAGACATCTAATGTCATTGTGATCGTTGAGCCGACATATCAGACAACAACTGTCGGAAGAGGAGTTGTTGTAAGCTGGAAATACAATAAATAAAGTTAAAACAGCCATAGAGTCCGTGTTCTCTTAACGCACCACTGTCAGTCTTCGCATCTTGACGCGGGCAGACCAAAGCGCGAATACACGTGAAGGGGTGACTCGCGCTCTGCATCTCATGCAACATATGCACGCGCATCAAGATTGCGACCCTGTCCTCTTGCTTTCCATGTGAAATCAATGCTTCGCTGAGTGATTGACAGCATAATGATTGACAGCATAATGCAATCGATCGTGTTCCCGTTAGTCAAGCATACGATTTAGATATATAACTTTCTTATCTGAAGATTATGTAAATATACGCAGTCTTCTAGCTGTGGCAAGCTGTGTTTTAATGTGTCATACATTTCTCAAAGGCATGACTGTTTAAATACACTTGGCATAACATGCATGATTTAAGGTAAAGTGACACTTTTTCGCGTCAATTCACAATCATTTAAACCATGCAGCTGTTATAGAGCCGATGAAAAACGATCACTGCTAACGTTACGCGAGGACGCGAAACTGACGTCTTTACAAACTAATACGTTTACAATGTATTACATTGATGAAAAAGGGAATTAAACTTGTTGTGCCATATATCACTGAAATAAAAGAAAGGGATTAAAATATGTCTGAATCATATAATTCCTACCTGTATGTGAAAATGCACGTTCTCCAGAGAGCTCGCGTTGATTCAAGCATTCAGAATATAAAATCCATTTGCAGTTTTGCGTCCGAAACCGCATACTGTATAGTGAATAAGATGAAGTTTACGATTCTAAAAATATGTATCCAGGAATCTGTCCATATACGATACGAAGCTTGAGTGGCAGCCGAGGTTACTGAGTCCTCCACGGGCTCGCAGCAGAGTCTGAGGCTGTCGCCTCTTCTCCGGGCTTCTCTGCTTTCTCTTCCTCAGCTCTTCGCTGTATTGTGGCTCTTAAAGGAACACATGATTCTCTCAACAGCTCTTTTAAATTCCATTTTGCCATTTTAACATTAAAACTACATCCCGCCATTGTTATTCAAACTTTTCCACGGAGCAATAGCCTGTTAGCTTAGCTTCTAAAGATGGCTGCCGCTATCTTTACATTCTGTCTAAAAAACACGTTTGAACGTAAAGGCTGCCCTCTACTGGTAAAGGCTAATGACATTTTTTAATTTTACACAGGTTTTAATTGGACATTTTAAAGTGAAAATAACATAATATAGGCATGTTTCTGCAATGTTTTTTTATCTTGGGCATCTTCACATTGGAGTAAAGAGTTCATATAAACATTTTGGTTAATAAATGTTACAGACATATTGAGATTTGAACTACTTCCTGTTTTGGCGGCGTTGACGCACATTTAGTTTGGGCTGTGGCGCGCAAACGCTTCCGAAAATCAAAAATCCTTCTAGTAACTTTTGTGAGGCTCGGTCCAAGGATCGCGTACGTGGAATTTCATGAAGTTTGGACAAAATTTGTGACCTGTGAAACTTTTTTAAGGTTTTGTGTTCTATCCAATATGGTGGCCGAACGACATGGATCTGTGACTTCATCTTCTCAAGCAACTTACACCGGTACTGCCTGAACATTTTAAAGTTTGAACGGTGTCTCTGCGTCAAACGGTCTGGTCGCTAGAGCTGGCCAAAAAAATCTACCCGGGAAAAATAATAAAAATAACTAGAAAATGCATTTCCGGAGGAACTGCAAAAGTGTGCTTGCTCTGGTGCCGCAGATTTAGTTTGTGCATCCTCATATTGGAGTCCCAAGTTCATGTACGAAGTTTGGTTTCAATACGTGAAAGCGTTCTTGAGATATAAACTACTTCCTGTTTGGCGGCATAAAATTTTAGAAAAAATGTTTTTTCTTTTGATGTTGTTCATCCTCACATTGGAGACCCAAATTAATGTACAAAGTTTGGTTTCAATACTTGAAAGCATTCATGAGATATAAACTACTTCCTGTTTGGCGGCGTAAAATTTTAGAAAAAAAAATTCTTTTGATGTTGTGCATCCTCACATTGGAGACCCAAATTCATTTACAAAGTTTGGTTTTAATATATGAAAGCGTTCCTGAGATATAAACTACTTCCTGTTTGGCGGCGTAAAATTTTTAGAAAACAAAATGTTCTTTTGATGTTTTGCATCCTCACATTGGAGACCCAAATTCATGCACAAAGTTTGGTTTCAATACGTGAAAGCGTTCCTGAGATATAAACTACTTCCTGTTTGGCGGCGTAAAATTTTAGAAAAAAATTGTTCTTTTGATGTTGTGCATCCTCACATTGGAAACCCAAATTCATGTACAAAGTTTGGTTTCAATATGTGAAAGCGTTCCTGAGATATAAACTACTTCCTGTTTGGCGGCGTAAAATTTTTGAAAAAAAAATGTTCTTTTCATGTTGTGCATCCTCACATTGGAAACCCAAATTCATGTACAAAGTTTGGTTTCAATACATGAAAGCGTTCCTGAGATATAAACTACTTCCTGTTTGGCGGCGTAAAATTTTAGAAAAAAAAAATGTTCTTTTGATGTTGTGCATCCTCACATTGGAAACCCAAATTCATGTACAAAGTTTGGTTTCAATACATGAAAGCGTTCCTGAGATATAAACTACTTCCTGTTTGGCGGCGTAAAATTTTAGAATTTTTTTTTTCTTTTGATGTTGTGCATCCTCACATTGGAGACCCAAATTCATGTACAAAGTTTAGTTTCAATACGTGAAAGCGTACCTGAGATATAAACTACTTCCTGTTTTGGCGGCGTCGACGCACATTTAGTTTGAGCTGTGATGGGCAAACGCTTTTGAAAATCAAAAATCCTTCTAGTAACTTTTGTGAGGCTTGGTCCAAGGATCGTGTACGTGGATTTTCGTGAAGTTTGGACAAAATTTGTGACCTGTGAAACTTTTTTAAGGTTTTGTGTACTATCCAATATGGCGGAAGAACGACATCGATCTGTGACCTTATCTTCTCAAGCAACTTACACCGGTACTGCCCGAACATTTCAAAGTTTGAACGGTGTCTCTGTGTCAAACGGTCTAATCGCTAGAGCTGGCCAAAAAAATCTACCCGGGAAAAATAATAATAAAACTTAAGAAGAACAATAAGTGTGCTTTTGCAAGCACACTTAATAATAATAATAATAAAACTTAAGAAGAACAATAAGTGTGCTTTTGCAAGCACACTTAATAATAAAACTTAAGAAGAACAATAAGTGTGCTTTTGCAAGCACACTTAATTATACTTTTTTATAGTTTTTACCTCCCATTCACTATATACGCTCACCGGTAATGCTGTAACAATGTTTGAGGTTTCCTTCCAAGTAGGAACAACATAAACATTCTCTACACTGTAACTGATTTGTGTAATTTGAACAGTATTTTACTGTAAAAAGCACTGTAAACAACTGTAAAACATGTATACAGTAATATACTGTAAATAGCAAAGGATTATGGGAAAATTTATGGTCAGTACTGTCATTGCTTGTTATAAAGTGAACAGTATTTTACTGTAAAAAGTACTGTAAACAACTGTAAAACATGTATACGGTATTATACTGTAAATAGCAAAGGATTATGGGAAAATGTATGGTCCGTACTGTAATCACTCTCTACAGTTATTTAACTTGCAGTATTGTAACTAGTTTGTTTAAATTGAACAGAATGTATACTGACAAGAACTGAAACTTAATAGAACGTTCCATTGCAACAGCACCACCCAGCAGCAAACCTATGCCTCCGCCATTTTGAGGTGATTCAGCAGTCCAGTAGCTTCTTGCTGTCGCAATAGAGTTTTTCAGGGATAACATATTTTTGCAGGTCAACCCTTGAAGTTAGTGGGACACTTGTTTTATTGCAAAAATAAGCTTTGTGTTTAACAAAAGTTTATGACACACATTTTGTCCAAACGTTAATTGTCACAGATGAAATTATGAATTTTGAATTCTAAATGCGTTTATTACAAATATAAAAACAAATTTACCAATCCTTTTGAACTGTGCTCTCTCGACACGGCTGTTCAAAATGCTCAGAGCGAAATTAATTATGGCATTCAATTAATAATAAAACTTAAGAAGAACAATAAGTGTGCTTTTGCAAGCACACTTAATTATACTTTTTTATAGTTTTTACCTCCCATTCACTATATACGCTCACCGGTAATGCTGTAACAATGTTTGAGGTTTCCTTCCAAGTAGGAACAACATAAACATTCTCTACACTGTAACTGATTTGTGTAATTTGAACAGTATTTTACTGTAAAAAGCACTGTAAACAACTGTAAAACATGTATACAGTAATATACTGTAAATAGCAAAGGATTATGGGAAAATTTATGGTCAGTACTGTCATTGCTTGTTATAAAGTGAACAGTATTTTACTGTAAAAAGTACTGTAAACAACTGTAAAACATGTATACGGTATTATACTGTAAATAGCAAAGGATTATGGGAAAATGTATGGTCCGTACTGTAATCACTCTCTACAGTTATTTAACTTGCAGTATTGTAACTAGTTTGTTTAAATTGAACAGAATGTATACTGACAAGAACTGAAACTTAATAGAACGTTCCATTGCAACAGCACCACCCAGCAGCAAACCTATGCCTCCGCCATTTTGAGGTGATTCAGCAGTCCAGTAGCTTCTTGCTGTCGCAATAGAGTTTTTCAGGGATAACATATTTTTGCAGGTCAACCCTTGAAGTTAGTGGGACACTTGTTTTATTGCAAAAATAAGCTTTGTGTTTAACAAAAGTTTATGACACACATTTTGTCCAAACGTTAATTGTCACAGATGAAATTATGAATTTTGAATTCTAAATGCGTTTATTACAAATATAAAAACAAATTTACCAATCCTTTTGAACTGTGCTCTCTCGACACGGCTGTTCAAAATGCTCAGAGCGAAATTAATTATGGCATTCAATTAATAATAAAACTTAAGAAGAACAATAAGTGTGCTTTTGCAAGCACACTTAATTATACTTTTTTATAGTTTTTACCTCCCATTCACTATATACGCTCACCGGTAATGCTGTAACAATGTTTGAGGTTTCCTTCCAAGTAGGAACAACATAAACATTCTCTACACTGTAACTGATTTGTGTAATTTGAACAGTATTTTACTGTAAAAAGCACTGTAAACAACTGTAAAACATGTATACAGTAATATACTGTAAATAGCAAAGGATTATGGGAAAATTTATGGTCAGTACTGTCATTGCTTGTTATAAAGTGAACAGTATTTTACTGTAAAAAGTACTGTAAACAACTGTAAAACATGTATACGGTATTATACTGTAAATAGCAAAGGATTATGGGAAAATGTATGGTCCGTACTGTAATCACTCTCTACAGTTATTTAACTTGCAGTATTGTAACTAGTTTGTTTAAATTGAACAGAATGTATACTGACAAGAACTGAAACTTAATAGAACGTTCCATTGCAACAGCACCACCCAGCAGCAAACCTATGCCTCCGCCATTTTGAGGTGATTCAGCAGTCCAGTAGCTTCTTGCTGTCGCAATAGAGTTTTTCAGGGATAACATATTTTTGCAGGTCAACCCTTGAAGTTAGTGGGACACTTGTTTTATTGCAAAAATAAGCTTTGTGTTTAACAAAAGTTTATGACACACATTTTGTCCAAACGTTAATTGTCACAGATGAAATTATGAATTTTGAATTCTAAATGCGTTTATTACAAATATAAAAACAAATTTACCAATCCTTTTGAACTGTGCTCTCTCGACACGGCTGTTCAAAATGCTCAGAGCGAAATTAATTATGGCATTCAATTGTCCAGGCGACTGGATTCTAAAAAAGAGGCTTACTTTCACACCCTGATAGCCTCTCGTCACAAAATGCACAGATTTGCGTTCAACGGGACACCAATACACGGTCCTGCCCTTTGGATTATCTCTAGCCCTACATACATTTACCAAATGTGCAGATGCTGCGCTTGCCCCTCTGAGACAAAGGGGAATTCATATATTAAATTACCTTAATGATTGGCTTGTTTTTACTCATTCGAAACAGGACATTTATGTGCATAAATCCTCCATGCTCCATGTTTTTATTTACTGTAGCTTAAACCATGGCTAATTTTCATAAGGGTGGTTCCATCACTGACATAACATAGGCTACCATAAAATGTAGCCTCCTCATATCTTAGTTTTCTATTGCGTATTTGTGAGATTCATTATTCTTAGATTTCTCTCTAAATTATGACACATAAGAATAAAGTGAGTTCTGTTATAATAATGCTAGACTGTTTCCCAGGAGGTTGCCACACCTAACGTTACATACAAAGTTATCAATAGTACATAAGTTATCAATATAATTTAGCAAAAGATTTTAATAAGCTCATTATTGTAACTTAGGTTCATATCCTTTAATATTTTTGGTTTCTAGGACTTGCAGTTCCTAAAAGAAATTACAATTACAAAAAAAGTAACATTAAAAACCAGTGAAAGTAAGATTTGTACGTTGTTTTGCAGTGGATTTCCACTTTGACTTCTCTTTCGTTATCATTTTCTGGATCTGTGCTCAGTTGGCATTTTCACCTCACAATGGCGGCCGCGCCACCTAGTGACTATTAACAAAAAAGCATCAGAGTTTCACCTCTTAGGTTATATAGTCTTGGGTACTGTATCCATTACGAAAATTAACCATGTTTTTGTGCAGTGGCGGTTCTAGACAAATTTCACTAGGGGGGGCCAAGGAGGGGCCAGTGTTTTACCAGAGGGGCACATTAAAAAATGGCAAGAAATTATATTTAAAGATTATAGGGGTGGTTACAGAAATTAGTTTAAGCCAGGACTATGCCTTAGTTTAATTAGGAAATATAACTAGTTAACAAACATGCCTTACTAAAAACATTACTTGTGTGCATTTTGAAGCAAAACAAAGGACACGGATGTATTGTAAGATATGGCATTGCTAGTTTTTTTGAGGTTGGACAGCTCTTACATTTATTTTAGTCTAGGACTAGTCTAATCCCTGTACGGGAAACCACCCCTTAAACTTTATTTTACTTTAAAATCATATACATATTTATTTAATACAAGAGTGAGTGCAGGTGCAAAAGAGGAGCTGGGGTCTCATCAGCTTCCTTGTTCAGTAGTCAGGGCACTGTGGTTAGGTAGTCTGCCATTATGCCAAACGTTAGTTACCTAAAAATTCCATGCAACGCAAAAACCAGTGAGCACCGATGGTCCCTATGTTCCCTTACTGGAAATCACGTGACCTTTTCTAAAGCCCTCCGACCGAAAATAACGCGAGCCTACTCAATAAACTTTATGAAATGCAAACTTTTATAAAGACAAACGTTTGTTTTAGTTTAAATATAAACACACATTGCTAGACAGTTAGGGACCACAATCTGCTCAATATTTAAAATAATATTTATTTTAAATTGTAAACATTTTTATATGTAACATTTAATAATATTCCTCCAATTTATGCACGTATATGTAAGAACATAATTACAGCGCTTTTTACAATGTGTAAACTTTAAAAAGTTAGCGAGGTTTTTCCTGTTGTTGATGAGTAACTGCTGTGAATGATCACAACGCACTTAAAAAAGCCGCGTCACAGGATAATAAGTGAACAGTGTCCCAATGTCAAGTGAGCTAGAGCCCTTACCAGTGTTCGAACCTGCATACACATTCACAACATCGGGAGATTGGGAACAAATTGAGACACTCGCCGAGCCGCACCCGCAGCCAGCAACAGTGCAGTGGTTAGGTGCGTCGCTCTAATTTGCCAGTGTAGAACGTTGCGTCGCATTAGTTCCGCTTTTGGCGCTCGCGTGTAAAAGCAAAATAAATTTATACTTTTTTATTTGGTCAGCACGGGGTGGCCACAGGGGTGGCCAGTGACATGTCTACAGAGGCACGGGCCACCCTTGGCCTCCGTGTAGAACCGCCACTGTTTTTGTGGTAAAAGTGTAGTAAGTGGTGTATTAATTACTAGCAAAACCATGAACAGTGAAGTAAACAGCCTTTTTTGTTTTAACTGTGTAAATCCATGGTTAATTTTTGTAAGGGATTAATCTCTACAGTTTTTCAATTTACAGTAGGGAAAATGCCCGCGAAAACATATTTGCGTAAATTTCCCTTCTGTAAATAAATTTGAAAATGACCGCGAAAATCCGACCAATGACATTTCCGACCAATGAGGGAGATTTCAAATTCTGACGAGGCAGACGGATATTTTACCGTTGTTGGAGGACAGGATGAATTCAACAAGTAAGTTTTTTTATGTTTTTGTAATTATATATTATATTTTATATTGTGCGTTTGTCGTTAAGAGTCTTTTATTCTGCGGTTTAATCTAGTGGTTGGACATTTCTGTCATAACCGAATAATTTGCAGTTAAACGTAACATTACCTAAACATTTGTATGTTTCTCTGCCTCTATAACAGTTAACTTAAAATTGCAACGCAACAGTTGGGGAATGTAGTGAGGGAAGCAATATTTTTTGCTTTAACTGATGTTTTAACCAATATTTGTGCATCTTGTTTTTATTTCAAGTTCGCGGTCTGGATTAAGTCTTTTGGATCGTCAGAGGTGCGTTTGATTGTGGCAACTAACAATTACCTTCACAACGAGGAAAAACCAAGGTAAAATCAACGAAATTGTTAGATAACTGGCGATTAAAACCTATGACACCAATATTTAAACGTCAACATTAAATCAGCCACTGTGATTAACGTTACGTTTCATATTACTTTGTGTCAAAATGGTCGCGCAGTTTGTGTGCAAACAATGCCAATTATCAGCGCGGACCCTTTCTACATTTTACCAGCATTTAAAAATGCATAGGAACCTGGCTAATTTCAGGTTCGGCTGTGGTTTGGTGACGTGCCCTTGTAGTTTTAATAGTGTGTCTGCACTATGCGTCGGAAGCACAAACATGCACGTAAAGTTAGCTGTAGACCTGCTCAAATGGATGTCTTAAAGGAGCATTTCACCCGTAGAAACATTAATCTTTATTAAAAGTGTCTTATATTTGTAGGTGAAATAATACATAATTTGTCTTAAATTTTTGATATTATGGCACTTAGGTCACTGCAACTTTTGCAGATGTACAGGGAAGCCTCACTGTACCCAGCACCCCAAGGCTGATTGCATTCGGTAAGGCTATCAAAATGCTTTTATTAGTATTTGCATTTTTACCAATGTTTCATTTTTTGTACGTTTTAGGTTTGAGCAACTTGTACTTGGGGGCAGGCATGTGTGGGTGTTCAAAATATTTTATTAAAACACTGTATAAATGAAGATGGGATGAAACTTTTTTGTTGTTTAAAAGCAGAGGATCTGTTTTTTATTTTGATATATTGCATGTTTATATACTTAAAGAAGAACATTTTCTGGAAGGCATTAAACATTTGTGAAAATCATAAAAATTGCTTCGGCTTGCTGGCAACTTAAAAAAAACTGCTGGCGGGCGAAGACCAGTTTTTTTTATAGCATATATGTTGTACTGTACAGCCCTGCTTTATATAAAGCAAAAGCAAAAAAAATAAGCAAAGTGGACTGAAAAATGTTCTGTGTGACATGACCAGCCACCTATTAAAGTGTTAAGTCTTATGTAATAAGGACAATCACTTCTGAATGGAACACACTAGACAGGCTGGTATTGGTATCAGACTTTCATTGTAATGTATCAACAGTTACAAATCTATTTCTCACCATGATGACTATTAGAAAACATGCTTGTCGTAAGAATCATTTTAACAAAATAGATTTTCCTTTCCCTACTAATAAGCTGCTATGATTGTGTTACAGAAGATTCTGTTCTCCATGCCAGAAGATGGATGCTTACAATGGAGGGCAGAGTCATCATTGAGTCACAAGACCTAACTGATTTTCAGTCTGCATTAGCTGTCTTGTTTGGCTGCTACTACGCTTTCAATGTTTAGTACCAAGAAGAGGCAGCTGCGACTCTGGAGTTCCTGCAGAGGTTCATAAATTTACTTACTCATTTTACTGACGCTTTTTCTCTTTTAGCGTTCACTTTCTCTTAAGCCCTAAATGGTTGTGTTTATGAGGATACTTGCAAAGATGGGAATTTCGACACATATGTATTTAAGGCCAATAAAGCGGGGGAAATGCTCACGAGCTTAATAAGCACGGTTGCACGACTTGCACGCTCCTCACAGACAGAAAGAGCAGCGGTTGCGCAACCTTCCACACTCCTCACACACAGAAAGAACACATATAGATCTGTTCTTTGTGTTATTTGACTTAAAGTAACTTGTTTTAAAACTGCGGCACTTAAATACTTGTACAAACTTTATGTTTCCATGACCACGCGCAAAGAAGCGTGACGTGGGCGTGTAGTCGATAGTCCAAAATCTCTACTGACAAATTTCTACCAGTTAATCATGTCTACTGGTTTATCGGTATAATTTTTGTTTCATTTTAATTCATGCATCTTAAGGGAAAAGGAATTCAACATGTTGTATCCTAAAAAATGGCAATACTTACATGGCAAATTAGACATAGCACCTTCTGTATGATATTCATAAAGTATTTTGCAGTTTATTCTTTGTTAAACGTGCAACATTCCGGGTCTTTTCTTTTTGTCTTGTTTATTTTTCAATTATTTATGTCCAAGCACCAGTAAGTGAACTGAACATACAGCAGTTCAGTTTAGCAACATTAATTAGTTCTAGTTTGTCTTATGTATCAGATGTAGTTAACATTTGATTATTAACTTCAAAGTTATGAGATTTGGAGTAACATTGGTTTGATAAATGTTTTTCTCTTGTGGCTTCAGATTCATTCTCCCCGAATAAACCCTGATGGGACAAAATGCCAGTGAAAGACACGGATCAGCCGTACCTCTGGGAAGAAGGTGCAATGAAAAAGTTCTGGCCTGAATCCTCATGTTGTGACTTTAATAAAAGAGCTTGTTGACTTTGATTGGCAGAATTAAAAAAAAAATGACCAACGACCGAGTTAAGTATTGTTAATGTGTAATGTGGAAAGTGTTAGTTTGAATGGCTTGTTCTGCTTTTTAAAATGTAGCCAAAATGTAATTTGTTCTTCAAATAAATTGTTGCCCTTAAAGGGATAGTTCACCAAAAAATGAAGATTCTGTCAACATTTACTCACTCTGATGAACATGAAGGAAGATATTTTGAGGAATGTTTGTAACCAAGGTATTCGTGAGACACATTTACATAGTATTCTTTAATCCTACTATGAAAGGTTGATGATTGGTTTGGTCACAAACATTCCTCAAAATATCTTCACAAAGAACAAAGAAATTGATTTAGGTTTGAAACAACATGAGAAGTAAATGAACAGAATTTTCATTTTTGGGTGAACTATCCCTTTAAGTAAATGTCTGTTAGTAATGTAAAACAACTTAAAGAGTGCATTTAAAATGTAATGAAATGTAAATGTAATTTTGTTTTCCAATAAATGAAGCTAAACTTGTTAGTAAATTGAAGAGTAGTAATTATTTAATAGGAATAAAATGATCATATGTACAGACACACACATACATACTGTAAATAAAAATACAGTAAGTATACAAATTATACAGTAAATCTGCTTGTGCTGTAAATGAAAATACAGTAGCCATGATGTACTGTAAATGTCATAACAGTAGTTATGGCTTGCTGTAAATTAAATTATGGTAGCTATTTCTGTGCTGTAAATGGATGTACAGTAGCTGAAAGGTGCTGTAAATGAAAATACAGGAGCCGTGATGTGCTGTTAATGTTATTACAGTAGCTATAATGTACTGTTAATAAAATTACAGTAGTTCAATTTGTGCTGTAAATGGAAATTCAGTAAGTATGCTGTAAGTTCCAAATACAGTAAAATTGCTGTACAAGACTCTACAGTAACTTATTGGCGCACAGCTGCCAGTAAGTTACTGTAAAATTTACAGCAACCTTTTTACAGTGTATGTATCTCTGCCCTATTGAAAAAGAAAGCAAGCAAAACTGTAGGTTGATTCTGACACATGTATACTCTTTGACAGTTTAAATAGTAACATTTTATATACATACAATATTCCGAGCCATTTCAATAATAAGCTGCATGCAGGCGTTTCCAATCTGCAAGAAATAATTAAATTAGTCACTTATAAGTGAATGTGTAAATACAAATATGGCTTTCCAAATGCAGAGCTTACATGGGAATCCATATCCCTCAGCAAACCCAAGCTCCAAAACTCCTCTCTAATGAGACACAATTTCCCCTCTTTGACTATAATTTCAGCTCCATGCCGATTAACGTCCAGCACGTAATCAAGCTATAAAAAAATAGTTAAATAGTCAAACAATAGTGCTCAACTGCAAATGCATGCACATTAAATTTCAACAATAATAATTTTACCAGTTTTTCTTGCAATGGATGTCAGTCCCTTTCCCATAGCTTTACTGGTAAAAAATATTCCAACAAGGTTGTTGGTCCCAAAGCAGCATTTTCTGGTGATGTAGTCTCAGTCACTGCAGGGATGGCAATGGTTGCTGTAATGGCTGGTGATGCAGTCTCGCTCACTGCAGGGCCGGCAATCGTTGCTGGTGTTGCTGAGTTTTAAAATGGTGTCTGGCAAAAAGGAATTCTGAAAAGGGTCCCTGCACTGCAAAAAATAACACTCCTACTTAGTATTTTTGTCTTGTTTTCAATTAAAAAAAAACAAAAAAATCTTAAATTAAGATGTATTTTCTTGATGAGTAAAATGACCTAGGAAAATAAATGTAGTTTTTAGACAAAAAATGTAAACAAATTTGTGCTTAAAACAAGCAAAAAATCTGCCAAGGGAATAAGAAAAAGTTTCTTGAATTAAGTGTTGAATTAAGTGTAATTGTAAAAACCTATTGCAGGAAAATTATTACATTGGCAAACGCTGCGAGGGTCCTCCCTGTCAAACACCTAAATTCGATGCCCAGTTTTTCTCCTATAAATTCACGCCTTTTTATTTATGGACTCCTGTTTCGACTGCATATGGGGCCTTCCTCTCCGATGCCATGGGCATTCCAGGTCCGTTTCCGGATTTTTCTTTTTTGTGCATCTCATTTATTCAACACAGTTAAGTCATTCAGGCTACCTAAGTGGCATTAATTTTTATAAACTAATCTTCGGCAAAACTTCATCTATAAACAACTCTAAAACTCTCACCCTCATCAAAACTATATATTTATAAATAAGGCCACTCGCCCAAACTCCTCGCATCCCATTACAATTGACTTTATGTCTAGGTGCCTTTCCACCTTTCAGCTCGGCCACCACTCCCTCTACAATTCCATCCATACTGCCCGCATGCTGGACGCAGTGTTCATTTTGTGTTTTTGCTTTTTTTAACACTGTTCAGGATTTGCAGTCATCTAAAATTTCACTCCAATCATCTACCCTACAATTTCTGATTAAAAAGTTTTGTATCAAGGTTTTAATATCGATTTTCTTCAAACAAAGTAAGACTTTCCAATTTAAGAGACACTTTGTCTAATTTCAATTTACCGAACCCCATCCAATCATATAATTCACTACTAAATTACCTGCAGTACAGATGATCCTGGTCAAAACTTGTTTCGATCCTCTTTCATCGACAACTGAATTCCATTGGCTACGAGATTTTGGTTCCAAAAATATTTTAAATCCAGTCTGATATCCAGTATTTAAATTTTCATTCAGCATCAGTTCCGCAACCACTGCTGCTCCAAAAGGCCTCTCTAATCAACAAACTTAGGCCCTCAGTCACTGGTTGTCAGAATCATTCAAATCCTACATTAGATTCAACCACTTGCATATCAGAAAAGCTCTCGTACCCCTAGTTTTGTTTTTTTACTTCACCTGCACATTCATTAAAATGAATAAATCATTATACGTATATGTAAATTTATCTGCATGCGATTATACTTGTGAGAATAGACTGTATGTACAGTATTCGTATATATTTTTTCCCAGCTTTTTTTTACAGTTTCAATCTACTGTGCACGTCGCTGTATGGGCTCCCCGTTTGTAGGCAGTGCAGAATTTTCTTTCACCAATTTAAGTTTCAACCTCTCGTTGGACACTGCGGCGGCCTCCCAGTGAATTTGCCTTAACTCGTTTAATACCGCAGCTCGTTTTCTAGTTCGCAAATGCGCTCCCCGTTTGACTGCCGGCGGGGCTTTCCCATCCAATGCTGCGAGCATCTCAGACAATGCCCCCGTTGGATGCCGCGAGAGCCCTCCCAGTCAAACCACTAGTTTTCCCACTGCTTTCTATAGGTCTTTTCGCTTACACTTTTTGGGGATGTTTTCTCTGGCTGCTGTCCATCATTTATGTGGCATTTTTGGGGAGTACTCTGGGTTCGGGCTTAAATTCCGAGCTCGGAGCCCTCTCCTCGGACAGCACGCCAAATATGCTTTATCTCATTCCCTATTGATTATATGTTAATGCGAACTCGTGAAATGAAGTTTATTTAACTAAGTTCGGGAGGAGCATGGTCATGTGATCCAACCAATCAGTGCAAAGAGGTGCCTAAAAATGGCAGTCCGTCACCTCTGTCCAGTGACAGAATTTTTGCAGCATCCTTCCTCCACCCCATCACCTCACTCTCATCTAGATTCTTTTATCACAGTTAAAGAGGAGGGAGTACTCTGGGTTCGGGCTAAAATTCAGAGCTCGGAGCCCTCTCCTCGGACAGCACGCCAAATATGCTTTATCTCATTCCCTATTGATTACATGTTAATGCGAACTCGTGAAACATCAAATGTCAAGAAATGCCAGAGAGCCATACGAGCATTACATCTTGACTGAGAACAGGTGAGAGAACGACATGACACAGCTAACCTTAATCGCTAAAATGATAGCAAAAGACTTAAGGCTGCTTAATATTATGAAGACTGGACGTGTTTAAAAGCATGCCGCATCAGTTTGTGTTTATTAACCCTTTAGTTTCACTTCATCACGCAGGTATTGCTGTTAGAGGTTTCTGTTAAAAAACAATATTTATTTAATTAATAATCTAGTAGCCTGTGTGTTCATTTTTCTGTCATAGTTTCTTCAAAATTAAGTTTTATTTGAGTGTTTTTAAAAAATATATTTTCATTTTCATTGCCCTGCCCTCAGTTAATCCAGTACTCGTTTTTCAGACCTATGGCTTAATCGAAATGAAAAAATGACATACATGCACATCTCTATTATGAATCCAAAAGCAGTTAATACTCTGTGTATGTCTGGATCATCTTTCTGAATCTGATCTTTTATAAAAAAAAAAAAATTTTATTCAAAATGTGTTTTTTCTTTTTTTTTTTTGAAGAATCGTACCCATATCTAAGAGGTGATAACGTATAAATAAAGACAGCATTAAAGTTTTTTTGTTGTTGTTTTAAAGGGTCTGTTCTTTCATTTGATCTATCGTATGTTTATGTTTAAAGAATAGCATTTTCTGAAAGGTTTTAAAATTTGTGATAAATATAAAAAAAAAAAAAATGCTGGCACTGGTTGCAACTTTTTTTTAAATGTTGTCAGGGAAAGAGTTTAAATCACAGTGATTTAATAGACAGTTGTCTATTATCTCACTAATTTTGTATTACGTGACACAAGTAGCTCTCGACCACTTTTATTTTTAAAAAAGTAGCTCTCCAATGAAAAAAGGTTAGAGACCCCTGCAATACGTGAAAGCATTCATGAGACACAGACACACACACAGAAATTTATACAGACTTGTAACAACTGTTTCTCTAAAATTTACGATAAAAAAATATTTCACTCAGTGATTGACAGCATAATGCAATCGATCGTGTTCCCGTTTAACAGTAGCTAAGCTTCAGGGACTTGCACAAGAATTTTGAGGGGCAGTTGCACTGACATAAAAAAAGGGCACCCCCCCAAAAAAATCCAAGTCACTGATAGTTTTCTACAAATTTAATAACTGAAAATGTGTTCGTCTGAAAAATGATGGACATATGCATCTCGGACGGCTTAGGGGTGAGTAAATCATGAGTTTAATATTACAAACATGGCAAACTCAGCCTGGATTCATGAAGATTTTAACAGAGGTGGAAAGATGATTCAAAAACTAGTAAAAGTACCTAAATAAATAATTACTAGTAAAAGATTTTAACATTTACTTGCGTGAAAGTAAAAAAGTATGCAATGAAAAAATACTCAAGTAGCGAGTTACTTGTTACTTTCGAAAACACACACACACACACACGGTATATACAGTGACCTCCATTGTTTTAGAACAGTTTGCTGTGGAGACCAGAAATTGATAAGATGAATATCAGTATGTCAGAAGTACACAATGTCACATTTTATTAACATTTGTTTATGTTTCAACACATACATGCTTTAACAACAAAAAACATCATCATTTAATTCTGATTTATGTGTGTTGTACCCAAATGCACATAAGTGTATCAAACTGATCCTACACATTTATTGCTTTTCATGTGTGAACAATTAATGCATCAGGACACAGTTCATCACTTCAACACTTGTCAATGGTCTCAAAATGCCCACATTAGATAGGAGTATTAAAATACAAATGTGTTGTTCAATTGAGTTGGAATATTGTCTATGTTAAAACAGGTAAATAGTTTATGTGACAGATTCTGTACTGTATCATGTTCACCTTTTAACGTTTAGACATTTCTTGACTCCACAGCAAACAGAGAATTTTTGCCTGTATTTTCCTAATACGTATGAAGGGCAACATACACAAACAGAACAGAAAAAAGAATACAAATACAGAATAGACAAGCATTTCAAATCAACAAATTAACTATAGTCTTAATGTTGATGTAGCTTATAGCTGAAATATCAGACATATGACTGACAAGAGTTTTTCATTCACTATGTATAAAGTTAAAAATCTCCTAAGATGGTCTGAGGACATCGACAGTTTACACTTACAAGATACAAACTGATTTTAGACAAAACTCATGTTTTTATGTTGTGAATCTCATGTTATTTGTGTGTGTTGTGAGAAGCACTTACATCATATAGTACAGTATACAGCGAATCAGACGTCAATCATCGATGATTTTCAATCTGTGCTTCATGGAGGCTGCGCGCTTTTAACTGTGTTTGACGATGAATATGTCACGCGTATATAATGGCGGGTACATGTGTGAAGTTTTGCTTTTAGTTAAAAGATTGGTAAATTTATATCCACATCATCCAACACTGTTTACGTTCTGCGCATTTCTAACGTTACATAGGCTAGTAAAACAGCATGAGACGATCTAGTTTCAACAATTCATTCAAACTGATTCGTGAAACAATTCAAACGTTTCGCCCATTTGCTTTGTAAAGAATCGACTCAAAAGACTAATTTATTTGCAATACATTGTAAGGAATCGACTCAAACTAGTAATTAACACGCCAATGGTCCAGAAACACAAGACAGCACTTTAAAAATAAAATACACATTTAGTAATTAATTAAAATACAGCAACGAAGGGACGCCGCACATTGTAACGAAGTAAAAGTACAGTTTATTTGTTTACACCTCGGAAGGGCAACTTGAGTCGAGAAGCATGGGCAGTTGCCTGAGCAACCCCGCTCCCCCTGTGCACGTCCCTGATTTTATGGTAATGCTGACTTTTTCGCGTCAATCCACAATCATTTAAACCATAAACAATGTAGCTGTCATAGAGCCGACGCCGAACCGATCGCGGTATTTCAGCACAGCCCCTGTTGGGCGAGGACACGCCACTCACGCGCAGGCTATGGGTCTACAAACTTATAGGTTTACAATATTACATTGATGAAAAAGGGAATTAAACTTGTCATGCCATATATCATTAAAAAAGAAAGGGTGAAAGGGTACGTTAGGTGTCTGAATTCCTACCTGAAATTGCGCTTCCTCCAGACGAGGTTGTTGCTCCAAGCGTTCAGAATCATCCATTTGCAGTTTTGTGCACAAACGTATATGAGAAATATTAATATTCCATCGGACTTAGTATCAAATAATACTCAGTATAGTTTTTCAATACCGTATTCACGCAGTCAGGTCAAGTTCTGTCTAGTCACGTGTGAAGGCAATTAAACACGCTTGGGCTGCCCTCTAGTGGTAAAGTCTGATTGAAATGTTTATTTTTACACAGGTTTTAACTGGACATTTTAAAGTGGAAATAACATAATATAGACATGTAACTGCAATGTTTTTTTTATCTTGGGCATCTTCACATTGGAGTACAGAGTTCATATAAAAAAAATTGGTTAATAAATGTTTTAGACATCCTGAGATATGAACTACTTCCTGTTTGGCGACTACGCCACAGGTATATTTTGGGCTGTGATGGGCAAATGCTTCCGAAAATCAAAAATCCTTCTAGTAACTTTTGTGAGGCTTGGTCCAAGGATCGTGTACGTGGAATTTGCGGAAGTTTCGACAAAATTTGTGACCTGTGAAACTTTTTTAAGGTTTTGTGTTCTATCCAATATGGTGGAAGAACGACATGGATCTGTGACTTCATCTTCTCAAGCAACTTACACAGGTACTGCCCGAACATTTTAAAGTTTGAACGGTGTTTCTGCGTCAAACGGTCTGGTCGCTAGAGCTGACACAAAAAATCTACCCGGGAATAATAATAATAATAAAAATAACTAGAAAATGCATTTCGGGACGAACTGCAAAAGTGTGCTTGCTCTGGTGCCGCCGATTTAGTTTGTGCATCCTCACATTGGAGTCCCAAGTTCATGTACAAAGTTTGGTTTCAATACGTAAAAGCGTTCCTGAGATATAAACTACTTCCTGTTTGGCAGCGTAAAATTTTAGGAAAAAAATTGTTCTTTTGATGTTGTGCATCCTCACATTGGAGACCGAAATTCATGTACAAAGTTTGGTTTCAATACGTGAAATCATTCCTGAGATATAAACTACTTCCTGTTTTGGCGGCGTCCACGCACATTTAGTTTGGCCTGTGACGGGCAAACGCTTCCGAAAATCAAAAATCCTTCTAGTAACTTTTGTGAGGCTTGGTCCAAGGATCGTGTACGTGGAATTTCGTGAAGTTTGGACAAAATTTGTGACCTGTGAAACTTTAAGGTTTCCAATATGGCGGACGAACGACATGGATCTGTGACTTCATCTTCTCAAGCAACTTACACCGGAACTGCCCGAACATTTTAAAAACACACACACACACACACACACACACACACACACACACACACACACACACACACACACACACACACACACACACAGAAATGTATACAGACTTGTAACAACTGTTTCTCTAAAATTTACCATAAAAAAAAATATTTCACTCAGTGATTGACAGCATAATGCAATCAATCGTGTTCCCGTTCAACAGTAACTAAGCATCAGGGACGTGCACAGGAATTTTAAGGGGCAGTTGCTCTAACCTAAAAAAAAGGGCACCTCCCTCCACAAAAAAATGCTACATCCAGACATGTTCGTATTTTGAATTTTAAAACTGCATAACAACATAAGTTATGCGTTACTGGAGAGCAGGGAGACAGTTCTGTCTTTAAACTGTCTCCCTGCTTTTATTACTCAAAACAAAACTGACTCGATGGCGAAAGGTCGGAAGACCAAATCATATCCACCGAGGAAATGTTTTTCGTGTTGTTACAGTAACACTTTGTTTACAGTTTTGCGCTGCTCAGCCTGGATTACAACACAATGCGTCCGATTCGCGAACTGACTCCTTTGAACGGATTCGTTTGAATGAACGGTTGAAACAACAGATCTGTCCCAACACTAAACTCACAAGACGTCACTGTCAGCACAATCAGTCACTTATAGCGCCTCAGAAAGGAGAATGTAAATCTGTTTAGAAAGATTTGCCCTAAATAACAGTCTCAACTAAAAAACATAGACATTTATTACTATGTTAACTTTATGATGAATAAATATTTTATCAGGTCTACCAAATAAGGATTTTATCCTACAAAGCAATAAAAGCCATGGTAAAAAACTGATCAAAGATGATGACAGAAGAGTGTCAGGTAATATCTGTGTCTGATAAATGCATGGTGCAGAGGAGGTTGTAAAACTCTTCAGAAAGACCAGTCATAATTTTTTTAAAAGACTTTGACTTAAATAGTGACATTTTTACATTTAAAATATCTGCTAATGATGAGAACATTTTGATAATTATGTACATATAGAAAATCGGCCTAACATATCGGCCATCAGCTGCCCTGATTTCTAAATATCGGCATTGGCCAGAGAAAAAGCCATATCGGTCGATCTCTACGTGAAAGCATTCCTGACACACACACACACGCACGCACACACACACACAGAAATGTATACAGGCTTGTAACCAGGGGTGTTTCCAGCATTGAAGGACATCCGGGGTTTAGCACAGACCATTTTATGTAAATACAGGGATCACAAGCCTAGATAACCCGCTCTAGCTAGCCTAGAACCAACTATAACAGCTATGCTGCACATGTTCAGTGTTTTCTTATTAATTTTTTTTAGAATTGTAATTTAAATAATTTTAATTTTTGGGTGAACAATCCCTTTAAAGTGTCCTATTTTCACACACTAGTTTTGTACATAATATACCAAAAATTCTTCTTTAGTACTTAAGATAATCTTAAAAACATGAGACTTAATGTAGGCCAGAGTTCACTTCACCAAAAGCAGCAGATGTAAGCTGCATTTTATTGATCATAAGCTCATTTTTAAAATAAGCGATAGGAAAGAGCGACAGCAGCACTGATAGCCTAATATCATTTCATTTCTTTACTATTTATGAATATGATTGTGTGTTGAGCGTCTACGACAGGGCTATTCAATTAGTTTGTCATGGGGGCCAGAGATACATCAGTGATGATGACTACATATACATTTAAACATTCTCATGTTGTATTTTGAAACTGCATAACAACAAAATCAGTGCATTGTACAATATACTTTTTCTACAAACATGTATTTTCAAACTGCATACAACAAAACTTGTGCATTGTAATATGACCAAGTAGGCTTTATCTACATCCAGACGTTCGTATTTTGTATTTTAAAACTGCATAACAACATAAGTGCATTGTAAGATACCCGAGTAAGCTTTATTCTTCATTTAAAGGGGTAAATAAGAGCCATATCACACTCATTGAGAATTTAACTTATTTACTCACTTAAGTACACATAACCAAAAGTTTATAATAGGGAACATAACATTGTTTTATGCACTTTTTGGCAATGCTAATTATTTCACGACCTCTATTTAAACTACAACCGCCATCTTAATGACTGGCAAACATTAAGCTAGCTTCTAATAAGAGAAATTATACTTTTAGATTTCATCAGGGCAGTAAAATCACGTGTATGTTTGTCAGCGCGATACGCATGCAGTGGTGCAGGTGCTGGGCTGTGAGCGATGGCCGATTAACTTACACGTTTAAATTGCATTCTTGTGTGAGAACGATGACTCGCATAATATTTGAGCCTTTGTCTGCTTTGAACTTCGGAGAAACGCCAGGATCTTTTATCTAGTTCACAAAAATCGTTTCCTTTATTAAGACATCTAATGTCATTGTGATCGTTGAGCCGACATATCAGACAACAACTGTCGGAAGAGGAGTTGTTGTAAGCTGGAAATACAATAAATAAAGTTAAAACAGCCATAGAGTCCGTGGTCTCTGCATCTTGACGCGGGCAGACCAAAGCGCGAATACACGTGAAGGGGTGACTCGCGCTCTGCATCTCATGCAACAACATATGCACGCGCATCAAGATTGCGACCCTGTCCTCTTGCTTTCCATGTGAAATCAATGCTTCGCTGAGTGATTGACAGCATAATGATTGACAGCATAATGCAATCGATCGTGTTCCCGTTAGTTAAGCATACGATGATATATAACTTTCTTATCTGAAGATTATGTAAATATACGCAGTCTTCTAGCTGTGGCAAGCTGTGTTTTAATGTCTCATACATTTCTCAAAGTCATGACTGTTTACGTTAAATACACTTGGCATAACATGCATGATTTAAGGTAAAGTGACACTTTTTCGCGTCAATTCACAATCATTTAAACCATGCAGCTGTTATAGAGCCGATGCCAAACGATCACTGCTACGCGAGGACGCGAAATTGACGTCTTTACAAACTAATACGTTTACAATGTATTACATTGATGAAAAACGGAATTAAACTTGTCATGTTATATATTACTGAAATAAAAGAAAGGGTTTTACGTCTGAATCCCCGAAACATTCCTACCTGTACTGCACGTTCTCCAGAGAGCTCGCGTTGATTCACGCCTTCAGAATATAACATCCATTTGCAGTTTTGTACACAAATGTATATGAGAAATATTAATATTCCATTGGATTTAGTATCAAATAATCCTCAGTATATATAGTTTTCAATAGGCACGGACTAAGTTTCGGTCTAGTCACGTGTGAAGGCAAGGCAATTAAACACGCTTGGGCTGCCCTCTAGTGGTAAAAGCTATATGACATTTTTATTTTTACATAGGATTTTATTGGACATTTTAAAGTGAAAATAACATAATATAGACATGTTACTGCAATGTTTTTTTATCTTGGCCATCTTCACATTGGAGTTCCGAGTTCATATTAAAAAAATTATAAAGATATGTTACAGACAATCTGAGATATGAACTACTTCCTGTTTGGGGACTACGCCATAGGTATATTTTGACCTGTTTTGGGCAAATGCTTCCGAAAATCAAAAATCCTTCTAGTAACTTTTGTGAGGCTTGGTCCAAGGATCGTGTACGTGGAATTTCTTGAAGTTTGGACAAAATTTGTGACCTGTTAAACTTTTTAAAGGTTTTGTGTTCTATCCAATATGGTGGCCGAACGACATGGATCTGTGACTTCATCTTCTCAAGCAACTTACACCGGTACTGCCCGAACATTTTAAAGTTTGAACGGTGTCTCTGCGTCAAACGGTCTGGTCGCTAGAGCTGGCCAAAAAAATCTACCCGGGAAAAATAATAAAAATAATAATAACTAGAAAATGCATTTCGGGACGAACTGCAAAAGTGTGCTTGCTCTGGTGCCGCCGATTTAGTTTGTGCATCCTCACATTGGAGTCCCAAGTTCATGTACAAAGTTTGGTTTCAATACGTAAAAGCGTTCCTGAGATATAAACTACTTCCTGTTTGGCAGCGTAAAATTTTAGGAAAAAAATTGTTCTTTTGATGTTGTGCATCCTCACATTGGAGACCGAAATTCATGTACAAAGTTTGGTTTCAATACGTGAAATCATTCCTGAGATATAAACTACTTCCTGTTTTGGCGGCGTCCACGCACATTTAGTTTGGCCTGTGACGGGCAAACGCTTCCGAAAATCAAAAATCCTTCTAGTAACTTTTGTGAGGCTTGGTCCAAGGATCGTGTACGTGGAATTTCGTGAAGTTTGGACAAAATTTGTGACCTGTGAAACTTTAAGGTTTCCAATATGGCGGACGAACGACATGGATCTGTGACTTCATCTTCTCAAGCAACTTACACCGGAACTGCCCGAACATTTTAAAAACACACACACACACACACACACACACACACACACACACACACACACACACACACACACACACACACACAGAAATGTATACAGACTTGTAACAACTGTTTCTCTAAAATTTACCATAAAAAAAAATATTTCACTCAGTGATTGACAGCATAATGCAATCAATCGTGTTCCCGTTCAACAGTAACTAAGCATCAGGGACGTGCACAGGAATTTTAAGGGGCAGTTGCTCTAACCTAAAAAAAAGGGCACCTCCCTCCACAAAAAAATGCTACATCCAGACATGTTCGTATTTTGAATTTTAAAACTGCATAACAACATAAGTTATGCGTTACTGGAGAGCAGGGAGACAGTTCTGTCTTTAAACTGTCTCCCTGCTTTTATTACTCAAAACAAAACTGACTCGATGGCGAAAGGTCGGAAGACCAAATCATATCCACCGAGGAAATGTTTTTCGTGTTGTTACAGTAACACTTTGTTTACAGTTTTGCGCTGCTCAGCCTGGATTACAACACAATGCGTCCGATTCGCGAACTGACTCCTTTGAACGGATTCGTTTGAATGAACGGTTGAAACAACAGATCTGTCCCAACACTAAACTCACAAGACGTCACTGTCAGCACAATCAGTCACTTATAGCGCCTCAGAAAGGAGAATGTAAATCTGTTTAGAAAGATTTGCCCTAAATAACAGTCTCAACTAAAAAACATAGACATTTATTACTATGTTAACTTTATGATGAATAAATATTTTATCAGGTCTACCAAATAAGGATTTTATCCTACAAAGCAATAAAAGCCATGGTAAAAAACTGATCAAAGATGATGACAGAAGAGTGTCAGGTAATATCTGTGTCTGATAAATGCATGGTGCAGAGGAGGTTGTAAAACTCTTCAGAAAGACCAGTCATAATTTTTTTAAAAGACTTTGACTTAAATAGTGACATTTTTACATTTAAAATATCTGCTAATGATGAGAACATTTTGATAATTATGTACATATAGAAAATCGGCCTAACATATCGGCCATCAGCTGCCCTGATTTCTAAATATCGGCATTGGCCAGAGAAAAAGCCATATCGGTCGACCTCTACGTGAAAGCATTCCTGACACACACAAACACACGCACGCACACACGCACACACACACACAGAAATGTATACAGGCTTGTAACCAGGGGTGTTTCCAGCATTGAAGGACATCCGGGGTTTAGCACAGACCATTTTATGTAAATACAGGGATCACAAGCCTAGATAACCCGCTCTAGCTAGCCTAGAACCAACTATAACAGCTATGCTGCACATGTTCAGTGTTTTCTTATTAAATTTTTTTAGAATTGTAATTTAAATAATTTTAATTTTTGGGTGAACAATCCCTTTAAAGTGTCCTATTTTCACACACTAGTTTTGTACATAATATACCAAAAATTCTTCTTTAGTACTTAAGATAATCTTAAAAACATGAGACTTAATGTAGGCCAGAGTTCACGTCACCAAAAGCAGCAGATGTAAGCTGCATTTTATTGATCATAAGCTCATTTTTAAAATAAGCGATAGGAAAGAGCGACAGCAGCACTGATAGCCTAATATCATTTCATTTCTTTACTATTTATGAATATGATTGTGTGTTGAGCGTCTACGACAGGGCTATTCAATTAGTTTGTCATGGGGGCCAGAGATACATCAGTGATGATGACTACATATACATTTAAACATTCTCATGTTGTATTTTGAAACTGCATAACAACAAAATCAGTGCATTGTACAATATACTTTTTCTACAAACATGTATTTTCAAACTGCATACAACAAAACTTGTGCATTGTAATATGACCAAGTAGGCTTTATCTACATCCAGACGTTCGTATTTTGTATTTTAAAACTGCATAACAACATAAGTGCATTGTAAGATACCCGAGTAAGCTTTATTCTTCATTTAAAGGGGTAAATAAGAGCCATATCACACTCATTGAGAATTTAACTTATTTACTCACTTAAGTACACATAACCAAAAGTTTATAATATGGAACATAACATTGTTTTATGCACTTTTTGGCAATGCTAATTATTTCACGACCTCTATTTAAACTACAACCGCCATCTTAATAACTGGCAAACATTAAGCTAGCTTCTAATAAGAGAAATTATACTTTTAGATTTCATCAGGGCAGTAAAATCACGTGTATGTTTGTCAGCGCGATACGCATGCAGTGGTGCAGGTGCTGGGCTGTGAGCGATGGGCGATTAACTTACACGTTTAAATTGCATTCTTGTGTGAGAACGATGACTCGCATAATATTTGAGCCTTTGTCTGCTTTGAACTTCGGAGAAACGCCAGGATCTTTTATCTAGTTCACAAAAATCGTTTCCTTTATTAAGACATCTAATGTCATTGTGATCGTTGAGCCGACATATCAGACAACAACTGTCGGAAGAGGAGTTGTTGTAAGCTGGAAATACAATAAATAAAGTTAAAACAGCCATA